>NW_027509042.1:29972500-30572500 GCF_051911475.1 Siphateles boraxobius
AGAAAGAAAGAAAAAGAAAGAAAGAAAGAAAGAAAGAAAGAAAGAAAGAAAGAAAGAAGAAAGATTAGTTAGAAAGAAAGAAGAAAGATTAGTTAGAAAGAAAGAAAGAAAGAAAGAAAGAAAGAAAGAAGAAAGATTAGTTAGAAAGAAAGAAAGAAGAAAGATTAGTTAGAAAGAAAGAAAGAAAGATTAGTTAGAAAGAAAGAAAGAAAGATTAGTTAGAAAGAAAGAAAGAAAGAAAGAAAGAAGAAAGATTAGTTAGAAAGAAAGAAAGAAAGAAAGAAAGAAAGAAAGAAAGAAAGAAAGAAAGAAAGAAGAAAGATTAGTTAGAAAGAAAGAAAAAGAAAGAAAGAAAAAGAAAGAAAGAAAGAAAGAAAGAAAGAAAGAAAGAAAGAAAGAAAGAAGAAAGATTAGTTAGAAAGAAAGAAAGAAAGAAGAAAGATTAGTTAGAAAGAAAGAAAGAAAGAAGAAAGATTAGTTAGAAAGAAAGAAAGTAAGAAAGAAAGAAAGAAGAAAGATTAGTTAGAAAGAAAGAAAGAAGAAAGATTAGTTAGAAAGAAAGAAAGAAAGAAGAAAGATTAGTTCCCTTTCGTCCTGGGAACTCCGACGTGTCGTCGGGCGAGTTCCCTGACGAATTGGGATCACGCTAGGGAGACCAATTGCCTTCGAGTGAATTAAAACGAGCCAATGAAAATTGGCATGCAAGATTTGCATTCCGCGACCCGCCTACCAGCGCGGGTATAAAAGGCGGAAGTAAACATTGCGCAATGCTTTTAGCTTCGGAGCCGACCGATTGTGTCCTCTCTGAGTGAGTGAGCTTTAAGATTGTATTTTTCTTACTGCTACGAGTCTGCTGTTTCGGGAGGGGATCTCTCTGTGTTGGTGAGATGGCGTTTCAGCGACCGCGCGGTTCCTGTCTGCCGGCTGCGTCTATATGCTGTTAATTCAAAAGCTGTTTTCACAGCTGGTAAACGGTTGAGTGCGCACAGCGGGCTTGCAGTTTCCCCCGCTGTGTTGCCGCGTTGGGTCCCTGTGTGCTTCAGCACGATAGAGAGAGTACTTTCTTCCTGAAAGAGCAACACGAGTGAAGATCGCGTCCTTTTCAGGATGACGTTTCACTCGTGTGTTTCTGGATGCGATCGTTCCCTGTCCTTATTTGACGGCCACGTTCATTGTTTCACATGCCTAATCCGTGTGTGAGACTACGTTCGTGGGTGGCTCATGTTCTCTCAGGGGTGCATGACCACGTCGGCACGTTGTTCGTCTCCCCTTTCTCGTAAAGGCTTGAGCCGCTCAGCGTGCCGTGTGCCGTCGAGCGCCGGCTGACAGCGCGGGTTGTCACGGCAACCCAGCGCGCGTCATTCGGCGCTCAAGATGCGTGGTCAAGATCAAGACTCGCGTGCCTCTATGAGGTGAGTCCCTTTGCTTATTTCCCGATCTAGTTTCTCTTCTGGTGCACCAGAGGAGGGCTACTTTGGCGAATAACATTGGTGATCTGAGGGTTTCAGTGAGCACGAACCACTCACTCCTCTAGCGCATCACAAACATGCTGAGACTGTGTTCGTGGGTGGTTTATGCTTTCTTATGAGAGCATGACCACGTCGGCACGTTGTTCGCCTTGCCTGAAGGCTTGAGCGCCCAGCGTGCCGTGTGTCATCGAAGCGATGGCCACGTTCACTATCTTGCATGCCTGGTTGACGGCCACGATCACTGTTTCACATGCCTAATCAGTGTGTTGAGACTGCGTTCGTGGGTGGTTCATGTTCTCTCAGGAGTGCATGACCACGTCGGCGTGCTGCTCGTCTCCCCTTTCTCGTAAAGGCTTGAGCCGCTCAGCGTGCCGTGTGCCGTCGAGGCTTTCGGATGGGATTCTGGTCCTTCTCATGAGGGACCAAGCATTTCATTCGGGGCCCCAGGGAGGACAGATGTCGATCGCTACATCGGAGAGAGGGCTGTTATACTCTGAAAATGATGCTGAGTTCCTACTATAATGTCGTGTTCTCATGCTGAAGATTCAGACTTAACAGCCACACTTTCCTGGGCTGTTCTAAAGCGCCTGGATGTGTGTGAAGAATTTTGGCAGTATGGAAGCGTTTTGGTGCCAATATGGCAAGCCAAACATGCCTAAATCTGCAGAAGTTTTTCCTCTCTCACTACCACTGCACGTGCGTAGTTCTAACTCGGGGTTGAGCTGTGCTTAGTGACTGACCGTGATTAGTCACAGCGCTGGCCCTCGGTTAGACGATGTCCACGCTGGTGGTCCAGAAGCACCTCAAAACCAGCCCGCTCGGAGTTTGTTTTTCCCAAGGGAAGGGAAGCAACCCTGAGAGGAGCGACCCAGAGTATGTGACGATCTGCTCTTTGGGAGTGCGTGTCATCACCACTCCTTCCCCCGGGGGAGGGCCGGGTGGAGAATTTAGTTTCTGTTCCGCCGCTGGTTATCCAGTAATCAGCGGTACCCAAAGTTTGAGCAGTCCACTTCCTCTGAGTCGTTCACGGGCCCCAGCGCTCAGATGGCAGTGAGGGCTACGGCCTTGTCACTCTCGTCTCTCGCTGGGTGAGGGGAAACCAGGACTCGATGCCCCCGGGCCTCGTCCCTCGTTTCCCCTCACGGTCGAGACTGGCAGTATAATAAGACCAGTTTCCTCCGTCCGAGAGGGTCAGAATGGCAGTGCGTGCCGCCCCCGAGCTGCACCACTCCCGTTCCCCTCTCCCCAGCTTGCAGATAGCAGTGATGCAGCCTCAGCTGCGTCGCTCCGGTCTGCAGCTGGGCCCGGAGGCGCAGAGACCAGCATACGAGGAGTCAGGGCCTCGTTCCTCGTCTCTCCCCCTCCCCTCGCCACCGGGCAGTCCGCAGCAGAACGCCCACGAGCCTTCTCTGCCGTCTGCCCCTCGGTGGAAGCAGGTTGGTGTCAGGCGCACCCAGACCCCCGCTCTCGGTCGCTACAACGCCACCAGAGCCGGGTCCCTGTCTTCCACCTCGCTGCCCCTCCGCGGGTACGCCGGTGGTTCGGGTGGGTTCATTGGGACGGTATCTGGAAGCCTGGCTAGAAGAGCTTCCGGGTCCGTCCCGATGGCTCATCCGCACCATCCGGTTCGGCTATGCAATTCAGTTTGCACGCCGGCCTCCCAAGTTCAGGGGCGTCCACTTTACCCGTGTGCGGTCGGTGGACGCCCCTGTCTTGCGGAAAGAGATCGATGTCCTGCTGGCGAAGGACGCGATCGAGCCGGTCCCTCCTGCCGAGATGAGGTCCGGGTTTTACAGCCCCTACTTCATTGTACCCAAGAAAGGCGGTGGGTTACGGCCAATCCTGGACCTGCGGGTCTTGAATCGGGCCCTGCACAAACTCCCGTTCAAGATGCTCACGCAGAAGCGCATTTTCGAATGCGTCCGTCCCCAGGATTGGTTTGCAGCGATCGACCTGAAGGACGCGTACTTTCACGTCTCGATTCTCCTTCGACACAGATCGTTTCTTCGGTTTGCTTTCGAGGGTCGGGCGTATCAGTACAAAGTCCTACCCTTCGGGCTGGCCCTGTCACCCCGCGTCTTCACGAAAGTCGCGGAGGCGGCCTTTGTTCCCATGAGAGAACAAGGCGTTCGCATCCTTAACTACCTCGACGACTGGCTCATTTTAGCTCACTCGCGAGATGTGTTGTGCGATCACAGGGACATGGTGCTTCGGCACCTCAGCCGGTTGGGGCTTCAGGTCAACTGGGACAAGAGCAAACTCTGCCCCGTGCAGAGGATCTCTTATCTCGGTATGGAGCTGGACTCGGTCGCCCGGACTGCGCGCCTCACGGAGGAACGCGTCCAGTCAGTGCTCACCTGCCTCAGGTCTTTTCGAGGCAGGACAGCGGTTCCACTGAAACAATTTCAGAGGCTCCTGGGGCATATGGCAGCCGCAGCCGTAGTAACGCCGCTCGGCCTGTTACATATGAGACCGCTTCAGCGCTGGCTTCACGATCGAGTCCCGAGGTGGGCGTGGCACAGCGGCACGTTCCGGGTCAAAGTGACCCCGCACTGTCGCCAAACCTTCTCCCCGTGGTCGGATCCTGCGTTTCTACGGGCCGGAGTGCCCTTAGTCCAGGTTTCCAGGCATGCTGTGGTTTTCACAGATGCCTCTGCCACCGGATGGGGGGCCACGTACAACGGGCATGCAGTTTCAGGTCTGTGGACGGGGCCTCAACTGCATTGGCATATCAACTGCCTAGAGTTGCAAGCAGTACGCTTAGCCTTGCGTCGCCTCAAAGGGGTTCTCAGACACAAGCACGTACTGGTCCGTACGGACAGCACTGCGACCGTTGCGCACATCAACCATCAAGGTGGTCTACGCTCCTGTCGTATGTCGCGACTCGCCTCCCACCTCCTCTTATGGAGTCAGAAGCATCTGAGGTCGCTTCGTGCCATTCACATTCCAGGGGAGCTCAACCGTGTGGCAGACGAGCTCTCACGGCTGCCTCCCCTGCCAGGAGAATGGCGACTCTATCCCCAGTCGGTCCAGCTGATTTGGAGTGTCTTCGGAGTCGCACAGGTAGACCTGTTTGCCTCTCCGGACACGACCCATTGCCAGTGGTTTTATTCCCTGTTCGAGGGGACCCTCGGCACGGACGCCCTGGCTCACAGCTGGCCCCGGGACCTGCGCAAGTATGCGTTTCCCCCAGTGAGCCTTCTTGCACAGACTCTGTGCAAGGTCAGGGAGGACGAGCAGCAGGTCCTTCTTGTGGCGCCGTATTGGCCCACCAGGACTTGGTTCACCGAATTCATGCTCCTCGCGACAGCCCCTCCTTGGCCGATTCCTCTGAGGAAGGACCTTCTTTCTCAGAGACGGGGCACTCTATGGCACCCGCGTCCAGACCTCTGGAAACTCCATGTCTGGTCCCTGGACGGGACGCGGAGGTTCTAGGTGGTCTGCCACAGGCAGTGGTAGACACCATCACTTCCGCTAGAGCCCCCTCTACGAGGCGCCTCTATGCGTTGAAGTGGAACCTGTTCGTCGATTGGTGTTTCTCCCGTCAGGAGGACCCCCGAACTTGCCCGATCGGAGTCGTGCTTTCCTTCCTGCAAGATGGGTTGGAGCGAAGGCTGTCTCCCTCCACCCTCAAAGTGTATGTCGCCGCAATAGCCGCCCATCACGATGCACTGGAAGGTAAGTCCTTGGGGAAGCACGACCTGGTCATCAGATTCCTTAAGGGTGCCAGGAGGTTAAATCCACCTCGTGTTTTGCACTCGGTACCCTCTTGGGACCTTGCTCTGGTACTTAGAGCTCTTCAAAGTCCTCCCTTTGAGCCTTTGCTGACGGTAGAGCTTAATATCCTGTCCATTAAGACAGCGCTCCTGTTGGCATTGGCCTCTTTCAAGAGGGTCGGGGATCTGCAGGCTTTTTCGGTCGACGAATCGTGCCTAGAGTTCGGGCCAGGCCTTTCTCACGTTGTGTTGAGAGCCCGGCTCGGATATGTGCCCAAGGTTCCTACCACTCCCTTCGTGGACCAGGTAGTGAACCTGCAAGCGCTGCCCCAGGAGGAGGCAGACCCAGCCCTAGCTTTTCTCTGTCCTGTCCGCGCCCTGCGGGTTTATATTGACAGAACGCAAAGCTTCAGAACCTCAGATCAGCTCTTTGTCTGTTACGGAGGCCGGCAGAAGGGGAAGGCCGTCTCCAAGCAGAGGTTAGCCCACTGGTTAGTGGATGCTATCACCCGAGCATATGAGTCTCTGGGTGAGCCTTGTCCTCCCAGGTTGCGCGCTCACTCCTCTAGAGGTGCTGCCGCTTCCTGGGCTTTGGCTCAAGGCGCCTCGCTGACAGACATCTGTAGAGCTGAGGGCTGGGCGACACCGAACACGTTCGCTAGGTTCTATAGCCTTCGTGTGGAACCTGTTTCCTCCCGAGTTCTGGCTACGGCCAGTGGGTCGAGGGAATAAGTTGTGTCGGCTTGCTACGCCACTCCGCCTCGAACAGCGGATACGTGCTTTCTTGCTCCGTATGGCGCCCTACGTTGGTGAGCCTCGTGAGTTCCTCCTTCACCCCTCCGGTGCTGGGCGTGGCGGACCGCCCGGCGCCAGGTCTGCTACCTCTAGTGAGGAGTTGTTAGTAGACTGGGTGCTCCAGTGATCTCTACTGTGAACCATCATGCCACGTGCAGTTTAGCCGTGTCTTCCCCTTGACGGACTCGTTCGTCATCCCTGTTGAGTGCGCTCCCATTTCCCTTGGATTGGGACCACCTCAGGGACTGCCATATGTTTCACTACCCCATTGGGCTAGTACATATGTGTATTCCTGGTCAGTCAGGCTGGGCCTTCCGCAGCTTTCCCCCTCTCTTGGGGAACGCTTTCCCAGTGTTATCCAATGTCCACTGTGCGGGTCTTGCGGAACAGCAGTGTGGTTCCCGTGCTAGCTCCCGCAACTTATTTCAAGAAACTGCTGCAGGGTAGCTTAGCCGGGCGCTGGAAGGGGCCAGCACCATGGCGCTTTATTAGGGATCCCAATTCGTCAGGGAACTCCCCCGACGACACGTCGGAGTTCCCAGGACGAAAGGGAACGTCTCGGTTACGTATGTAACCCTCGTTCCCTGAGTACAGGGAACGGAGACGTGTCGTCCCTTCGCCATGTTGCTGTACCTTCGCGGAGGACTGGACACTGTTCGGCTCCTCAGCGAAAAGCATTGCGCAATGTTTACTTCCGCCTTTTATACCCGCGCTGGTAGGCGGGTCGCGGAATGCAAATCTTGCATGCCAATTTTCATTGGCTCGTTTTAATTCACTCGAAGGCAATTGGTCTCCCTAGCGTGATCCCAATTCGTCAGGGAACTCCCCCGACGACACGTCTCCGTTCCCTGTACTCAGGGAACGAGGGTTACATACGTAACCGAGACGTTAGAAAGAAAGAAAGAAAGAAAGAAAGAAAGAAAGAAAGAAGAAAGATTAGTAAGAAAGAAAGAAAGAAAGAAAGAAAGAAAGAAAGAAAGAAGAAAGATTAGTTAGAAAGAAAGAAAGAAAGAAAGAAAGAAAGAAAGAAAGAAAGAAAGAAAGAAAGAAGAAAGATTAGTTAGAAATAAAGAAGAAAGATTAGTTAGAAAGAAAGAAGAAAGATTAGTTAGAAAGAAAGAAAGAAAGAAAGAAAGAAAGAAAGAAAGATTAGTTAGAAAGAAAGAAAGAAAGATTAGTTAGAAAGAAAGAAAGAAAGAAGAAAGATTAGTTAGAAAGAAAGAAAGAAAGAAGAAACATTAGTTAGAAAGAAAGAAAGAAAAAGAAAGAAAGAAAGAAAGAAAGAAAGAAAGAAGAAAGATTAGTTAGAAAGAAAGAAAGAAAGAAGAAAGATTAGTTAGAAAGAAAGAAAGAAAGAAAGAAAGAAAGAAAGAAAGAAAGATTAGTTAGAAAGAAAGAAAGATTAGAAAGAAAGAAAGAAAGAAGAAAGATTAGTTAGAAAGAAAGAAAGAAAGAAAGAAAGAAAGAAGAAAGATTAGTTAGAAAGAAAGAAAGATTAGTTAGAAAGAAAGAAAGATTAGTTAGAAAGAAAGAAGAAAGATTAGTTAGAAAGAAGAAATATTAGTTAGAAAGAAAGAAAGAAGAAATATTAGTTAGAAAGAAAGAAAGAAAGAAAGAAAGAAAGAAAGAAAGAAAAAAGAAAGATTAGTTAGAAAGAAAGAAAGAAAGAAGAAAGATTAGTAAGAAAGAAAGAAAGAAAGAAAGAAAGAAAGAAAGAAAGAAAGAAAGAAGAAAGATTAGTTAGAAAGAAAGAAAGAAAGAAAGAAAGAGAGAAAGAAAGAAAGAAGAAAGATTAGTTAGAAAGAAAGAAGAAAGATTAGTTAGAAAGAAAGAAGAAAGATTAGTTAGAAAGAAAGAAAGAAAGAAAGAAAGAAAGAAAGAAAGAAAGAAAGATTAGTTAGAAAGAAAGAAAGAAAGAAAGATTAGTTAGAAAGAAAGAAAGAAAGAAAGAAGAAAGATTAGTTAGAAAGAAAGAAAGAAAGAAGAAAGATTAGTTAGAAAGAAAGAAAGAAAAAGAAAGAAAGAAAGAAAGAAAGAAAGAAAGAAAGAAAGAAAGAAAGAAAGAAGAAAGATTAGTTAGAAAGAAAGAAAGATTAGTTAGAAAGAAAGATTAGTTAGAAAGAAAGAAGAAAGATTAGTTAGAAAGAAGAAATATTAGTTAGAAAGAAAGAAAGAAAGAAAGAAAGAAAGAAAGAAAGAAAGAAAGAAAGAAAGAAGAAAGATTAGTTAGAAAGAAAGAAAGAAGAAAGATTAGTTAGAAAGAAAGAAAGATAGATTAGTTAGAAAGAAAGAAAGAAAGAAAGAAGAAAGATTAGTTAGAAAGAAAGAAAGAAAGAAGAAAGATTAGTTAGAAAGAAAGAAAGATAGATTAGTTAGAAAGAAAGAAAGAAAGAAAGAAAGAAAGAAAGAAAGAAGAAAGATTAGTTAGAAAGAAAGAAAGATAGATTAGTTAGTAAGAAAAAAAGAAAAAAGAAATATTAGTTAGAAAGAAAGAAAGACAGAAAGAAAGAAGAAAGATTAGTTAGAAAGAAAGAAGAAAGATTAGTTAGAAAGAAAGAAAGAAAGAAGAAAGATTAGTTAGAAAGAAAGAAAGAAAGAAAGAAAGAAAGAAAGAAAGAAAGAAGAAAGATTAGTTAGAAAGAAAGAAAGAAAGAAAGATAGATTAGTTAGTAAGAAAGAAAGATAGATTAGATAGATAGATAGATAGATAGATAGATAGATAGATAGATAGATAGATAGATAGAAAGAGATAGATAGATGGATAGATAGATAGATAGATAGATAGATAGATAGATAGATAGATAGATAGATAGATAGAAAGAGATAGATAGATGGATAGATGGATAGATAGATAGATAGATAGATAGATAGATAGATAGATAGATAGATAGATAGATAGATAGATAGATAGATAGATAGATAGATAGATAGATAGATAGATAAGTTCATTAGTACATATAGAATGGTAGTTTAATTGAGTCTTGGGCTTCAGGGAGTTTAGATTTGAGTTTTTGTGTTGTACACTGCTGGGCCACCGTAGCCTTGGCTCAATTTGAACTGTTGCAATGAAAGTCAATGGGATTTTTATGATTTTTAATATTAATTTTTAAGAAATCTGAAAGTCAAATCAGTCTGAAAAGATATAGCACACTAAGTCAGAACAGTCTGAAGGTCTGACCCGAGTTTGGAGTTTGTAGAGTTAAAGCTCTAGGAGGAGTAGCAGTCAGAAAATTTTGGTTAAGAAAAAGAAGAAGAAGAATAATAATAAGTTTAAATAGGATTTCAGTAAGTTGGCTTTCACAAGCCAACTTAATAATAAGTTTAAATAGGATTTCAGTAAGTTGGCTTTCACAAGCCAACTTAACTAGATTTCTTAGTGGTTTTGAAAATATTACTATAAATTACAGCAACACCTCCCCTTTTTGATTACTGTTGATTACTTTTGATTACTTTTGATTACTTGATTTTTGTCTTTCGTACGAGGTTTATGTTTATAACAGTAATCTTGGGGGGTGGACTCATTTAAAGTAATGTAATCGTTTGGTTTTAGCTAGGTTTCTGTCAAACACAGCACATCTAGGTTATAATCTGAAATCATATCATTAACAATAAGTGCTTTTGAAGTAAGGGATCGAATATTCAGCAACCCAAGCTTTATCGTTTGCTCATCTGTATTATATCTGTTTTTCATTTGTTGAACATCAATTACATTTTTAACCTTAGATAGGTTTGGAAGTTTTTTGTATTTCCAAATTCGGGGAACAGACACAGTCTCTATATCAGTGGTTCCCAAACCTGTCCTGACGCGAGGCCGCTAGCAGACGGTCGGTTTAGCCAGTCTGTCTGCTTCCTGACCTGAACCCCAGATTGTCATGTTTTATCTCTAAGACTATGAGCCAAATTACTAGAGAGAAGAGCAGCACCATCCCAGGAGGGATGAATACCATCTCTTTTCAACAGGCCAGGTTTGCCCCAAAAACGTTTCCAATTGTCTACGAATTCTATATTATTTTGCGGACACCACTTAGACAGCCAGCCATTGAGTGAACACAATCTACTAACTATCTCATCACTCCTTCGAACAGGAAGGGGGCCAGAGCAAATTACAGTGCCTGACATCGTATTTGCGAGTTCAAACACCTCTTTAATGTTAATTTTGGTGATCTCCGACTGGCGAAGTCGAACATCATTAGTGCCGACGTGAATAATAATCTTAGAGAATTTACCATTAGCATTAGCCAGCATTTTGAAATTTGCTTTGATGTCAGGCGCTCTGGCTCCCCGCAAACATGTGACTATGCTGGCTGGTGTCTCTATTTTTACGTTCCGTTGAATAGATTCGCCAATTACCCGGGCACAATCAACAGAATTCTCAGTCGGTGTTTCACTGAGTGGGGCAAATCGATTTGTTGTGGTAATCGGAACGGAAGAGTGGTTTTTTGATCCGCGACTAGAGCGATCCCTCACTGTCACCCATTTGCCTTGCTGCACAGGCAATAATTCAGCCGGAACCGAATCATGTAAAGGGTTCACTATGCTAGGCGCATCCAAAATAGTATCTAAAGCTCTTGCACACTTACTATCCTCAATTAAAGTTTGGATGCGTGTCTCTAGTTCTGAAATCTTCTCCGTCAGCCTGACTGTTTACTTGCATTTATCACATATATATCCTATATTGCCGACGGGGAAGGCTATACTAAACATGTGGCATGAAGTGCAGGTGACAATAACAGGACAAGACATTACTCACCGTGTTTGTTGACTGATTCTTACTCACCTGGGCTTTTATTAACTCAGAGGCGCGGGCGCGCAAGAGAAAAATAAATAAATAAACTGAGCGCACGGGTGGCGCGTTAACAGACTAGCGAGTTACAAGTGTGTCGTGCTAAGAATAACGGAAGTTAGCGAATGATAAGTAAGCTGTAATTAGTAGTATAAACAATTACAAATGATGGTTCAAAACAGAAAGAAATACGAAGCTAATACGAGGCTTAGACGGTCAAGGCTTAGACCGCTAAGAGGCTTAGACTTAGGCTTAGGCTTACAAGGCTTAGACATCTAAGAGGCTTAGATGTGATGAAAACCCCAAACTTATACAAAAAAGAGCTCTAGTCAGTAGAGTTAGCCTTAACTTACCTCTTCTGAAAACGGTTGAGATGCTAACGGACTTTTTCGGAGACACAAAACCATTTCTATAAAGTAAAAATTCAACATGAGCGTATCAATTACATGTAATAAAGGTGTCAGGAACGTTTGTATGTATTATTTGTGTGATTTTTTTTTTACTAAACTTACCTGAAAGCAGTGAAAACAACAGCGAGAAACGCTAGTTTTGCTGTTTGTTAGTTGATGACGTTTCCTCGTTTACATCTGCTCTCACGCGCGCTCCAGTGTGATGTGTGACTCGAATGTTTACGCGCAAGCGAATTAAAACACTTCAATGGCACGCAGCCAATAAATAAACATAATTTAAAATATCATTAATATTAAATCATGAATTTAAAACTCATTGTGTATAGTTATATGACCCATTAACTTGCAAAATGCCACCCCTGCACGTGATAGTTGTCAGGAACCAATCAGATTAAACATCACTCACCACACAACGATCACTCTCCCCAGAATTCTAATCATCTGCACCTGTTCACAATCAGCAAGCCTCATCAACCAGCGCATAAAAACACTCACTGTGAATTTAGTCATTGTCAAGCCTCCAACAGGAACAGACCGTTATCCATTTCCTCCTGAAGTCTCTGATGGATCACTATCCTGCAAAGTAACGTATACTCACCTGTGAAACACTAACCTCTGTACCCTTGTTCCGCTGTCTCCAGAAATCCTGTTTGAGTCCATGTTTCCCGAGATCCTGTATTCTCCTGAGCTTCCTGTGTTCACGCCGAGCTTGTTTGCTCACGACCGCATCTGAAAGAGAAAGGACAAGTATTAATGAACTGTAACTGCTTGACATCAACTAACCTGAAGAGGATATGCTCACCTGTTGTCTGCCCCGCACGGAGTGATCTTCACCGAATCTGCACCTGAACTCTGAATACTCACCTTGCACTTGTCACATTGAATAAAGCTGTGTTTGGATTTACTTACCTCTAACTCCGTGCCTGTATCCTGACAGAAGGCTTGACCGAAAGAAACAAACATTCAATGGTATGGATCCTACACAACATCGACAAGATAAGAAATCTTTCTCAGAGTATTCCATTGAATTTCGGACTTTAGCCTCAGCGAGTGGTTGGAATGAAAGAGCTCTCCTTTCTGTTTATCGCCGTGGTTTAAATCCTGCCCTCCGTCTTCAACTGGCTATATATGATGATAACCTGGGACTGGAAAAATTCATACAACAAACTCTCCGTATACATCAAAGATCTCAGAGTTGTTACCTAGAGACTCGACACTCTCATGTCACGTCCCATCAAGCTCTCACTGAATCTGTATCTGAAAACCCACCAGAAAGGATGCAAGTTGACGCTCACCGACTTTCCCAGGCAGAACGCACCCGTCGTAGAGGATTAAAATTATGTTTGTACTGTGGTGTTGAAGGTCACTTTCTCCTCGCATGTCCCACTCGACCAACTCGGCTGACGGTGAGTTCCGTTCAAGACCGCCTCCCTGTATCAACACCACTCACGATCCCTGTAATTCTGAAATCCCAAAATTTCCGTGTCTCTGTAGCAGCCATCATTGACTCTGGGTCAGCTGGGAACTTCATATCGGGACGACTCTGTAAGAGGCTCAACCTCCAGAAGATCAACACTCCCAAGCCATACTCCATCCATGCAGTGACCGGCGAAATGATTAACAAAGGTTATGTTACGGCTCAGATAAGCCCCCTCATGTTGTGTATTGAAAATACTCACCAAGAAATATTCGAACCTTTCGTTCTCAAAAATATTCAAGCGGACATAATCTTAGGTCGTCCATGGCTAATTCGTCACCAACCTACCATTAACTGGCAGTCTGGTAAAATCAACAGTTGGGGTTGTCATTGTCCTCTTAATGAAATCTCACATCCAGTTCCACCCAGTGCTGAACCACAAGAAGCTATTACCGTGAGTTCCACATCCATCGAAAGTCCCAAGGAAAACCTGTCAACGAATATTCCCCACTGTTACTCTTCGTTTACAGATTTGTTTAATCCGGTTGTGGCCTCCAAATTACCTCCACACCTGCCCTGGGATTGTGCCATTGATCTGGTCCCCGGAATGTCTATTCCCAAGGGTCGAATTTACTCCTTGTCAATTCCGGAACAAGAAGCCATGCGAAAATACATCGAGGAGGCTTTACAGCAGGGTTACATCCGTCCTTCCACTTCACCTGCTGCCGCTAGCTTTTTTTGTTCCCAAGAAGGATGGGGGTTTAAGACCATGTATTGACTACAGAGCCCTGAATAAAATCACCGTAAAGTTCAGTTATCCACTACCGCTTATCCCATCAGCCCTTGAACAGCCAGAGAAGCCAGAATATTTACCAAGTTGGATTTAAGGAGTGCATTCAATCTGGTCAAAATTAAAGAAGGGGATGAGTGGAAGACTGCTTTCATTACTCCTGCAGGTCACTATGAGTACCTGGTCATGCCGTATGGATTGGTAAACGCTCCTTCCGTCTTCCAGAGCTTCATGGATGAGGTGCTCCGAGAATTCCTGGGAAGTTTTGTGTTGGTGTATATCGACGATATTCTTATCTTCTCCAAAGATCCTGTTTTTTAATTTACTCTGTTCTTAAAAGCTGAAAAGTGCACATTTCATCAGGTCAGTGTCGAGTTTCTGGGATATCAGCTTAGTGAACGTGGAGTGGAAATGGCTGATCGGAAAACTGAAGCTATCATGTCGTGGCCCACTCCTCAGTCTGTTAAGGAACTCCAGAGATTCCTAGGCTTCGCCAACTTTTATTGAAGATTTATACACCAAGACAGCACATTGACAGCCCCCCTAACCTCTTTGCTAAAGGGTAAGCCGAAGACGCTTCTCTGGACCCCAGAAGTTTAAAAGAAGCTTGCTTTTAAACCCCTCAAAACCGCATTCACCACTGCACCCTTGCTCCATCACCCAGTCCCAGAAAAGGTATTCTTGGTGGAAGTAGATGCCTCCACTACTGGGGTGGGAGCGATTCTGTCCCAGTACTCCGAACATTCCTCCAAACCTATGCCTTGTGCTTTCTTTTCAAGAAAATTATCTGCTGCAGAAAGCAACTACGACATCGGAAATCGTGAACTCCTGGCTGTTAAACTTGCCTTAGAAGAATGGAGGCACTGGTAGGAGGGGGCAAAACATCCATTTATAGTGCTCACTGATCACAAAAATCTCCAGTATTTGAGAGAAGCTAAAAGACTTAACCCGCGTCAGGCCAGATGGGCATTATTCTTCACTCGCTTCCATTTCCAAATCTCATACCGTCCAGGCTCAAAGAATATTAGAGCAGATGCGCTTTCACGTGTCCATGCCCCAGAAATTCCTATGGAAGAACCTGAAACCATCTTACCTGAGAGGTTATTCGTCAATGCCATTCAGTGGGAAATTAACAAACAACTGCTGGAATTATAACAAAAACAACCTAGAACCCCAGGATGTCCCCCTGGAAAGATTTACGTGCCTGAAGATTTCCGCAATTCCCTGATTTCATCTGCTCACTCCTCTGTAGGCACAGGTCACCCCGGAGTAGACAAGACTTCCTCGACTCTCCAACTCAGGTATTGGTGGCCCAACATCCAACATGACATCACAGCGTTTGTTCAAGGATGTATTCCCTGTGCCATGTCAAAAGTTCCCAGAAATCTTCCAGCAGGTAAACTAGTACCACTTCCTGTTCCACGTAGACCCTGGTCCCACATCGGGGTGGATTTTGTCACTGATCTTCCCATCTCTGAAGGCAACAACTGTATCCTTGTAGCCATCGATCGATTCTCCAAGGCTTGTAAATCAATTCAATCCTCACCCTTAAGAACGTGACTGTAAGCCTATCATCAGGGTATCATCCGCAGACAAATGGACAAACTGAACGAAAAATCCAAGATGTTGGTCGTTTCTTGCGTATGTTCTGCCACTCCAATCAAAACATCTGGAGTCGTTATTTGATTTGGGCAGAGTATGCACAGAACTCCCTCAGGCAGTCATCCACCCAATTGACTCCCTTCCAGTGTGTTCTGGACTATCAGCCTCCATTGTTCCCTTGGTCCGGTGAACCATCGGAAGTACCAGCGGTCAATTAATGGTTTAGAGAAAGCGAAAGAGTCTGGAATCAGACCCATCACCATCTTCAGCAAGCAGTAAATTGCCAGCAACATTTCGCAGATGTTCGTCGCCGTCAAACCCCTGACTACCAACCCGGACAATTGGTCTGGCTTTCTACGATAGACATCCTACGTCAACCTTGCCGCAAACTCAACCCTAAGTACATTGGACCATTCCCCATCGACAGACAAATCAACCCAGTCACCTATTGACTTCGTCTCCCTGCTCAACATCGGATCCATCCCACGTTTCACGTCTCCCTCCTAAAACCTCATCACCCGCCTGTACCCGTCTCTTCAACCGAACCGGTTCCTGAGGATAACTCCTCGATACCACCTATTGAACCAATATCCGTTTATTCTGTGAAGGAGATATTGGACTCTCGACATCGAGGTGGTCAACTTGAGTACCTGATAGATTGAGAGGGGTATGGACCAGAGGAAAGATGTTGGATACCTCGGAATGATATACTTGATCCCAATCTACTCCTTGAATTTCACACTCAATATCCTGACAAACCTGCACCACGGCCCAGAGGTAGAGCTCCAAAACGTCGGGGTCCAAGGTCCGCTGGCGCGGACTCTGGAGGGAGGGGGTAATGTCAGGAACCAATCAGATTCAACATCCCTCACCACACAACGATCACTCTCCCCAGAATTCTAATCACCTGCACCTGTTCACAATCAGCAAGCCTCATCAATCAGAATCAGAAAGAGCTTTATTGCTAAGTGTGCTTGCACACACAAGGAATTTGTTTTGGTACTGAAGCTTCCAGTGGACATATACAAATACAAATACAACAAGAAACATAATACTACAAATTATAAGAATAAAAAATATAAATATAAATATAAATATATGAGAATAAAAGTATCACAGTTGGGTTTAGTCAGAATAGTCGACATTTTCAGATTTAAAGATTATGAACATATTTACAGTGTTTTGAATATTATAAATAAATAAATCTACATATAAGTATCACCTGAGTTGTAGGGTATTGCACTAAACAGAGGGAGTATTGCACTTAAGGCATATGCTTGGAAGTGAGTGTTAACTGTTCAGAAGGGAAATTGCCTGTGGGAAGAAACTGTTCCTGTGCCTAGACATTCTTGTGGCCAGTGATCTGAGTCTCCGTCTTGACGGTAACAGTTTAAACAGGTGGTGTCCAGGGTGAGTGGAGTCTGTGATGATTTTACCTGCTCTCTTCCTCACTCTGGAAGAGTACAGGTCCTGGAGGTTTGGCAGGGGGGCACCAATGATCCTCTCCGCAGTCCGGACTGTCCGTTGTAGACTCCTGATGTCTGATTTGGTAGCTGAACCAAACCAGACAGTGATGGAAGTGCATAAGACAGACTCAATGACGGCTGAGTAGAACTGAATCAGCAGCTCCTGTGGCAGGTTGAACTTCCTCAGCTGGCGAAGGAAGTACAGTCTCTGCTGGGCTTTTTTCACAACGGAGTCAATGTGATTATCCCACTTCAGGTCCTAAGAGATGATAGTGCCCAGGAACCTGAATGACTCCACCGCTTCCACAGTGCTGTTCATGATGGTGAGTGGGGGGAGTGCTGGGCTCTTCCTCCTGAAATTCACGATCATCTCCACTGTTTTGAGCGTGTTCAGCTCAAGGTTGTTATAACTGCACCAGACAGCCAGCTGTTCAACCTCCAGTCTGTAAGCAGACTCGTCACCGTTTTGGATGAGACCAATGACAGTGGTGTCGTCTGCAAATTTCAGTAGCTTGACAGTGGGGTCTTTAGAAGTGCAGTCATTAGTGTACAGGGAGAAAAGCAGTGGGGAGAGAACGCACCCTTGGGGGGCACCAGTTCTGGTGGTGAGAGTCCTGGATGTGTGTTTCCCCAGTCTCACTCGCTGCTGCCGGTCCGTCCGGAAGCTGGAGATCCACTGACAGATCGAGGATGGTATGGAGAGCTGGATCAGTTTGGCTGTGAGAAGATCAGGCATGATGGTATTGAAGGCCGAACTGAAGTCCACAAATAAGATCCTTGCATAAGTCCCAGGTCTGTCGAGATGTTGCAGGATATAATGCAGTGCCATGTTGACTGCATCATCCACAGACCTGTTTGCTCTGTAAGCAAACTGAAAGGGATCCAGCAGGGGTCCAGTGATGTCCTTCAGGTGGGCCAACACCAGTCTTTATAAACGACTTCATGACCACAGACGTGAGAGCGACAGGTCTGTAGTCATTAAGTCCAGTGATTTTGGGTTTTTTGGGGACCGGAATGATAGTGGAGTGCTTGAAGCAGCAGGGATCTTCACACTGCTCCAATGATCTGTTGAAGATCTGCGTGAAGACCGGGGCCAGTTGGTCAGCGCAGGCTTTTAGACAAGCAGATGAGATGCCGTCTGGGCCTAAGGCTTTCCTAGTCTTCTCTTTTTTGAAGACTCTGCTCACGTCCTCCACACGGATCTTAAGCTCAGGTTGGATGGCAGGAGGGGGGAGTAATGGGGGTGGAGGAGGTGATGGTGTATGTGTGAAGTGCAGGTCTGAGCTGGTGTGTGGTGTGAATGAGGGCTTTTCAAACCTGCAATAAAATGAGTTTAAATCATCAGCCAGGTGTTGATCGTCCACAGATTGGGGGGATGGTGACTTGTAGTTGGCGATGTTCCTCAGGCCATTACAGATTGATGATGGGTCGTTGGCTAAAAACTGGTTTTTCAGTTTTTCAGAGTAGCTTCTTTTAGCAACTCTGATCTCATTTGTCAGTCTGTTTCTGGCCTGGTTATACAAGATTTATCCCCACTTCAGTAGGCATCCTCTTTGGCATGACAAAGATGTTTGAGTTTCCCAGTAAACCATGGTTTATCATTAGTAAATCATAAGAATGTTCTGGTAGGAATGCATGTATCCTCACAGAAACTTATATATGATGTTACAGTATCTGTGAGCTCATCCAGATCGTTGGTAGCAGCTTCAAAAACAGTCCAATCAGTGCAATCAAAGCAGGCCCGTAGATCCTGCTCTGCTTCATTAGTCCATCTTTTTACAGTCCTTATTACAGGTTTAGCTGATTTCAGTTTCTGCCTGTAGGTCGGTTTGAGATGAACCAAACAGTGATCAGATAGCCCCAAAGCTGCCCGTGGGACGGAGTGATACACATTTTTTATTGTTGTGTATCAGTGGTCCAGTATATTACTGTCTCTTGTGGGACATGTAACGTGCTGTCTGTATTTTGGTAGTTCACGGGAAAAATTTGCTTTGTTAAAATCCCCAAGAATGATTAAAAGAGAGACAGGATACCTTTGTTCCGTTTCAGCTATTTGTTCAGCCAGCTGTTGTAGCGCTGCGCTCACGCACGCGTCTGGAGGGATGTATACATTCACGAGAATGAAAGAGGAAAACTCCAGAGGCGAGTAGAAGGGTTTACAGTTTATGAAATGTGCCTCTAAATTAGGAGAGCACATCTTCTTCAGTGTTGTTACATCTGAACACCAACTTTCGTTAATGTAGAAACACAATACACCACCTCTCGTTTTCCCCGTTAGCTCCGCGATGCGATCCGCTCGGAACAGCTGGAAGCCCGGCAGATGTATTGCGTTGTCCGGTATGGCTTCACTCAGCCAGGTTTCAGTGAAGCACAGAGCAGCAGAGTTTAAAAAAATCCTTGTTAGTGCGGGTGAGGAGAAGAAGTTCATCCGTTTTGTTAGGGAGGGATCGGAGATTCGCAGGATGAATACTGGGGAGTGCAGTGCTCAGCCCGCGCTCGCGGAGTTAAACCAGCGCGCTGGCGCGCTTCCCGTGTTTGCGTCTGAACGCGCGTCTGACCGAACTACTTCCAGTAGTTCGTCTTTGGTGAAACTGATAGGAAAAGAATGACTTAACGCAGAACAAACGAACAAAAACAACACAATAGCTGGAGAGCCCCACACCGAGGCAGCCATCCGTGGCGCCATCTTGAAAGCAGGTCCTATGAACCATGATCAACCAGCGCATAAAAACACTCATTGTGAATTCAGTCATTGTCAAGCCTCCAACAGGAACAGACCGTTATCCATTGCCTCCTGAAGTCTCTGATGCATCACTATCCTGCAAAGTAACGTATCAGGGCCGACCCGAGTCATAAGCGAACGAAGCGGCTGCTTACCCTGGCCACCAGGGGGCCCCCCAATCGAGTTTAAATATTATAATTTTTTTAGATGACTTAAACAAGTGACATAAATGAATGAATGAATATGAATGAATGAATGAATAATTCAAGTCAAGAAAATTCTGATTTCATGATCCATATACCTGCCAACAACTGCTGCTGTGTCTGCCAGCGCTTAAGTCATGCGCATAATCTAGACACCTCGCGAGTGCATAGACAATTCATGCGCAACTGCCCATAGTCACGGTATCGGTTTAAGTTGGAGAAAATAGCCGCAGGGGAACTTAACCTTCTAGGTGTAAGGGTAGCAGTTTGAATAAATAATAAACATAGCAGTTTGAACTCTTCTCCACTTTATTATAACACACATCAGATCACTAACTCCAAAAACCTGCGACACTCCAGTACCAAGTGCGCACGAGCCATTCCTATCTACGGCAAGCCCCGAGGGGAAAAATAGATTGCATACACACATACAACGAGCGCCAGTACATCATTACCGGTATTATATAGTAACAGACTTTGTTGGATTCTGTCATGTACAATCCAACAAAGTATGTTACAATAATAATAATAAAAAAGATTTTGAGGACAGTTACACTGTATTGAGACGGTTGAGAAGTAATAATATTTTTACAGTTTTCAACAATAATTTTCATTGTTGAACCCTTGCTCTTATTATGTTTCTGATTTCTCAGTTTTGTCATTATTTTAGCAAATAATTTATTTTATATGTTTTGAGACTGTTTGTTTTAAGAAGTTTCAAGGAGTTAGTAAAATAATTTTAAAATAATAATTTAAATAATTTCAATTTTAAAACTTTTTTATTTAAGTAGGCATCTATTTTTTATTAAGTATTTATTTTGTATTAATACATAACCTCACTGTATTCATTTATAATGTATCATTATTGCGTGACATTTGTGTCAATAATCGTCAAGCTAAGGGTGACTCCGCGTAGTGGGAGGGGGCCCCCAAATCAAATTCTGCTTAGGGCCCCCAAAAGGCTCGGACCGGCTCTAACGTATACTCACCTGTGAAACACTAACCTCTGTACCCTTGTTCCGTTGTCTCCAGAAATCCTGTTTGAGAACCTGTTTCCCGAGATCCTGTATTCTCCTGAGCTTCCTGTGTTCACGCCGAGCTTGTTTGTTCACGACCGCATCTGAAAGAGAAAGGACAAGTATGAATGAACTGTAACTGCTTGACATCAACTAACCCTGAAGAGGACATGCTCACCTGTTGTCTGCCGTGCACGGAGTGATCTTCACCGAATCTGCACCTGAACTCTGAATACTCACATTGCAGTTGTCACATTGAATAAAGCTGTGTTTGGATTCACTTACCTCTGTCTCCGTGCCTGTATCCTGACAATAGTGGGACAAAGTGGCAATTAGTTTAAGAATTTTACACAACCTCTTTATTTTATTTGAAAAAGTGCTTGCAATATTTTTATACCATCACATTGCTTTTGCTTTTATTATATATATATATATATATATATATATATATATATATATATATATATATTGCATTCATAGTGTAACTTAAGTGTCAAACTACTTTTCAGACATACAAAATGAAGATCACATTTTAACAATTTAAAATGTGTTATTTTTTTTTTTTTTAAGGTGGAAAGTTTTAACGAGACACACAAGGTCCTTTTGCTTACAGACCTGTTCAGATACTGAGGAGAATACTGAGGCTGGGAAACCATCTTGATAAACTAAGCCAGGCTGGGAGACCAGCTGAAACCCAGCTAAGCCAGGCTGGGAGACCAGCTTGATAAACTAAGCCAGGCTGGGAGACCAGCTTGACCAGCTAAGCCAGGCTGGGAGACCAGCTGACCACCAACTTGACCAGGCTGGGAGGCCAGCTTGACCAGCTAAGTCAGGCTGGGAGACCAACTGAAAACCAGCTAAGCCAGGCTGGGAGACCAGCTTGACCAGTTAAGCCAGGCTGGGAGACCAGCTGACCACCAACTTGACCAGGCTGGGAGACCAGCTTGACCAGCTAAGTCAGGCTGGGAGACCGGCTGAAAACCAGCTAAGCCAGGCTGGGAGACTAGCTAGACCAGCTAAGCCAGGCTGGGAGACCTACTAAAACCAGCTAGTTCCAGCTTAAACCAGCTAAGACCAGCCAACCAGCCTAGGCTGGTTTTAGCTGGATTTTCCAGCAAGGAGGGACAAGAAACAGGTAGCAGGGCTGCCGACTCTCACACATTCAGCGTGAGACTCACGCAATTGACCCAATTCTCACGCTCTCATGCCACACCCCCGATTTCTCATGCTGAAGTGTCAACCCAGTCGGTCAAATGCCTGAAAGATGAGTTTATCTATACATCTACCTGTTGAGCCACTCGTGATCGACTAGTTATACCGCAAATTAGTTAAAATATCCCGTAATCTAGAGCGAGCGTGCATGCGAGACAGATATTGTGCTCCAAACCGCGCGCGAGCACGGCAGATAGGTAAGCGAGCGAGAGACCTTGCGTGTGCAGACAGCTGCTGATTTTACAACTAACAAATTTTCTTCATATGAGTTTGCTTACTTGTTTTGCCAGAGCTTAACATGTCCACCCTGTCGGCATAAAATATACTGGAAGTGATTCAAATACAATAATTTCCAAATATGTACGTTTTAATATACCAAATTCTCTTCAACAACCAGACTAACTATTTACCTAGTCACAGTTTGTTGTAAGCTAATATGCTAATTGAAGCTCAAAATGTCCACCCCGTCGCTGTTCCAAAATGTCCACCCTGTCGGCCACTTAGACTCGATAGGGTGGACATACACATGAGAGGGTGGACATAGCATTCATTTGTAGTTAATATTGCAATTTATAGAAATGTTATATTGCATTTTATGGAAATGTCTCGGTTACGTATGTAACGTCCTGGTTGCGTATGCAACCCACCGTTCCCTGAAGGAGGGAACGGAGGACGTAGTCGACGTCGACTGAATTGGGATCTCGCTAGAGAGCCTGTCTTCTTCGAGTACTATTGAACGAGCCAATGTAATTGGCGTGCGTGATTCGCATCACACACTCCGCCCCCGCGGCGCGGGTATAAATACGGAAGTGGATGCACGCACTAGTTGCTTTTTCGCTGAGGAGCCGAGAGTAACCCGGGGTCAGCGGTGGTCCAGCGGTAGTGGCAAGGGGACTACGTCCTCCGTTCCCTCCTTCAGGGAACGGTGGGTTGCATATGCAACCAGGACGTTCCCTTTCAGTCGATAACGTCGGACGTAGTCGACGTCGACTGAATTGGGATCACCCTTTGAACATGCCCCTAACGATGCCCCCTCCAGTGCCTAAACCAAAGCCTCCTGATGCCCCCGCAAATTTAAGGCGGGGAAGGACAGGGGTTAGGCCAGGAAAGTCACTGCTGTTCCTACAGGACCACTGGGAAAGCGTTCCCCGTACATTGGAAGGAAGGGACGCTGCGGAAGCCACGTCCAACCCAGAGGGAGGCAACGTGGAAAATACACATATGAACTGGGCGGAAACCGGGCAGTCTAACATATGGAATGTCACTGGGGTGGCTCCAGCCTAAGACGGGGGAGACACACGGGACAGTGACGGCAGAGAGACTCTGCCGAGGGAAGACACGGGCTCACCGCAGGGAGCCGTAGCGTGGAAGAATACACATATGGGGTCGCCGAAGGGACCGCAACATATGGACCCAGCCTAACACAGGTTCCACACTGCTTACGAGTGGTAGGCCTAACACCAGAAGTTCCGCACGTCCGACGTCGGAGGGGTGTGGAGGAACTCAACAGGGTTAAATTTCAAGGGAACTCACTGGAGTAGAAAGGCGCACGTATCCAGTCCATAGGAGGGGAATGGAGCAGCAAGCCGACACTTGAACCGGGCTCACGGTGAAACTGGCTTCATGAGAAGGGAGCCCACGGGAAGCAGCGGTTCAACTAGGTGTCGTCCAGCCCCCAACTCTAGAATCTGTTTTAGCAAAGCATATCGTCAACGCCCAGGCGGAGCCCTTTACACTCATCATAGAGGAGCTCAACACCTAAGTGGACCTGTTGCATCTCGGATCTTTACCGAAATGAAGGCAAGCACTAAGTGCAACTTTGCATGGAAAACAGCCTTCCCTCTCTGCTGAATTCCAACAGATCTTTGTAGAGCTGGTCTGAGGTCTACGACTTGCATTCTGTACACGTCCAAGCGAACGGACAGAGAAGCCAGGGCTGGATCTGCCTCCTCCAGGGCAGCGCTTGCAGGCTCACCACCTGCTCCTATTACGGGAGAGGTAGGAACCTTGGGCACAATCCGAGCCGGGGTCTCAGCTTGAGAGAGTTAGCCGGCCCAGACTCCAGGCACAATACGTTGACCGAAAGCGAGCAAGTCCCTACCCTCTAGTAGAGACCACGCGAGCAGGAGAACTGATATAACAGATTTTTAACTCACTGCCTGCAGTGGCTCAGGGGCGGTCTCTGCAGTGCAGTCGCACCAGGGACAAGGCCCAAGAGGATAAAGAGGGACAGAAGGATTTACAAGACCTTGCTCCTCAGGAACCTGACGATCAGAACGTGCTTCTGCATACTTCTGCAACACGATGAGCGTCGTTTAAACACAGAGGCAACATCATTTTGAGGGTGAAGGAAAACAGCCTACTGCAACCCATTTTGCAGGAAAGAGAGCACTGAAGTGATCGAAAGCTTCCAGGATCTCCTCTGGAGAGAAGACGCACTCAACGACTAGGTTCCACTTCTAAAGGCGTAAGCACGCTACCCCATTCTAGGGGGTGCTCGCAGAAGTGATGGTATCTATCACATGTTCTTGTGATAGCCACCTGAACCTCCGCGTTCCGATATAAGACCGCCCGGAATCTCCGGGGGCAGAACGCGTGTGCCATCGTGCCCCGTCCCCGAAAGAGTTTTCAGGGGAAGTCAGGAAGGCTGTTGATGGGAACCAGGTCCAGTTGGGCCAATAAGGGGCAACTATGAAGACCTGTTCCTCTCCTGACTTGGCACGTAGGTGCAAGCGACGGGCGCAAAAGACAGGAGCATTGCTCAACACAACATGTGAAGATCACTGGGCTTCAGGAGCATTTTCTGCTCAGCACTTGGGTGTGACAAGTTCACTGAGCTTAAGGAGCATTTCTGCTCAACACTTGAGTGCGAAGAAATTCACTGAGCGACAGGAGCATTTCTGCTCAGCACTTGAGTGTGACAAGTTCACTGAGCTTCAGGAGCATTTCTGCTCAACACTTGAGTGCGAAGAACTACACTGAGCACCAGGAGCATCTCTGCTCAGCACTGCGTGTGACGAATTCACTGAGCTACAGGAGCATTTCTGCTCAACACCTGAGTGTGATGAACTCACTGAGCTACAGGAGCATTGCTGCTTAACACCTGAGTGCGAGTGCAAGGCGACCATGAGTCGCAGTCACTCTTAGAAGGCTCACTGGGGTTAAACGCATTTCTGCGGGCCCCTGGGGCAGCTGAGACCCAGTGTTTGTCCAAGGGTAGTCCGCCAGGTTTACACAAACACTGGCGGAAAGATGAAACCGGGGGGCTAGCGGCCCCGGAATGGTCATGACCCAGCTGGACCCAGGGGATGGAGTCTCCACTTGCCCTGGCTATAACTCTCGTGAGGCTCGATGGCGGCACGATTGAGTAAAGCGGGAAGAGTGGAACAAAGCGTCCTCAGAAGCTTCTGACTCCAAGGAGGAGGTGACGGGTGAGTTGTGACAGCAGCGGTCGCAATGTCTAACAACTCGAGGCACGAATGCCCGTGTAGTCGGGGGTCGCCCAGGCCCCCGTTAAAACACGCCCCTGTACATGGCCCCTCTGTTGAAGAGGGTTTGGCAGCAGACCGGGATGAACTATAGTCACACAGGGTGAGCTGCTCTGCCACGGTCACCTCGGGACTCGATCATGAAGCTAGCGCTGAAGCGGTCACATATGGAGGAAGCCAATGGCTGCAACTACCATATACCCCAGGAGCCTCTGAAAGTTCTTCCAGTGGGACCCTTCCTCACTTCAAACACCAGCTGAACACATTCTCATTGGAGAAACGTGTTAGACCGAGTCCATCTCCAAAACTGAAAAAGAGAAACTAAGCCCGTGGGCGAGATTACTCTCTTCCAGTTGACCTGAAGACCCAACGGGCTCTGGAGCACTCGAAGGGAAGGACACTGTACTGATACTCCACCCTTACCCGCAACCCACAGGATGGCCTGCGGTGCGGAAGGTAGAGATCTGTTCTTAAGCACATGTCTTTAAGGTCGGAGCTGCAGACCAATCTTGGGCCAAGATGGTCACGACCCACCACCTAGTAGCACGAAGAACGAGTTTACAACTGGCCTTCGTACCGGCTGGAGGAGCGGCTATATCAAATCCTTCGCCAGCAGGATAAGATAAGCACGCACAAGTCAGGAGCACTGCTCAACGCTCGGTGTGATGAATATCACTGAATTTTCAGGAGCACGTCTGCTCAACACCTAATGTGATGACTATCACTGACTTGAGCGGGGTAGCCGAGCCTGAGGTGGGGCAGCAAAGTAGAGAGAGTGGTTTTAGTGTGCTGTGCAACACTTACCTGTCCCCACAAGCGGCAGGGGGCGCGTGAGAAGGCGGATGACCGGGTCCTCGAACGCACCAAGCTGCCTGCTGGCGACCAAGGGGGAGCTGAGGGGTGTAAGGCTATACAGGGTCACACCCGCCAGACTGGCCCTCTTGAGACCCAGGAACATATGAAATTGCTCTCTCTTTGAAGTGTGGGTACCGCTTGCTCCGCTTTTTTTTTTTTTTTAGGGAGCCAGCGGCGGAACAGACACACACACAAACAAAGGCTCCACCCGGCCCTCACCCGGGGGGAGGGAGTGATCGTGCCACTCCAAGAGCATCTCATCCATTCCTGGGCGGCCCGCTCCGGAATGCTTTCGCTGTCGCTTGCCACCTGGCTTGGCAGCGCCTGGAGCGGGCTGGGCGTCCCTACTGCGGCCGGCTCCATGCTGACGCCTGGGTGGAGGCTGCTGCGGAGGGCCAGCAGGAGCGGCGGCCGGGTAACGCCCACGGCGACGAGCAGGCGGAGGAGCTGCCACCGGCGGCGGGTGGAGGCAGCAGCTGGCCACCGAGGCAGGATGTGCCGGATGACCTCCGTCCGCGCTCGAGC
Organism: Siphateles boraxobius; assembly: GCF_051911475.1. Taxonomy (NCBI): domain Eukaryota; kingdom Metazoa; phylum Chordata; class Actinopteri; order Cypriniformes; family Leuciscidae; genus Siphateles; species Siphateles boraxobius. The sequence goes on from NW_027509042.1 coordinate 29,998,970, forward strand.
GGCAGAGAACTGTTGGATGCAGTTCTCCACCGCGTCGCCGACCAGCCCAACCTGGGAAATTGGGGAGACCAGGAACCGAACCTTGTCCGCATCCGCCATACCAACCAGGCTGAGCCAACGAAGGCGCTACTGGACCACCAAGGTGGACATCGCCAGACCGATCACGCACTCTACGACACCCGTACCCCGGAGGGTGAGGTCGGATGCAGTGCGGTGCTCACCTATGAGCGCACGGTCTGGATTACCCTCGTGCATGCCATGGGTGCCCTAGCCTGCAGCAACGCCATGGCACGCAAGAGGAAGCGGCTTGCCCACAGGCTTTGTAAGCTCTGCCCGTCAGAACGGACAAAACCTCACAGGCCTTAGGGGGGAGACGAGGATCCCCCCAAAAGGCAGCGGCCGCCGGACACAGGTGCACCTGTGTCGACAGACCGCTCCAATGGAGGGACACCTTTCAACCCTTCACCGTTCCTCCATCAACGGTAATGAGGGGGAAAAGCTATTCAGGCAGTTTCTGGCAGAGAAAGATGCTGTTCACCACCTGATAAGCTCTCCATGCATTTCGGGAAAGAAAGGCACTGGGGCGGCGAGCTGAGAACCAGCGCGGCCCGCCCCAAGATACCAAACTCCAGATTCCAACCGAGACTGAACGGGACACGGTGGAGGTTCCACTCGAGCCCGGCAGCCTCGGCGGCCCGTTTCAGCATAGCTGATAATTCTGGATCCGGCTCGGGCAACATTGAACTCCCGGAGGGAGACAATGCAGCCGAGTCATCATCTCTAGAAGTCAGCTCACCCTCCGATGCTGCAATCGGCGTCCTGTCCTCCAGGGGAGCCCCGAGTGGAACCGCTGGCCCACCCATTACAGATGGACCAGCAGACAACACAGGAGGCTCCAGTGGTTGCAGTGGAAGGGAGGAGTGAGGAGCCCACAGGGAATGGTTACCGGGCAGGACATCCAACACTATCCTCCGGTCACCCATCCCACACAGCACCCGAGGGTGGGGCATGGTAATGGGGACTCGCTCTCCGCGAACGAAGGCGAGTCTCGCCCTCAACACTGCGACAGCCATGTTCCCACAGTGAAAACACGAGCTGTCCACAAAAGCTGTCTCAGCGTGCTGTAAGCCCAAACACGTGACACAACAGTTGTGACCATCAGAGAGAGACAGGGAACGACCGCACCCAGAAACGCACGGGCGGAATGACATCTTGAAAAAGACGCAAACGCACCCGTGTTGCTCTTTCAGAAAATAGGACCGTCACCAGTGCCGGAGCACACAGGGGAATGACCGCGGCAACACTGAACAGAGGACTGAAACAGTGAAGCACTCACTTTTCCGCCCTCTAACCAGCCATCAACACACACAAACATTTAGAAATTTGTTGCTGTTAAAACAGCAGTTGAGAGCTCAAAGCTCGCGATCACCGCTGCACTCGCGCTGTAGAACACCAGCACTGGGAGAGTCTTCCTGAAGAACACCGACACACTCGCTCGTTGTAGACAACAGCACTCTCAGAGACATCAAACGATCGGCTCCGAAGCGAAAGGCAACTAGTGCGTGCATCCACTTCCGTATTTATACCCGCGCCGCGGGGGCGGAGTGTGTGATGCGAATCACGCACGCCAATTACATTGGCTCGTTCAATAGTACTCGAAGAAGACAGGCTCTCTAGCGAGATCCCAATTCAGTCGACGTCGACTACGTCCGACGTTATCGACTGAAAGGGAATCCTAGTTCCCTGATAGGGAACGAGACGCTGCGTCAAGCTGTGGGAACGCCTCTGCGTGTGTGCGTCATGAAGCACGTATGGAATCAGTCCAATGGAGAGACGGAACGTCATAGGCGGGTGACGTCATCGACCAGGAAACTATAAAGTACCCCCAAAACACAAGCGCAACAGCTTCTGATAGGCCTGAAGGAAGCGCTAACGGGCATGCTGGGAGTATGGCAGAACGACACAGCGTCTCGTTCCCTATCAGGGAACTAGGGTTACATACGTAACCGAGACGTTCCCTTTCAAGGGAACTCGAGCTGCGTCAAGCTGTGGGAACGCCAATACCCACGTCGCCATAGGAGCAAATGACCGTCATGTGGGAACTAGCGCACAGAGGACGAGAGCACCTGCGCCCCAGGAGTGGAACTTAAGTCCAATTCATAGAACTTAACAAATGTATGCGGTGAGGACCACCCAGCCACATCACAAACACCACTTAGCGACAACAACAATCCTCCTGACAACAATGCTTTAGAAGCAGCCATACTCCTAGTAGAGTGGGCTCGTACAGCCAAAGGTGAAGGCTGACCAGCCGACTCATAAGCAAGTGAGATGGCCTCAACCACCCACTTGCTCATTCTCTGTTTAGACGCGGGACACCCTTTCCTGGGTGGCCCAAAGCACACAAATAACTGTTCTGATTTCCTCCACAGGGCAGCTCTGTGGACGTAAGCGTCTAACGCCCTAACCGGGCAGAGAAGGTTAAGTTTCTCCTGATCTGATGATACAAAAGGAGGAGGATAGAAAGTCTGCAGCACTGTAAGTCTAACAGCATTAGTAGGGACCTTAGGATCATAACCTGGTCTAGGGTACAGAAAAGCCTTAACCATACCAGGCGAAAACTCCAGGCACGAGGGTGCAACCGACAGGGCCTGCAAATCTACGATTCTCTTAAGTGAGGAGATTGCAAGCAGAAAAAGAGTTTTATACGTGAGAAATTTCTCAGAAACTTCCTCAATAGGTTCAAAAGGGGCCAAAGAAAGGCCCTCTAGTACAATGGCCAAATCCCAAGTCGGCACCCTCGTACGAACTGCAGGCCTCAGCCTCAAAGTGCCACGAAGGAAGCGAGTTATAAGTGGGTGTCTCCCAAGAGAAACTCCACTGAAAGGGACATGGAAAGCAGCTAGTGCCGCCACATACACCTTTAGTGTGGAGGGGGATAACCCTGCAGAGAAACGCTCCTGCAGAAACTCCAGCACTGCACCCACTGGGCCGTTAACTGGGTCCTGCCGGTGTTCTGCACATCAAGAAGTGAAAAGTTTCCACTTCACGGCATATAACTTCCTCGTGGACGGAGCTCTGGAGTGAAGGATGGTCTCAACAACCTCAGTTGAGAGACCAGATTCTATGAGCTGGGCCCCCTCAGAGGCCAAGCCCACAGTTTCCACAACTCTGGGCGGGGGTGAAATATCGTACCCCCCTCCTGAGAGAGTAGATCCCTCCTGATCGGAATCTCCAAGGGAGAGCCGTCCAGAAGAGATATTAGGTCCGCGAAGCATACTCGGGCCGGCCAGAACGGGACTACTAGAAGTAGGCGGACCCCGTCCCGGCGAACCCTCTCCAGAACTCCTGGTAGCAGAGCAACCGGGGGAAAAGCATACAGACGTGACCTCGGCCACGGCTGTACCAGAGCGTCCAACCCCAGAGGGGCTGGCTGACTGATGGAGAACCACAGATGACAGTGCATTGTCTCCTTGGAAGCGAATAGGTCCACCTCGGCGCGACCGAAACTCAACCAAAGGAGCTCCACCACCTCGGGGTGGAGCCTCCATTCCCCCGGCCTCGGCCCCTGCCTCGACAGGGAGTCTGCTACCACATTCAAATAACCAGGAAGATACATAGCTCTCAGAGACCGTAACTTCCCCTGGGACCACAGGAGGATCTGACGGGCCAACTTGTAAAGTGGACGCGACCGCAGGCCCCCCTGATGATTTATATACGAGACCACCGACATGTTGTCTGACTGAACTAACACATGATGACCTCTGAGGTCTGCTAGGAAGTGTTTCAAAGCTTGGAACACCGCCAACATCTCTAGACAATTTATATGCCATGATAGATGATGGTCCTGCCACAGACCTTGGGCTGGACGACCACTTATGACCGCCCCCCACCCTGTGAGGGAAGCATCCGTCATTAGCGTTAACCGACGACAAAGAGCCCCCAACACAGAAATGAGCCCCCAACACAGGCCCTTTGGATAGGAACCAGGTTTCTTTCCACATGACCAGAGCACGAAGGCAGCGCCGCGTGACTTTGATCGTGCGGAGGGGATTTCCCCTCGGGGAGAATCCCTTGGTCCGGAGCCACCACAGCAGTGGTCTCATGTACAACAGGCCACAAGGTATAACGTTGGATGCTGCTGCCATCAGACCCAACAGTCTCTGAAACTGTTTTACAGTGAGTAGCTGGCCTAGCTTTACTTGTTTCATAGCTGAAAGAATCGAAGCGATGCGGGTCGGAGAAAGTAGCGCCCGCATCGAGATCAAATCCCAAACGACACCCAGAAAAGTGGTCTTCTGAGAAGGAGATAATACACTTTTCTTTGCGTTCAGCCTCAACCCCAACTTTCTCATATGAGCGTGAACAACATCTCGATGCTGAACCGCCATCTGCTCTGTCTGAGCTAAAATCAACCAATCGTCGATGTAATTGAGGATACGAATGCCCTGAAACCTCAGGGGCGCTAAAGCTGCATCCATGCATTTCGTGAAAGTGCGGGGAGATAAAGCTAGGCCAAATGGAAGAACCTTGTACTGGTACGCCTCGCCCCCGAAGGCGAACCTCAGGAACTTCCTGTGTTGTGGAAGGATGGAAATATGGAAGTACGCGTCCTTCAGATCTATCGTGACAAACCAGTCCTCGGATCTGATTTGTGACACGATCTGCTTGATAGTGAGCATCTTGAATTTTAGCTTCCCTACCGAGCGATTCAACAGGCGCAGATCTAAAATTGGACGCAACCCCCATCTTTCTTTGGAACGATGAAATATCGGCTGTAAAAACCTGACTCCAACCTGGGAGGAGGAACCCGTTCTATAGCCCCCTTTTGAAGGAGCGCTTTCACCTCTTGTTCCATTACCAGAGCCTGCTCGGGGCCCACCACTGTGGGCAGAACCCCTCTGAATTTTGGTGGACGACACCTGAATTGGATAGTATAACCCTTTTTTACTGTGTGCATAACCCACTAAGATATTTTTGGAAGGCTTGTCCACTCTGCCAGAAATACTACTAAGGGTACCAGTCTCTCGAGACTGGCCTCTGGTGTAACTTGAGCAGCAAACACAGCGCCCTGTAACGGCGCACCGGCAGGGAACGACTGGCTTAACTGCTCTGAGACCCTCCTCAGAGGGGGCGAGCGTCCCTCGGGAAAGCGCTCGCTGGGACCATCTGTGCCCCGGCATGAAGGCGTGGTTGGCAGAACGGGCCCCTGAGGGCACCGAAGAAGAGCGGGCACCGTGTAATGCGGTGAACACCTCTCTCCCACGGCAGGGACCACCCTCAGCCCTTCCTCTTTGCCGAAGCCTTCTTAGCCATAATAACTGTCCTCAGATCAGTTTTGCCAGAAGACTTCGGCTGAGAGTGCCGCGTCTGGTCCCACTGTTTGGAAGGGGGAGCGCGAGACGCCACACTCTGCTTCTGTTGCGCCCTATGTGAGGAGCTGACTGACGGCCTGGACTGCTCCCGCCCAGCAGTTCCGGGGACATGCATTTTAAGAGGCATAAATTTTGGAAACGCTGCCGACTGTTTCTTCTCTTCCTGAAATCTATCTATGACAGTATTGACAGAATCACCAAAAAGACCATGAGGAGAGAGCGGAGCGTCCAAAAGAAAAGCTTTGTCTTTTTCTTTCATATACCAGAGAGATTTAATCATAGATGCCTCTCTGCGGCCACCAGGGCTGCCATAGTAGGGCCCATTAGCTTGGCCGACTCCTTGGTGGCGCGCAGAGATAAATCTGCAGCCTGACGCAGTTCGCGAACTACGTCAGTGCTGACCTCTTGAGTGTCACTCACATCCTTTAATAAGTCAGCCTGGTATGCCTGCAAGATGGACATCGTGTGCAGGCACGCCGAGGCTTGACCGGCCGCCGAATACGCCTTACCCAGTAAAGCTGACGTACTTCTAAGAGGCTTAGAGGGTAAAAGTGGTGCTTTAAAAGAAGATGCAGCTTCAGCAGAAAGATGACTAGCAAGCGCCTCTTCTGCCCCCACAATGTTTGAATAAGTGGAAGTTTGAGGGCTAAAAACACCATAAGAGACCGGCTTTTTCCACGATCTCGAAACCTCTGTGTGAAGATCACCGGCGTGGAGGTTGAGAACGGGAAGGCAAAAATCTTTCATCTAATTTAGATTTTTCTCTAGACTCCTGCCTAACAGCTGGCCACTCGATGCTTAATTTAGAAACAGCACGAGTGAGCACCTCCATAAGCTCCTCACTTTCGGGAGAGCGAGATGGCGAATCATCGACATCTCCCGCATCCAGACTAACAACATCCAGATCCTCAGAACTGGATAGTTGCAGTACTGGGGCCTCAGTTCGGGGGGAAGAAACCGCAGAGCGTGCTTCCGAACCCGAGACTGAGGCACTGGATCTAACAGGTAAGGGCTGAGATAGGGCAGAGCCCGTCTCAAGCCCCGCTGTTAGATCCATCTGCGATCCCCACGAATGACGTCGCCGCTCAGCCTAAGCGCCGCTCCCGGCATAAGCGGGACCCGATCCGCGGGGATCGCGAACCGAACCACTCTCCTCAAAGAGTGATCGGCGGGAGCGGAGCGTTCTAAGAGGCAAACGCTCGCAATGCTCACAATCAGCCCCCTCGAGACCTGACTGGGCATGCTGCACTCCCAAACAAACAACACATAAGCTGTGTGTATCCCGTTTATCCGAAATCGAAAGCTTTTGTAACATTAAACACTACCGTTCAAAAATTTGGGGTGAGTAGGAATTTCTATTTTATTTTTTGGGGGACAGAAATAAAATAAATCAATACTTTTATTCAGGATGAATAAGGGATGAATTTAAAGGATGAATTAAATTGATCAAAAGTTAAAGTAAAGACATTTATAATGTTACAAAAGAGCCTATTTCAAATAAACACTTCTTTTGAACTTTCTATTCATCAAAAAATCCTGAAATAAATTGTACGCAACTGTTTTCAACATTGATAATAATAATGAATGTTTTTTGAGCATCAAATCATCATTTTAGAATGATTTCTGAAGGATCATGTGACACTTAAGACTGGAGTTATGTTGCTGAAAATTCAGCTTTGATCACAAGAATAAATGAGATTTTAAAATATATTAGAATAGAAAATAGTTATTTTAAATTGTCATAATATATATATATATATATATATATACTGTGTATATATATATATATATATATATATATATATATATATATATATTTTTTTTTTTTTTTTTTATGTGTATTTTTAATCAAATAAATGCAGCTTTGGTAAGCAGAAGAGATGACTTATTTTAAAAACATTAAAAATCTTAGCCTACTGATCCAAAACTTTGGCTGGTAGAGTATGCATACACACACACAATATATATATATATATTTATTTTCCATAATGTAATGATAAAAATTTAACTTTCGTATATTTTAGATTCATCGTACACCAACTGAAATATTTCAGGTCTTTTATTGTTTTAATACTGATGATGTTGGCAAACAGCTCATGAAAACCCAAAATTCCTATCTCAAAAAAATTAGCATATCATGAAAAGGGTCTCTAAACGAGCTATTAACCTAATCATCTGAATCAACTAATACTCTAAACACCTGCAAAAGATTCCTGAGGCTTTTAAAAACTCCCAACCTGTTTCATTACTCAAAACCGCAATCATGGGTAAGACTGCCGACCTGACTGCTGTCAAGAAGGCCATCTTTGACACCCTCAAGCAAGAGGGTAAGACACAGAACGAAATTTCTGAACAAATAGGCTGTTCCCAGAGTGCTGTATCAAGGCACCTCAGTGGAAAGTCTGTGGGAAGGAAAAAGTGTGGCAAAAAACGCTGCACAACGAGAAGAGGTGATCGGACCCTGAGGAAGATTGTGGAGAAGGACCGATTCCAGACCTCGGGGGACCTGCGGAAGCAGTGGACTGAGTCTGGAGTAGAAACATCCAGAGCCACCGTGCACAGGCGTGTGCAGGAAATGGGCTACAGGTGCCGCATTCCCCAGGTCAAGCCACTTTTGAACCAGAAACAGCGGCAGAAACGTCTGACCTGGGCTACAGAGAAGTAGCACTGGACTGTTGCTCAGTGGTCCAAAGTACTTTTTTCGGATGAAAGCAAATTTTGCATGTCATTCGGAAATCAAGGTGTCAGAGTCTGGAGGAAGACTGGGGAGAAGGAAATGCCAAAATGCCTGAAGTCCAGTGTCAAGTACCCACAGTCAGTGATGGTCTGGGGTGCCATGTCAGCTGCTGGTGTTGGTCCACTGTGTTTTATAAAGGGCAGGGTCAATGCAGCTAGCTATCAGGAGATTTTGGAGCACTTCATGCTTCCATCTGCTGAAAAGCTTTATGGAGATGAAGATTTCATTTTTCAGCACGACCTGGCACCTGCTCACAGTGCCAAAACCACTGGTAAATGGTTTACTGACCATGGTATTACTGTGCTCAATTGGCCTGCTAACTCTCCTGACCTGAACCCCATAGAGAATCTGTGGGATATTGTGAAGAGAAAGTTGAGAGACGCAAGACCCAACACTCTGGATGAGCTTAAGGCCGCTATCGAAGCATCCTGGGCCTCCATAACACCTCAGCAGTGCCACAGGCTGATTGCCTCCATGCCATGCCGCATTGAAGCAGTCATTTCTGCAAAAGGATTCCCGACCAAGTATTGAGTTCATAACTGAACATAATTATTTGAAGGTTGACCTTTTTTTGTATTAAAAACACTTATTTTATTGGTCGGATGAAATATGCTAATTTTTTGAGATAGGAATTTTGGATTTTCATGAGCTGTATGCCAAAATCATCAGCATTAAAACAATAAAAGACCTGAAATATTTCAGTTGGTGTGCAATGAATCTAAAATATATGAAAGTTAAATTTTTATCATTACATCATGGAAAATAAAGAACTTTATCACAATATGCTAATTTTTTGAGAGGGACCTGTATATATATATATGTATATGTATACGTGTGTGTGTATGTATACATATACATGTGTGTGTAACTGGAGAGATGGTTACTGAGTGAAAAAACTATAAATACGATCTAACATTAACGTTATAGGATTAATTTTAGTATGGCTAATGTACCCCTACATCCTTTCAAACCATTCATCAGAACACACACAAATACATGCATACTATACTGTGTACAGTATGTAAATGTATAGGCTACTGAAATGAATCCCGTTAACAATAACGTTAATGTTATTAATTATTCCAGTCAGTATCATTAACCATATCTCCAGTTTCATTTCAACTGACCACACACGTTAATGCTGTCTCTCCATCATATTTACAGAAATTTGGTGCAAATGGTCGTTGCTGTGCTGTACATGTATTCTACGTTATGGGAGCACCCCATTTCCCTCCAAAAATAAACACAAAAACGTATTAATGCCGTTTCTGCTACTCCCCAGGAAAAAATATGCTATTATATGCAAGCCATTTAAGTGTCAACGTAAAAATCAATGTACATTATGCGTCAATATGTACAGATAATTGCTGCAAATACAGCTGCTGCTGTCTGCCCCGCTTTAAAATCATTGGCAACAAGGATTTGTTTGGAACTATTGAGAGCTACATAAACCACGTGACCGCGTGGCGGCGAGATCAAAGTGTGTCGCAACTCTTATATTTAACGGCTCTGGGTAGGACCATTTGAATTGTGTATTTTCAAAATCTGCCGGTCGTTTTCCAAATCACATACCCCACCTTTAACAAATATAATTAAAACAACCTGCAACCGGTTTCTCACTCTCTCAAAAATGGTCTGCACAATGGATTGTATTGCAATCACAATGTTTGAATCTGTTTCAATAAAGAATAAAAAAATCAGAAATTCTTCAGTGAATAAAACATACAGTATATCCACAGACCTATTTAACACACAACATTCAACAACAAAAAATTCAGAATATCTTCAGTGAATAAATAATGTATCCACAAACTTATTTAATACAAAACATAAAAAAAAAACAGTACATCTTCAGTGAATAAATCTTTCTCTGCTTTCTTGCCCTGTATTCTGCCTTACATATTCTCCAGTTCTTCCTTGCTGCTCTCTTTCCCCTCTCTGGGAGATCTCCTATTCTCAGTCTTGTTTTGCACTGATAGTTTTTTAAATAGGTCTGTTGTTTCTTTTGAAGGAACTCTGCTCTTCGAACTGGGTCTGCATCTCTGCGCTGTCTATAAAGCACTATATAACATTTTTAACCATAAAAAGTGGTTATGTTGTGAATATAGATCTAATTTTACATGTACAATTTTATTAAATTGTTTTTAAATATACATATTTTGTAATATCTAAGAAAAAAGTAGTGTTCCCCAAATTCATGTCTATGGTGTTACATCAATGGATGTCGCCCCTTGAAGGAAAGGGGGAAATCTATTTGGACTATATGCTTTTCACCTGGCCATACCTGACAAGAGAGATACATTTATATGATTACTGATGTCCTATGTGTTTTATATATATATAAAAAAAAACATTACTGGTATATTGTCTGTGGAGTTACTATAGAGTCTGTGGTGTTACCAGGAAAGACAGTAACAACACAGACAAACTAGCCTAAATCCAGACTTTTCTAAAACGGAGGCTGCCATCATGATGCTTTCAAGATCAGGGGATATTCTGGAAATATTAATAAGGATGCATTTATCAAAATTTTTATTAAAATATGTAAAATCTGCAAGTTATCAACATAACGTCCTGGTTGCGTATGCAACCCACCGTTCCCTGAAGGAGGGAACGGAGGACGTAGTCGACGGTCGACTGAATTGGGAGATCGCTAGAGAGCCTGTCTTCTTCGAGTACTATTGAACGAGCCAATGTAATTGGCGTGCGTGATTCGCATCACACACTCCGCCCCCGCGGCGCGGGTATAAATACGGAAGTGGATGCACGCACTAGTTGCTTTTCGCTGAGGAGCCGAGAGTAACCCGGGGTCAGCGGTGGTCCAGCGGTAGTGGCAAGGGGACTACGTCCTCCGTTCCCTCCTTCAGGGAACGGTGGGTTGCATACGCAACCAGGACGTTCCCTTTCAGTCGAGAACGTCAGACGTAGTCGACGGTCGACTGAATTGGGATCACCCATTGAACACGCCACTAACGCTGCCACCTTCCAGTGCCTAAACCAAAGCCTCCTGATGCCCCCGCAAACTTAAGGCGAGGAAGGACAGGGCTTAGGCCAGGGAAGTCACTGCTGTTCCTACAGGACCACTGGGAAAGCGTTCCCCGTACGTTGGAAGGAAGGGACGCTGCGGAAGCCAAATCCAACCCGAGGGAGGTAATGTGGAGAACACACATATGAACTGGGCGGAAACCGGGCAGTCTAACATATGGAATGTCACTGGGGTGGCTCCAGCCTAAGACGGGGGGAGACACACCGGACAGTGACGGCAGAGAGACTCTGCCGAGGGAAGACACGGGCTCACCGCAGGGAGCCGTATCGTGGAAGAATACACATATGGGGTCACCGAAGGGACCGCAACATATGGACCCAGCCTAACACAGGTTCCACACTGCTTACGAGTGGTAGGCCTAACACCAGACGTTCCGCACGTCCGACGTCGGAGGGGTGTGGAGGAACTCAACAGGGTTCAATTTTAAGGGAACTCAACTGGAGTAGAAAGGCGCTCGTATCCAGTCCATAGGAGGGGAATGGCGCAGCAAGCCGACACTTGAACCGGGCTCACGGTGAAACTGGCTTCATGAGAAGGGAGCCCACGGGAAGCAGTGGTTCAACTAGGTGTCGTCCAGCCCCCAACTCTAGAATCTGTTTAGCAAAGTATATCGTCAACGCCCAGGCGGAGCACTTTACACTCATCATAGAGGAGCTCAACACCTAAGTGGACATGTTGCATCTCGGATCTTTGCCGAAATGAAGGCAAGCACTAAGTGCAACTTTGCATGGAAACAGCCTTCCCTCTCTGCTGAATTCCAACAGATATTTGAAGAGCTGGTCTGAGGTCTATGACTTGCATTCTGTACACGTCCAAGCGAACGGACAGAGAAGCCAGGGCTGGATCTGCCTCCTCCAGGGCAGCGCTTGCAGGCTCACCACCTGCTCCTATTACGGGAGAGGTAGGAACCTTGGGCACAATCCGAGCCGGGGTCTCAGCTTGTGAGAGTTAGCCGGCCCAGACTCCAGGCACAATACGTTGACCGAAAGCGAGCAAGTCCCTACCCTCTAGTAGAGACCACGCGAGCAGGAGAACTGATATAACAGAATTTTTAACTCACTACCTGCAGTGGCTCAGGGGCGGTCTCTGCAGTGCAGTCGCACCAGGGACAAGGCCCAAGAGGATAAAGAGGGACACAAGGATTTACAAGACCTTGCTCCTCAGGAACCTGACGATCAGAACGTGCTTCTGCATACTTCTGCAACACGATGAGCGTCGTTTAAACACCGATGCAACATCATTTTGAGGGTGATCTAGGAAAACAGCCTACTGCAACCCATTTTGCAGGAAAGAGAGCACTGAAGTGATCGAAAGCTTTCAGGATCTCCTCTGGAGAGAAGACGCACTCAACCACTAGGTTCCACTTCTAAAGGCGTAAGCACGCTACCCCATTCTAGGGGGTGCTCGCAGAAGTGATGGTAACTATCACACATTCTTGTGATAGCCACCTGAACCTCCGCGTTCAGATGTAAGACCGCCCGGAATCTCCGGGGGAAGAACGCGTGTGCCATCGTGCCCCGTCCCCGAAAGAGTTTTCAGGGGAAGTCAGGAAGGCTGTTGAAGGGAACAAGGTCTAGTTGGGCCAATAAGGGGCAACTATGAAGACCTGTTCCTCTCCTGACTTGGCACGTAGGTGCAAGTGACGGGCGCAAAAGACAGGAGCATTGCTCAACACAACATGTGAAGATCACTGGGCTTCAGGAGCGTTTTCTGCTCAGCACTTGGGTGTGACAAGTTCACTGAGCTTCAGGAGCATTCCTGCTCAACACCTGAGTGTGATAAACTCACCGAGCTTCAGGAGCATTTCTGCTCAACACTTGAGTACGAAGAACCTCACTGAGCGACAGGAGCATTTCTGCTCAGCACTTGAGTGTGACAAGTTCACTGAACTTCAGGAGCATTCCTGCTCAACACCTGAGTGTGATAAACTCACTGAGCTTCAGGAGCATTTCTGCTCAACACCTGAGTGCGAAGAATTTCACTGAACGACAGGAGCATTTCTGCTCAGCACTTGAGTGTGACAAGTTCACTGAGCTTCAGGAGCATTACTGCTCAACACCTGAGTGTGATAAACTCACTGAGCTTCAGGAGCATTTCTGCTCAACACTTGAGTGCGAGGAACTTCACTGAGCACCAGGAGCATTTCTGCTCAGCACTGCGTGTGACGAATTCACTGAGCTACCTGTGATGAACTCACAGAGCTACAGGAGCATTGCTGCTCAACACCTGAGTGCGATGAACTTCACTGAGTTTCAGGAGCAATTCTGCTCAACATGAAGAGTGATGATTTCACTGACTTGAGCAGGCGCAAGGCGACCATGAGTCGCAGTCACTTTTAGAAGGCTCACTGGGGTTAAACGCATTTCTGCGGGCCCCTGGGGCAGCTGAGACCCAGTGTTTGTCCAAGGGTAGTCCGCTCGGTTTACCCAAACACTGGCGGAAAAATAAAACCGGGGGGGCAACTGAGCGGCCCCGGAATGGTCATGACCCAGCCGGACCCAGGGGATAGAGTCTCCACTTGCTCTGGCTATAACTGTCGTGAGGCTCGATGGCGGCACGATTGAGTAAGCGGGAGGAGTGGAACAAGGCGCCCTCAGAAGCGTCTGACTCCAAGGAGGAGGTGACGGGTGAGTTTGTGACATGCAGGGGAAGCTTGTGCAACGGTCGCAATGTCTAACAACTCGAGGCACGAATGCCCGTGTAGTCGGGGGTCGCCCAGGCCCCCGTTAAAACACGCCCTTTGTACATGGCCCCTCTGTTGAAGAGGGTTTGGCAGCAGACCGGGATGAACTATAGTCACACAGGGTGAGCTGCTCTGCCATGGTCACCTCGGGACTCGATCGTGAAGCTAGCGCTGAAGCGGTCACATATGGAGGGAGCCGAAGGCTGCGACTACCATATACCCCAGGAGCCTCTGAAAGTTCTTTCAGTGGGTCCCTTTCTCACTTCAACACCAGCTGAACACATTCTCATTGGAGAGACATGTTGGACCGAGTACCTCTCCAAAACTAGAAAAGAGATACTCAGCCCGTGGGCGAGATTACTCTCTTCTAGTTGACCTGAAGACCCAACGGGCTCTGGAGCACTCGAGGGGAAGGACACTGTACTGATACTCCACCCTTAGACGCAACACACAGGATGGCCTGCGGTGCGGGAGGTAGAGATCTGAAGCACATGTCTTTCAGGTCAAAGCTGCAGACCAATCTTGGGCCGAGATGGTCACGACCCACCCCCTAGTAGCACGAAGAACGAGTTTACAACTGGCCTTCGTACCGGCTGGAGGAGCGGCTATATCAAATCCTTCGCCAGCAGGATAAGATAAGCACGCACAAGTCAGGAGCACTGCTCAACACTCGGTGTGATGAATATCACTGAATTCTCAGGAGCACGTCTGCTCAACACCTAATGTGATGACTATCACTGACTTGAGCGGGGTAGCCGAGCCTGAGGTGGGGCAGCAAAGTAGAGAGAGTGGTGTTAGTGTGCTGTGCAACACTTACCTGTCTCCACAAGCGGCAGGGGGCGCGTGAGAAGGCGGATGACCGGGTCCTCGAACGCACCAAGCTGCCTGCTGGCGACCAAGGGGGAGCTGAGGGGTTTAAGGCTATACAGGGTCACACCCGCCAGACTGGCCCTCTTGGGACCCAGGAACAGATGAAATTGCTCTCTCTTTGAAGTGTGGGTACCGCTTGCTCCGCTTTTTTTTTTTTTTTTTTTTTTTTTAGGGAGCCAGCGGCGGAACAGACACACACACAAACAAAGGCTCCACCCGGCCCTCACCCGGGGGGAGGGAGTGATCGTGCCACTCCAAGAGCATCTCATCCATTCCTGGGCGGCCCGCTCCGGAATGCTTTCGCTGTCGCTTGCCACCTGGCTTGGCAGCGCCTGGAGCGGGCTGGGCGTCTCTACTGCGGCCGGCTCCATGCTGAGGCCTGGGTGGAGGCTGCTGCGGAGGGCCAGCAGGAGCGGCGGCCGGAGAACACCCACGGCGACGAGCAGGCGGAGGAGCTGCCACCGGCGGCGGGTGGAGGCAGCAGCTGGCCACCGGGGCAGGATGTGCCGGATGACCTCCGTCTGCGCTTGAGCGGCAGAGAACTGTTTGATGCAGTTCTCCACCGCGTCGCCGACCAGCCCAACCTGGGAAATTGGGGAGACCAGGAACCGAACCTTGTCCGCCTCTGCCATACCAACCAGGCTGAGCCAACGAAGGCGCTACTGGACCACCAAGGTGGACATCGCCAGACCGATCACGCACGCTACGACACCCGTACCCCGGAGGGTGAGGTCGGATGCAGTGCGGTGCTCACCTATGAGCGCACGGTCTGGATTACCCTCGTGCATGCCATGGGTGCCCTAGCCTGCAGCAACGCCATGGCACGCAAGAGGAAGGGGCTTGCCCACAGGCCTTGTAAGCTCTGCCCGTCGGAACAGACGAAACTCACAGGCCTTAGGGGGGAGACGAGGATCCCCCCAAAAGGCAGCGGCCGCCGGACACAGGTGCACCTGTGTCGACAGACCGCTCCAATGGAGGGACACCTCGCAACCCTTCACCGTTCCTCCATCAAGGGTAATGAGGGGGAAAAGCTATTCAGGCAGTTTCTGGCAGAGAAAGATGCTGTTCACCACCTGATAAGCTCTCCATGCATTTCGGGAAAGAAAGGCACTGGGGCGGCGAGCTGAGAACCAGCGCGGCCCGCCCCAAGATACCAAACTCCAGTTTCCAACCGAGACTGAACGGGACACGGTGGAGGTTCCACTCGAGCCCGGCAGCCTCGGCGGCCCGTTTCAGCATAGCTGATAATTCTGGATCCGGCTCGGGCAACATTGAACTCCCGGAGGGAGACAATGCAGCCGAGTCATCATCTCTAGAAGTCAGCTCACCCTCCGATGCTGCAATCGGCGTCCTGTCCTCCAGGGGAGCCCCGAGTGAAACCGCTGGCCCACCCATTACAGATGGACCAGCAGACAACACAGGAGGCTCCAGTGGTTGCAGTGGAAGGGAGGAGTGAGGAGCCCACAGGGAATGGTTACCGGGCGGGACATCCAACACTATCCTCCGGTCACCCATCCCACACAGCACCCGAGGGTGGGGCATGGTAATGGGGACTCGCTCTCCGCGAACGAAGGCGAGTCTCGCCCTCAACACTGCGACAGTCATGTTCCCACCGTGAAAACATGAGCTGTCCACAAAAGCTGTCTCAGCGTGCTGTAAGCCCAAACACGTGACACAACAGTTGTGACCATCAGAGAGAGACAGGGAACGACCGCACCCAGAAACGCACGGGCGGAATGACATCTTGAAAAAGACGCAAACGCACCCGTGTTGCTCTTTCAGAAAATAGGACCGTCACCAGTGCCGGAGCACACAGGGGAATGACCGCGGCAACACTGAACAGAGAACTGAAACAGTGAAGCACTCACTTTTCCGCCCTCTAACCAGCCATCAACACACACAAACATTTAGAAATTTGTTGCTGTTAAAACAGCAGTTGAGAGCTCAAAGCTCGCGATCACCGCTGCACTCGCGCTGTAGAACACCAGCACTGGGATAGTCTTCCTGAAGAACACCGACACACTCGCTCGTTGTAGACAACAGCACTCTCAGAGACATCAAACGATCGGCTCCGAAGCGAAAGGCAACTAGTGCGTGCATCCACTTCCGTATTTATACCCGCGCCGCGGGGGCGGAGTGTGTGATGCGAATCACGCACGCCAATTACATTGGCTCGTTCAATAGTACTCGAAGAAGACAGGCTCTCTAGCGATCTCCCAATTCAGTCGACCGTCGACTACGTCTGACGTTCTCGACTGAAAGGGAACATGCAGACACTAATAATGTGCAACACATGAAATTGTCAGGAATTTAGCTAACTTTAAGAAATTGAATAAGAAAGAATGTACTCCCCATGCACCCCTAAGATCAACCAGCACCTGCAATGACCTTTACACAAAATCATGATGTCTATCATGGAATCTATATTCACAATATAACCACTTTTTTGGGTTAATAATGTTATATAGTTGTAATTACATTCCATGATATCTCTCTGAGGTATGGTGGTGTTGTGGAAATTTTAATAGTCATTGATCCCAAACAGGTATCATAAGAGAAAGAACCTATTCAATGTATAAAAGTATATGTGTGTACGTACTTGTGCGTGACTTTTCAGGAACATATGGGACAGGACCTCGGACCTTAGGGATGGTCAGTTTTGGCCAGTTTATTTCAGTACCAGTTTGTGTCTTTAAGTAGAAACTGAACAGCAGTAAGGACCTTATCTGAGTGGGTGAAAGGTACAGCGGGTGAGGAGGAACCTTGAAAACAGTATAAAGGCTGTCTCATATCTTCCTGTTGTGTGTCACTCTCTTGCACAGCGTAACTTCTGTGTACTAGACTGAACCTATTCTTGCAAGAATAAATACTTTTCTTTTTATTAATTTGACTCTGAGTGTCTCTTACGCAGTGATGATGTTTAACAGAATTTTTGCCACAACAATTTGGTGTCAGAAGTGGGATTCCTTGGAAGTACCTTCTGGACCTGAGAGCGGGCGGTGTTTGGCCACCTGGACTGAGCAGTTCCAGCTCTACCTCGTAAGCTTGAGAGAGAGGGGCCAACCGCTGTCGGCTCCGGGAGGGGCTCCACTGGAATCAAAAGAAAGCGAACCCGTGGCAGCCAACATATCTCTGGTAAGAGACGTCTAAAATATTTTCTTTTGGGGAAAAGTATTTTGTTTCGGGTATGAAATGTGAGTGAACCATATTGGCTGAGGGCTGTTTCTGTGGTACGTAATCTGAGATTAATTGAGGTCTGTAACAGATCAAGAGATTTCAAACAGATAGGTAACCTGAAAATGAGTTGTTCCGCCACGGAGCAAATTGTTTTTAGGTACTGAGGCTAATTAGGGGGAACCAGAACAGTTTTTGGTAAACCTTAATTAGGAGGGCACTAATAGTGCAACCCGACCGATTTGGTTTAAAAGAAAAAATCGGGTCTGTTGGGGACGCCTAACAGATCAGGAAAACGCGCGTTGAAGAGAAATCCACAGAGAACAGAGAAGCAGCCAATATGGGGAAGTCTCAAGGTAAGCATGCAAAATTTTATACACCGGTTTTTCTATCAAATGAGAAAATTATGGGGGAAAATTTATGTTTTAGATATTGAAAAAACTGAGAAAATACCATGATTTCCCCAAGGAGGGAACACTGAGCACAACTAGACTGAAAGTAGTGCGAGAATCAGTTGAACAGGGCAGTGAGAAACAAAAAAGGTTGTTATGGCTGTGTTCAACATGTGTAAGCAATGTGGACAAACAATGGATTGTTGTCTTAAAGGGGCAGATAAAAAAGAACTGTCGAGAGAAATAGGGTTTTACTTCTTCATCCAGTAAATGGATGCATGACAGTAGATGTCTAGAGAACTTAAATGTATATGATACGGATTGAAGTTGCAAGCAGCAATAAGGCTGTCTGTGTGAAATAGGGGATTGTTATCAAAACAAGGGAAAGATTGGAAATTCAAGTGTCACTATGACGGGTGAGAGACTTGATGGAAGAAGGAAGCGAAAAAAAAAACAAAAAAAACAAGAAGGTTGGTGTGTGAGATATGTTTGTGTGGGGATTGTGCAAACAATCATGTACTGGTTAGATAATGAAGGAACTGGCATGTAGAGAAAAGAAAGAATTAGCATGTAGAACAGAGGATGCAGAAGGAACTGGCATGTAGGGAAAGATGGAAGGAATATAGTAGAAAACTATATGTGATGAAAATTAAATGTCTGACAGAATTTATGGAAGTCAAATTAACTGTTTAAATGGTATGAAAAATGAGTTTCAGAATAAAAATAAGGCATTGAGTATGATTAACCGGGACTAATGTGATATAAAGATAAGGAATGTTTCATTAAGCAAAATGGGGAAAAATTCTATATTTTAATGGTAAAATAATGATTGAAATTAGGTTTAGTTTTAGTTTGACAAACATTGTGTTTTGAACCTAGGGTCCAGCTATGCTGGGGGTACAGCAACAGGGTTTGCTTATTCAGCCCGGTTTCCGGATGTTAGATAAAAGTACTTGTTCTGTAATTAGGGTTGTTGATGATAATACCAAATTAGTAAAATGTAAAGACAACTTTGACCAAAGATTCTGGAAATCAATAATGTATAATGTTGGATATTTGTTGATATTAAGTAATTGAAGCAAAAGATATTGTCTGTTTTATAAATGAAATTATGGGTCGGGGATAATTTCCCTGGACAAGTATGACTAAAGTTAAACAAAAACTTTGTGAAAACAACTTAGAATATTTTGAGCATTTCGATGCAGCTTATGAAAATTAATGGCAATGATAATGATGAAGATTATGATTTGGCTATTGTGATTAAATCCGCCACTGGTGGACTGTAAAAGAATACAGAGAACTGCTTAATCAGTGGCTCTGTTTACATTCCTGAATGGGACACACACTGCTTCAAGGGTGTGCAGTAAGTTGGAGCCGTTTGCAAGCTCACAGTGATCAAACTATAGTCAAGGACAGGTGTCTGATGCTGTAGTTGAGGCTGACACATGAACCCACTAGATGACAGAGAGTGTCTTGATTGTGGTCAGCAGGACCATTTAACACGTAACTGTAAATGCCCACCGAGAAGGTGTAAAAAACAAAGTATAATTAAGTGATATAAATTTCTGGTGTTAATGTGGGTTTGAAAGTAGATCAGTGTTTATATAACGATATTAAAGTTTTCGTCTGAGAAAGAGTAAGAGATAAAAACAAGGTCAAGAGATTGAAGTCTTAAAGTGAATCCTTTTAAAGAAAAGATCTATAATAGTAATTTTTAAAAGTGAATTGATGAATACAGGTTGATGAAAAATTAATGACTCCAACAAATGTGAGTTGCAAAATATATCAAAGTAACTAACAGGATGATTGTGTTGTAATTAAACATAAAAAAAAAAAGATTTTTAGAGTATATAGAGAGACTAATCTCACAGATGATTTACAATAACTGCAAAAGTATCACAAGCAGAGAGTGCTTGCCTCGTCAAAATTAAATCCGATTGGAGATTGATAAACTCCAAGAGAAAACTTAAGTCAAATATTAAACTATGGTAATTGACATTGAGAAATGTGAAACGTTATTGAGAACTAGAATAATTATTTTTATGCAAGAACAAATAAGCAGAAGTAGTAGGCTACTGAATTAACAGTTGCTAAATGTAAAATGTGTTGAAAGGCATTTGATTAAACAAACAGCTTGAAAAGTTCACCATGAAAGAGCTAGAAGCTGATGTTTTGCTTTCAAAAGATAAGTCTGCTATGGGCTGTAATGAAACAGTTCGCTTATCTAAATCTGATGTGTGCTGTGGCTGAAACAGCCAGTGCGACAGAGACTCAATCTGAATGGAAATTTGTAATGTCTAGATTCCCTGACGTGGGCAAAGGACAACTGTAAAACCATGTTTATTTGAAAACACATGTAATTTCTGGCAAAGATGACTTAAGCTGGGATAGAGTTAAAAGATGGTGTATAAAAGTTTGATGTTAGAAGTTTATGACAATGCAGTGTACCAGTCCTGAATGCGTCAGAGTCTCTCTCTCATTCAATGTCAGCTAAAAGCTGTTATCTGAGCCTGTGTCATAAGTGAAAATAAGTTATTGATAGTAAAGCACAGTGTTTCAGTTGAAAACCATAGACACAGAGATGTTAAAAGAAATCATTACCATTCAGAGGGCAATTTGTATTTAAATGTTAAAAATGTTTTAAATGTAAAACTGAATGACTTTAAAGAAGTCTTTAAAATAATAATACAGACCTTAAACGATAGAGGTGACATTTTGATTAGCGTATTTTAGGACCAGTAACAACTTTGTCTCATTTAGTCTCCACCATTCAGGACCGATGGCTCCGGCTACAGATGAAGTACACTGAATGTACGATTGTGATCTAAATTCACTGAGTATAGTCTAAGTAGCTAAGTTGCTGCTTTTAAGATAGTTAATGGATTTAAGTGATTAAATACTGTTGTTATTAACCTGTCTCCCTGTGAACACTATTAGGCAATCGGAATGACTCTGGTGACTCTTGAATGTGCCTTTCCTAAGCTCCAGAAAACAGCTGAGTTCTGTTGAAGAAAACTGATTGTATTGGGAAAGAGCGGACACCAGTGTGTACGAGTGGCTACTCAATGACGGGATGATCTTCCTGGCCAGGGGACAGCCTAATGCAGGGGGTCACGAACATTGGGCACCTCCGGATGGAGGTGTTATTTGTGAGAAAGGTATGAGAGTTGAGCGCTGATTAATGGAGGCCACCGGGGTCAGCAGAGCATTGAGAGGTGAGATGGGCTGTGAGGTGAAAATTAATGTTACGGCAGTCTGACCCAGAAATGTGAGTTCCTCTATACCACTCACCAGAAACCGCATTGATTGTATGGCTTGTTTTTCATTGTGACAAGTGTCTGCAACTATGCCAGGGGACGACACCCTGAAGAGAAGAAAATTAAAGATAAAGAGATAACGGGAGAGGGCTTTCAGGAGCCAGCTGATTCCATGAGGTGATTGCCATTATTTGCTGCGGAGACAGTGACAAAACTTAATTATATGAGGGACATGATGTTGGTTGCCATATGGGCAAGTAAAATGTATAGAATAGTTAATGTTGAGCTAATATGTCTATAACATAGTTTTAACTCCTGAAGGTCGTTAGGCATGGTGGTGGCTAAAAATGAAGACAGGCTTTTGTAGATTTGAGAAGAGTCTGGATAACAAAGGTGAATGGTAAAAGGTTAATGTAATAAATTTAATATTACATTTTGTCTAAATTACAGTCTTAGGAGGCTGTTGAAAAGATTATTTGTTTAGAGAGAGAGAGACTGTCTGAGTGGAGGCAGGGATGGTAACTGTGTCTGTCTTTCTGTTATCGGCCTGCTAGAGCAAGCTGAAGCAAAATAGTGATAATGAACCAAAACAACCCAGCTGACTTTTCTAAGATGAAATTAATAATGAACAGACATGCTTTGAAACTGGTTAAGAGACCATGTAACATTAGGTAAAAGCTACAGTAAAATGTGAAGTTTAAAATCTTACTTAAAATTTAAATCTTTTTAGAGATGATATAATGAAAAGCGAACATTAAAAATGAACAGTTAAAATATGTGTCTAATATGAGTGTGTGTGATGGTGACTGCACTGTATGTCTTGTATGTGTTAGTTTGGGGTAATAATAATCCGTCTGAATAGTGTGTATATTGTGTCATTAACCTCTGGAATGAGGGTTTTAACATTACAGATGGGTTAAGGCAAATGACAAGTTTTAAGGAAGCTAATAGTTTTGAGTCAATCTGATGACAAGATGATGCAGAAAATGGGACGAGCTTTAAATGGATTAGTTATCCAGCTCTGTCTGCTACTGGTAATTATGAATCAATCTATGGATTAAAAGCATTTATGTAAATTGGATTTGTGAAGTGGTAGATCGTCGTCCATAATGGGTTGAGATAAACTAAAATGTTATAGATTTGAAGGCAATAACAAAGTGACATATTGGCTAAGTCAATATCAAATTATCCAGAGAGTCCTTCACATTTATGAATATTGTGAACAAAAGGGGGAAAATGTTGTTTGACTGACATTGACCAAGTCTGTACAGCACGACCTGACCTGACAGAAACAATTGATGACTTTGAAAATGTTTGTAGATGACGGGCTTAAGAGACCAAACAACAGGCCTGAAAAGCAGGATACACTGTAAGACTGAGGGCCGTTGCCCTCCAAATAGTCTGATAAGAAGATGTGTTTGTGGCTTTAAGTAATATTTTTGTTTCAGAGGCAGAGAAAGATGTCTGGAGGAATTTTGGCTTTGGGACAACATTTGGGTTAGTGTTGATGGCAAACTTTATCCAAACACCATTATGTTAGATTGATGCACGAGATGATTCATGCATCAAAAGGGGGGATGGTAACAATTTGGATAACAATTGACAAAATTTGGTTTATTAAGGGACGGTATATGTTGGGAGGACAAGGGGCTTAATAGGGTAAAAGCCTGGCAAGAAGCCATTCTTCTCCCTAACAAAATTGCTGTCTGTAAGTGTGCCGCACACGCTGATAACAAAATTGCAGGACTGTTTCAACAGGAAACGCCAGGGCAGATGCAGCAGCGAAGGCCGTGGCAGCACAGCAGACAAAATAAACTATGTGTACTTTACTATCTGAAAATAACCTCGACATTTGTTTTTCTTTACAGAGCATGCAGACTTTTGATGCAGGGCAGAATGTGCCCAATAAAATAATGGTTATGGATGAATTTGACTAACTATCCTGGCCTAGATTGTTATTGTGGCAGAAAGAAACAAGGCCACACCTGCGCAGCGCATAACTTAAGATTTTCCTTTTGCAGAATGTCAGGAAGGATTGCAGAAAACAGAACTAATTCTGTTCCAAATGTATAAATATTGTGTTGTGGACATGAGCAAAGTGGGTTGAGTGTTTTTCAGGGTAAAAGGACCCCGAGTGCTATTAAGTGAGGAAGAAATTATTTAGTGATAAGATGATTTGTAAAATGAGAAGAAACAGAGTTGAATTGGACAAGTGTTGAGAATAAACTTGAAATTCTTAATGCATATCATCAGCAAGGTGAACAAATGGTGAAAATTCCACAGGTCACACCAATAGGCACGAGCGGCAAGACAAGCGGTCACTAACAAAATACTTAAGGTCTCCATTCACAGGTGAAAGCAGGCAAGAAATGGTTCACTCCAGTGGGGGTACATCGTGATCTAAGGGGCAAATCTGGTAATGATCAGAAAATGGTTGGAGAGTGGGACACCTGGGTCGAAGCCTCTCACCTTAGACTACACCGACAGGCCTCAACCATCATATAGAGCACAAAGTGAGGGGTCAAAGGCTTGTGCTAGTAACAGCCTCCCTCACCGGCGATGGAAGACCATGGCTATGGCACGCAAAGTGTCACCCTGGTGAAGACGGAATGTCCATGGGGCAAACGAGATGACCAACACACCTGGAGGAAGATGCATCCAACTAATGGTTTGAGTTTAGCAAAAGAATCTGGTTTTGTGATGATTTTGATGATTTTATTTGATTGAATCAAAATATGGCTAGATCAAATGATTTGATTGGTTAAAGATTCATTAGAAAATATTTCAGGTAAATTATAGGGATTATTATTGAAGAAACTTGATGATTAGGCTTTCCATTAAGGGTAAGAAAGGCCGATCATGGGAGAATATGTAATAAGCTAAAAGATGGTCCGTATTTGAAATATTAGAGTTAATTTTTAACAACTACATTGGTTAAAAGAATGGGAAAAAAATATATATAACCTTTTCAGGATAGATTTTATTAAATATGTTGTTAAAAGTTAAGAAAATATGGTTAGGAAAATGGAGGCGATGTATGGAAATGGGCGTGGACTGATGGTAAATGGATAAGATTGGTTAATCTTTGGGGGGTTGGGGGTACTTACTACCAATTTCAGCGATAGGATTATCAATATTGTTATGTTTACCATGCATTATAATGTGTTTCCAGCTCAGTACAGAGACTGGTTAAAGCTGGGAGTCTGTTCAATTGGATGAACAAAATATGATGATACAAGTAGTGGGAGCTACTGTGACATGTGTTAAATTGTATGGTTTCCTTTTCTTTTTCTTTCTTTCTAAGTATGTTTTTGATATGAACAGAAGGTTAAAAGCTGTGGTTATCCGCTATGTGATGACGTACAAGGAGAGGGGTCGAAATGAGGGATTTTATTCAACTTTTATTTCTTCGTATTTCTTATCCTGTTGAAATGCCATGTGGGTTTCAAGATGTGTAATGATAACCAGGGTGTTAAATTGATGTGTTTCCTACTTAAACTATACACTATTTCTTGTTTATACTGAGGTGACTGAGGGTCCGACCTAGGTCGGGAGTGCAATAACAGTGCTTATTCATTCAGCCCGGCCGCAGATAAAGTCTTTACATGCTTGCTAATACTTAAGGGACTATCCCCACAAAAACAGCCTAAGCTTTTTACTTTTCCAAATGTTATTTCACAAATGTTTAAGAGAGTGGTCAGTTATGTGAAAACCAGAGATGAAGAGTATAAGTGTGATGAAATGACTTAAAATTTGTTCTATTATTTTTATTATTATGATTGGGTAATCTGAATGATAAAAAGGGGGGAATTGTTGTGGAAATTTTAATAGTCATTGATCCCAAACAGGTATCATAAGAGAAAGAACCTATTCAATGTATAAAAGTATATGTGTGTACGTGCTTGTGCGTGACTTTTCAGGAACATATGGGACAGGACCTCGGACCTTAGGGATGGTCAGTTTTGGCAGTTTATTTCAGTACCAGTTTGTGTCTTTAAGTAGAAACTGAACAGCAGTAAGGACCTTATCTGAGTGGGTGAAAGGTACAGCGGGTGAGGAGGAACCTTGAAAACAGTATAAAGGCTGTCTCATATCTTCCTGTTGTGTGTCACTCTCTTGCACAGCGTAACTTCTGTGTACTAGACTGAACCTATTCTTGCAAGAATAAATACTTTTCTTTTTATTAATTTGACTCTGAGTGTCTCTTACGCAGTGATGATATTTAACAGAATTTTTGCCACAACAGTGGGAACATGCAATTTGTTACAAATGCAATCTCTCAAACTCAATCAAATATGTATTTTAAAACTAAAGTTTATCTATTAATAGTGCACAAATTGTGTTTATCCTACAGAATACAAAAATGCAAACATTTTAGAATTGATTGGTATTTAAAGGGATGGTTCACACAAAAATGAAAATGCTGTAAGTATTTACTCTCCCTCATGTTGTTCAACCTCGTAAGATCTCGTTCATCTTCGGAACACGAATTAAGATAGCAAAAATTCGCAAAAACAAACAAAAATAACGACTTTATTTCAACTATTAATTTCCTTCTCTATGGGCCTCGAGTCAGTTAAACTAGTGTGATTGCGTAGAGCTACGTCACACGTAGGCTCACTATTGGCCGGCGCTGGTCATGTGTGTGATGCGTGTGACGTACAACAATAGAAGCTCATGCTGTTATACGCTTATTTCACGCGGCTGCCATTTTGGAATCGAAAGCGACGCTGCGGTGGGAGGCACCGCAAGCGGAAACCCGGAACTGCGGCCAAAACAATGGCTTGGACCACAAACCTCGACTTGTTGCCACGGTTCACGATGAACGATGTTGATGGGCCGAGGAGGGATGTCGAATACCACAAGCAATATTATTGAAAGGATACAGCAACTGGATAGAGGGCTACATTACTGATATTGAAGGTAAGTTAACGATTTTGCCGGTCATAGGCTGTGTCTGCTAAGGTTAGTTAGCCGACAAATGTCAAAATACGGTTAGCCCTAACGTAAGTCATAACCAAACTTAATTGTCTAGATTTGCCATACACTAAACGAATTTTTAAAAAAATGTTGATAATTAATTGTGCTGTATTTTGTCATGGTGGCATTACATTTTGTGTAAATGAACTTTACATGTTATAGTTGTGACAACGTGGGTCATCCAGTTAACGTTAAATGATTTTTCAGTCAGGACGAGCGAAACAGATTGTGTTGTGAGGGCCAAATCATTTCGCTCATTGAGAAAAAATGACACTCCTTACAATATACAGGTATTTGGGTAACGTTAGTAGACAATAAGTATTAAAGTTCAAGTTTATCCTGTTCAGTTCACACGAATTTGCACCTGATTGCTTTCAAAACATCATCACCTTTTCCCTCCTGGGCAACATACAAAAGCAATAATACACAGGTAAACGGATGGATATTACTAAACCTATATTATACATTGCACAGTGGTCTGCACAGTCAATTGATGGGGTATGAGGAATCCCAGCAGGGTCAGGTGTTTAAAGCTCAAACAGATCATGGGTTTTCACATCACCACTGTGAGGAATTGTTGCAAGGGGCTGGTTGGTTGGTTATATATCCTCTTTAACAGTTACTGAAAATCCACGATTCTACAAAAGCTTGTATACTGTGTTGAATTTTCGTTGCAAGTCCAAACCTTATTTTTAAGTTTTTATCAGTTAAAAAACATTCATAAACATTTTATGGTTTGTTTACCTGTTTTCGCTTTCTTTCACTAGGTGGAGTTTCACTGTAATTTCTTTCACTAGGTGGAATGAAGGCCCCTTCATTGGGCAGTCAAAGTGCAATTGCAAAGCTGGCCAGGGTCACTGCAATCATCAAGTTGGACTACTGTACACTCTTGCACATTTCCTTTAGATGGATTGCAAATCTGTCCCTCCTATAGTTAGTAAAACCTCCCTGCCCTAGACATGGCATGTCCCTTCCCGTACATTAGGCCTCAACCCAAAACCTATTAATACAATAAAAGTCTCAAAATTAAAGCCACCCACAGCAAATCCACTCCCAAAGAAATGTAAAAGAGGTTGTGATGGTGTCATACCCAACCTCTATTGCCCTGTTCCAGTCCCCATACCAAGTGATCAGTTTCCTCGTGATCTTCAAAAGAATCTTGCTGATATTGGAAGCAATTGTCAAATGTACCATGTACTCCAAGCATCAAACAGACATCCAGTGGACAAAGTTGTGTGGTGGCAATTTTAATGATATTCATTGATCTTTAGTAAAATATAGATGATTCAAATAATGTCACATGTGTGTCTCTCACTTGTAGTGAGAGAAGATTCTGTTTATGTACCTGGGGAGGCAGAAGGGGGAGACACTCCAGAGAACAGACGAACAAGGACCTCTGACCTAGATGTCAGAAGGCCATTTGGTGCAGGGGAGCTTAGTGGGCCAACTAGTGACGTCAATGGAAAACTACTGGGAGGAAGGCTCTGGGGGGGAAGAAGGCCTTGAAACTAAGATAAAAGCTAGTTCAGTCTGTCTGGGGGTGTGTCACTCTTCTGCACAGGGTAACAACTGTGTATTAGACTGCTCCTATTCTTGCAAGAATAAATACTTCTATTTTATATAATTTGACTCTGAGTGTCTCTTACGCAGTGATGTTTGTTTGAGATGAATTTTTGCCACAACAGTTGCAACAGAGTTTGGAGACCTACCCAGTGGATCCGTGTTGACCTACCAGGTGCTCACCCTGCCCACAACCACTTACCATCACCCACCGTTTCCTCTGCCACCACAGACCTGTAAATATTCCACTGCCCTAACTGAAAACGAGAGCAATTACCACTGAGGCATGACAGTCACCCTCTCTGATGCAGAATCACTGGAGATGGAAACAAGGGAGCAGAGCACAAACAAGACCTGGCACCTTGTCCGCTCCCAGCGCCTGACTTCATCTGTGTTCAAAAGGATAGTTTCAAGGATTGCAGACTTTGACAGTTTAGCAGTGAGTATGCAAAGACAGAAGAGGGCTGTGCAGACAAGGGCAATGAAAAGGGGGCTAGAGATGGAGCCCATTGCAGCGGTACAATATGAACAGGTAACGGGTAATTCTACATTACCTTGTGGTTTTGTCATAAATCCTCATGCCACCCATGTAGGTACCTCACCGGATCGAGAGGTTGTTGACAGCGCTGGGCTTCTTCAGGGGCTTCTGGAGATTAAGTGTCCAGATGTGGACAGTTTGGTTGAGTGCAGATACTTTTCTACTGGGCCAGATGGTGCTTTTGCCCTTACACCCAACCATGAGTACTACTGCCAGGTAATGGGACAAATGGGCATCACAGGGATGATGTGGTGTGATTTTTTTGTCCATTGCACCAACGAGTACCATCTAGAGCGGATCCACTTTGATGCAGTGAAATGGGAGTCTATGAAAACAAAACTAGACACATTCTTCTTTGAGTATTTTCTGCCTGCCCTGTGCAGATGAGAACACCATAGGAACATGCATAGGAAGCACACATACATACACATAGTAAGCAACGTTCATAGATAAACCACTGTTAAGTCATTTACATTTTCTGTAATGTTAAGACAACTTTAAAAAAAGTTTTACTCAGGGAAGCAGAACAAGGCATATGTTATATCAATGCGTTTTTTATTGGTTCAGGATTAATCATACATTGTACATAAGTCATCATAAATTAAAAATATTTATCAAAATGTTATCACATTAAATGTCATATCACACTGTAATATATACTGAACTGTATATATAATATTTTTTGTTCTCATTAAAAACAACTAAATCATTTAAAACCGTGTTGGGGACAAATATGGGCAAAATAATTTTGATTTATTTTTTAAAAATACTTCCCTTGATCTAAACGATACAAGACTTGGTGACTTTTCCTAAGTTTGCCACCTGAACACACACACACAAAAATGACTCGATTCTACAACGTTAAGTGGGTGAGAAAAAAAAACTCCTTCATCTTGTGTTCGTGGACAAAAATGGGCACCCATAGGAATGAATGGGAAAAAACTGTAATTCAGAGCATTCTTGTTGTTTTTTTGTCAAAAAAAATCAATAGATCCAATACAATTTATATCTAACATACACACACATAAAGGGCTGATCCTGTACAACATTCTCAACATGGCAAAAACTCACACTCATACACACACACAAACAATGCATTCAATGAGCCGACAGAGCTGGGTTTTTTTTTTTCCAAATAAAAACTCACACATACAAAAATTATCCAATCAATGATGACAACCAATGGAATGATCTAATCAACCACCTGGCTCATCACCTCTCTCTCTCTCTCTCTCTCTCTCTCTCTCTCTCTCTCTCTCTCTCTCTCTCTCTCTCTCTCTCTCTCTCTCACACACACACACAAACAATGCATTCAATGAACCTATGACAGAGCTGGGCTTTTTTTTTTTTTTTTCAAATAAAAACTCACTCACACATACAAAAACAAAGAATTGAATGAGCCAATGTCTGACCATGTTTTTTGGTGTGATCCAATCATCCAATCATCCAATCATCCAATCATCCACCTGGCTCATCAGACTCTCTCTCACACGCACACACGCAGGCACACTTCAGAGTCAGATCAAAGTGCTACTGCAAGGTTTGTTGATACTTCGAAACAAAACGTTTCTGCAGCTTGCTACCTAAACCTGCAGTGGCAGTTATTTTATCAGTTCACTCGGAAGCAGCACAATGAGTAAGAGGTATAGTGCAGCAGAGACCCTGGATATTCTACTGGAATCCAGTGGGGAGGAAGGAGGCCTGCCAGACTGTGGTTTGGAGTCATCAGGTGATCAAGGATCTGAAACAGATAGTCAGACAGAGTTTGACCAGGATTATGAGGACACCGATGGGGAAGACTCTGAGGAAGACGATCCTGGTGTAGTAACTTATGAATCTAAAAATGGAGAAATCGTGTGGACTGCTAATGCACCTACCCAAACACCAGGGAGAGCACCTGCAGAGCACGTGATGAAGATGACCCCTGGGCCAACCAGATATGCCTGTTCGCGTGTGGACAACATAAGGTCAGCTTTTGAGCTTTTTTTTCCTGAGGAAACTCAAAAGACACTGATTGACATGACATATTAGAGGGGAAAAGAGTGTATAAGGAGTCATGGAAAGAGGTGGACTGGGTGGACTTACAGGCCTACATTGGTCTGCTATTGCTGGCCGGTGTTTATCGTTCTCACAACGAGGCCACACTGAGCTTGTGGAATGCAGACACAGGGAGAGCCATTTTTCGTGCTACAATGTCTCTGCAAGCCTTTGAAATCATGACAAGAGTCATCCGGTTTGACAACCGAGACACAAGACCTGCCCGTTGGAGAGATGACAAACTGGCTGCGATACGGAAAATCTGGGACAAATGGGTCGAACGTCTGCCTCTAATGTACAACCCAGGCCGAGAAGTCACAGTAGATGAATGCCTAGTACCTTTCAGAGGACGCTGTCGCTTCAAGCAGTACATGCCAAGCAAACCAGCTAGATACGGAATCAAAATCTGGGCAGCCTGTGATTCTAAAACCAGTTATGCATACAATATGCAAATCTATACTGGCAAGCCGGCTGATGGGCAGCGAGAAAAGAACCTGGCAAAGCGCGTTGTCCTCGACATGTCAGCGGGTCTCCAAGGGCACACCATCACGTGTGACAATTTCTTCACATCGTATGCCCTTGGCCAGGAGCTCCTGAAGAGGAAACTAGGCATGCTGGGAACAGTGAGGAAAAACAAGCCTGAGCTCCCATCTGCACTGGTGAAGACAAGGGGCAGAGAGAAATTCTCTTCTTTGTTTGCATTTACCAGTACACACACACTTGTGTCTTACTGTCCCAAAAAAAATAAAAATGTGCTCTTGATGAGCACAGTTCACAAGGAAGCCACAGTCAGCACAGGTGAAGAGAGGAAGCCAGATGTAATCCTGGATTACAATAAAACCAAGGGTGGAGTGGACAGCCTTGACCAGGTATTTAACTTTTTTTTTTTTGCTTTGTTTATTAATTTTCCTATGACAAATTGCTTGTGGTTTATAAATGGTAACAAATGTATGAATTGCTAAGTTAATAAATGTAAATGTACTTTTGTCAGTATAGTGTTTGATTTTTATTCTTTTCCTGTGTGTATTATTCAAGATGGTCGCTGCTTACACTTGTAAGCGAAAATCCAACCGTTGGCCCATGGTTGTGTTTTCCAACATGTTGGATGTATCTGCCCTGAACGCCTTCGTCCTGTGGTCAGAAATCAATCCTGCCTGGAATGCAGGAAAGACCTTCAGAAGGCGGATCTTTCTGGAAGAGCTCGGGAAGGCTCTGGTGTCCCCACAGATTGAGAGACGGAAGGGCGTTCCCCGTGGAGCGGCCTCTCTGAGGATGCTGAATCGGATCAGACAACCCTCCTCAGAAAACATCCCTGCCACATCCACAGGAACTACCCCAAACAAGAGAAAAAGGTGCCATGTCTGTACTTCAAACAGAAAAAAAACCAGCATTGTATGTGGAAAATGCAAAGAATATATATGCAAAGAACATTCGGTTACAATTACCTGCTGCCACAAGTGCATGTAAATTATGTAAATAATGTAAATAACTATTATTGTTTGTTCTTACCTGTTTGCTTGTTCTTACCTGTTTATTCTTAGCTAACATTTATTTAGTTATTGTTATGTATATTCTTACCCGTTTGGTTGCAATTAGTTATTGAAATTTGATGTTTTTTGTTTGAAATAAATGATAAATGATCTACTACTTTGTCTTTTCCTTCTAGCATGGTCATATTTATCTAAGCATATTTTGGCATCTTTGTATAGTCTCACCTAACACAGATATATTTTTTTTTAAATTACAATTTTAACTTGTGATAAAGTCAAAAACTTAAGAGGTTAAATTCGTCATAACAGTGGTTTATAGAGTTAAGCCTATATGCAGCCATTGATAACTACAGCCATCTAGTGGCTATTGATTTTACTGCTTTTTTGTTAATTTAATACCAATATAAGACACCAGATGGAACCAAAGTCACTTTATCTTTAGGTTTTAGCTCTCTGAACTTAGTGGAATGATATTTTTAATGTAGTTAAATAAATATTAAATATAACATAAAAATAAGCATAATTTACATAGAAAATATGGTACTTTTAGAGGTAAATAAATTTAAAAATACCCCAAAAATAAAAAAAAACACCATACATTGATAGATAAAATTTTATCGAAGACAGTGATATAACATTTATAATAAATAAAAAATTGGATCACACCTGAGACCTCTGTGCCCACATTTGTCCACGAACACGGTATTAAGGACTGTAATGTGAACATGGTTTGAGGGTTAAATAGCTTGTCACCAGATTTTTTTGGAGGAAATGGTGCATTTACTGGGGACTTTTGTTTTTATGCAGGAAAGATACAGACATTTGATAAACAATACTTAGTTGGATTAATCTAAATCAGTCTTCATGTTATTGTTGACCATTTTTTCTTATGGAATAGCAACAGACTTATCCTTTTGATATGCCAAATGGTCACATCAGGTATTTCATTCTTATTTACTACTGTAGTTTTAAGCATAGCTTTAAGACATTTATGAATGTATTTCAATACAAAGCAAAATACAGCTATGCAGTAAAATGAAAAGGGCTGCTGCTGCAATGTGTTAAGAACAAGGAATATTAAATATTTAATATAAATATAAATAAAAAATAAATTTATATAATATAAATAAGGAATATTTACATGTCAGGTTTCCCAGGAACAATCATCTTGAAAGATGAACACAATCATTTTTTTTTTTTTTTTGCATTTAACCGAAATAGACTCAAAAAATACTATCACTCAAACACTTGAAAGTCAGTGTAGTCATGAAGTATGTACATTGTTTAGAAACTGCCGAATGAGTTTGGGTAACCCTTCAAATAGATGATACACAGGATTAAAAGAAAGGTCCCTGAAAGTTGGTAAGTAGAGCACAAACAGTCCATAGCTGGTTAACTGAACCACACAGTGAAAGGGGCATGACACCGTCAAATATGTGGTATTCTTTGATGCGCCTGATTGCCCTCTCTACATGGATCCTCAGGCGAGCAATTTCTTGTGTGTAATAAATTTCCTTTTTACTGAATTGCCCACTTGACCCCAAGAATGTTGGGATTACTTGTTTCACATTTATGTCGGCGAGGAGGTCTTTTATAAGAAACCCTTTATCTGCAATGACTTCATCGCCTGGTTCCAGGAGGCTCAGAACGCCTGACTCTTTGGTGATTTCCTTGTCTGAGATGGAGCCTGTGTACAGGTTGCTGCAGGGGTGTAATTTGTGGGGGGGATGGGGGGGATATAACCCCCCCAATATTTAAATCTATGCATTACAACCCCCCCATTATTTATACCATGATCACAATATCAGGAGGCATACCCAAACTTCAACCCCCCCAATGTTCAAACCAAATCTACGCCCTTGGGTTGCTAACTAGGCTAATTGACCCAGAAGGAGTAATGCCAATAAGTGACCTTAGTGTTGTGGTACCTTTGTAATGGGTGTATGTGACTGTGTTCAGGACTTTTGAGCTTGCAGTTTGGATGTGGATCTCAGTACAGTCTAGCACCACTCGTGCTTTGGGGAATGTGTTTTTGAAGATTTATGGCATCAGTTCATCTATAGCCTGCCTACTTGGCCATATTGAGAGTGTGCCTAGCATGAAGAACAGGTAGTTGCCCCATGTTATGCATGTCCTGCTGACAGTGGCTTGTGACGCATTAAACCGAACAGCTAAATCCACAGCAAAAAATCCCTGTCGCACACGACAAAGGAAGAGGAAGATGTGGTCAAAGAGGCATAGGTGTTGTGCATGGAAGCCAGCTTTCACTGTGTGTTTTTCTGTTTGATTTAGCCTTGCATTTGACTCTATCTAACCATTGACTCAGCTGTAGGTTTTAGAGCTAGGAAGACTGCTTTGAGGGTGTCATAATTCTTAAATCCAGTATAAAACACAATCAATTTGGGCTCACACTGAAAGCGTTGGAGATGAAACTGCTCACTTCTCAGGTTCTGATTTTCTTCCTCCAGACGAGCAATCTCTCTATGTGCTGCATCAAGCTGTTCTTCTGCAGACAGGGTCTCCTCCTGATAGTCATGATCACAAAGTGCCTCCAAAACCTGTGTAGAACTGTGTGTTAGAGAAAAGACAAAAGTAAGTGGGATTACATTTCTTTTGTAAAAGAGTGAAACTTTACAAATATACAGTATTTTATAAACAATACATTTAAAAGAATGCAAAACTTAACATTAATAAAACATTTCCTAAAATCATAGAATAACTTTTTCAAAAGATTTTCTCTTTACCACATTTTCCATTTTAAGTAGATAAGCTATTGCCACACTCACTACTCTAAAAAGGTTTTGAGTAAGGATATACTTTGCCATCTAAGTTAGACTAAGTGAATGCCACATCAATTTGTCTGTGTTCAGGCTATTAAAACAGTTTAATAAAGCAACATGTAAAGGGCTTAGACTATCATCGTTAATTTATTAATTTTTACATTTAACAGATAAGAGACATTTTACTAAGATATGCGATAGATTTATTGATGACTGCAATTACTAGAAGCATCGCTCGACATAGCTGGTAACTCACTTTACTTCCTCATGCAGATTTGAAATGTCAACATCCTGTTCTTCCTCATCAAAGTTACCAGTCACACTACAAAATCATGGCAAAACATTATTCTCGATGACCTTTGTTCAGTAATCTCAAGCAGTTCATATCTGTAACGTTATAGCTAAGGTTTAAAAACATAACTGTAACTTACAATGGTTCTCTTTCTGATCCTGATGTTGATTGTCTTGCCCCTTTGACACAAGCAGGATCCCTACACAGACATTATTATTATGTTTATTTCAAATATATGTAAAAAAACATCCGACAAGAAAATGAATCAAGTAATACCAATGCATTTATTACTTCTGTCATGCTGATAAGCAAATTATTTGGTTATTTGCAATTAACGTTACCTCTGGATGCGTTGAATTGGCCTTCTGGCCTTCTGGCTGACAACCTGTAAACAAGGACGGCACACTCC
The DNA here is from genome assembly GCF_051911475.1 of Siphateles boraxobius. Lineage (NCBI taxonomy): Eukaryota > Metazoa > Chordata > Actinopteri > Cypriniformes > Leuciscidae > Siphateles > Siphateles boraxobius. Next base: position 30,034,590 of record NW_027509042.1, read on the forward strand.
CGTTTTTCAGTTTGTTCAAACCGGTGAGCGATCTAACCATGCTCTCCTTGGGGAAGTGTTTGGAACACACTCTTGTGTTGTCTGTGATCTAAGATAAGAAATGTAATAACATGCGTGTTGACGTGTAAATTAATCTTATGAAATTCTAGGGGTTATTATCTCGGTAAGCTAGCTTAGCTAGCTTGTTACATTAACGTTACCTGAAAATAAGGTCCAACGTCTCTCCTAATCTTGGCAATCCACTGGCGACGGGTGTCCGGTTTACTCGGGAATCGATGGAAAGACAGACCTTGATCACATTCTTTTCTTTGATAAGATGTACAGCCAGGTACACAACAATATGCCATGGTAGCTCGACTGGATTTTCTGATTCACGTAAGCGTCGCTCCTAGAACACTTCCGGTTTCCTCCCACCGCAGCCTCGTTTTCGATCACGAAATTTCAAAATGGCGGCCGGCGTGATATAAGCGTATACTAGTGAACTGACTCAAGGCCTAGAGAGAAGGAAATGAATAGTTGAAATAAAGTAGTTATTTTGGGGGGTTTTTGTGCACAAAAAGTGTTCTCGTCGTTTGATAAACTTAAGATTGAGCCACTGTAGTCATGTAGCGACAATGAGTCTTACATTAAATTAGCTCAAATTATATATAGGGAATTTTAATCATTAATCATGAATGATTAATATATTGCATATTACAGTTAAATTATCGAAGCTGAAAATAGATCGATTGTATATATGAATGATCACCATAATGGGTTGGTTCGTCATTAATATATCAATACTCTTATTACAGATCGATTAGGCTATATGAGATAACCTTAAATGGAGTTAATTCAGTTATCGAACAATCTGTTTGTCCAGCAAACGGCCGTAAGATTAACTCATCAACTTCCCAATAAAAGTTATCACTTCTTATAAACTCCAAGAAATATTAATTTTCTTGCCGTGAACATTAAATTTCCTGTGTTTATAAAATTAAACTACTCAACGTAGCAAATAATAAAGCTTTTGTTGCTAAAGGGTCGAACATTTCATTGACTTTGTAAAAAAATTAGCATTTTAGACAGAAAGCAATCAAGAATATAATGGTTTTAATAATTGGACTAATAATACATCGAACTACAATTCACACATAATATATATGTATAGACAACCAGGGCAGACAGAACGGAAGACATTACAAACACGAATTTACAATAGGATGAGAGAGGGAGAGAAAACGAGAGAGAGAAATATATATATATATAGAGAGAGAGATAGAGGATGAGAAAGTGAAACTAACGGTCAGGATGAGAGAGATCACCGGGGTGATCGCAGCATGGCAAAAATCACAGACAATAACCCTTAGAGAGGCAACAAGAAATCACATCAATCAAATCAAATCAATAACCTATACTTGCGTATGGTTCTCTTTGTGCGAGCTGAAGAACGCAGAGTCGTATTCGTGTTTGTCCTTCGGCGCTATAGGCTTGTTCTCTCGTGTCTTCCGGGGCGAGCAGACTCGCGGGAAGTTTTAAAGGTTCACCGAACGTGAAGTTACCAAGGAAATAGTTCAGAGTTCATCTCCCTCGGGAGGGAGAGGCGAAAAATGAAAATAAAACTTAGTAAAGAAAGAAAAAGAAAAGAAACGCGGTGTAAAGCTCCCTAAGGAGCCATGGGACCGGAAACCTCTCACAGGGAAAGTGCTCTCTGAGAAACTTCTGTGTCCGTCTCTTATGGTGAGGAGGGGTTCACGCCTGCTTCGCGTATGTGAACCAATCATCTTAGAGCATCTCGAGCGGGAAAAGTTCTTCTTTGTCTTGTCAGGATAATTTATTATGGTATAACATTTTGTCATTTCTAGCCAGAAAGATTGTACACACAGAACAATACGTTTTACTGTAATATCCTATGTATGACTTGTTTAGTCAAAACAAGACGGTCAAACAGGTACCAAGAATGGCCGAAAAGAGTAGAAGAAACATAAAGTTCATTCATATACAGAATTACACACATTTATTGTTCACTCACACGACTATAAAGCCATAATACCGGCTACCATGACCTATGAAAGATCAAATTCATGTTTATACCTTTCTTAAGTGGTTATACTTATAGAAAATATAAGATTGCAGAGTCTATTAGTCTTTCTTTATCAGAATTCAAGTGGGAGCTGTGATTCCCTTGGAATTCCCTTTGGAGGTCATAAAGTTTTATGACCTAGCAAGAGGGAGAGTAACAGAAGATGATCCTGTTAGGTAATCTTTCTTTAGAAATACACTTAAGATTTGAAGTTACAGACCAGTCTCCAATTACATCTATAGAATAAGACAAAACTAATTAGATATGCATGCATACAGGAAGGTTAGATACCATTCTGTGTTATATACATTAAGGGCATTCCTATCCTAAGTTGCACACAAAGGACGTTTGTGTGCGGGTATGTGTGGTTATCCTTATTTTCAGTATCTGTCCATCCGTGGTGTGTACCACGTGAGGGTTTCGAGAACAACGGGGACCTGTTTCTTGATTGCGCAATGCGTCATAAATGGAGTTAATCAATGACCTGCTGGAAGACATTGGGGCACCATTTCACATGATTCAAGGTTTTGTGAATTAAACATATATGTGTTCATATTTGTTCAGTAGTGAAAGGAAAACAGGATTCGGTCAGTCGCTACATATTCCCCCTTTTCGTCGGATGAAGTCCCTGTGTGAACATCATCGGACGACAATCATCACAATGGCCGACTGGCAGGTGAAACCTGATGGTCATGTAGCAGGTGGACCATGGTAGTAGGGTAGCAGGTGGAACCTGATGGTAGGATGGCAGGTGGAACCTGACGGTAGGATGGCAGGTGGATCTTAAAGCTGAGGATTCAGCTCGATGAGGTTTGGCGTGGTCTCTGACTTGGCACCCCCTTTCCGGGGATTCCGTCTGAGACCTTCAGGCAACGGCTTTCGTGAGCTCGGCTGTGTCGCATCTGGTGGAGTCTTCTGTACAGAATGAATGCCACGCATAGTGTCAGAGTGTGGCTGATTACCTGTAGAGATGCACAGCACAATGTCGGCTGAGGTCCAGCCTAGGACCGCAGATGAAGTGTTCAGAACGGGCAGTCGAGACAGTGCTTGGATGGCTGTGTTGACCGGAGCAATGTCAATGAATTTGGACCCTCTTTCCTCGATCCAGAGTTCCAGTTCTGGATCTAAGGTGAAGTTGTAGTTCTTGAAGGATGGGAGTTCCAGTGCTGTCTGGTACTCTTTGCTCGGAAGATGGTACAATGCCAGATCATTCAGGTGGAATATGGCACCTTTCGGGGCTTGAATCCACGTACTGTGGTTGAGCATGTTGACACGGCTGGTTGTGTCATGCTGGTCGTAAGTGAGAGTAGCTGTACGCACAGGTGTGTTAACGAGCCACCTGTCACCTACAATCTCTGCTTGCATCTCTGTGACTTTTGCTCGAGGCTTAGTTTTGGCAGGGCAGCGTGTGTCGCTGACCAGGGGTTGCAACCCGCAGGTTCCTACAGTGTTGTCTCTGAGGAAGGGTTTGCTAGGGCTGAGATAGTAAATGAATTTGGTGAGGTACACATGTGCAGGTTTGGGGCCAGGTGCAGCTGTCGTGGTAGGCCACCACATCTGGAATGTGTGCCTTGATGTGGGTGTTGCTTTTCAAAAACCTGACATTGGCAATGTCTTTAAGTCTGTAGACTTGGTTTGACTCGCTGATGGATTGGTTCAAGAGCACATCCACTTCCCTCTGCTCGTGATCGACGTAGAGTAGGATGGCGCTACCCAGAGAGTAGGCCAGGTGTATTTGTAAGAGGATCAGTTGGCCTGGTGATGGCGGAAACCAGCATAGTTAGCACAAGGCTTAAGGGTTTCAAGTACGGTGGGATTCTACCCGTGGCTGGGCTGTCTTTTGAGGAGTTAACCTCCCAAGCATGTCTGTTATCAGGGCTGTAACCAGCTGAGTTTGGGCAAAGTCATTCTGGAAGACAGTAAACAGCGGTTTCATGCAGTTCATGGTCTGATTCAGCAGGACGCTGTGAATGTTGAGAATGACAATGTTCTTCTCAATGTCTTGCCGATGGTTTGGAAAGATGCACTCTGCGTGGTGAGTTGCTCTTTTAGCTGTGAAAGTTCAGTCTGGATTTCAACCACATGCCGTTTCGCAGTGGCTATGTTTGCTGTGTGGATACTTGGCATACCAGTGTCGAACAGAGTTCTGGCGGCAGCTACGGCTCCGCACAATGCTCCCAGGAACCCTTTGGAGTGTTAGTTGGTGCTTAGGAGTCCTGATGGTGTAACAGTCACTTTCCCAAGTTGGTTGGACATGTGTTCGACCTTGGCCTTGGCGTGAGAGAGGGTGTCCTCTGTCCATCGGGCACTTGCCCAGCTGTATTTGGCTACGGTGCTGGGGTAGTGTGCTCTGTAGGCCTTGTGGGGCTGGATGAGTCGAACATGCGCTTGATGGGTGTAGGTCCTGCAGTCGGTGATCAGGAGTCTCAGTTGTTATCTCGGTGGCAGCTGTCCTCTGGATGGCTGACAGCACGGCATGGCGAACCACAGCAGCAACCTGGTACAGACAACAGGGAGAGAGAGAAAGAAAGGGGAGGAAAAAGCCAGCGAGGGTTGTCTTTGGTTGGACAGGGCAGTCTTTTTATTTCATGGGTGGCAACTAGGTTTAGCTTGTCTTGGCCCATGTTTTGCCACATCTTGCTGCTGGCATGTCGCTTGCTTCAGTGTATTGTCAGTGGCTCTGGTGCTGTGGTTTGCAGCGCATGATGCGTCATGGACGTACATTGGCCTTATCCCCCCTTTGCGCCCTTGCATTACACGTCTTTGCGTTGTGGTGTCAGACGGTGCACACATAGAATGTAGCTCTGTGCATGCAGCATGTGCTTGGTGTCATGCCGTGTTCTGAGTAACTGGTTGTCAGTGAGTGTAGACGGCAGGGAAGGGTTGGTTGGAGGGGTCTGAGAGGTGGTGAAGCAAAGTCTTTATTGTGTCAGAAGCCCGCATGTTCGTTATGTTTGTGTTTGTAAACAGCGGAGCTAGCGTAAACTGCTGTGAGGTAGACAGTTTAGGTTGTAAAGTTCTTATGCTGTGTGTAATCACTTCAAACTTCAGGGTGGGTGGGCGGGTTTGAAGTGACCACAGCTAGTCGTTTAGTGCGCCAGGCTTGGTGGGGGTATTGGTTTGGTCATTCAAGTCTTTGTCAAGGCCCGGTTGCCTTGAGTGTCCTTTCACCTTTTTCCAGTAGACAATCATGTTGTTTGTTCTTGTGATGTAATCGCATGCCTGGAACCGGTGTTGGTGTGTGACAGGCATGTGGTTTGAAGTCTTACAGCCATTTTGTTTCCGGCCTGGAAGTTGGTATGGGAAACTGAGTCTGGCATAGTTAAAGTCTGTGCACATAAGGAGTTCTTTGATGTTATGCGTCAACGCGATGTGCAGCATTATGAGGATGGCTGCTACCTCAGCATATTGTGATGACTGCGGGCCCAACTTGAAGTATTGTGGTGGGCACGGTATGTCATTTACCTACAGCATGCCCGCACCTGATTGACGGGTGCCCTCATGGTGGTAGGAACATCCATCGATGTAGGCTGTGGGCATACCTTGACACGCATTCTCTTTAAAGTACCTGTGACAGGTCAGTTGTTGTTGTTGAGGTTCTTCTACATCCACCGTCGCAGCTGGTGTGTTATCAGAGCAGTTTTGGCAGGCTGCCAGGCCGTGGCCTAGCGCAGACTTGTGATTTTGAGCATAACGTGCCTCAACATTGCGCCCCTGGAGGGCCGTTAACCATGTGGCTATGCGTATATTGGTGACCACGCCATCTCCGATGCACTGGCTCCAATGGACTCCAATGTAGTTGTAGAATCTCTGGATGGCCCATACAGTGCAGAGCAGGGCTTTTTCACAGTCTGAGAATTTAGTCTCTGGTGGGAGAAGTGTCCTGCTGGCATATGTAACGACTCCTTTGTCTTGATCATGCCTTTGGTACAGGCCAGCACTGAGACAGTGGTTGGAGAACCCAGCTTCTAGATAGAACTCTTTTTGTGGGTCAGAGTAAGCCAGACATGGAGCTGTGCATAAGTGTCGTTTTAGCTCATTGATGGCATTTTCTTTAACTTCTGTCCAAACAAATGGGCAGTCTTTTTTCAGAAGGGCAGTTAGAGGTTTCGCAATGTCTGAGTTGCTTTCGCTGAACTGCCGTGAGTAATTGCGCACCCATAGAAAGCTTGTAGCTTGAGATGTTGGTGGGTGGCTTGATGTTTTGAACAGCTTGAATACGGCTGGACTGCGGTTTCAAGGCCTTGTGATCCGATGAGTGGGGCCACATAGTTGACTTTGGTTCGACACCACTGTCCTTTGTGGAGGGCGTTCTTGGCGCCGGCAGTGGATAATTGGTTCAAAACATAGTCTATCTCTTTCAGGTGGTCAGCCACTGTTGTGCTTTTCATGAGAACATCATCAACGTAGATAAGGTTACCTCTCATTCTGGCATCTGGGCATGCTTTGTTCAGGAAGATGTTCAACTCAGCAGGTGAGTTGGCATAGCCTAACGGGTACCTGGTGAAAGTGAATTGTCTGTTGCCGAACGTGAATGCTAGCTTGTGCTGGTCTTCTGGATGCACAGGTATGGTCCAGAATCCAGAGGCCACATCAAGTGTTGAGAAGATTGTGGCTCCTCTGATTCTGGGTATTTCTTGCTCCAGCTGGGTCATGGGCCTTCGGGACAGTGGCACCTGTTGGTTCAGTTTCCTGCAGTCAATGGTGGGTCGCCACTTGCCGTTTGGTTTGAGGACGGGCCAGATGGAGGCAGAATGGGTGCTGTTGCATGGACGGATGACACCTTTTTCAAGCCTGGATTCGATGATCTCTCGTACCGGTTCGTGTGAAGCGATGGGGATCTTGTACTGCTTGAAAAAAGTGGGAGGAGCATTAGGGTGCGTTGGGATGCGCACAGTGTGGAGTTCGGTGAGACCACAATCTAAAGAGTCTTTGGCAAAGGACTTGTTTTGCTTTGAACTTGTAAAGGACTTGTCTGAGTCTTTGTAGATCTGCATCATTTTTAATTGTGTCAGCGTCTTTTAGAATTTGCTGAACTTGAGACTCAAATCCTGGGTACGGCTCCTCTGTTGGTGTGTCGTCTGTCGTGTTGGCAGGCGGAGGCACAGCAGTGTCGTCAGTCTCGCAAGCAAGCTGTCTGGAGACTTTGTATACTGCAAGGTGTTGGTCCTCTGTCAGTGCTGTTATGCATACCTGGTCTTTGTCCATTGGCATGACCGAAGTGATGGAGATGAGTTTGAAGGGTGCTGTGAACACTGTGTGGTTTGTGCTCCCTTCGGGTATCATTGAAGATGGGATGGGCTCAATGATTGGTAGTGTGAGTTCAAAGTCATGGAAGTCGTGGCTCACTAGCCATCCCACCCGATAGACTTTTGGAATGGTGGTGTCCATCGCCACGCAGTTGTTGAAAATGATGTAGACTACACGCGAAGACACTTCAGTAAGGGGTGTGGCTTCCAGCGTGAGTCCAAGTTCAACACATTCGGGTGAAGGTTGAAAGGAACCCAGCGTGTGGTTTAGGGTTTGACCACAACGCATGTTGAGCCGGACGGCGACCCCTTTGGTGTAAGCTGGTATCACAGTGTCCTGTTCGTTGATTAGGGTGCCAAACTCAGGAATGGTCTGACCTGACAGGAGGTTCTCAGTGTTGGTTGGAACAACAGGGGGCTGTAAAGTCAATGGGGCCCACACTACCTCATTAATGATGTCCACATGAGCCTTGAGGTGAGTCAGGATGTCTACTCCAATGTAGACATCATGGGGCGGGTCCGGAAGGACCAGGAAGTAATGGGTCAGACACCGGTGGTTCCAGTTCAGGTTCAAAGCGCAGACACCTTTGGCCGTCATCATGGTTGATGGGTACGTGTTTAAAGGAAAACGGGTGCACTTGATGGCAGAAGGAAGGTCTGGTGTGTCTTAATGAGAGCATTGAATAGTGAGACACTGATGGCTGAGTTTTCTGCCCATAGTGCAAGTACAAAGTCAGTAGTGGTTACATCATTCAACTGCAGGTCAGTTGTGACCTTGGGGCAGAAGGAATCAGAGTCTTTGGTGAGCTGAAATGTGCAGAGTGGTGAACTTGAATCTTGGTCTGGTGCTGGAACTGTGTCCCCGTGGCTGGCTGTGAGAGTTTCCGTGAACTCTGTGACCTGACAGTCTGGCTCGTTTGGCCTGTGTGACTGGAGGGGGAGGGGTTCCCGCACTTGAGCCCAAACTTTCAGTTGTTTGAAGTCCTGTAAAGGTTCAAAGCGATCTAGCAGGTCTTTGCCAATTAGAAGTGGGTAAGTGTTCATTTTTTAGGTGTGCACAGACTCATAGAATCAATTGTCAGGTGGATGGGAGCTACCTGTTTGAGCCGGATGTCGTTCTGGCTGTGGGATTGCACATTCAGTTCACAAGTTTGAGGTGTCAGAGTTCGATCTTGTCTCTTAGCTTGAAATTGGAGTCTTTTTGACAAGTTGAGAAGAGGTCACCATAAGATGTGATGCTGTGTGTTCCCTGCTCACTTCCTTTTCCAACGTGATGTTCAGGAGGAGTTACCGGCCCACCCCCTTTTCGACCAGGTTGCCCAGGAATGTTGTCATTGGGGCAGGTGTGACGATCAATGGGTGGTTAGGACCGGTTTTGTGTGGCTGTCTGCGGGTGCAGATAGCCAAAACAGCATTTTCTGGTACCTTGGGATAGTGGTACCTGATATGAGGAAGTGTGCTGTCTCATTCAGGGTATGCAGCTGTCAGCTGTGGAGCTTGGGTGATGCTGTCACCTTGTGATGTGACAGTTAGCTCTGCGGTCTTTGGCTGACGAGCAGTGTTCGGGGTGCTTGGCTCAGTCAGTTGGTAGTCAGGGTTTGGTTGGTTTCATTTCTTATGCTTAGACATAAGATGTGTGGTTTGTCTTTCTTGTGAGTTTTCTGTAAAGAAGCTCTTTCAGCACCTTCAGGATCTCTGCCCTCTCTGACGTGGCTGCACTGATTTGATCTGATGTAGGCTCAGACTTGGGCTTACCAGTGGCACGTTGAGAGGGGTTCCGATGCTGGCTTTCTGGGCTTGATGCTCCGGACAATGGGGATCGGCTTTTTCTGGGTCGCCGGCTGGCTTCCCAGGTGGCTCCACCCCTTGAGTTGTTGGATGGGTGTTTGCCGGTCCCAGAATCTTTCACAGCGTCCGCTCTGGTGCTTCGGACGAGCACCATTGCGGTTGTGCTGCCCTCTGCTGGCTTGGAACTGTCTTGACTCTCTGTACAAAGGTCTGTGGTGTTGTGGGGCGTCCTCTAGAGTCAGCTCTGAATAGTGTTCGGAGACAGGGAAGATGGTGTGGTTTTTTACAGTCTTTTTGGACACAGTCTTTTGCTTGACATAAGCTTTGTGGGCCAAGTCTCGTAGCTGTTGGGCAGTCATGGTCCGTGAACAGGCCAGGTGATGACTCACTGTGGGATGCAGATTTCGGAGAAACAGAGTTCTGAAGTTGAAATCCTCTTCCATACCTGGCTCGTTCCGTGCTCCGAAGTAGGCTTGTCGGAATCGGCCGTAGTAGGTCTGTGGGGTTTCAAGTCTTGTCTGCTTGAGGTCCATGGCGATGATGAGCCCTTGGTCTGATTCTGGATCAGAGAATGCTCGGATCAAAGCTTGTCGCAGCTGCTGGTAGTCAGTTTTGACAGTCTTTGTTTGACGGTCTAGGAAGCTGCGCACATCACCGCTGGATGTGATTCTTAACAGATACAAATTGTACCAAGCTGTCAAGTTGGCGACAGTTTGCAAGTGAAAGTCAATGTCCTGTAGATAAGAGTGAATGTCATCACCTCCTGCAGGGTCTGGATTGAGCGTAGGGATGTTTCTGGCCAGCTTGTCGAGTTCTTTGGGGGCCATGCCGTGGATAGCGGCTGGGGTTGTCTGGAAGCTGGCTGGTGACATCTTGAGCAATGGGCTTTTAACCCCCCTTTCAGCTTTGAGTTTGTGGCTGAAAGGTACGGACCGGCTGGTTAGGGGAAACTTTGTGGTGTGCGTTTCCCCTTCCCGGTCATTCTGCAGTCTATAAGAGTGTTTCAGCTCTCTGTGAACAATGTCAAGTTCGTTTTTTAGATCGTGTCTCTGCTGAGTAAGCTCATTGATTTTAGCTCGGGCCGCTTGCAAGTGTTTTTCGCAGGCACTGGCTTTAATGCCACTTTCTTTGAGTTCAGTCTCTGCTCTCTCTAGTAGGGCATCATTTTGTTGGAGTTTTGACTCGAGTTCCACTCTGGCTTCTCTTTCCAACTGTTCTGGGTAGTCTGTGTCGAGGCGAAGATCTTGCAGGGCATATTGAAGTCTTTCTACTTCTTTCTGTAGCTCTGGATCTGTGTCGTCCTCTTTCTCGCGCTGGTTCTGGGTCTCGAGGAGGAGCTGATCAAGGCGACTCTGGGTTCGGCCTGGTCCTTCCGGGCCTCCTCCGCTTGAAGCTGAAGCGCTGCTGCTTACTGCTCCAGGTCGATGTTGCTCCGTTCGCTGAGCCTTGCCTGGGCGACGAGGTTGTGTGCGATGCCTCCGACGATTCTGGCCCAGTCTTTGTAGTTGTAGCTCTGGGTCGGATCGTGGGCCATCAGCTTGTCCACGTCGGCGTCCTTAGGCAGGAAGGAGGTCGTCATGGCTCTTAACCATGACTGTAGGACAGGAACATACTGGCTCACTGTGGGCGAGAGGAACACAAAACACACAAACAAAGAGACCAATGCAAGTTCGTTCTAAGCTTAACAAGCTATACTCATATGGGCTATGCCGTTCATGCAGATTTTTGGGGCTAACTGATGTAAACAGTTAGCGGAGCCAATTAACTTGGGTCGACGAAGGACCTGAACTAGAGTTTTGACAGGCAGTAGCCTAGCGGGTCACGTGATGACACCGGCTGCGTAATTGTCACTCTATTCTATTATTTAGCTTCCTTGGTGGCTCTCACAGGTTACTGTCTCTAAGCGAAATGAAAGAAACAAATCACACAGAGATAGAAGAGATCAGAGTGAAAGGAAATGAAATGAACAATGAAAATGAATAGGTCTGAAATGAACTGGAATGAATAATAACACTGGAAGTGTTAGGGAGAATAAGGAGGCCTAAGCCTACTACCGCTGATAGGGTTTAAGATAGGGGTTACGGGTGAGTGGGGTTGTCGGGATAGCAACCTAAGAAGGTGTGGCTTGGAGAAGAGATGGGCCAAACACTTAAAATATCCGGGAGATATCTAGTATTTTGTGGCTCATAGTATGTGGAATGGGCTTTATTAAATTTAGATTACCTGCGGTGAATTGAATCCACTCCGGTGAGAACCAGTGGCATGGTCAACCTCCCTGGCGCTTCCCAAACACTCAACCGCGGTGTCCTCGGCCCTCCGTTACTCTGTGTCGCGTTGCGCCCTCCCAAACAGCCTTTGTGACTTTAAACACAACTCGGCAACGCCAAGATGTCAACCGCCAGACAACACTACAAAATTGGGCTGTTCCCCAGAACCCTCCCGGCGGAGTGGCCTCTTTTTAGGGCCCGGTTTAGGTACTGGTCCCAGAAATTGCCTTTTTGTGTCAGCTGGACTGGTTGACTACCTTTGGAGTGCCAAATTGCTGATGTCAGCACTGCGGGCCGCAACGACGGACAGAGATAAAAGAAACCGAGGTTCACGCACAGCCAGTGTTGGTAACGCTGGTCGGACAATCCTGCTGGCCGGAACACCACCAGAGATGACTTAAATCACCAAGGGAGTACTACAATAGATACACAAAAGGATGAACAAGGGAAGCTTAAAGTGAATTAAGGCTTGTTTGTTTAAACCAAATTGAGTAATTATTTATGTAGCTATAAGAGTCGAAGGTTTTACTAAATAATAATAAAAAGAGGGAATTATGATAATGTTGGTAATTATCAAAATAACCTAACCCAAAAGAGAGGAAAAAAAATCAAAATCAAAATATGAAGAGACAGGATTGAAACACGGTAGAAGAAGCAGGCCGCAGTAGTGGGTTTTCACCACAAGGGTGGCGTATTCCTTCTCTGTGCTTTGCCTGGGTAAACAGAACACTTGATTCAAATTCAAAATTCAAAACTTGTTTGAATTAAAAATTTAAAACAAGCAGGAAAGAATTAAAAGGGAAATCAGAATGATATATTATAATAGCTAATATCACCGTAAAGTATCATTAAGAACTATAAAATAATCAAAAAGGGAAAGATGAGATAGCGCTATAGGCTTGTTCTCTCGTGTCTTCCGGGGCGAGCAGACTCGCGGGAAGTTTTAAAGGTTCACCGAACGTGAAGTTACCAAGGAAATAGTTCAGAGTTCATCTCCCTCGGGAGGGAGAGGCGAAAAATGAAAATAAAACTTAGTAAAGAAAGAAAAAGAAAAGAAACGCGGTGTAAAGCTCCCTAAGGAGCCATGGGACCGGAAACCTCTCACAGGGAAAGTGCTCTCTGAGAAACTTCTGTGTCCGTCTCTTATGGTGAGGAGGGGTTCACGCCTGCTTCGCGTATGTGAACCAATCATCTTAGAGCATCTCGAGCGGGAAAAGTTCTTCTTTGTCTTGTCAGGATAATTTATTATGGTATAACATTTTGTCATTTCTAGCCAGAAAGATTGTACACACAGAACAATACGTTTTACTGTAATATCCTATGTATGACTTGTTTAGTCAAAACAAGACGGTCAAACAGGTACCAAGAATGGCCGAAAAGAGTAGAAGAAACATAAAGTTACATTCATATACAGAATTACACACATTTAATGTTCACTCACACGACTATAAAGCCATAATACTGGCTACCATGACCTAGGAAAGATCAAATTCATGTTTATACCTTTCTTAAGTGGTTATACTTATAGAAAATATAAGATTGCAGAGTCTATTAGTCTTTCTTTATCAGAATTCAAGTGGGAGCTGTGATTCCCTTGGAATTCTCTTTGGAGGTCATAAAGTTTTATGACCTAGCAAGAGGGAGAGTAACAGAAGATGATCCTGTTAGGTAATCTTTCTTTAGAAATACACTTAAGATTTGAAGTTACAGACCAGTCTCCAATTACATCTATAGAATAAGACAAAACTAATTAGATATGCATGCATACAGGAAGGTTAGATACCATTCTGAGTTATATACATTAAGGACATTCCTATCCTAAGTTGCACACAAAGGACGTTTGTGTGCGGGTATGTGTGGTTATCCTTATTTTCAGCATCTGTCCATCCGTGGTGTGTACCACGTGAGGGTTTCGAGAACAACGGGGACCTGTTTCTTGATTGCGCAATGCGTCATAAATGGAGTTAATCAATGACCTGCTGGAAGACATTGGGGCACCATTTCACATGATTCAAGGTTTTGTGAATTAAACATATATGTGTTCATATTTGTTCAGTAGTGAAAGGAAAACAGGATTCGGTCAGTCGCTACATATTCCCCCTTTTCGTCGGATGAAGTCCCTGTGTGAACATCATCGGACGACAATCATCACAATGGCCGACTGGCAGGTGAAACCTGATGGTCATGTAGCAGGTGGACCATGGTAGTAGGGTAGCAGGTGGAACCTGATGGTAGGATGGCAGGTGGAACCTGACGGTAGGATGGCAGGTGGATCTTAAAGCTGAGGATTCAGCTCGATGAGGTTTGGCGTGGTCTCTGACTTGGCACCCCCTTTCTGGGGATTCCGTCTGAGACCTTCAGGCAACGGCTTTCGTGAGCTCGGCTGTGTCGCATCTGGTGGAGTCTTCTGTACAGAATGAATGCCACGCATAGTGTCAGAGTGTGGCTGATTACCTGTAGAGATGCACAGCACAATGTCGGCTGAGGTCCAGCCTAGGACCGCAGATGAAGTGTTCAGAACGGGCAGTCGAGACAGTGCTTGGATGGCTGTGTTGACCGGAGCAATGTCAATGAATTTGGACCCTCTTTCCTCGATCCAGAGTTCCAGTTCTGGATCTAAGGTGAAGTTGTAGTTCTTGAAGGATGGGAGTTCCAGTGCTGTCTGGTACTCTTTGCTCGGAAGATGGCACAATGCCAGATCATTCAGGTGGAATATGGCACCTTTCGGGGCTTGAATCCACGTACTGTGGTTGAGCATGTTGACACGGCTGGTTGTGTCATGCTGGTCGTAAGTGAGAGTAGCTGTACGCACAGGTGTGTTAACGAGCCACCTGTCACCTACAATCTCTGCTTGCATCTCTGTGACTTTTGCTCGAGGCTTAGTTTTGGCAGGGCAGCGTGTGTCGCTGACCAGGGGTTGCAACCCGCAGGTTCCTACAGTGTTGTCTCTGAGGAAGGGTTTGCTAGGGCTGAGATAGTAAATGAATTTGGTGAGGTACACATGTGCAGGTTTGGGGCCAGGTGCAGCTGTCGTGGTAGGCCACCACATCTGGAATGTGTGCCTTGATGTGGGTGTTGCTTTTCAAAAACCTGACATTGGCAATGTCTTTAAGTCTGTAGACTTGGTTTGACTCGCTGATGGATTGGTTCAAGAGCACATCCACTTCCCTCTGCTCGTGATCGACGTAGAGTAGGATGGCGCTACCCAGAGAGTAGGCCAGGTGTATTTGTAAGAGGATCAGTTGGCCTGGTGATGGCGGAAACCAGCATAGTTAGCACAAGGCTTAAGGGTTTCAAGTACGGTGGGATTCTACCCGTGGCTGGGCTGTCTTTTGAGGAGTTAACCTCCCAAGCATGTCTGTTATCAGGGCTGTAACCAGCTGAGTTTGGGCAAAGTCATTCTGGAAGACAGTAAACAGCGGTTTCATGCAGTTCATGGTCTGATTCAGCAGGACGCTGTGAATGTTGAGAATGACAATGTTCTTCTCAATGTCTTGCCGATGGTTTGGAAAGATGCACTCTGCGTGGTGAGTTGCTCTTTTAGCTGTGAAAGTTCAGTCTGGATTTCAACCACATGCCATTTCGCAGTGGCTATGTTTGCTGTGTGGATACTTGGCATACCAGTGTCGAACAGAGTTCTGGCGGCAGCTACGGCTCCGCACAATGCTCCCAGGAACCCTTTGGAGTGTTAGTTGGTGCTTAGGAGTCCTGATGGTGTAACAGTCACTTTCCCAAGTTGGTTGGACATGTGTTCGACCTTGGCCTTGGCGTGAGAGAGGGTGTCCTCTGTCCATCGGGCACTTGCCCAGCTGTATTTGGCTACGGTGCTGGGGTAGTGTGCTCTGTAGGCCTTGTGGGGCTGGATGAGTCGAACATGCGCTTGATGGGTGTAGGTCCTGCAGTCGGTGATCAGGAGTCTCAGTTGTTATCTCGGTGGCAGCTGTCCTCTGGATGGCTGACAGCACGGCATGGCGAACCAAAGCAGCAACCTGGTACAGACAACAGGGAGAGAGAGAAAGAAAGGGGAGGAAAAAGCCAGCGAGGGTTGTCTTTGGTTGGACAGGGCAGTCTTTTTATTTCATGGGTGGCAACTAGGTTTAGCTTGTCTTGGCCCATGTTTTGCCACATCTTGCTGCTGGCATGTCGCTTGCTTCAGTGTATTGTCAGTGGCTCTGGTGCTGTGGTTTGCAGCGCATGATGCGTCATGGACGTATATTGGCCTTATCCCCCCTTTGCGCCCTTGCATTACACGTCTTTGCGTTGTGGTGTCAGACGGTGCACACATAGAATGTAGCTCTGTGCACGCAGCATGTGCTTGGTGTCATGCCGTGTTCTGAGTAACTGGTTGTCAGTGAGTGTAGACGGCAGGGAAGGGTTGGTTGGAGGGGTCTGAGAGGTGGTGAAGCAAAGTCTTTATTGTGTCAGAAGCCCGCATGTTCGTTATGTTTGTGTTTGTAAACAGCGGAGCTAGCGTAAACTGCTGTGAGGTAGACAGTTTAGGTTGTAAAGTTCTTATGCTGTGTGTAATCACTTCAAACTTCAGGGTGGGTGGGCGGGTTTGAAGTGACCACAGCTAGTCGTTTAGTGCGCCAGGCTTGGTGGGGGTATTGGTTTGGTCATTCAAGTCTTTGTCAAGGCCCGGTTGCCTTGAGTGTCCTTTCACCTTTTTCCAGTAGACAATCATGTTGTTTGTTCTTGTGATGTAATCGCATGCCTGGAACCGGTGTTGGTGTGTGACAGGCATGTGGTTTGAAGTCTTACAGCCATTTTGTTTCCGGCCTGGAAGTTGGTATGGGAAACTGAGTCTGGCATAGTTAAAGTCTGTGCACATAAGGAGTTCTTTGATGTTATGCGTCAACGCGATGTGCAGCATTATGAGGATGGCTGCTACCTCAGCATATTGTGATGACTGCGGGCCCAACTTGAAGTATTGTGGTGGGCACGGTATGTCATTTACCTACAGCATGCCCGCACCTGATTGACGGGTGCCCTCATGGTGGTAGGAACATCCATCGATGTAGGCTGTGGGCATACCTTGACACGCATTCTCTTTAAAGTACCTGTGACAGGTCAGTTGTTGTTGTTGAGGTTCTTCTACATCCACCGTCGCAGCTGGTGTGTTATCAGAGCAGTTTTGGCAGGCTGCCAGGCCGTGGCCTAGCGCAGACTTGTGATTTTGAGCATAACGTGCCTCAACATTGCGCCCCTGGAGGGCCGTTAACCATGTGGCTATGCGTATATTGGTGACCACGCCATCTCCGATGCACTGGCTCCAATGGACTCCAATGTAGTTGTAGAATCTCTGGATGGCCCATACAGTGCAGAGCAGGGCTTTTTCACAGTCTGAGAATTTAGTCTCTGGTGGGAGAAGTGTCCTGCTGGCATATGTAACGACTCCTTTGTCTTGATCATGCCTTTGGTACAGGCCAGCACTGAGACAGTGGTTGGAGAACCCAGCTTCTAGATAGAACTCTTTTTGTGGGTCAGAGTAAGCCAGACATGGAGCTGTGCATAAGTGTCGTTTTAGCTCATTGATGGCATTTTCTTTAACTTCTGTCCAAACAAATGGGCAGTCTTTTTTCAGAAGGGCAGTTAGAGGTTTCGCAATGTCTGAGTTGCTTTCGCTGAACTGCCGTGAGTAATTGCGCACCCATAGAAAGCTTGTAGCTTGAGATGTTGGTGGGTGGCTTGATGTTTTGAACAGCTTGAATACGGCTGGACTGCGGTTTCAAGGCCTTGTGATCCGATGAGTGGGGCCACATAGTTGACTTTGGTTCGACACCACTGTCCTTTGTGGAGGGCGTTCTTGGCGCCGGCAGTGGATAATTGGTTCAAAACATAGTCTATCTCTTTCAGGTGGTCAGCCACTGTTGTGCTTTTCATGAGAACATCATCAACGTAGATAAGGTTACCTCTCATTCTGGCATCTGGGCATGCTTTGTTCAGGAAGATGTTCAACTCAGCAGGTGAGTTGGCATAGCCTAACGGGTACCTGGTGAAAGTGAATTGTCTGTTGCCGAACGTGAATGCTAGCTTGTGCTGGTCTTCTGGATGCACAGGTATGGTCCAGAATCCAGAGGCCACATCAAGTGTTGAGAAGATTGTGGCTCCTCTGATTCTGGGTATTTCTTGCTCCAGCTGGGTCATGGGCCTTCGGGACAGTGGCACCTGTTGGTTCAGTTTCCTGCAGTCAATGGTGGGTCGCCACTTGCCGTTTGGTTTGAGGACGGGCCAGATGGAGGCAGAATGGGTGCTGTTGCATGGACGGATGACACCTTTTTCAAGCCTGGATTCGATGATCTCTCGTACCGGTTCGTGTGAAGCGATGGGGATCTTGTACTGCTTGAAAAAAGTGGGAGGAGCATTAGGGTGCGTTGGGATGCGCACAGTGTGGAGTTCGGTGAGACCACAATCTAAAGAGTCTTTGGCAAAGGACTTGTTTTGCTTTGAACTTGTAAAGGACTTGTCTGAGTCTTTGTAGATCTGCATCATTTTTAATTGTGTCAGCGTCTTTTAGAATTTGCTGAACTTGAGACTCAAATCCTGGGTACGGCTCCTCTGTTGGTGTGTCGTCTGTCGTGTTGGCAGGCGGAGGCACAGCAGTGTCGTCAGTCTCGCAAGCAAGCTGTCTGGAGACTTTGTATACTGCAAGGTGTTGGTCCTCTGTCAGTGCTGTTATGCATACCTGGTCTTTGTCCATTGGCATGACCGAAGTGATGGAGATGAGTTTGAAGGGTGCTGTGAACACTGTGTGGTTTGTGCTCCCTTCGGGTATCATTGAAGATGGGATGGGCTCAATGATTGGTAGTGTGAGTTCAAAGTCATGGAAGTCGTGGCTCACTAGCCATCCCACCCGATAGACTTTTGGAATGGTGGTGTCCATCGCCACGCAGTTGTTGAAAATGATGTAGACTACACGCGAAGACACTTCAGTAAGGGGTGTGGCTTCCAGCGTGAGTCCAAGTTCAACACATTCGGGTGAAGGTTGAAAGGAACCCAGCGTGTGGTTTAGGGTTTGACCACAACGCATGTTGAGCCGGACGGCGACCCCTTTGGTGTAAGCTGGTATCACAGTGTCCTGTTCGTTGATTAGGGTGCCAAACTCAGGAATGGTCTGACCTGACAGGAGGTTCTCAGTGTTGGTTGGAACAACAGGGGGCTGTAAAGTCAATGGGGCCCACACTACCTCATTAATGATGTCCACATGAGCCTTGAGGTGAGTCAGGATGTCTACTCCAATGTAGACATCATGGGGCGGGTCCGGAAGGACCAGGAAGTAATGGGTCAGACACCGGTGGTTCCAGTTCAGGTTCAAAGCGCAGACACCTTTGGCCGTCATCATGGTTGATGGGTACGTGTTTAAAGGAAAACGGGTGCACTTGATGGCAGAAGGAAGGTGGGACTTACCAGCTCAGACTTGGGCTTACCAGTGGCACGTTGAGAGGGGTTCCGATGCTGGCTTTCTGGGCTTGATGCTCCGGACAATGGGGATCGGCTTTTTCTGGGTCGCCGGCTGGCTTCCCAGGTGGCTCCACCCCTTGAGTTGTTGGATGGGTGTTTGCCGGTCCCAGAATCTTTCACAGCGTCCGCTCTGGTGCTTCGGACGAGCACCATTGCGGTTGTGCTGCCCTCTGCTGGCTTGGAACTGTCTTGACTCTCTGTACAAAGGTCTGTGGTGTTGTGGGGCGTCCTCTAGAGTCAGCTCTGAATAGTGTTCGGAGACAGGGAAGATGGTGTGGTTTTTTACAGTCTTTTTGGACACAGTCTTTTGCTTGACATAAGCTTTGTGGGCCAAGTCTCGTAGCTGTTGGGCAGTCATGGTCCGTGAACAGGCCAGGTGATGACTCACTGTGGGATGCAGATTTCGGAGAAACAGAGTTCTGAAGTTGAAATCCTCTTCCATACCTGGCTCGTTCCGTGCTCCGAAGTAGGCTTGTCGGAATCGGCCGTAGTAGGTCTGTGGGGTTTCAAGTCTTGTCTGCTTGAGGTCCATGGCGATGATCAGTGTTGTGCAAGTTACTTCCAAACTGTAATACATTATATATTACTTGTTACTGGTATTTAAAAGTAATTCATTACCTTACAATATTACTGTCTCAGAATTGTAATGCGTTACATTACTCCTGTATTACTTTTGAGTTACTTTCACCAAAATAACTATACAGAAGTAGAACTTAACATTCTAAAATGACTAGGGCTGTAACGATATGCGATATGAAACCGAAATCACGACACTCAGATCCAAGAACCTGCAGAATCGCGACACACCCCTTCCAACTCCCAGCGTTATCCATACCTGTCCAGATCCAATGCTACCACATCTTTAAATTACTATTAGCCTAGTATTATTTTAAGTTAACTTAACATTATAAAATATGTAGACCTACACCACAAAACTAGTTGAGGATAAATTATTTAAAATTTGGGAATTCCAGCGTTATGGACATGACATTTGCAGACTTGCAGTCAAAACGTATATATAAATTCTCAGAAAATGCATTAATACCAACATATCGAAACGTCTGTTTATCCATAGGCTCCTCCCAGAAAGGAGTCCAGACATTAGAAAAAATATCAGTCTACACATGCGTTTTATATTTAATATTAGGGAAATCGACAGTCATGTGTGACAAAAAAAAATCTTTAACTTTTAGGAGGCAACGATTTTTTTTGTTGTAATTCTGTGAATTACACTGCGCAAATCTAATGAAGAAGGGTTGGCTCTCCACAGAACATAAAATATTCATTTTATTTTATTTTTCGTGTTCGCATTTATGAGGAAAAAACAATGTTACAGACGTGACAGTTCTCCGTTACGGACGCGACCGCTATGAAGCGGCACTAAAAGACTGCTTTAAAACTTTCACAGACACCTTACAGAAGACACGAAGCCTTTCTTTAAAGTGAATTTCGTTTTGTATTAATTGTACGGACCTGAAAAATATATCGAAATGTCTACTTGTAAACAGAACAATTCAAAACGAAAGAAAACAGACTGCTCTGCTTATGAAATGAAATGTGCATTTCTCTCTGGTGCATCACTAGCCTACTGCGAAGATCGCGAGTCAGCATCGTCAACTTCATCTTGACTTTATTAATAAACAATCAACATGTCTCCTTGCTATATTTGACATATTCATAATCATTGCTTTTGCCGGTTCTTTGTGACAGCTTTTAGGTGCTTTATCGGCAGCGCGCCGCCGCCCTTACATGAACGCGTCACCATCGCATCAAAAACATGATTGCGTGATGAAAACATGAAAAATGCCACATAAACATAGGCTAACTGTTTAGAAAGAAAACACAGAACGAATAGCCTAATGCGCATACGTCCATCTCGCGAATGTAGTCTTCTTCATGCCATCTTCACCATTAGCCGCTTTTCCTCTGGCCAGCGTGAGCACAGAGGCCGAAATCGTACCTCACGGCACTCCTGTAAAAAATAAATCGCTATACAAATATATCAGACGCTGCCATTTAGTCTTTAATTACAGACTTGGACACCACACGCGGCTATTGACTGACCACGAACAGGTAATTTAGCCAACTTGCATCTTTCATTAGTAAATGTCTGGCGGTAAAAGTTATTAAATTAAAACTAAAAGTCTGTTGTAACGCAAGCCTTACCGAACATGTACCGAGTAAAATATTACTGAAAATTGATTAGTAATGCCTTACACTACTGCGTTACAGCAAAACGTAATATGTTACTGTAATGCATTACTTTTGTAACGCGTTACTCCCAACACTGGCGATGATGAGCCCTTGGTCTGATTCTGGATCAGAGAATGCTCAGATCAAAGCTTGTCGCAGCTGCTGGTAGTCAGTTTTGACAGTCTTTGTTTGACGGTCTAGGAAGCTGCGCACATCACCGCTGGATGTGATTCTTAACAGATACAAATTGTACCAAGCTGTCAAGTTGGCGACAGTTTGCAAGTGAAAGTCAATGTCCTGTAAATAAGAGTGAATGTCATCACCTCCTGCAGGGTCTGGATGGAGCGTAGGGATGTTTCTGGCCAGCTTGTCGAGTTCTTTGGGGGCCATGCCGTGGATAGCGGCTGGGGTTGTCTGGAAGCTGGCTGGTGACATCTTGAGCAATGGGCTTTTAACCCCACTTTCAGCTTTGAGTTTGTGGCTGAAAGGTACGGACCGGCTGGTTAGGGGAAACTTTGTGGTGTGCGTTTCCCCTTCCCGGTCATTCTGCAGTCTATAAGAGTGTTTCAGCTCTCTGTGAACAATGTCAAGTTCGTTTTTTAGATCGTGTCTCTGCTGAGTAAGCTCATTGATTTTAGCTCGGGCCGCTTGCAAGTGTTTTTCGCAGGCACTGGCTTTAATGCAACTTTCTTTGAGTTCAGTCTCTGCTCTCTCTAGTAGGGCATCATTTTGTTGGAGTTTTGACTCGAGTTCCACTGGCTTCTCTTTCCAACTGTTCTGGGTAGTCTGTGTCGAGGCGAAGATCTTGCAGGGCATATTGAAGTCTTTCTACTTCTTTCTGTAGCTCTGGATCTGTGTCGTCCTCTTTCTCGCGCTGGTTCTGGGTCTCGAGGAGGAGCTGATCAAGGCGACTCTGGGTTCGGCCTGGTCCTTCCGGGCCTCCTCCGCTTGAAGCTGAAGCGCTGCTGCTTACTGCTCCAGGTCGATGTTGCTCCGTTCGCTGAGCCTTGCCTGGGCGACGAGGTTGTGTGCGATGCCTCCGACGATTCTGGCCCAGTCTTTGTAGTTGTAGCTCTGGGTCGGATCGTGGGCCATCAGCTTGTCCACGTCGGCGTCCTTAGGCAGGAAGGAGGTCGTCATGGCTCTTAACCATGACTGTAGGACAGGAACATACTGGCTCACTGTGGGCGAGAGGAACACAAAACACACAAACAAAGAGACCAATGCAAGTTCGTTCTAAGCTTAACAAGCTATACTCATATGGGCTATGCCGTTCATGCAGATTTTTGGGGCTAACTGATGTAAACAGTTAGCGGAGCCAATTAACTTGGGTCGACGAAGGACCTGAACTAGAGTTTTGACAGGCAGTAGCCTAGCGGGTCACGTGATGACACCGGCTGCGTAATTGTCACTCTATTCTATTATTTAGCTTCCTTGGTGGCTCTCACAGGTTACTTTCTCTAAGCGAAATGAAAGAAACAAATCACACAGAGATAGAAGAGATCAGAGTGAAAGGAAATGAAATGAACAATGAAAATGAATAGGTCTGAAATGAACTGGAATGAATAATAACACTGGAAGTGTTAGGGAGAATAAGGAGGCCTAAGCCTACTACCGCTGATAGGGTTTAAGATAGGGGTTACGGGTGAGTGGGGTTGTCGGGATAGCAACCTAAGAAGGTGTGGCTTGGAGAAGAGATGGGCCA
The DNA here is from genome assembly GCF_051911475.1 of Siphateles boraxobius. Classification (NCBI taxonomy): domain Eukaryota; kingdom Metazoa; phylum Chordata; class Actinopteri; order Cypriniformes; family Leuciscidae; genus Siphateles; species Siphateles boraxobius. The sequence goes on from NW_027509042.1 coordinate 30,057,315, forward strand.
AACACTTAAAATATCCGGGAGATATCTAGTATTTTGTGGCTCATAGTATGTGGAATGGGCTTTATTAAATTTAGATTACCTGCGGTGAATTGAATCCACTCCGGTGAGAACCAGTGGCATGGTCAACCTCCCTGGCGCTTCCCAAACACTCAACCGCGGTGTCCTCGGCCCTCCGTTACTCTGTGTCGCGTTGCGCCCTCCCAAACAGCCTTTGTGACTTTAAACACAACTCGGCAACGCCAAGATGTCAACCGCCAGACAACACTACAAAATTGGGCTGTTCCCCAGAACCCTCCCGGCGGAGTGGCCTCTTTTTAGGGCCCGGTTTAGGTACTGGTCCCAGAAATTGCCTTTTTGTGTCGGCTGGACTGGTTGACTACCTTTGGAGTGCCAAATTGCTGATGTCAGCACTGCGGGCCGCAACGACGGACAGAGATAAAAGAAACCGAGGTTCACGCACAGCCAGTGTTGGTAACGCTGGTCGGACAATCCTGCTGGCCGGAACACCACCAGAGATGACTTAAATCACCAAGGGAGTACTACAATAGATACACAAAAGGATGAACAAGGGAAGCTTAAAGTGAATTAAGGCTTGTTTGTTTAAACCAAATTGAGTAATTATTTATGTAGCTATAAGAGTCGAAGGTTTTACTAAATAATAATAAAAAGAGGGAATTATGATAATGTTGGTAATTATCAAAATAACCTAACCCAAAAGAGAGGAAAAAAAATCAAAATACAAAATATGAAGAGACAGGATTGAAACACGGTAGAAGAAGCAGGCCGCAGTAGTGGGTTTTCACCACAAGGGTGGCGTATTCCTTCTCTGTGCTTTGCCTGGGTAAACAGAACACTTGATTCAAATTCAAAATTCAAAACTTGTTTGAATTTAAAATTTAAAACAAGCAGGAAAGAATTAAAAGGGAAATCAGAATGATATATTATAATAGCTAATATCACCGTAAAGTATCATTAAGAACTATAAAATAATCAAAAAGGGGAAGATGAGATAGATGCACAATTCAAAACAGAGTGAAAGGAGGAAAAACGTGATACCGACTTAGTGAGGAAGGCCACAGCGTGGCGCTGTTTCCTCAACATGGATATTAGTGGCTGACAGGCAAACACGACGTAAATTTAAACTGGTTTAAAACCAAATTAAAATAAGTGTGAAAGGAGATTGAGAAATCAGGATTAACTTTTATAATAACTAACGACAACAGTAAAGTATCGTCAATAATTATAAAATAGTCAAAAGAGAAAAGTAGAAATAGGCAATTCAAACAGAATCGGACAGAGAGACAAGGAGAGTTGAGTGAGCCGACTTCTAAAGTGGTGGCCACTAGGTGGGGTACTTCTAAGTGGGCTCTCTCTGGCTGTGCTGGGATTTAGTTTAAGTTTTAATTCAAATCTTGTTTTTAACCAAACTCAAAGTAAATGTACCAGTCAAAAGCAGAAAAATTTGTCTAACACAAAATAATATTCGCACGAGCAAAGCTCTAAATGCAAATAATTATTGAGAATTTAGGCAGGGAAATGAATTCCCTTAATTCACAGGGAAATGAATTCAGCAGTAAAGAGAGCATTATCTGAAACGGCCACAAGATGGCGTAATTGCGCTCATGCAGGCTGAAGTCAGAAGGCGGGGCGTAATTCGAGACTGCTAAACACTTAAAGGATGTGCTCTGGTGTTTAGCAAGCGGAATTACAACCGACTTTAATGTGATTCCAACTAAGAGCTTTCAGCTCGCGTCGTGCGCTGATTTCCTGCAATAAATAACAAATAAACAGGCAGATCTCTCTGGATCTTTCGGTGCTGTACTGCACAAGAGCGTGAAACAGGATTTTTTCGCTGTGAAAACACGCAGATGTGAAACAACAGGAATTTCCGTCTGTTGTTACTCACATAAACATTTTTATGTATTAGATTTATATTTAAATGTATCAGATCTTTAATTGGGTAGCTAAACAAATTTTGACCAGGAGTTTACCGTTTTTGTTGAATATCACTGGGTTAACCACAAATTCAATAACGACATTATGTAAGGCCTTTTACCACTGAAGAGAGGAAACTCGCTCTCGATCAGATTTACGTCTTGCTCTGAGAAAGAGATTCTCGTCTTAATCAGGCGTTTTAATAATACTAACATGTACCAGCTGCAAAGAGTTTGCTTCGTCTTTACAGGGACAGGTATTATGAACTGCAGTTTAATTTAGCAATTAACAGTGTTCATATGTTAGACACATTTCACAGAGTCGATTTGCTTAACTGAGATCGGCTTCGTGCCGATCAGTTCTTCAGTGGGTTCACGTTGAGCGACTTTCACTGGAGCGCGCATAAAAAAAAAATTAATACACAGTATACTCATAGATTGAAACTGAATTTGCTCATAAAACAAAGTTTGAAATGCCTCGCGTTCTCCACCAAAACTGTAGCGACAATGAGTCTTACATTAAATTAGCTCAAATTATAAGGAATTTTAATAATTAATCATGAATGATTAATATATTGCATATTACAGTTAAATTATCGAAGCTGAAAATAGATCGATTGTATATATGAATGATCACCATAATGGGTTGGTTCGTCATTAATATATCAATACTCTTATTACAGATCGATTAGGCTATATGAGATAACCTTAAATGGAGTTAATTCAGTTATCGAACAATCTGTTTGTCCAGCAAACGGCCGTAAGATTAACTCATCATCTTCCCAATAAAAGTTATCACTTCTTATAAACTCCAAGAAATATTAATTTTCTGGCCGTGAACATTAAATTTCCTGTGTTTATAAAATTAAACTACTCAACGTAGCAAATAATAAAGCTTTTGTAGCTAAAGGGTCGAACATTTCATTAAAAAAAATGAGCATTTTAGACAGAAAGCAATCAAGAATATAATGGTTTTAATAATTGGACTAATAATACATCGTACTACAATTCACACATAATATATATGTATATACAACCAGGGCAGACAGAACGGAAGACATTACAAACACGAATTTACAATAGGATGAGAGAGGGAGAGAAAACGAGAGAGAGAAATATATATAGAGAGAGAGAGAGATAGAGGATGAGAAAGTGAAACTAACGGTCAGGATGAGAGAGATCACCGGGGTGATCGCAGCATGGCAAAAATCACAGACAATAACCCTTAGAGAGGCAACAAGAAATCACATCAATCAAATCAAATCAATAACCTATACTTGCGTATGGTTCTCTTTGTGCGAGCTGAAGAACGCAGAGTCGTATTCGTGTTTGTCCTTCGGCGCTATAGGCTTGTTCTCTCGTGTCTTCCGGGGCGAGCAGACTCGCGGGAAGTTTTAAAGGTTCACCGAACGTGAAGTTACCAAGGAAATATTTCAGAGTTCATCTCCCTCGGGAGGGAGAGGCGAAAAATGAAAATAAAACTTAGTAAAGAAAGAAAAAGAAAAGAAACCCGGTGTAAAGCTCCCTAAGGAGCCATGGGACCGGAAACCTCTCACAGGGAAAGTGCTCTCTGAAAAACTTCTGTGTCCGTCTCTTATGGAGAGGAGGGGTTCACGCCTGCTTCGCGTATGTGAACCAATCATCTTAGAGCATCTCGAGCGGGAAAAGTTCTTCTTTGTCTTGTCAGGATAATTTATTATGGTATAACATTTTGTCATTTCTAGCCAGAAAGATTGTACACACAGAACAATACGTTTTACTGTAATATCCTATGTATGACTTGTTTAGTCAAAACAAGACGGTCAAACAGGTACCAAGAATGGCCGGAAAGAGTAGAAGAAACATAAAGTTACATTCATATACAGAATTACACACATTTAATGTTCACTCACACGACTATAAAGCCATAATACCGGCTACCATGACCTAGGAAAGATCAAATTCATGTTTATACCTTTCTTAAGTGGTTATACTTATAGAAAATATAAGATTGCAGAGTCTATTAGTCTTTCTTTATCAGAATTCAAGTGGGAGCTGTGATTCCCTTGGAATTCCTTTTGGGGGTCATAAAGTTTTATGACCTAGCAAGAGGGAGAGTTACAGAAGATGATCCTGTTAGGTAATCTTTCTTTAGAAATACACTTAAGATTTGAAGTTACAGACCAGTCTCCAATTACATCTATAGAATAAGACAAAACTAATTAGATATGCATGCATACAGGAAGGTTAGATACCATTCTGTGTTATATACATTAAGGACATTCCTATCCTAAGTTGCACACAAAGGACGTTTGTGTGCGGGTGTGTGGATATCCTTATTTTCAGCATCTGTCCATCCGTGGTGTGTACCTGTGAGGGTTTCGAGAACAACGGGGACCTGTTTCTTGATTGCGCAATGCGTCATAAATGGAGTTAATCAATGACCTGCTGGCAGACATTGGGGCACCATTTCACATGATTCAAGGTTTTGTGAATAAAACATATATGTGTTCATATTTGTTCAGTAGTGAAAGGAAAACAGGATCCGGTCAGTCGCTACAGTCACTTTGACTATTTTAACGGTGTCTTTAATAACTTTTCGGGGCTGGCAAGTTCAATCCCTGAAGAAGCCTATGGAAGAGTGATCCAGCTCTCAGATTTAATCAAAAATATCTTAATTCGTGTTCCGAAGATGAACGAAGGTCTTACGGGGTTGAACAACATGAGGGTGAGTAAAAACTTACAAAATTTTCATTTTTGGGTGAACTAACCCTTTAAAGTTAATTTAAACTCTTGTAAAGATAGTGGGACACCACTTGCCACCACAAATGAAGAATGACCCTTGCCTTGATAGAGCCTACATCCACTGGTGTGACAGCCATTTCCACCAGTGTGACGCTGATTTCATGTCACACTATAGGACAGTGCTGTCACACCAGAGGACATTTTCAAGATCAAGGCCAGTTTGTGGCCTAGCTATATGAGAGACAGTCTTTAATCCTGACTAACAGTGTTAACGTTTACATTATTTTCAATAGCCAATCAATATAAATTGATGAAAATTTTCAGATCAATACTTAAATTACGTCACACCAAAGGACTGCATAATGGATCCCATTTCCAGCAGTGCACAGAAATAGCAATATTATCAAAATATTTGAGACAGGTCTCACCTTGTGTGCAGTCCATGTGCTCCAGTGAGGTCTACTGTACTTCATGGATGAAGAAGGGCCCCTCTCGGTAATAGGGTGCCTAAATTAATGCCCGTTTTATATCTACAGAATGGCGTCACACCAGGTGGACACCAGTTTTGCGGACAAAATGTAATGTGACAAAATTATTATAAATGGGGACCTTAAGACTTATAACCTTTAGTTCCCTTTCGAGGGAACTCAACACTGCGTCGAGAATCGACACTTTGGGGACGCTCCCTTAGCGTGCGCCTCTGAAGTAAGAATGAAACTAATCCAATCCTGATTGGTGTTGTGTCGTGATGTAACATGTGACGGCATAACCGGATGCATAAAAGTGACGCTGACACACACACACACACATCAGCTTTAGCTCTTCAGCAAGCGCTCTCTGTGAAACTGTCTGTCTTATTTGGTGTTGTTTGTCTGTGCAAAGCTCTGTATTATGGCGAGTGAACAATACACTAAGTGTGTGCACCCCTGCCCAAGATAATATATATGCCACGGGTGGGGACACGCATCAGCTGTGTGTGTGTGTATTGTTTAGGGGCGCAGCACGCACTGTCAGCTCTCGAGAGGGCTGCCTGTGCACACTGTGAAGCACTTCCTATTAGAGTGCTGCGCTCCCGCTTGGCTATATTATTTCCTGATGATGGCCAGGCTCACGATCCCCGTGGTTCGGGTCCCGCGTCCATTGAGGCGGCGTGACGGATTAGATCGTGGAGATCGCAGAAGGATCTCGCGGATGAGAACGAGACTGCTGAGGCACCTTTTCTCTCATCATCCGCAGATTCTATGACACTCGTTCACGACGCAGAAGCCCGCGATGCGGCTTCTTCTGCCCGTGACGAGTGCCCAGTGCTCAAGCTATCTGTTTATGAGGAAGTAGATGTGCTCAGCATCAGGAACGAGCAACATGAGTCACACTCGCCGGCTTATGTTTCTGCTTATCTAGAGCTCGTGGAGGTTGTGATGCGTGCGGTGGCCAGACTAAATAAATATATAAATAAATATATTTATATATATAAAATATATGAGCTGGCCACAAAATAAGCAGGATGATCCCCGTCAAAATGAACTAGACGAGAGATTCCTGCAGCACCGTTCACAACCTCAGAGCCGGGGCTTACTGTTTTTCCCAGAGCTTTATAAAAATATAAATATATATGTGTAGATCCTGGGAAAAACCCCATTCTTTAGGTATCTCACCACATTCATTATATGTTTATTCGAATGTGGTGGGTGCGAGAGAGTCGGGTTATGGCAAGTTGCCGCAGATGGAGGAAGCTTTAGCGTGCTATCTTTCTCCTGATCCGGCATCTTCACTTTAAGCCCCGGCGCTGCCCAACAAACCGTGCAGGGACACCTCTGCACTGGTTGGCTGGGCTTATATGGTGCAGGAAATCGATGTTGCTCTTCCGCCGTTAAAAACGTTTCGGGACACATCGGTTTCCAGCGAACGCAGGCTGCACTGTCCGCCCCACATTTTTGCGGCCAGGCAGCATTCGCGTTCGCCAATCGAGAATCTTTTTCGGTCCAGCCCTTCCGGAAACCCGCTTCAGGGGGGTCGAGAACGAATCCCGATTAATACCCGAAGCCAGGCTCGAGAGCCTGGTTCCTTTGGTAAAATATTTAGAAAAGAAAAGGTCAGGCTGGTGCGTGCCTGCACTCTAGGACGATTTTGCAGGCGTACCAGGCCGATCTTCTTAAAGATCTAAGTGAGGCAAATATTTCCTGTTGCCCGCTCCGCTATCTCCTTCTGGCCTGTTTTCCAACGCTGTCACTACAGTCGTTGACAGGTTTCAGGAAGCAAAAAAAAAAAAAAAGAGAGCGTTGCCTCTAGAGGCCCTCCTGCGGGAGTTTGGCAAACAGAGGAAGCACTCTCAACCGAAGTCCTCCAGCCAGAAGGGTGACCTGAGGGCCGTCCTTCAGGCGAAGAGGTCCTAATTGTAGGACCTCTGAGGGCTGCCCCCCCCCCCCCCCCCCGCTGTGGAACAATCGAGGTTGTTCTAGCAGCAGGTGCCCTCAGGGTAGAAGATGTTGTCACGCCGTCTTTGACGCTTCAGGCCACATCGATTTCCAGCGAACGCACTCCGTGGCGTTCGCCCCAAAAGCTTGCAACAGGGCACCGACTCTGGTCACAAAATCTGTATCGACTTTTATCCTGCCGGTCCTCCGCTTCAGGAAGTCGAGAATAGTGCTCGGAAAACACCCGAGGCCAGTCTCGAGGGGCTGGTTCCCTTAGTAGATTTTGTAGAAGAATGGCAACGCCTTCCGAATATATCTCTATGGGTACAGATTGCAGTTCGGTGCCCGACCTCCCTAGTTTGCTGGGGTGGTACCGACTGCAGTGATTCCAGAACAGGCTCGGGTTATGGAACAAGAGGTACAGACTCTACTGGAATTTAGGGGCCATAGAATGTGTTCCCCTACCACACACGGAGTCCGGGTTTTACAGCCGGTACTTTATAGTTCCAAAGAAGGATGGCGGACTGAGGCCAATTTTAGATCTAGGGCTTTTGAATCGTTCTTTGAGGAGATTCAGGTTCAAAATGCTTACTATTCCCATTATCGTGAGCCATATCAGATCCGAGGACTGGTTTGTCACGATGGATCTAAAAGACTCTTATTTCATGTCTCCATCCTTCCATGTCACAGGAGGTTCCTGAGGTTGCTTTCGGGGGCGAAGCATACCAATATCGGGTTCTTCCGTTCGGCCTAGCACTCTCTCCCCGCACGTTCACAAAGTGTATGGATGCGGCTCTGGCTCCACTGAGGCTTCAGGGCATCTGTATACTGAATTACATCGGCGACTGGCTCATATTGGTCCAGTCTCGAGAAATGGCAGTTCGGCATCGAGATGTCGTCCTTGGCCACATTCAGAACCGGGGGTTGAGGCTCAACACTAAGAAAAATGTGTTGGACCCAGCTCAGAAGACTACTCTTCTGGGCGTGGTATAGAATTCGGTTACGATGCGGGCACGTATGTCTCCCGCTCGTATCGAATCCATCCTGGCCATGGTGTCCGGGATAAAGCTAGGCCAGGCCATCACTGTAAAGCAATTTCAAAGACTGCTGGGCCTCATAACAGCGGCATCCAACATAATTCCTTTGGGCCTGTTTCACATGAGGCCCCTTCAGTGGTGGCTCAAAGCCAAGGGTAGGTTCCCCAAGGGGAATCCGTTCCATATAATAAAGGTTACGCGCAGATGCCTTCGTTCCCTATTAATATGGAAGAAACCTTGGTTCTTGTCCCAAGGGCTAGTGGTAGGGGCGTCATGTCGCCGGGAAACTGTTTCGACAGACGCTTCCCTCGCTGGCTGGGGCGCGGTCTCGGACGGCCGCTTTGCCAGGGGTCTGTGGCAGGACCATCATCATTCTTGGCATATAAATTGCCTAGAGATGTTGGCTGTGTTCAGGGCTCTGAGGAGCTTCCTCACAGATATCAAAGGTTACCACGTCTCAGTGGTAGCTTATCTAAACCGACAAAGAACACTCAGATCGCGCCCTCTATCCAGATTGGCGCATCAGATCATTTTATGGCCCCAAGGGAAAATATTATCTATAAGAGCAATATATGTCCCGGGGGATCTGAATCAGGGAGCGGACATCCTGTCGAGGCAGGGGCTGAGGCCCGGGGAATGGAGACTCCATCCAGAGGTGATGGAGTTCATATGGCAGAGGTTTGGACCAGTGGAAGTGGATCTGTTTGCGTCTCGAGGGACGTCCATCCCACTGTCCACTTTGGTTCTCCCTCACTCATCCAGCCCCGCTGGGGTTGGATGCCATGGTACAGGCCTGGCCGAGGCTTCGCCTGTACGCTTTTCCCCCCGATCGCTCTGCTCCCAGGGGTCCTGGAGAGGGTCCATCAGGAGGGCATCAGTCTTCTTCTGATAGCCCTGTTTTGGCCAGCCCGAGTATGGTTTTCAGACTTAATTTCAGCCCTGATAGCTCCGCCATGGCAGATTCCTCTGAGGAGGGGTCTGTTGTCTCAGGCGGAGGGCACTATATTCCATCCTCATCCAGAGCTGTGGAAATTGTGGGTCTGGCCTGTGAGGGGGCTCAGTACCTAGATGCTGGTCTATCATCTGGGGTGGTCGAAACCATACTTATCTCTAGGGCTCCGTCTACTAGGACATTATATGGCCTCAAGTGAAATATTTTTCTACTTGGTGTAGAGAACTTGTATAACATATGACCCAGTGGGATGCATATGGAGAACACTGGGGTGTCCAGCCCGCAGGGTGGAATATTTCAACCCCGGGGTGGCAAGGTGGCTTACCAAGGGAAAGAACTCAGGGCTTGCGGGGAAGCTCACCTGAGGAAATATCGCACGTATTTAGTCCGTGGAGTGGAACGGCGACCAAGCAAAGACACCTGAGTGGGTCCTAGTCCAACTGGCTGGTTGAAGTGAGTACATGAGAGGACACTGGCTCCACTCAGAGATTGTAGAATCTGGCGAATGTGTTGGGTGTCGCCCAGCTTGCAGCTCTGCAGATGTCTGTTAGCGAGGCGCCATGCGCTAGAGCCCAAGAGGAAGCCACACTCCGGGTGGAGTGGGCTGTCACACCAAGGGGGCATGGTCGACCTTGCTGCTGGTATGCCAAAGCAATGGCATCCACTATCCAGTGAGACAACCTTTGCTTGGAGAGAGCCTTTCCCTTCAGCTTCCCACCATAACAGACAAAGAGCTGGTCTGAGGTCCTGAAACACTGCGTTCTGTCTACATAGGCATGGAGAGCGCATACTGGACAGAGCAGTGCCAAGGCTGGGTCTGCCTCCTTCAGGGGCAGCGCTTGCAGGTTCACCACCTGGTCCCGAAAGGGAGTGGTGGGAACCTTGGGCACATATCCAGGCCGGGGTCTCAGGATCACGTGCGAGTAGGTCGGCCCGAATTCCAGGCACGCTTCGTCAACGGAGAATGCGTGCAGGTCCCCTACCCTCTTGATAGAGGCCAATGCAACCGGGGACGCTGTCTACATTGACAGGAACTTAAGCTCCACTGAGTGCAGAGGCTCAAAGGGAGGTCCCAAGAGGGAACGAGAGGAGGGCGAGAAAGGATTTAGTCTCCTCGCTCCTCTCAGGAACCTGACGATCAGGTCATGCTTTCCCACGGACTTACCCTCGACTGCGTCATGATGTTCGGTGATAGCGGCAACATATACTTTCAGGGTGGAGGGAGACAGCCTTCGCTCCAACCCATCTTGCAGGAAGAAAAGCACGACACTAATCGGGCATCTCCGGGGGTCTTCTTGGTGAGAAGAGCACCAGTTGACGAAGAGGTTCTACTTCAACGCGTAGACATGTCTCGTGGACGATGCTCTAGCGCAGTGGTTCTCAAACCTGTGCTGGAAGACCCCCAACACTGCACGTTTTCTTTGTCTCCCATATCAAACACACCTGATTCAACTCATCGGCTCATTATTTCATGGGTTAATGAGCTGATGAGTTGAATCAGGTGTGTTTGATTAGGGAGACAAAGAAAACGTGCAGTGTTGGGGGTCCTTCAGGACAGGTTTGAGAACCACTGCTCTAGCGGAAGTGATGGTAGCCACCACCGCTGGAGGATGCCATAGGGTGCCCCGTCCCTGAGAAAGGAGGTCCTTCCTCAGAGGAATAGGCCAGGGAGGTGCTGTTGCGAGGAGTACAAGTTCGGTGTACAATATGACCTGCTCATCGTCCTCCCTGATCTTGCACAGGGTCTGTGCAAGAAGGGTCACTGGGGGAAACGCATATTTGCGAAGGCCCCATGGCCAGCTGTGCGCCAGTGCGTCCATGCCGAGCGTGCCCTCGGATAGGGAGTAAAACGGTGCAATGGGTCGAGCCGTGGGAGGCAAACAGGTCTACCAGTGCGTCCCCGAACTGGTGCCAAATCAGCTGAACCGACTGGGGATGGAGTCGCCATTCTCCAGGGAGGGGCTGAAGTCGTGAGAGCTCGTCGGCTGCACAGTTCAGGGCTCCGGGGATATAAATGGCTCGAAGCGACCTCAGATGCTCAGGTGGCATGCGAGTTGGGACATACGGTGGGAGCGTAGACCACCTTGGCGGTTGATGTACGCTACTGTGGCGGTATTGTCTGATCGGACTAGTACGTGTTGACACTTGAGCAGCGCAAAAATGTGGTGCAGAGCAAGGCGTACTGCCAGCAACTTGAGGCAATTGACATGCCAAAGCGCTGGGGTCCTATCCAGGAGCCCGCGGCAGCATGTCCATTGCACATAGCGCCCCAGCCCGTGGTGGAGGCCTCTGTTGAGACAACAACATGCCTGGAAACTCGTTCCAAGGGCACTCCGGCCCCGTAGAAAGCTGAGGTTTGACCACGGGGTGAAGGTCTGATGGCAGGTCGGAGCAACGTGTACCCGGAGCGTACCGTGTTGCCATGCCCACCTCGGGACTAGTCGATTTCCATAACGAGAAAAGAGATCCTCTGCACGGGGCAGAGTTTGCTCTTCTCCCAGTTGACCTGAAGGCCCAGACGAGCTAGGTGCCGGAGCACTAGGTCCCTGTGTTCACAAACCTGGTCTAGAGAGTGAGCTAGTATCAGCCAGTCATCGAGATAGTTCAGGATGCGAACCCTGTGTTCCCGTAGAGGAACAAGGGCTGCCTCGACGACCTTCGTAAAGACGCGAGGAGACAGGGCTAGCCTGAATGGGAGAACCGCGTACTGGTATGCCTTCCCTTCGAATGCAAACCGCAGGAATGGTCTGTGTCGAGGGAGAATGGAGACATGGAAGTAGGCGTCCTTCAGGTCGATCGCTGCAAAACAATCCACCAGGGGAAGGAGTGGTTCTGCTACCATCTCCTGGGAAGAACTGACGACCACCCCTGAGCAGCCCGTCTCAGGAGCGCCGCTTAGCCCGGCGTTTAGCAGGGGACGGGGCTGGAGAGGGTTGTGGCGCCTTCTTGCGGCTTCCTCCACGACCGGGCCTGGGTGAAGGCTGCTGCTTGGGCCGGCTGGCAGGGGCGGGAGCCACAGGAGGGCGCCCTCAGCGGCGAACAGACTGAGGATTGGGGCAGAATATGCTTGATGGCCTCAGTCTGTTTCTGGGCGGTCGAGAACTGTTGGGCAAAGTCCTCAACCGCACGGCCGAAGAGGCCGTTCTGGGAAATGGGGGTGTCGAGCATCCGGGACGGCTCAGCATCCCGCAACTGCCTGTCCTGAGACTCTATAGGATTTCACCACAAACGTAGACAAAAACCTTCATGCTTTGGACGGGTGCTTATGATCACAGCGAGAAGAAGCACTCTGAGGACACAGTTGCATCGCAACAGAGCGTTCAACCGGGGGGACGCCAGTGTACCCATGGACAGTGGCCCCATTAAGGGGAGGAAAGGCGGAGGAGATCAGTGAGCGATCGCGGGAAGACATGGGGGTCTTACAGGATTTCGAGATCTCCTCATGCACGTCCGGGAAGAAAGGTATTGGGGTTGGATGCTGACGAGGGTCGACGGCCGCACCCAAAAACCAGTCATCCAGCCGCGAGCGCTTGGGACAGGATGGACGGGTCTACTCTAAACCGATGCTCGTGGTGGCCCGGGAAAGCATGGCCATCATCTCAGGATCCGACTTGGCCACTGCCGTATGTACACCCGAAGGTGGCAGCAGTGACGAGTCTTCACTTCCTGATGAGTCTGGCCCGCCCTGTGATGCTGCGATAGACATCGCATCTTCCTCTTGAGCGCCAAAGGAAACCCGCGGCACATCCGAAGATGGTCCCGCGGAAATCCCCTGAACACTCTCGGGTTGCGTCACTGAAGAGGGGGGTGTGGGCCGCGGACAGATAGTCGGCACCTTGTTCCACACTGTCACCCTCAGGTCACCCTGGCCACCAGCCGAAGTACTACCTCTCGTGAAGGGAGTAGATTGGGGTGTGGATGAGGGGACTCTCACTCTTGCGAGATCACTGAGTCTCGACCGTAATGACGCGATGGTCATGTACCCACACAGAGAACACGAGTCATCCACGAGCAATGCTCTAGCGTGATCAATGCCCAAACACGCAGAACAGTGATCGTGCCCATCAAAGTCAGAAATGAGTCTACCGCAACCAGAAGTGCACGGGAGAGGCATCTTTAAAAAGACGTGCCGCGTGCAAAGCTCTTTTGTGAGAGGAAAACTCTGTGGATGTTGAAGCGCCCAGGGAGGAACACACTCACTGGCAGACCACTGCACAGATCAGCAGGCAGTGTAGACTCGCTGGAGATCGCGTCACACCAACAGCGGGGAGTCGCTCGTCTCGTAGCTGACAGCTGATCAGAGATGGCTTGTGGAGTGAAGAAGTAATCTTGGCTCCGAAGCGAAAAACATATCTGCATGTTGCCGCATCCTCTTTTTATAACCACGAGGTGGGGCGGAGTTGCACCATGCAAATTCCGCAGACCCATGGCATTTCTTTGCCTTTGGCTCATTTTGTAATACTCGAAGTTGATAGGCTTTCTAAGCGAAACCCCATTTGTCTTCACAAAGGAACACGTAGTCACAACGAAAGGGAACTAGAGCTACACTAAAATAAAATAAAACATGATCAAAAGGGAAAAAACAAAAGAAAACAAATGCAAAGCTAGGGCTGAACAGAGATACTAAATAAAGCACTAACAAGCAATATATCTTCACACACAATGAACGTGCAAAACAGATGCAATGAACCAGCAAAGACATGAGGGAAAGGCGTACACACTGAGCAAAGGAGTCTAAGAAGGTACCAACTGGGAGGCCGGGGAGGGAACAAACCTTGGAGTTCCACGGCAGTCAGGAAACAAAGGGGGCGGGACTGGGAGGGAAATATTCCAGGGGACTAGTTAGGGGCTGACCAGGAAGGTGTTGCCTTTGGAAAAACATAATGATCAGGTAACAGAGAGTGGGATGGGAGGGTAAGGGACAAAATGAGTGGCCTTCCTGGGAACATGGGCTTGCTCCAATTGTAGGGGTTAAAAATGGCCTTGGTGTCAGAAACAGACTTAGGGATAAATTCTTGATTGGGGAAGGACTTGGGGATGAATTTAGGGGCCACTTCCATATTGGCAGGAAGGATGAGTGTCAGGGGAATGGGTTCAGGAGATACATGAACAGGCATTAACAACTGCATTAACAGACTCTGGGACTGACTCTGGAGTTTCACTCCCTGGAATGGGCTCAGGGGCTGGAGCCGAAACTGGACTGTGCTCAGGGGTTGGAGCCGACACTGGACTGCAATCAGGGGCTAGAGCGGGCACTGGACTGCGATCAGGGTTGTGGCGGATGTTGGTGAGCCTGGGTCAGGTTAGTTTGTCTTTTTATTCAATGGAATTTGTTTACAGTAAAGAAGGCACAACAACATTATTCTGGTTTAAAAAACTTTATTTAAACTTTTGTTTGGAGTTAAGTGCGCACAACTCTTTAATGTTTAGTTTGCTGAGTTTATTCTTACCGTTCTTTTTTGTTTGCTTGTTTGTTACGTCTGAGTCCCGTGAGCTGGGGCACCATTTAAAGGGGTTAGGGAGGAAACTTTGGACCTATATATATGGTTCCAGCCAATGATCGGGGCGCAACCATTCCGGTTTGTGCCCAGGGGACTCCAAGGACTATTTCGCTTCCTTTTCTTTTATTTATATATAGGAAGTATATTTATAAAGTGAAGTCATTTGACAGTATTATTTGAAGTGTTTGTTTGTACACTGCAAAAACTGAAATCTAAGAAAGTGAAAAAAAACTTATTTCTAGAAAATACATCTTGTTTTTTGCCATGAAAGATAAAAAGTCTTATCTATTATAGTTTGTATCCCTGTGGCTGTTAAAACAGACCGCACTTTACATGTGCATATCTATACAACGTTATACATATCTTTATACAAGGAATATCCTGGGTTCAATACAGGTTAAGATTATCGGCAGCATTTGTTGTGTAATGTTGATGAGCACAAAAATAACGGATTTAACATTTTCTTCTTAAAAAAGGTTTGATCAACATTCTACTGTCGATTTGAGCTTAGCTTGTATTGAACCAAGAATATTCCAAAACATCACGATGATAAATGAAAAAAAAAAAAAAATTAAACAGCTAAGATAGTATGCAATTTATAGAAAACACCCATAACTTTCTCACACATTTGAGGCTTTATGTAATTCAATCACATCTCCGAGGTAATACTTCATAGGGACATATGTAATGTCCATGTGACTGAAATTGTAATACGGTGTGAAGTCTACAAGGTTGTCTGCATTTACCAGTTCAGTTGCCTGTGCCAGGTTGGGAACCTCAATTTTGTAAGACATGTAGTCTCTGTCAAAACAGACTGTACTGAACATCTGACACTCAAAACAATACAAAGATGAATTTATGACAAATATGTTCCTCACAAGTCCAAATTCAGGTAGGCTACTAGGATTTGCCATACACACAAGTGATTTTTCACAAATGTATTTGTTTCCATTCAAAGTAATCCACTTCACAGACACTGCATGGTTTATCTTATGAACTCCAAAGTAGTCCCTTACTTTTCCTGTTAAATATGGCATGTTTTTTTTACTTCTGATACTGGTCCCAATACACATTCGTTGGTAAAAATAGGGTGGTCGGAACTGTTTACATTCTGACAGCATTCAAACATTTGGTTATGCTTAATCAAGGACTTGCAGACATTTTAGAAATTTACTTTTGAAACCCATTTTTTTAAAAAAAACTATGTTTGGATTCGAATCTCATGCACATGTGACGTAGCATTGGTCCCAACAGTTTAATCTGGGATGGAATATGAATCAAGTAATGTTGTTTAGGTGTAATGTTGTTCTCTGAGAAAAGGTCCTTAAAATGTTTAAGATGCTGTTCAATAAGTACTTTCAACTTGTCAATAGTCTCAAGGCAAATAACAGGTGAAAACAAAATTTGAACAATCTCCAGAAGCTCAAGAATGAATGAAAAATTAACAGTACCTCTAATCACATCCAACAGAAATGGCAATATTTTGAGTAAAACAAGCATTTGACCTGATGACTGTTTCAGTTTGTTGTCATTGGAAGCTAATGTACTGTACGCAATAGGGCTAGGCCTATCTCTAGTATCTTGTGGAGAGTATGGGAAACCAATGATATCAGCATTGAAAACATCTATGTCAAGTTGTCCCAAAAGAACCAATTGTTTCAACATACACTTAATTTCCAAAGGAGCAATGCCCTCAAGAATGACATGCATTATATCTTGAGGTGTTTGTTAGATTAAATTGAAGGCAGGGAAATCCATTACTTTGCTCCTTCGGTTTATTCCGTATGTAGTTTTAAGGCTATTCCTGAGATACTCACTGCTGGCTTTCTCAATGTCACTGCACTGTCAAATATGTCTTTCTAGTGTCCTTTGCTCAAAGTTATCTTCATTAAAAAACATTTGCATGTCCTCAAAAGAACATTCACAATGTCTGCATTTACTGTACGCAAAGCCCACGCCCTCTTTAAATCCACACAACTCATGTTGAGCTAAAGTATCTCCACAAATGGAAACCACTGCTCCATATAGTTCATGTTCACCACTTGCAAGATGAATTTTCACCCCATTATATAGCTTTACCAAGTCCTCATGCAATCTTGCCAATATGGCATCAACTCCACATTCTGAGAGTTCAGTTTGCTTCGCAATGGCAAGAAGGCGGATTGAAGCTAATTTTGACCTGTACTTTGGATTAATGTTTCCCAAAGTGTAGTAAAACATGAGCAATTTATTATTTGACGCATGAGACCCAAGGGGATTGCAAATTTCGATTTAATCCGAATAAAGGATTATCTGTAAAGCAGAGGGTCTAGAAGAAAATAAAGGGTGTGACAGCATGAGTTCAGCATCTAGGCAAATGCACCATGCAGATATCTTCTGACCTACAAACTTAGTCAGGACCACTTGGAGCTCTTCTTTTCTGCCATAAGAGCAAGGGGTGGGCACAATGACAACCCCAATGCTAGGCAGTTCAGCGGAGCATACAAACGACTGCTTGTGAGGCACCAAGTGAAAACAGGCACAGGCAACTGTTTGCTTCGAGACAACACTTACATTCTCAACTCAACACCTGCAGCTGTAAATGTTGCCCGCAGAATGGAAGTGGAGTTGGTGGAAGTGGGTGTGCCTGAAGATGACACCATTCCTGACCTCCCAGATGTATGCAGCCTTTCTGAATACAAAGAGCCAGCAATCAGCTACAACACAGGTTTTGTGGTTAAGAAGATGAAAGAGAAAATCACCTTCTTGCCTTGCTCACAGGCATTGACAACTGATGGTGCTGCACATGATTTCATTCATCTAAAAGACAGAGGTGGTCTGCAGAAACCATCACCAGGCATGGTGTCTGTGTGTCTGGCCACAGAGAAAGGCATTCAGAGGAGGTTCAAAACAAATGGAGGTGAGTTTCCCTGTGGACGTGGAGTCACATTGACCATTGTCAATCAGGTTCTTGCAGATTTTGCCGATAAAGATCTTTTCCCACATCTCCACAACCATATGTTTGATACATGTGTTGAAGTGAACCACATTCATGTTCTGGTGAAGATGGCCTCCTTGTGGTATTGCAAAGTCAGATTTAACCACTTTGCAAGAAGGAAAACTGAAATAGCAAAATCTGGCAAGATGGTTCGCAGACAGCTGACTAAATTGATCAATTTTTATGGTGAGTAATTTCAGTATATTTGTTGCCGTCACCTATTACCACCTACCAAATTACTCTTCTGCTAGTGATGATTTCAGCCCCATTCACACCATGAGCATCCTGCTGAAGTTCTGCTGCTGCTGGTGATGATTTACAGTCCGCATAAACAGGACTGAATCATTGACAGAAGAAGCATCGACTCGACTGATCTTCCTTAAGTTATTTTGCTGCTGCTGGTGATGATTTACAGTCCGCCTAAACAGGACTGAATCATTGACAGAAGAAGCATCGACTCGAGTGATCCTCCTGAAGTTCTGTTGCTGCTGCTGGTGATGATTTACAGTCCGCATAAACAGGACTGAATCATTGACTAGATACCTCATAAGCTGTTTGATCACAGGAAGCACTTGTGAATAAATTAATGTTTTACTGCACTTCCATGTAAATAAGATTAATGTAATTATATACTATGGTAAAGTTTAGTTTAAAATTGTAATTGTCCTTTAAGTTAATAGTTTGACAGTGTTTTTCTAAATACAGTTTGTACTCAAGTTTCAAGTTCAGAGTACATTATGAGTTTTGTAACTCAGTTCCTACTGTTTATACTGTTTATATAAAGTAATACCAAAAAACTTTAACAAGCATTCCTTTCATTTGAGCTTGATACAATGAAAATGTTCACGTTATTTATGTTATGTCTATGTAAATGTTATATTTTTGTTGTATTGTTTATATTTTTGTATATAGTTAACTTTCAATTTCTTTATCTGTGTTTTGTCCGGTCTGCATTTGTCTTGTTTGTCAAGTATCTTTTGTCTTGTGTCCCCACTCCTGGCCTGCACCTTGTCGTGGTGAGTGGGCTTTCAACTGAGATAGGCCACCTACTGTATGTTGGAATGTTTGTTGGATCTGGTGTGTAAAAAAAAAAAAATCAATTATCTTTTAATCTTTTAATCTGTCATGTTCATTAGAGATGCTGAAGAGAAAGGATACTTAATGAAGGTGAGTAAATTATGAGATAATATCTTTGGGTGGAGTAGTCCTCATTGCATTTTTCCTGTGACTGATCTCCAAACTCTCTCTTAGTAAAACCACTCTGTTTTATGCTTCTCAGATCCATGCAACCTGTCCAGTAGGTAGCATCAGTTACCTCACACCTAGTCCCGCCAGCCCGTGACACCATGGAGGACTCACCACACTGTAAAATCCAACAGTGATTCTAACTAACACTTTTTAGTAACTTAATGTCTTAACTCAATTGTAAAAATCAAGCACTCTCTCCTATTCATACACTATGCTTTGTTTACTCAGAAAACCCAAGTAAAGAATTGAATTGATTAGTTTGAGTGTGGTTTTTGTGGCGGGGAAAACCTTAATGGACTTTTCACTCATTTCCTCCACTTCTGCAGTTATTTCTCTCTGTTTTCATCCACTCATTTCCCAAAGTCTCGATTGATTGATGTATAATTATATTTCATGTCAATTAATGATCTTTATTAAAAATAAAATTAACACTTATGTCCTAAACACCTTGTGAAACTTTTAATTGGTTTTATATAATTCCATATAAAAGTTAAATATAGAAGTGACAATCTTGTAATTGAGCATGCTTGAGTTACACAGACTTCAACATTCAGCATGCAAAACACAACAATGGTAACAATTAAATTGTATTTACAGTAAATTATCAAGTACTCTCTACGGTTATTTTAGGCGATCGGTTTCCAAACTTTTTTTTAAGTAAACTGAACTTGTTAGAATTTACAGTGCAGATGTGTAGTTGTCATCCATATCGTTTATGTGATTCTTTGCCTTAATATCAGAGTATGTTTGTAAATGAAAAACTGAAATAAATCAGATTCTAAAAGGCCACGCAATGTATTGTCATTTAAACCTGCAATATGTGTAGTAAGAAAGTAATAAGTTACATATAGACAAGATGGACAGGTCAATACTGATTAAATAATTATAAAAATGTCATCAACTTCTATGTTTCCTTATCCTAGTTGATCTGAGAGAAGAACATCTTCTGTCTTCATCCCAGGAGTATGAGAAATATATATTTTTAAAGTAATGTATGCTTTCTTTGACAGACAGAAGACAATAAAACCTCATGTAATGTAAGGTGGAGGCCTTTATGTTGAGGCAATACATTTACTCTGGAATAAAAAATAAAGAGACTTAAAGAGAAAAATATATACAGTATTTATTAATAGCACAACAAACAATAGCATAGCAACCACATACAAACTCCTGACTACATTCACTGTGGGGAAAAATTGAGGAAGCCAAGTATCAGGTGGAATGGCTAAGGTTAAGCAAGGGGTTTAGAGAAGGAGGAAGAGGGAGGGAGAGGAAGAGCTGTGACAACAGTGTGATGGCTACCCTTTGTACATTAACTAAATAGTGCACATTAATCATCACATAAAGTATAAAAATCCTGGACTATTTTTGATGCCAAAACTTTTGTGAGAAATCCAAATCCAGCATCACCCTACTGGATTTGGTCTTTCAGACACCGGGCAATATTATTTAATAAAAATATCATTTCCCAGATCGGTGAAATGAACTCCATCTTGCAAAAATTGTCCAGGATCTCTATGCTTTGTCTGAGGATGATGTACAATATTTCCACTAAGAGTAGAAAGAAAGGAAGATATCACACTGTTAACAAAGCGCCGGGCTTTGTCAAGTTTTTTAGGTTGAGAAGACCTCCACCGGCATCTCTGGGTGATGGCAGAAAAGATGATTTTCATATGAGGGAACTGCCGATGGAGGTCTTGCAAGTCCTGCTTGATCCCTGCAACAAGCTTCACGCTTTTGATGGTACCAAGGTCATTTCCGCCACAGTGGACCAACAGGACATCTGGCACAGCTCTTCCTCGAAGGCACTGACGGAAGAAGGAGAGGAGATTTCTCCAAACCATGCCACCCCAGCCAAACCACCGGACCTGGGCTTTCAGACCAAGGTTGGTCCCGATGGTCTCCCTCGCATGTTTTTCCCCACGGCGAATGTAGCTGTCCCCAATAATGTATATTTTGGGTCCTGTTGATTGTAAAACAAAAAGAAAACAACATTACCTTATAAAAAAAGGATCTGGTGTAATATTAAATGTAATTTCAATTATATTTAATTTTTCCATATTTTATCAAATATAATTATTTTAACTGGATTTAAATTTCAGCGTATTTAGATCTAGATTTAGAGCATTCTCAAATTATTCTCAAATTAAAAATCTTATGGTGAAATCACAATACACAATTATTTCTAGATATTTCCACGTAATTTTTACTTACTCTTGGCCTCTATGGAGATGAATGATACCGTGAGGAGGATGTTGAGTCTCTTGATGCCATTTTATGTCTAAAATAAGAACATTTATTAAAAATTTATTTTTAAGAAAAAAATAAGACAATGACTAACAATATATTCAAATATATGCTATTTCTTCTGTATTTGAAAGCAGAGGTGTGTTGCATTAATAAATAGTTGCTAACATATTAAATGCATGTTAAGAATAAATTATAGCATGCTAACCACAGTCTATGATGCTAATCTAGCTAAAACATACTACATGAGCTAAATATGAAGTTAATTTAGCTGTCCACCAAATTGTGATAGTTGTTTAATTGTAGTAATATGAGTAGGCTACTCATATTTTACAGTAGGCAATAGGATATTAATGTGTTACTTTTTAAATATGACTATGTGGTTAGTAGTTGTATTTACCTTATTTTAACGAGGCACTGCAATCAGCAGACATCAATATTGAGCAGAACCATAGAGCAGAACAGAGCAGACAGGCCACTTAAAAAAAAGCGTGGGGCGTGTGCTTTCGATTGATTCCGGGAGAGGGCGTGGGGTTCATTTCGCGGCTTTAATTCCTGCTCACTACTGCGCATGTCTGGTCCCGAAATCGCAACTGCGCAGACTCAAGTCCCAAGATGTCAGCGCCATATCAGGACAATGGCGGCTTCACTTCTCGCCAATGGAAGAGAGCGAGGGTGCGTCGTCCATCTTTTTTTACAGTCTATGGTCACTACGAATAACGCTTTAACAGTCGCAACCGTTACTGTAAACCTTTATTTTTGCGTGATGCTGCGCGGACGCACGCCGGTAGGTGTCAGTATAGATGTAACACTGGCCAGAGCAAGATTCTCATCTGTGGAGACATTTGTCAATCAATCATAGGTTAATCAGATATACCAGTAGCCCACAATACCAGCCGCTACTGGACTTGAGCAATTGAGGAGAAATGATGCTGAAAATTCAGCTTTGATTCACAAAAAATAAGTTATATTTTCAAGTATATTAAAATAGATAGTTATGATTTTCATTACACGAGAGTAGATGTTAAAACTTCATGCTGATTTGTACTCGGCTTTCGCCAAGATAATCACCAACTAAGACGTAGCTTTACAGTAACCTATGCTTCTCCATCCATTTACGCTTCTTTCCATCTGGTGACGTGAATCTTCTGTCTGGTGTTAATACAGTGTATTGCGCGTCAGCACACACAACGGCTGCAACCACACTGCGGTCCCCCATAACAACCCTCTGGATTGAGCGGAGTAGGGAACATCTCTAGGGTCTTCAAGTGGGCACCTTCCGTCCTCAGTGTTTCGTCGACTAGCCCACGACACCTCAAGAGGGCTCGACAGTGACTCTGGCGTCCCAGAGTCACCCCCCTCCGTCCCCCACTCAACTCAGCCCAGCTTACTGACCTCTACTTCCCTCTTGCTGCTGAGACCTAACCACAATCTCACAATCTCTCCGCAACCCAACCATACGCGCCAACCCGTTTGACTAAGGCTGTCGAGCCCCACTGGTGCGTTAATATGCAGTTTCAGTGGCAACGGTTCCGTATGGCATACCACCTACCACAAAACACAATATCTGCCCCACCACCCGTCATTCACGCAATATACACAGGAACGTAATGACTGTAAATACTATACAACCTATACAAATAAACCAACAGTTGCTGCTGAGACCTAACCACAATCTCACCGCAACCCAACCATACGCGCCAACCCGTTTGACTAAGGCTGTCGAGCCCCACTGGTGCGTTAATATGCAGTTTCAGTGGCAACGGTTCCGTATGGCATACCACCTACCACAAAACACAATATCTGCCCAACCACCCGTCATTCACGCAATATATACAGGAACGTAATGACTGTAAATACTATACAACCTATACAAATAAACCAACAGTTGCTGCTGAGACCTAACCACAATCTCACAATCTCTCCACAACCCAACCATACGCGCCAACCCGTTTGACTAAGGCTGTCGAGCCCCACTGGTGCGTTAATATGCAGTTTCAGTGGCAACGGTTCCGTATGGCATACCACCTACCGCAAAACACAATATCTGCCCAACCACCCGTCATTCACGCAATATACACAGGAACGTAATGACTGTAAATACTATACAACCTATACAAATAAACCAACAGACCTTTCAAGTTTTCAAGAATTCTACGAAACCGTAGCATGGCGGCCTGTACACAGCCAGCTAGAATCTTTCCGTCTCAACCACAGCCAGTTGCTGCTCCTTTCTGCTGCTTCAGATAAGTTCTTTACTGTACGACGCAACTCTTGGCCACTGAATCCGACGTCTCTGAGGAACCGGGTTGTAGAGTGTGCCACAAAACCACGACAACCCACTTCCACTGGATAAACCTGGACTCTCCATCCTCGCTGTTCTGCTTCAGTGGCCAGATGAGCATACCGCAGTTTCTTCCTCTCATATGCCTCATCTACCGCATCCTCCCATGGCACTGTTAACTCTATCAGTTGAACAATGCGTGCTGATCCAGACCACAAAACAATATCTGGTCGTAGGTTAGTGGTGGCAATCTCAGGTGGAAAAATAAGCCGTTGATCAAGATCAACCAGCATCTTCCAGTCCCTAGCAGCTTCCAGTTGTCCTGGGCGAGAATTGGTGTTAGCACCTTTTCTTGGTGGTTGCTCGCCTGGGCGGAGGAATATTGTCTTCTGCGTGTAATGTTTTGCTAGAACAGGCGGCAATTTATTGGTCATACTACGCTTGCCTTCCAATGCTAAAGCCAAACATCGCAATACTTGGTCATGGCGCCAAGTAAACCGACCCTGGCTAAGAGCCACCTTACATCCTGTCAAAATGTGCCTTAATGTGGCAGGTGATGAACACAAAGGACAAGATGGATCCTCTCCTACCCAGAGGTTTAGGTTCTGCGGTGATGGGAGAACATCATATGTTGACCTAATAAGGAAACTGATCCTACTCTCTTCCATTGACCAAAGGTCTTGCCAGCCCATTTTGCGTTGTTCCACACTCTCCCATCTCATCCACTCTCCCTGCTTGGCCTGGGAAATGGCCTTTATACATCTCATCCTCTCCTCCTGCTTTCGCACCTCGTTGACTACCAGCTTCTTCCTTTGGGCTGGGCCTGCCTTGTGCCGTTTAGGAGGAGCTAAACTGAGCCCAAAACCCCCTCTTCCATGCTGTACCTGTCCCACGATATCCCCAATTTGAAGGTCAGCCTTTGCCTCTACTACAGATTTCTTTGCTGACCACTTTCTACCAGTTTTTACCACAGGGGCTGTCTCCCTTACACATTTGTCACGTGACTCTGCTAAAGTCATTTCCAGTCTGACCTTGGCACACTTAAACTCCTCGGTTAAAGCAGAGACTGGCAGCTGCAATACTCCTTTACTATAAAGTCCTACTCTGCTGAGGCAGCGTGGAACTCCCAACCATTTCCTGATGTATGAACTTATTAACGCTTCCAGCTTATCCACTGTTGTCAAAGAAACCTCATACACAGTCAGTGGCCACAGCAACCTTGGCAGTAGACCAAACTGAAAGCACCAGAGTTTCAGTTTGCCTGGTAGAGCACAGCTGTTTATGCTCTTCAACCCTTCCACTGCTTGTCGTCTAACTTTTCCCACTCGAACTGTGTCCTTTAGATCCCCATCGTACCATCTCCCTAGACTCTTCACTGGCTTCTGAGAAACTGTTGGTATTGCCTCACCATTAATGAAGAATGTTTTATCTACTACCTTGCCTTTAATTATGGAGATGCTCCTTGATTTAGAGGGCTTAAATTGCATTCGTGCCCATTCAATATTATCTGTTAACTTCCCCAATAACCGATTAGTGCAGGCTACCGTTGTAGTCATGGTTGTCATGTCATCCATGTATGCTCTGATTGGTGGTAGTCGCATCCCAGAAGCCAAGCGCTCTCCTCCTACTACCCATTTTGATGCCCTAATGATTACTTCCATTGCCATGGTAAAAGCCAGTGGAGAAATGGTGCATCATGTAGTGCTGAATTCTGGAGTTGAGAAACTAAATTGCAAATCTCCAAAATAGGCTTTCACTAAATTTGTTATCGACATCGGTACCCTGAAAAAATCAAATGATGCCCAAAGAAGCTCATGTGGCACTGAACCATATGCATTAGCCAAATCCAGGAATGTCACGTGGAGCTCCTTCCTCTCCTTTTTAGCTGATTGAATTCGTTGCCAGATAACACTGATGTGTTCTAAGCATCCTGAGAATCCTGGAATGCCCGCTTTTTGAACTGAAGTGTCAATGAAGCCATTCTTTAATAGGTAGGTTGACAATCTCTGAGCAATAATGCTGAAGAAAAACTTTCCTTCAACGCTTAATAGTGAAATAGGGCGAAACTGACTGATGCTTGTAGCATCTTTTTCTTTGGGTATAAAGACTCCCCCTGCTCTGCGCCATGCTCTAGGTACAACCTGCTTTTCCCAAGCCACTTTTATCAATTTCCACAGAATTCGTAGAACTCCTGAAGCACTCTTGTACACTCTGTACGGAACTCCATTAGGCCCTGGAGATGATGAAGCCCTTGCCTTTCTCACAACCTGCTCTATCTCTTTCCACTTAGGTGCACAGACCTCCATTTGGTATTCTGGTGGATTGACAGGTGGGATGTCTAACGGAATAGACATAGGCTTATGCCTTTTTGCATCTGTATGTGTTTCCTCCAAATATCTCTCTAGCTCAACCCTAGATGCTTTTAAAGTGCCATTCTTCTCACTGGTGAATAACTTCTTTGCGAATTTGAATGGATCTTTATAGAAATTAGCCCTCGCACGCTCCTTCTTTTTGTAGCGTTTCCGTAGGCGCTCAGCTCTGCGTAATGTTGCAAGCTTATCTTTTATGGCCCTTTGTAAGAGATTGAGTCCCTCCTTCTGACTTTGTTCCGCTCTTTTCCATTGCTTCCTCAGCTGTCTCCTTTCTCTAACTAACCCTTCAATTTTCTGCTGCCGTCTAGACAATCCAGGAGTAGTTTGTACTTTTTCCTTCCTTTTTTCCACACCAAACCTCTCACTTCCATATGCGTAAATGATGTCCCCAAATTTATCCAGCTTCTTTTCAACTGTACCAGTTAATCTTTCTAATGCAAAGCATAGATCTGTGTTTACCGTGTCCCATGCAGTTTTCTCACAAGCTCTTGGCCATCTAACTCCAGGCCTATGCCCGTTGAGGTTCTTTTCTCTCTTATGCTGGTTAGTCTGACCGGGTTCACAAGAATCAATGTGTTCATCACTAACTGTGCAAACCCTCCTCTCCTCTATGACAGGGGTGCTGATATCCTGCGAACTGTGGTTTGCTTCCTGTCGCTGGATTTCATTCGACTGACTTGACTGACTTCGTACGAAGTACTGATCAATGCGAGGCCCTTCTCCCTTCTCCCTCAAGCATTTCATTTTCCCTTGATGAATCTTCAAACCCCTGACCGTTGTCGCCTTGCTCCAGCCACAGACACAAGCTTGGAGTTCAATGGCTTTGCTAACTGCAGAACC
The DNA here is from genome assembly GCF_051911475.1 of Siphateles boraxobius. Lineage (NCBI taxonomy): Eukaryota > Metazoa > Chordata > Actinopteri > Cypriniformes > Leuciscidae > Siphateles > Siphateles boraxobius. The sequence continues at coordinate 30,083,845 of NW_027509042.1, forward strand.
TGAACTAGTCTTTTGTGAAGTACTCTCTATACTCATATCCGTTTCCATTCCAAAGTCGTTAACCATGTTGTCCACCATTGACTCATCTTCCGCCCCTGCTCTCGCAGACTCTAGGGGTATTTTCCTCTTTAATTTTTCAGAAGCCTTGGGCGGGTGTCTCCAGCATCCTGTAAACACAGAGCTGGATACTGCCGACAAGGGTAGCTAACCCTTACCAGCCCCATTGGGGTCTCTTTCCTCCTGTCAGCTGTCTCTCCAGGCTGTCACAAGGTCTTTCCCTTGTTGCCAGCAGCACTATTCACTGCAGTCACTGGACGTATCCAGATCTTCATGATTTCCATTACACGAGAGTAGATGTTAAAACTTCATGCTGATTTGTACTCAGCTTTCGCCAAGATAATCACCAACTAAGACGTAGCTTTACAGTAACCTATGCTTCCCCATCCATTTACGCTTCTTTCCATCTGGTGACGTGAATCTTCTGTCTGGTGTTAATACAGTGTATTGCGCGTCAGCACACACAACGGCTGCAACCACAGTGCGGTCCCCCATAACAACCCTCTTGATTGAGCGGAGTAGGGAACATCTCTAGGGTCTTCAAGTGGGCACCTTCCGTCCTCAGTGTTTCGTCGACTAGCCCACGACACCTCAAGAGGGCTCGACAGTGACTCTGGCGTCCCAGAGTCACCTCCCTCCGTCCCCCACTCAACTCAGCCCAGCTTACTGACCTCTACTTCCCTCTTGCTGCTGAGACCTAACCACAATCTCACAATCTCTCCGCAACCCAACCATACGCGCCAACCCGTTTATAATTGTATATTGTTATATTTTACAATATCATATTTTTTCTGTATATTTGATCAAATAAATGCAGGCTTGAGCATAAGAGACTTCTTTCAAAAATGTTATGGGTCTTAAATACACACACACAAGCTGTTTCTTTTACTGATACTTACCTGTGAGAGATGATGTTTAATGTCGTTTCTGTAATGTATTGTGTTGCCACTAGAGCGCGCTGTTACGTTGGCTGGGCCAGTGCTTTTCGTGTAAACACCAGCAACGCAGAAGTTCCGCGTTCTTCAGTAAAAGCAGTTATTGTGCAGTCACACTCGTTGTGTTTATTGTCTCCAGTATCTTACATGGTGTCAGAAGTGTAGCATGGCTACCCCACAGTTTGAGCACCCGAAGATTGACTGGGAGGCTGCGGATTTTTATCAGGAATTTGACCGTTTTCGGAGCCACGTTATGTTTGTTTTTGATGGACCACTTTCAGAACTAACTGCAAAGCAGCAAGCCGGCTGGCTGGGTACATGGATAGGCGGACAAGGCAGAGAAATTTACAAAACGCTCACCTGGGCTGAAGGTGAGAAAGAGGATCCTGAGAAAGTGCTAGAAAAGTTTGAGAAGTATATCAGACCCAGGAAGAACAAGAGGATAGCTCGCCATCGTTTCAAGCAGAGGAAACAAGACGTAAGTGAGAGCTTCGACCATTTCGTTAAAGATTTACGACTACTGTTAATGGATTGCGCAAATCCCGACCCTGACGACATGTTGGTTGACGCGATTATCGCGGGCGTGCGTGAAAAACGAGTGCAAGAGAGACTGTGAGACAAAGGTGAGGAATTAACACTAGCCAAAGCCATTGAAATCCCTCAGCAATATGAGATGTCTCAGAAACAATTGAAAATAGTCCGAGATGATGTTACATGCTCTCAGGTGTCCACTGTAACAGAAAGTGTTCAACCTAAATGTTCTGGCCAAAGCAGAAAAACTCGCTATCCAGATCGCAAGTTCACTCAGTCAAAGCCCTCAGCTTTCTGTACTAGCTGCGGTAAACATCCCGATCACAAATGGAACGAGGCAAAGTGCCCAGCCAAGGGCTCAACGTGCTCTTACTGTCACAGACCCAACCACTGGATGGCGGTGTGTCGTAAACGTGCTGTCCACACACTGAATGTAGAGGCGCTGGAGGAGACTGATGATGAAATACTGAACATTAGCCTAACAGATGTTGTGCTTCCAGCAGCTGCATTAACTGTGGACAAATGGACTGTGCATTTGATAATACTTTCACAGAGAGTCCAGTTCAAGATAGATACTGGTGCCAAGTGTAACACTTTGACTCTTGATAGCTACCAGCAACTCGGGCACACTGGTGAATTGAAGCGTTCTAACAAGCTGTTGCGCTCCTACTCTAATCATAAGCTCAAACCAGTCGCTGCCGTAGATTTATCAGTGTACTACAAACAGTGTGCCACCGATGCAGAGTTTGAAATTGTGGATATTGCACAGGAAAGTGTGCTCAGCGGAGCCACGGCTGAAGCTTTAGGTTTGATAACAAGGCTGAACTCTGTACAAAATGCTGCTGAAGCTGAGGCTGACTCGCCTGTGGAGGGCATTCTCGAACAAGACATTGTTCCTCAAGGCCTTCGTGACTTTCCTGAGCTAATACGCACTACAGGGACTCTGCCAGGGAAGTACACAATCAAAATAGAGACCAATGCTAAAGGTGTTGTCCACCCTGTGCGCAGACAGCCAGCTGCACTCAAGGGACAGATTGTCCAGAAACTGCATGAAATGGAGGAAAATGGCTATATAAAAAAAGTCGAGCAGCCCACTGAGTGGGTCAGTTCAATGGTGGCGGTCTCTCGGGGAGACAAGTTAAGAATTTGTATAGACCCCAGCGACTTAAATAAGGTAATCAAAAGAGAACATTACCCCATGCGCACTGTTGAAGAAGTCGTGTCATCTATGCCTGGAGCACGAATATTCTCAGTCCTTGATGCCAAGTCAGGATTCCTCCAGATTGAGTTAGATGAAGAATCATCATTCCTTACAACCTTCAACACACCCATTGGTAGGTTTAGGTGGTTGAGGCTACCGTTTGGAATAAAATGTGCCCCCGAGATCTATCAGCGGATCATGGATGGCATGCTAGAGGGCATTATGGGAGCAGTGGCCATTATGGATGACATCCTGATTGCGGCCCCCACTGTGAAGATGCACGATGAAATCCTACACAAAGTCATCGAGAGAGCAACAAGCTACAACTTAAAGCTTAACTTCAATAAGTGTCACATTCGGCAGAGCAAAGTCCCATATATTGGCCATTTACTGACTGCAGATGGTCTGAAGCCTGACCCAGCCAAGGTCCAAGCAGTAAGGTGCATGCCGGAACCTGTTGACAAGGAAGGGGTTAGCTGTTTTTTGGGGTTTGTGACATTTTTTTTCAAAATTCATACCGAATCTCAGTGAGGAAGATGCACCACTGCGTCAGCTCCTGAAAAGCAATGTTGAGTTTGCGTGGCAACCAGCTCAGAAAAGAGCCTTTGCGAGGCTCAAAGAACTTTGTTCACATCCCCCTGTACTGAAGTACTATGACCCATCAGAGCCAGTTGAAATTTTCTGTGATGCAAGCAGCAGTGGATTAGGTGCTGTGCTTTTGCAGGACAATCACCCTGTTGCATTCTCCTCCAGGTCTCTGACTGATGCTGAGACCCGCTATGCACAGATAGAAAAGGAGATGCTTTCTATCGTCCATGCATGCACTAAATTTCATCGCTATATCTTTGGAAAGTCAGTCACTGTGTATAATGACCACAAACCACTGGAGGACATTTTTAAGAAATCGCTTCTTACAACCCCCATGCGCATACAGAGGATGCGCCTGCGCATCCAATGGTATGATCTGACTGTCAGGTATAGGAAAGGAAAGGATATGGAGCTACCTGATACACTATCCAGGGCGCAACTGTCACACAAGACTCCAGAATTGGAACATTTGGAATGTGTATCCATGCTGAACTATGTGGCTGTAAGTGAAGAGAAGTACGCTGAGCTACAGGAATGCACAAAAAAAGAACTGAGCTCCTTACAACACATCATCCAGCAAGGTTGGCCGGAGCACAGGAGAGATGCCCCAACTACTGTTCAGCCATATTGGGACTCAAAAAGTCAACTGACCATATGTGATGGAGTAGTGTACAAAGGACTGCGTATAGTTATACCACCCACTATGAGACAGCACATGTTAAAACTCATACACCAGTCTCATTTAGGGATTGTAAAAAGCAAGCAGAGAGCACGTGAAGTGCTCTACTGGCCGGGCATGAGTGCAGAGATAGAGGAGGTAGTGAAGAATTGCAGCAAATGTGCCGAGTTCCAAAACAAACTACCAAAATTGCCTCTAAAGCCAACTGAAACCCCAGAACTGCCATTTGAGCTAGTGGCCTCGGATATCTTTGAATTTGATGGCAAGCACTTTATTCTTCTCGTGGATTACTTTTCAAAATTCATTGAAGTGGACGAGCTTAAAGATCAGCGAAGCCGTACTGCCATTGAAATACTGAAATCACAGTTCAGTCGTCATGGGATTCCTACTGTCCTACGAACAGACAATGGGCCCCAGTATGCGTCAGAGGAGTTTAGAGACTTTTGTGAGAGCTATGGCATATCACATCTTACATCATCACCTCACACACCTCACTCAAACGGAGAGGCTGAGCGTGCAGTACAAACAGTGAAAAGACTTTGGAACAAAGCTTCAGACAGACATTTGGCATTGCTGGACTACAGAACAACCCCGCTGGAGGCGGTTGAGTTGTCCCCAGCGCAGTTGCTCATGGGCAGAAGACCCAGAAACAAAGTCCCAGCAGCTTAACAACTGCTTGTCCCAAAGGCTTACAACTCTTTGAAAGTCAGGCACCTGCTCAATAGGTCCAAAGCTTCCCAGAAGTACTACTACGACAAAGGCAGGACGATGCACTCTCGCCCTGCGCTGGTGCCAGGTGAAGAAGTCAGAATGCAGCCCTACCCCGGCCACTCCAAGTGGTCTCCAGCTGTTGTCATCAAGCAACATAGCCGCACACCCAGGTCTTACATCGTAAACTCTGGTGGCATGGAGTTCCGCAGGAACTGTCAGCACCTTCGCAAAAGCACTGCAAGAGCGAATCAGTCCCGTCACCTCATGCAAGATGAGCCTTGGGAGGAGTTTCCCGATGTCCGCCCAGAACAAGAGGAACTGATTCCTCCCCTAGTTGGGACTACAGCATCACCTGCCAAGGAACCCCTGAATGTGGGTCAACCACAGCCTACTCTGCCCTACACCACTAAGATTGGCAGAGTGGTTAAGCCCCCTGAAAGACTGGATTTGTAGTTGCTACCTGTCAGGAGTCAGATGAGTCCAGTAGTGAAACAATCCAGTAGGCCTACTGTTTGTTGATAGCTTTCAATAGTTGGTAATGATCTCAAGTTTCTCCTGAATAGTTAAAGAAATAAGTCAAGTGTGGTGCCTCTGTATAATGTCATTAATAAGTTTGAAGGTACCTTGAGCATTGTTTATTTTTGCCTTTAAATTTTGCTTAAGAAACCTTCAGTTGTATTAGTTTACTATATATTGTATCCCCACAAATAGGCAGAAGAAGGGGATATGTAATGTATTGTGTTGCCACTAGAGCGCGCTGTTACGTTGGCTGGGCCAGTGCTTTTCGTGTAAACACCAGCAACGCAGAAGTTCCGCGTTCTTCAGTAAAAGCAGTTATTGTGCAGTCACACTCGTTGTGTTTATTGTCTCCAGTATCTTACAGTTTCATTATCCGAACTGTTACTTGAGTTGCGAGTATCCTGAGTATCCACCGCCGTTGGTTCACTATATGCCCACAAGTTGTTGCTGTTCAACGTTCTTCTAGGTTCACTGGCTGACCTCTCTCTCCGATGTGATCTGCTTCTACCCACGCCATCTAGATATTGTGAGTGTGTTCGTCTGATGTGGAACCAAAAAGAGTTGTAGACTCTGTACTCTTTAGTGCACCCATCTATTCCACAAACCAGGCGGAAATCTGGACTACGACTATGTGCAAAATTGATGTGACTCAATAAAGATTTGAGAGAAAGAGCCACAAATACATAACAAATGACGCAGCGCCAAATCATTGTTTCCAGTGAAATTAAAGCAAGCTTTGTACCTCAGATAAACCGAAGAGTTGAGTCTAAAATCGTTTCTTTCCACCGCAACCAACATGCCAAAGTAAACACGTACAACACAGGACGAGGAAGAGAACCGCGCGACAGCTGCAGCGAATGAAGAGCAAGGAAACGTCAGCCAAAGTCAGTCAGTGGCACTGGCACTTCCTCCCGCCAGTTTCTTACCATGGATGGACTCGATGATGTTGCGATTTCCACTCTTAAAGGTAAGTCATTCGTAAAAATGTGTTGCAAGTTTCCTTTATTGGTCATTCTGTGTATTTGAAATTTAATTGTTATCGAAAATACTTCCTACTGGAAACAATTTGTAACGGAATGAAATTAACTGACGCCAAACTCTGACGCATTCAGCACGCTCTCGCCCCTCATTCATTTTCTCACACAGAGAGAAATCGCAAAGAGGACACTGACACAGGCAGACAAGACATAGCAGGTTACTTTTGATATGAAACGAATCATCAGGTCTCAGATTCTGTCAATTTTATTATGAAATTCAAACAATAAAAACTGTTTTGGCGCTTGTAAATGTGATGTGACAGACTGCTGTTGTAGTAAATAAACACGAATGGACAATAGGTACGTTGAAAGATAAACAACTTACAGAAATGTGTATGCCTCATACATAATATCTATCAATCAGTGTTTTTTCAACCGTGGAAAGAGTCAATGAGAACATATGTCACATAACGTAACAAGTTACCTCAGGAATGCTGTGTAATGACCGTAGCACGTTGGTTGGCTTGAAAAATTAGCTATAGAGAGGAATATTTTGCTAAATATATGCACTATATTACATATTTATTTACAACTTTGTTTACCTATATCGTTAAAATATTATAACATTGTTATTGTAATAAAAAATACATTACATTTATATATTATATTATATAGTTATTTTTAATAACAAAATTTAATAACATAAGATTAACATACCTACTGTGCCTAATATTTATCCAAATTAATCGATATTGAATAAAGATCGAAATCAAATCACAAGAATTTAATTGAAATCTTGAAATTTGTGTCAGCAATAAGAAAACAGTAGCTTACCAGTTATTTTTGTCACGGATCACAGAGGAATCAGACAAGATGGTAAGTTATCAGTGTTTATTTTGCAGAAGGATTGCGGTCGGAGATAACAGGTGAGAAGAAGTAACATAGAAAGTTCAATGAAGCTTAGCTGTGGTTTTAAGTCTCTCTCTTTCTTTCCCTCTCTTGCAGGTGGCGTGGCGATGGCTGGTACGGATGGGTTGATCCAAGATGAGTGAAGCGACGGTAAGTAGAAGGTAAGTGATCGGGAAGTCTGTGAGCCATGGAATGACGAGACCAGACAAGTGACTGCAGTGAAGGTGAGTGTTTTATAGTCCATATGGTTGATGGGACACAGGTGACGGTGATTAGTACTCAGGGGATAATGAACGGGGAAAAGTCTGGTTGGGTGAAAGGGAACGAGTGGGCGGAGATGGTGATCTGGATGATGTAACCCTGACAGTACCCCCCCCCTCCCGAGGCGGCTCTTGACGCCTGAGACGGGCGCTGCCGGCGGCGAGGTCGACCACGACCCCTGGGAGCCGGACGATCCGGATGATCACTGTGGAACTGGGTGAGTAGCGTTGGATCCAAGATGTCATCTCGCAGGACCCAGGAACGTTCCTCTGGTCCGTAGTCCTCCCAGTCCACCAGATACTCCAGCCGAGGACCTCGCCGCCGAGAATCCATGATAGAGCGGACTCGATAAATGGGCTCCTCTTCAACGGGAACGGGAGGAGGTACGTCAGTGGGAAGGTTATCTGAGGGAACAGGGGTGACAGGGTCAGTGAAGGGTTTAAGTAAGGAAACATGGAATGAAGGAGCAATCCTGAAATGAGGGGGAAGATTGAGCCTGTAGGTCACTTCGTTCAACTGCCTCTGGATGGTGAATGGTCCGATGAATCGAGGACTCAGCTTACGGCAAGGTAGACGGAGACGGATGTCTCGAGTCGACAACCACACCTTTTGACCTGGCTGATACTGAGGGGTGTCGAGTCGGTGACGGTCCGCTTGTTCCTTGTGTCTCCGTACTGCCTGCTGTAGATGCAGATGAGCTGAGTCCCATACCCCCTCGCTCTGATGGAACCAGAAGTCGACAGCTGGAACCTCCGAGGGCTCACCCGACCAAGGAAAGAGTGGAGGCTGGTAACCAAGGATACACTGGAAGGGGGTGAGCCCGGTGGTGTTCTGCCGCAGAGAGTTTTGGGCATACTCAGCCCATGGGAGGTAACGGTTCCAGCTGTCCTGGTACTGATGGCAGTACGTCCGCAGGTAACGTCCAATCTCCTGAATCTTCCGCTCAGTCTGGCCGTTAGTCTGCGGATGGTAGCCTGAGGAAAGGCTGATGGTGACCCCGAGGAGTTTGAAGAAGGCTTGCCATACTCTTGAGATGAACTGAGGTCCCTGATCCGAGACGATATCCTCTGGGAGGCCGAAGTTCCTAAAGACGTGGTGGAATAGAGCTTCAGCTGCTTGTATCGCAGTGGGAAGACCAGGTAAGGGAATCAGCTTACAACCTTTAGAGAACCTGTCCACAACAACGAATACGCAGGTAAAGCCTTCTGAATTGGGTAGATCAGTCATGAAATCGACACCAATGTGTGACCATGGTCGCCTGGGAAGAGGTAACGGCACGAGCTTGCCTTCTGGGACTCTCCTCGGGGTGTTGGTGATGGCACAGACTGAACAACCGCGGATGAACCTGGAGACATCTCTGGAGATGGACGGCCACCAGTACCGTTGACTGAGGAGCGAGAGGGTACGCTTGCTTCCCCGGATGTCCAGAGCCCGGAAGGGAGTGAGCGGAGTCCAGAAGGGGAGTACGTAGATGTGGAGGTACGAAAATACGCCCTTCTGGACCTCCCGGCGGAGTGGGTTGACATGTCAGTTCCTGGGCGATCTGTTGGTCAACCTCCCAGACGATTGGACTGAGGATTACGGCTGGAGGGAGGATAGGTTCGGGATGAAGATCTTCAACAGAGGTGTGATGGAGTCGTGAAAGTGCATCAGCCTTGCAATTCTTACTCCCGGGACGATATGACACCACAAAGTTGAAGCGTGTGAAGAATAGAGCCCAGCGGGCTTGTCTAGGGTTCAGTCTTTTAGCCTCCCTTAAGTACTCCAAGTTGCGATGATCGGTGATTACTGTGAATTGATGGTTAGCTCCCTCCAGCCAGTGCCTCCACTCCTCAAGGGCCAGTTTGATGGCCAGCAGCTCTCGGTTACCGACGTCATAGTTCCGCTCCGCCGGGGCTAATTTCTTGGAGAAGAAGGCGCATGGAAGGAGTTTGGGTGGCTCCCCCTGCCGCTGAGAGAGAACTGCTCCTACTCCAGTAGATGAGGCATCTACCTCTACCACAAACGGAAGGTCCGGGTTTGGATGAATGAGGATGGGAGCAGTGATGAAAGTTTCCTTTAAACGCTGGAAGGCCTGTACTGCGGAGGGAGATAGGGACAGAGACTAGGGCCGTCCCTTGAGGGAAGAAGTGAGGGGAGCACTGATATGACTGTAGTTCCGGATGAATCGTCTATAGAAGTTCGCGAACCCCAGGAATCGTTGCTGTTCCTTTACGGAGGAGGGTTGTGGCCAGTTCTGGATAGTTTCCACCTTCCTCTGGTCCATTTGGATGCCCTGTTGGTTGATGACATAACCCAGGAAGTGAACGGTAGAGGTGTGAAATTCGCACTTCTCCAGCTTCAGATATAACCTGTGTGCTCTCAGCTTCTCGAGGACCTGGATGACATGTTGATGGTGCTCAGACATAGAAGAAGAGTATATGAGTATATCATCAATGTAGACGATTACAAAACGGTTGAGGAACTCTCGAAGGACTTCATTCATATGACCTTGGAAGACGGCAGGAGCGTTGGACAGTCCGAAAGGCATGACCTGATACTCGTAGTGGCCCGAGGGGGTCACAAAGGCAGTTTTCCACTCATCTCCATGCCGGATTCGGATCAGATTATACGCACTTCTAAGGTCCAGTTTGGAGAAAACGCGTGCACCACGCAGCTGTTCCAGGGCGGCAGGTACCAGAGGAAGGGGATAGCTGAATTTGACAGTCTGAGAGTTAAGATGACGGTAATCGATACAGGGCCGCAAGCCTCCGTCCTTTTTGGCCACAAAGAAGAAGCTCGAAGCGGCAGGGGAGGTAGATGGTCGAATAAACTGCTGATGTAAAGCTTCCTTCACATACTCCTCCATGGCCTTCTGTTCCGGGATGGACAGAGGATATATACGACCTTTGCGAAGGGTGGCTCAGGGTAGCAAGTCGATGGCGCAGTCCCATGGCCGGTGTGGAGGTAGTTTGGTTGCCAGTTCCTTACTGAATACGTCCTGGAACGCCTGGTACTCCACTGGGATTTCGCCTTGAACTTGGACTTCAGGGCTTTCCACCGAAGTAGAACAGACAGGAACTCTAGTTTCCCCCGCGGGTGACTTGGAACGGGACGAAGAATGAACCTTCTGGATGGAACTGAGGCAGGATCTATGGCAATCTTCACCCCAACGGAGTACCTCTCCAGTTCCCCAGTGGAGTACCGGCTGATGTTGTACTAACCAGGGACGTCCCAGGATGATATCCGCGGTGGACTCCTCCAGAACCATAAGAGAAATTTCCTCAGAGTGTAAACAGCCGATACGAAGAGTTAGAGTGGGTGTATAATGGCGAATTCGACCACGACCTAATGGCTTGCCTTGTATGGTTTGGACGGGAAGATCTCGGCACAGACGGCGTCGCCGAATATTCAACTTTTGGAGAAACTGGGTGGATATGAAGTTCCCCGCAGACCCGGAGTCAATGAGGGCTTGCGCTGGGAGACAAACACAGGAGGTTAATACATGTACTCTGGTACGTGTGAGAGGCTCAATCTTCGGGGAGAGTTGAATGGCACTTACCGCCTGTCGCGGAGGTCGTACAGGGCAAGAACTGAGGAAATGCTTGTCGGAAGCACAGTATAGACAGAGGGAATGTTGAAATCTGCGCTGGCGTTCAGCTGTAGAAAGGTGGGTGGAGTCTACTTCCATTGGAACTGGTGCTGGAGGAGTGACTGAAGGCGCCGGAGGCGGAGAACTTACAGTGGGTACAAACCTATCACAAGCGGTGAGACGCTGGGCTGTACGGATTGTCTGCTGGATCAGATTCTCTAACCCCATGCTGTCCTCATACACCACCAACAGCTGGCGGACGTTGGAATTCAAACCATGACGAAAGGCGGTGATCAGGGCGGTTTCATTCCAGCCGCTAGCTGCGGCTAGTGTGCGGAACTGAAGCGTATACGAACTCACTGAAGAATTTCCTTGACGGAGGTTATAGAGTTGGTCGTGAATGGACAGTTCTGATATTGTTTGCCCAAAAACCTCTTTAACCTGTTAACCGTTTCCAGAGCGTCGGCGCACTGAAGCGGTTTTTTTTTTATTTAGTTCAAATTTACTATCAGATTTAATGTTATACCTTGACAAACTATACATTATTAAAAAGATATAATACTCAAGATTCAGTATTTGACCACTATTGTATTCTGAGAAACTTATAGTGACAGTTATGTCTTAATTTGTGTCAGGAGTTATGAAATGGAAAAATGAGTCGATACCTTTAATATGAATTATGAGCGTCAGCTGGTCCATTCATAAAAAACACTCCAAGCTGTCGTCATGACAGCGATTCGCAAAACATCGTCCCTCAGGGCTTTAGCTCAAAAATGTGCAGACTTGGAGAAATATTGATATATTCTCATAGATTCACATCATATTTCTATAGACAGGAATAATATTTGTTGAATTTATACCCAAATGCGTCGATGTAATCATTATGATCGCTTCTTACTGAGATGTGCTGTGTTTTCAATTCATACCAATAGCCTGAGGGCGCTATATGCACAATAACAGTCCATATATGGATCACGAAGAAGACCCATAGTCATGTGACATTCCAGGACGTCACTGATACAGAAAGTAGCTGACAGAGATCGCTGTAACATGCAGATAAAGATGTTTTGAAGACAATAAACATGATTGCAATGATATTTGAGTTACCTGTGTTCTTCAAGCCATGCCAGGTATTTCATAATAATAGATTATATTTATAATGCAATGCTAATCGATATAGATTTCATCATCGTGCAGAACACTATAAATAATAAATTTTCTGTCGGATTTTTTTTTATCTGAAGCCAAATTAGATCACAGAAGATTATTTAAAACACTCGACTTGCGTTATAAAGTAAGTTTGGAGCACAAACATGGTTTCAATCTCATAAATGGTCGTGTATTGATGGTGTGCTAAGCTAACATGCTAGCTAGCCCAGGTACACCTGCCACCAGCAGTTATTGTTTTATGATTTTTTTCTAAATAGGAATGCTTACTGAAATGTTTCAGTGCATTTGATACCAGTTTCAAATATTTAGTGAGAACTTTGATAAAAGAAATTAGGGTTTGAAACCCTATGAATAGCCTGTGAATAGCCAGTCGTTAGTAGCTATAATGCAGACAAAAGAAATGCATATTTAGAGCCATAACCAGTCTGGAGAGGTGTAAATGTGTGCAGGGAGAGACTCACACTGAATGGGGCTCGTTTGCACCACAAAATAATAGAGACAATAGACTGATTAGATGACTCAGAAGATGACTAAACATCAGTTTGCATTTTAGAGTCTAATCAAAATAAAGTAATTTGACATGATCTTGAAAAACATTTAACTAAATACAGAGTTTTAGACTTATCATTTTCAGATTTTAAATATAAAATGGTCACACATATGGCTTTAGCTGCAGTGCATTTCTAGATTGCTCCAGGGCCAACTTCAATTTTATTTTTATGAAGATGTTTCATGAAAGTAAATTTCTTATAACTTTACAAAACTTTGAAGCTATTTAAACATTTTTTTTTCATTATGACAATAATTATTTCTACATTTACAATAAACTACTAGGTGTCAGCTTTCAAATGAGATCATACTTGTGCTTTTAGTGCAAAGGGTTCATGAACTGTATCTGTTTAAGTTTGGGTATGCCATTTCTGGGGATTTTTCAAAAGTGGCCTTGAAGGTTAACAGGTTAAAGTGCTGTTTAAAACTTGAGAAGGATTTGACCACCGGGGCATCTGAATCCCACAATGACTGTGCCCATCGAAGTGCTTGACCAGATAACAGTGAGATAATGAAAGCCACCCGGGCGGTATCACTACGGAACTGATGCTCATTCATGGAGATATACAAGGATACCTGGAAAAGAAACCCACTGCAGTTCTCCGCCTCACCAGAGTAGGGCGCTGGCCGGGCCATGGGACTCGCAGAGGCAGTGAACGAAGCAGCGGGAGGTTGCGGAAGTGGAGGTGGTGGAAAGAGTGCCGCGGCGACCGGAGGATTAGCCGCTGAGGAATCCTCTTCTAAATCCGACTGATTCTGCATAATTACTCCTTTCTGTGGTCTGGTCTTCTGTCACGGATCACAGAGGAATCAGACAAGATGGTAAGTTATCAGTGTTTATTTTGCAGAAGGATTGCGGTCGGAGATAACAGGTGAGAAGAAGTAACATAGAAAGTTCAATGAAGCTTAGCTGTGGTTTTAAGTCTCTCTCTTTCTTTCCCTCTCTTGCAGGTGGCGTGGCGATGGCTGGTACGGATGGGTTGATCCAAGATGAGTGAAGCGACGGTAAGTAGAAGGTAAGTGATCGGGAAGTCTGTGAGCCATGGAATGACGAGACCAGACAAGTGACTGCAGTGAAGGTGAGTGTTTTATAGTCCATATGGTTGATGGGACACAGGTGACGGTGATTAGTACTCAGGGGATAATGAACGGGGAAAAGTCTGGTTGGGTGAAAGGGAACGAGTGGGCGTAGATGGTGATCTGGATGATGTAACCCTGACAATTTTACCATGTAGCAGTTGTCACTAAACTCTCAGCTGTCTAAAATTCTCTTTAGTTACCAAATGTTTTGACAATCACTTAATTGTGATGCAAGTTTTTTTTATTTAATTGTGATGCAAGTTTTTTCTACTTTTTTTTAATATGCAGTTTATAATAATATAGATATTGGCTAAATGCTTTATTATTGATTTATAAGCATATATTTAATGTGTTTAATAATTGTATTTTCATACTTTATTAATTTTTAATTTATAATTTCTAAATTACATTATTTATAAACCAGTTATTTATGAGTTGCCAGTGGTTCATAAGGTACATTTCATATTATTTGGACATATAGGCCTAGTAACAGTTACTCAGTGTGTTAATAAATGCTTTAATAAACAATTTAAATTTTTATTATTTAGACATTTGTGTAAATGAAAGCTTTATTAACATAAGAGATTTAAAGGCTCAGTTATCTTCTAAATAGTAAAAGGAAACAAACACGAGTGATACAGAACATAGACGTGTATTACTCTGTGTTGTGTTTGTTTCCTTTTCAATCTTGGTCCTTGGGACCCACTGCTCTGCACATTTTATATGTCTCCTTTATCTGACACACCCAGTTCAGTTCATAGAGCTTTTTCCTAATTAGCTGATGATCTGAGTTAGGTGTGTTAAATGAGGGAGAGTACAAACTGTGCAGAGCTGCGAGTCCCCAGGTCCAGGATTGAGAACCTAAACTTTAGAAGATAACTGAGAGCCTTTAAAACTATTTTGTAAAAGCTTTAGGAGGCATAACTAGTCCTCACTTTAGATGAGCTCACAAAAATAGTTAACTGACCACTAGAGCACGACCGATATGGATTTTTGGGGCCAGATACCGATATTAGGGAGTTTAAAAAGCCCAATAACGATATATTGGCCGATATTATTTATGTGTATATTATATAGAGGTGGGCGATATATCGTTTAGATCAGGGGTTTTCAAACTTTTTGTGTGTGTGGACCACTATTTGTAATCAAGAATTTTCACGGACCACCTCATAATACACATAATAAAATATATCTACACAGAGTCCTTCCTGAATTAATCCGCACCTCTAAATAGGCTTACTAACATTAAAACTATAACTGGTCATCACATCAGTACAACAGCTTGTTAAAAGAAAGTTTACTGCACACAACGGCTGCCACATATTTAATTTATTTACTCAAGCGCCCGAGGGCATAATCAGGTTCATTTCAGGGATGCAAACATGTATTGTCACAGTTCTGTCACTATTATCTGTGTCTTTTCTGGGTTTAGTGACAGAGCTGTGACACTCCCGGTTTGTCATGCGTTTGTGTTGGTCTGGTTTATTGTGAGCACATGGCTTGTCTTGTATTCATTGTGCCATGTGCTCTCCTGTCAATTGTCTAGCCCCTCCCATCTCGTTTCCTGATAATTGATTAATCTTTCCCACCTGCCTTGTTCGTTACCCTCCTTGTTTGTTCCCTATTTAGTCTCCCTGTGTTTGTAGTCCTGTGCTTGTTCGTTATTGATGTTCACCCGTGCTATGAGTAATGACCTGTTTCGTGCCTGTTTTGTTATACCTGGATTTATTTTCTGTCTTAATTAAAATACTCATTCTCTGCATTTGACTCCTCGCTCTCCTTTCCACAACTATCCCGTGACAGAACGAACAAGCCATCATGAGGACTCAGCAGAGGAAGAAGTCAAAGGAACCACCGGTCCCTCCTTTGTCATGCCCGTTATATGAACGGATAGTGAAATTCAGTGAATTGACCTCTCTTCGGCAACTGGGGACTAAAGTGAGGGACTTTGCCCAGAAATTCACTGCAGCGGCAGAGGGATTGAGACTTAGTGAGGGAGCTCTGAAGGATCTATTTAATTATGCCCTTGATGAGCCCATACCTTTTGGCATTATGAGAGGTATGGAGAGGTCGACGTTTGAGGAATTCCTAAGACTCCTAGAACATCACATAGATCCTCCGAATTCGGTGGTCAGGGAGGACCCGACTTCAGGGGTCCCAAGGCCAGTGGTCCAGGAGGACTCGACTTCGGTGGTCCCAAGCCCGGTGGTACGGGAGCACCCAACTTCGGTGGTCCCAAGCCCGGTGATCCGGGAGGACCCAACTTCGGTGGTCTCAAGCCCAGTGGTCCGGGAGGACTCAACTTCGGGGGGCTCAAGTCCGGTGGTCCGGGAGGCCCTTATTTCAGTTGCCCCAGAGCTGTCCACTCTCTCAGTCGCGTCTCCAGTGGTAGCTGAGGAGACTGCAGCACCCTCTCGCTCTCGGAGACGGAGGAGGAAGAGATCTTCCGGTCAACCACGAGGCCCGGAGCTTGTTCCGAGGCACGCAGTCGAGACCCCGAAGCATCCAGTGAGGCCTGCAGCGGGGCCACCCAAGCGCCTCGCCCTGACGGCGCCACCCAAGCGCTCGCCCTGACGGCGCCACCCAAGCGTCTCGCCCTGACGGCGCCACCCAAGCGTCTCGCCCTGACGGCGCCACCCAAGCGTCTGGGCCTACCAACGCCACCCAGATGCCTTGCCCTGCCTGCGCCGCCCAAGCTCGTTGTTGAGCCAGCGCCGCCCAAGCAGGTCACGTCTGCCGATCCAGAAACCGTTCAAGTCACGTCTGCCGAACCAGAGACCGTTCAAGTCACGTCTGCCGATCCAGAGACCGTTCACGTCACGTCTGCCGATCCAGAGACCGTTCACGTCACGTCTGCCGATCCAGAGACCGTTTACGTCACGTCTGCCGATCCAGAGACCGTTTACGTCACGTCTGCCGATCCAGAGACCGTTTACGTCACGTCTGCCGATCCAGAGACCGCTCACGCCGTGTCTGCTGCACAAGAAACTGTTTGCCTTAGGTTTCCTGAGCCGGTGCCTGTCCCTGAGCCGGTGCCTGTCCCTGAGCCGGTGCCTGTCCCTGAGCCGGTGCCTGTCCCTGAGCCGGTACCTGTCCCTGAGCCGGTGCCTGTCCCTGAGCCGGTGCCTGTTCGTCCACCATGGCCGCCAGAAGGGTAGTTCCCACCATGGCAGCCCAAAGGGTGGTTTCCACCATGGCCACCTGAATGGTCATCTCCACCATGGCCGCCCGAAGGGTCTACACAGCCTGATCCGCCCTGGGGTCCTGCACAGCCTGATCCGCCCTGGGGTCCTGCACAGCCTGATCCGCCCTGGGGTCCTGCATAGCCTGATCCGCCCTGGTGTACTGTCCAGCCTGCACCACCCTGGACCTCAGACAGGACTCCTGACAAGCCTGAGATTACCTGGCTCAACCCTCCCGTCCCTCCCTGGCTCAACCCTCCTGTCCCTCCCTGGTCTATGCTTAGGACTTTGTGGCCCGCTAGGCGGGTAGTGACTGGAATGGCTTCCCTCCCTCCCCTCCCTGTCTTGTTGTTTTGATCTGTCTGTTTGGTCCGTTGTTGTGTTCGGGTGCTTTGTATTTTCATGTTCCTGTCTTGTTTTTGGTGTCCCTCCTTGGGAACGCCAGGTGGCGTCCCTTTGAGGGGGGGTAGTGTCACAGTTCTGTCACTATTATCTGTGTCTTTTCTGGGTTTAGTGACAGAGCTGTGACACTCCCGGTTTGTCATGCGTTTGTGTTGGTCTGGTTTATTGTGAGCACATGGCTTGTCTTGTATTCATTGTGCCATGTGCTCTCCTGTCAATTGTCTAGCCCCTCCCATCTCGTTTCCTGATAATTGATTAATCTTTCCCACCTGCCTTGTTCGTTACCCTCCTTGTTTGTTCCCTATTTAGTCTCCCTGTGTTTGTAGTCCTGTGCTTGTTCGTTATTGATGTTCACCCGTGCTATGAGTAATGACCTGTTTCGTGCCTGTTTTGTTATACCTGGATTTATTTTCTGTCTTAATTAAAATACTCATTCTCTGCATTTGAGTCCTCGCTCTCCTTTCCACAACTATCCCGTGACATGTATGGTCAAAAAAGAGAGAGCTAATCGAAGCCCTCGCCCCGCGGCAAATATCCAGATACTTACATTGCCACCAACCCCTGTCACTCCTATAGGCACATATAGTAAAATGAAATTCAAATAAAGTTTTAACAAAAAAGGTTTTATAAAAAGATAAACCTCACATATTTCAGCCTTTAAATAATTTTTCACAAAAAAAGGTTTTATAAAAAGATAAACCTCACATATTTCAGCCTTTAAATCATTTTTATAAAAAGAATGAGTCAAAAAAAGATAAATTACTTGACATTTACATCGATGCACATTAGCTTATCTTTTATTATTAGCTAATAGTAAAATTCGGTCCGATTTTCCCGTGCCGTCTGTCGTTGCTATGCGCGCTCTCCACAACTTAGTTGTGCTTAGTAGCTAATAGATTTCCACCACCGAAAAACGCTTGCTGTAGCTCTGCTACAAGATTTATTTACGGAGAAGAGAAAAACACCCGTAGTGTTTGGGTGCACGTGCATTCTTACATTCTTCATTGACTGAGCTTTCAATGTTTACGGAAAGGATTAAACTGATTTGTTTGTTCTTGTCACATGAACTACGGTGCGTTTGCAGCATTATGAAAAGTTGAGGTGTTTTCATCTCGCTGCGCCTAAAAAAATGAGTGCGTCACTTCAATTATGAGCGCACTAGCCGCGTGCCTACATGAAATAATGAACTTGAGAGCGCAAAAGACACGATATGTGAACGGCCCCTTGACGAGCTACCTCCAATCGAGCGACGTGTTGGAGACCCCAGTAAAAGATACGCAGCAAGAAGAAACACTAGCGTTTCACGCTTGCGCGCATACTGCTGCTTTGGCGTGCAGTGTTCTGATTTGCTTATTTCCTTTTTACTTGTTTCGTGGAGGCAATCCAGAATTAGGCTACTGTTGGTAAAAATTATAATCAGACAAATATTTTATATAATGGCAAAATATTTGCCTCTGCCGCTTTCCTCTTCAGAGAACCTGTTGCTATCCACCGATCCATGTTGTGGTTCTAACGGCACTGAACTTGAACGTCACGGCCGAGCACCACTAGCCTATTTTAGTAATCACACAATAACCTGACAATTTAATTTAAATTTTATATCAATATAGGCCCATATTCTTGTTACTTTTTATTTTTTTTATTGGGATTCCTGGTAAAATGAAGGTAAAAAATATTATTTTATATTTTATTTTGCCTTTCCACGGACCACCTGCAGTACCCTCACGGACCACTAGTGTCCGCGGACCACAGTTTGGGAACCACTGGTTTAGATGATAATATCCAAATTGTTGTCTGAACGATATGCAAAATTGGGATATCGAATATTTCATAATTTGTACAATCCGACCCCCCAAACATGAAAAGATCTGAAGGAAGTTAAAGAGAAAACAAATAAAGAACACTATAACCTTCTAAAATATTATATGTAGCGATTTTAATACTGTAGGGGTTTGTTTGACTGTATTTTATGGGGTTTTTTTTGTACAAAATCACGATCGTTCCAATTGCACGAGAGTAAGCTGCTATATTTGCAATACAACTACGAAGTTCTTACCTGTGTGTTATGACGTTTCTTAGGTTGAAGCAACAATCCAAAAACGTAAAGAGTAAAGCCGATGTACGATTAATAAAATAGCTGCTAGTTGGGATGCACCGATACCACTTTTTTCAGAATAGATCCGATCCGATACCAAAAATTCTGAGTATCGACCGATCGCGATGCCGATCCGATACCAACACAGTTTTTTTTAAATTAAGTAGAATTTATATAACTCTCTGTGTGTTGAACTGATAATCACTCTTTTGTGTTAAACACAATCTACTTAATACAGACAACTTCATTATAAAGAAAAACAAATCCAAAAAATATATGATCATAATCTATGACAAAAATGCTTTTATAAACTAGATTAGTGGATAATTCAGCAGTAAAATTTAGTCTAGAAAAATCATAAGTCCACAATAATTGTATAAAATCTGAACATTTAGTGAAAAAAACAAATAAGAGACAATAAGAGTAACACTAAATCTGGTAAAACGTTACACATTGCTCTTTGAATTGTAAAATACATTCATGAAAAACAAAGTTAACCAAAAAGATAAATTATTTTATATATAGCTATAGGCTACTGTACAATTGAGACATGTTTTAAATGTATAGCACACCTGTTTAATGAGGCTGCAACGTATGATAGATAGGCCATTAATAATCTTTCATTGCGTCACTGTATTATGATATGAAAGGCTGCAATACAGTGCGGCACAAAGCGCTTATGCGCATCCCGAGCGCAGAATGATGCGCTTGAAGCAACATGGAGTCACAGCGCGCGAGTCCGCATTGAAAAGTTCAATGCACAAACAAAAGACATATTGATGCGTAGTGTATTATACAGTAAGTATCTATCTATGCAATAGTTTATTGTCGTACCGAACGCGACGCGCTGTTTGAATGCTGGATGAAAAATGATTGACAGACGCAGCGGAGGGAAAAGTTTACGTGATCTTGAATGTAATGACTTAAATGTTAATATCTATCTCACATTATACTATAATGGCTTCAGAACACTTGTAATATAGTGCACGAAAACTTTATGGTGCTTTATAATGTTTTTGGGGCTTTTGTCAGTTGAGTAAAGTTGGCGATAAATTCACAGATTCGAAATTCCCGGGTCAATAACTTGTGAGCTAAACATTGCTACTACACAAATAACCCCTCTTTTTAATCGTAGTAACGTAGACAAGCAGCTACAAACTCATTTTCCTCGAAACGAGATTTCCTTCACAATGGATAAAATACATTGATCTCTATGCGCAGGCGGCTGAGAGACAGATCCGAAGGGACCGTCTGCAAAATGCAAACCCCGAAAAGCGTTACTACGAAAACAGTCAATAACTTCACTATCACACACTATAGTGTTACCAAATTAAGTTTACACACCACTGTTGTCCTGATGGTTATACTACAAGACTTATTTTAGTATAAAAGTCTTTTTGCATACTTTTTATGATTTTTATCTATGGAAAATATTCAATAACTTCACTGTAATTCACTGTATTGTTGCCAAATTCAGTTCACACATCACTGCTGTCCTGATGGTTAAACTACAACACTTATTTTGGGAAAAAATATTTAAATTTTATATACAATTGTAAATTTATAATTTTGATGTTTTTTTTAATGAAGAATATTCAATAATTTCACTGTAATTCACTGTATTGTTGCCAAATTCAGTTCACACATCGCCGCTGTCCTGATGGTTATACTACAACACTTCTTTTGGGGAAAAAATATTTTTAATTGTATACAATTGTACATTTATAATTTTAATGATTTTTATTATGAAAAATATTCAATAACTTCAATGTAATTCACTGTATTGTTGCCAAATCCAGTTCACACATCACTGCTGTCCTGATGGTTAAACTACAACACTTATTTTGGGAAAAAATATTTTAATTTTATATACAATTGTAAATTTATAATTTTGATGGGTTCTTTTAATGAAAAATATTCAATAATTTCACTGTAATTCACTGTATTGTTGCCAAATTCAGTTCACACATCACTGCTGTCCTGATGGTTATACTACAACACTTCTTTTGGGGAAAAAATATTTTTAATTGTATACAATTGTACATTTATAATTTTAATGATTTTTATTATGAAAAATATTCAATAACTTCACTGTTATTCACTGTATTGTTGCCAAATTCAGTTCACACATCACTGCTGTCCTGATGGTTATACTACAACACTTATTTTGTGGAAAAATATTTTAATTTTATATACAATTGTAAATGTATAATTTTGATGTTTTTCCTAATGAAAAATATTCCATAATTTCACTGTAATTCACTGTATTGTTGCCAAATTCAGTTCAAACATCACTGCTGTCCTGATGGTTAAACTACAACCCTTATTTTGGGGAAAAATATTTTTAATTGTATAAAATTGTAAATGTATAATTCTTATGATTTTTATTATAAAAAATATTCAATAACTTCACTGTAATTCACTGTATTGTTGCCAAATTCCGTTCACCCATCACTGCTGTCCTGTCGGTTATACTACAACACTTGTTTTGGAAAAAATATATTTTTAATTGTATATACAATAGTAAATGTATAATTTTTATGATTCTTATGAAAAATATTCAATAACTTCACTGTAATTCAATGTATTGTTGCCAAATTCAGTTCACACATCACTGCTGTCCTGTTGGTTATACTACAACACTTGTTTTGGGGAAAAAACAATTTTTAATTGTATATACAATAGTAAATGTATCATTTTGATGAATTATTTTTGAAAAATATTCAATAACTTCACTGTAATTCACTGTATTGTTGCCAAATTCAGTTCACACATCCCTGCTGTCCTGTTGGTTATACTACAACACTTATTTTGGGGAAAAAATATTTTTAATTGTATTTACAATTGTAAATGTATCATTTTGATGATTTTTTTTGGAAAAATATTCAATAACTTCACTGTAATTCACTGTATTGTTGCCAAATTCCGTTCACACATCACTGCTGTCCTGTTGGTTATACTACAACACTTTTTTGGGGGAAAAAATAATTTTAATTGTATATACAATTGTAAATGTTTCATTTTGATGATTTTTTTTGGAAAAATATTCAATAACTTCACTGTAATTCACTGTATTGTTGCCAAATTCCGTTCACACATCACTGCTGTCCTGTTGGTTATACTACAACACTTATTTTGGGGAAAAAATATTTTTAATTGTATATACAATTGTAAATGTATCATTTTGATGATTTTTATTATGAAAAATATTCAATAACTTCACTGTAATTCACTGTATTGTTGCCAAATTCAGTTCACACATCACTGCTGTCCTGATGGTTATACTACAACACTTATTTTGGGGAAAAAATATTTTTAATTGTATATACAATTGTAAATGTATCATTTTGATGATTTTTTTGGGAAAAATATTCAATAACTTCACTGTAATTCACTGTATTGTTGCCAAATTCCGTTCCCTTTCAGTCGATAACGTCGGACGTAGTCGACGCGACTGAAATGGGATCACGCTAGGGAGCCTATCATCTTCGAGTACTATTGAACGAGTGAATGTAATTGGCGTGCGTGATTCGCATCACACACTCCGCCCCCGCGGCGCGGGTATAAATACGGAAGTGGATGCACGCACTAGTTGCCTTTCGCTTCGGAGCCGATCGTTTGATGTCTCTGAGAGTGCTGTTGTCTACAACGAGCGAGTGTGTCGGTGTTCTTCAGGAAGACTCTCCCAGTGCTGGTGTTCTACAGCGCGAGTGCAGCGGTGATCGCGAGCTTTGAGCTCTCAACTGCTGTTTTAACAGCAACAAATTTCTAAATGTTTGTGTGTGTTGATGGCTGGTTAGAGGGCGGAAAAGTGAGTGCTTCACTGTTTCAGTTCTCTGTTCAGTGTTGCCGCGGTCATTTCCCTGTGTGCTCCGGCACTGGTGACGGTCCTATTTTCTGAAAGAGCAACACGGGTGCGTTTGCGTCTTTTTCAAGATGTCATTCCGCCCGTGCGTTTCTGGGTGCGGTCGTTCCCTGTCTCTCTCTGATGGTCACAACTGTTGTGTCACGTGTTTGGCTTACAGCACGCTGAGACAGCTTTTGTGGACAGCTCATGTTTTCACTGTGGGAACATGACTGTCGCAGTGTTGAGGGCGAGACTCGCCTTCGTTCGCGGAGAGCGAGTCCCCATTACCATGCCCCACCCTCGGGTGCTGTGTGGGATGGGTGACCGGAGGATAGTGTTGGATGTCCCGCCCGGTAACCATTCCCTGTGGGCTCCTCACTCCTCCCTTCCACTGCAACCACTGGAGCCTCCTGTGTTGTCTGCTGGTCCATCTGTAATGGGTGGGCCAGCGGTTTCACTCGGGGCTCCCCTGGAGGACAGGACGCCGATTGCAGCATCAGAGGGTGAGCTGACTTCTGGAGATGATGACTCGGCTGCATTGTCTCCCTCCGGGAGTTCAATGTTGCCCGAGCCGGATCCAGAATTATCAGCTATGCTGAAACGGGCCGCCGAGGCTGCCGGGCTCGAGTGGAACCTCCACCGTGTCCCGTTCAGTCTCGGTTGGAATCTGGAGTTTGGTATCTTGGGGCGGGCCGCGCTGGTTCTCAGCTCGCCGCCCCAGTGCCTTTCTTTCCCGAAATGCATGGAGAGCTTATCAGGTGGTGAACAGCATCTTTCTCTGCCAGAAACTGCCTGAATAGCTTTTCCCCCTCATTACCCTTGATGGAGGAACGGTGAAGGGTTGCGAGGTGTCCCTCCATTGGAGCGGTCTGTCGACACAGGTGCACCTGTGTCCGGCGGCCGCTGCCTTTTGGGGGGATCCTCGTCTCCCCCCTAAGGCCTGTGAGTTTCGTCCGTTCCGACGGGCAGAGCTTACAAAGCCTGTGGGCAAGCCCCTTCCTCTTGCGTGCCATGGCGTTGCTGCAGGCTAGGGCACCCAGGGCATGCACGAGGGTAATCCAGACCGTGCGCTCATAGGTGAGCACCGCACTGCATCCGACCTCACCCTCCGGGGTACGGGTGTCGTAGCGTGCGTGATCGGTCTGGCGATGTCCACCTTGGTGGTCCAGTAGCGCCTTCGTTGGCTCAGCCTGGTTGGTATGGCGGATGCGGACAAGGTTCGGTTCCTGGTCTCCCCAATTTCCCAGGTTGGGCTGGTCGGCGACGCGGTGGAGAACTGCATCAAACAGTTCTCTGCCGCTCAAGCGCAGACGGAGGTCATCCGGCACATCCTGCCCCGGTGGCCAGCTGCTGCCTCCACCCGCCGCCGGTGGCAGCTCCTCCGCCTGCTCGTCGCCGTGGGCGTTCTCCGGCCGCCGCTCCTGCTGGCCCTCCGCAGCAGCCTCCACCCAGGCCTCAGCAGGGAGCCGGCCGCAGTAGAGACGCCCAGCCCGCTCCAGGCGCTGCCAAGCCAGGTGGCAAGCGACAGCGAAAGCATTCCGGAGCGGGCCGCCCAGGAATGGATGAGATGCTCTTGGAGTGGCACGATCACTCCCTCCCCCCGGGTGAGGGCCGGGTGGAGCCTTTGTTTGTGTGTGTGTCTGTTCCGCCGCTGGCTCCCTAAAAAAAAAAAAAAAAAAAAAAAGCGGAGCAAGCGGTACCCACACTTCAAAGAGAGAGCAATTTCATCTGTTCCTGGGTCCCAAGAGGGCCAGTCTGGCGGGTGTGACCCTGTATAGCCTTACACCCCTCAGCTCCCCCTTGGTCGCCAGCAGGCAGCTTGGTGCGTTCGAGGACCCGGTCATCCGCCTTCTCACGCGCCCCCTGCCGCTTGTGGAGACAGGTAAGTGTTGCACAGCACACTAACACCACTCTCTCTACTTTGCTGCCCCACCTCAGGCTCGGCTACCCCGCTCAAGTCAGTGATAGTCATCACATTAGGTGTTGAGCAGACGTGCTCCTGAAAATTCAGTGATATTCATCACACCGAGTGTTGAGCAGTGCTCCTGACTTGTGCGTGCTTATCTTATCCTGCTGGCGAAGGATTTGATATAGCCGCTCCTCCAGCCGGTACGAAGGCCAGTTGTAAACTCGTTCTTCGTGCTACTAGGTGGTGGGTCGTGACCATCTTGGCCCAAGATTGGTCTGCAGCTTTGACCTGAAAGACATGTGCTTCAGATCTCTACCTCCCGCACCGCAGGCCATCCTGTGTGTTGCGTCTAAGGGTGGAGTATCAGTACAGTGTCCTTCCCCTCGAGTGCTCCAGAGCCCGTTGGGTCTTCAGGTCAACTGGAAGAGAGTAATCTCGCCCACGGGCTGAGTATCTCTTTTCTAGTTTTGGAGAAGTACTCGGTCCAACATGTCTCTCCAATGAGAATGTGTTCAGCTGGTGTTGAAGTGAGAAAGGGTCCCACTGAAAGAACTTTCAGAGGCTCCTGGGGTATATGGTAGTCGCAGCCTTTGGCTCCCTCCATATGTGACCGCTTCAGCGCTAGCTTCACGATCGAGTCCCGAGGTGACCGTGTCAGAGCAGCTCACCCTGTGTGACTATAGTTCATCCCGGTCTGCTGCCAAACCCTCTTCAACAGAGCGGCCATGTACAAAGGGCGTGTTTTAACGGGGGCCTGGGCGACCCCCGACTACACGGGCATTCGTGCCTCGAGTTGTTAGACATTGCGACCGTTGCGCAAGCTTCCCCTGCATGTCACAAACTCACCCGTCACCTCCTCCTTGGAGTCAGACGCTTCTGAGGGCGCCTTATTCCACTCCTCCCGCTTACTCAATCGTGCCGCCATCGAGCCTCACGACAGTTATAGCCAGGGCAAGTGGAGACTCCATCCCCTGGGTCCGGCTGGGTCATGACCATTCCGGGGCCGCTCAGTTGCCCCCCCGGTTTTATTTTTCCGCCAGTGTTTGGGTAAACCGAGCGGACTACCCTTGGACAAACACTGGGACTCAGCGGCCCCAGGGGCCCGCAGAAATGCGTTTAACCCCAGTGAGCCTTCTAAAAGTGACTGCGACTCATGGTCGCCTTGCGCCTGCAAGTCAGTGAAATCATCACTCTTCATGTTGAGCAGATTTGCTCCTGAAACTCAGTGAAGTTCATCGCACTCTGGTGTTGAGCAGCAATGCTCCTGTAGCTCAGTGAGTCCATCACAGGTAGCTCAGTGAATTCATCACACGCAGTGCTGAGCAGAAATGCTCCTGGTGCTCAGTGAAGTTCCTCGCACTCAAGTGTTGAGCAGAAATGCTCCTGAAGCTCAGTGAGTTTATCACACTTAGGTGTTGAGCAGTAATGCTCCTGAAGCTCAGTGAACTTGTCACACTCAAGTGCTGAGCAGAAATGCTCCTGTCGCTCAGTGAGGTTCTTCGTACTCAAGTGTTGAGCAGAAATGCTCCTGAAGCTCCGTGAGTTTATCACACTCAGGTGTTGAGCAGGAATGCTCCTGAAGCTCAGTGAACTTGTCACACCCAAGTGCTGAGCAGAAAATGCTCCTGAAGCCCAGTGATCTTCACATGTTGTGTTGAGCAATGCTCCTGTCTTTTGCGCCCGTCACTTGCACCTACGTGCCATGTCAGGAGAGGAACAGGTCTTCATAGTTGCCCCTCATTGGCCCAACTAGACCTGGTTCCCTTCAACAGCCTTCCTGACTTCCCCTGGATTCGGGGACGGGGCACGATGGCACACGCGTTCTTCCCCCGGAGATTCCGGGCGGTCTTACATCCGAACGCGGAGGTTCAGGTGGCTATCACAAGAACATGTGTTAGTTACCATCACTTCTGCGAGCACCCCCTAGAATTGGGTAGCGTGCTTACGCCTTTAGAAGTGGAACCTAGTCGTTGAGTGCGTCTTCTCCCCTGAGGAGATCCTGAAAGCTTTCGATCACTTCAGTGCTCTCTTTCCTGCAAAATGGGTTGCAGTAGGCTGTTTTCCTAAATCACCCTCAAAATGATGTTGCCTCGGTGTTTAAACGACGCTCATCGTGTTGCAGAAGTATGCAGAAGCACGTTCTGATCGTCAGGTTCCTGAGGAGCAAGGTCTTGTAAATCCTTGTGTCCCTCTTTATCCTCTTGGGCCTTGTCCCTGGTGCGACTGCACTGCAGAGACCGCCCCTGAGCCACTGCGGGTAGTGAGTTAAAAATTCTGTTATATCAGTTCTCCTGCTCGCGTGGTCTCTACTAGAGGGTAGGGACTTGCTCGCTTTCGGTCAACGTATTGTGCCTGGAGTCTGGGCCGGCTAACTCTCACAAGCTGAGACCCCGGCTCGGATTGTGCCCAAGGTTCCTACCTCTCCCGTAATAGGAGCAGGTGGTGAGCCTGCAAGCGCTGCCCTGGAGGAGGCAGATCCAGCCCTGGCTTCTCTGTCCGATTCGCTTGGACGTGTACAGAATGCAAGTCATAGACCTCAGACCAGCTCTTCAAATATCTGTTGGAATTCAGCAGAGAGGGAAGGCTGTTTCCATGCAAAGTTGCACTTAGTGCTTGCCTTCATTTCGGCAAAGATCCGAGATGCAACATGTCCACTTAGGTGTTGAGCTCCTCTATGATGAGTGTAAAGTGCTCCGCCTGGGCGTTGACGATATACTTTGCTAAACAGATTCTAGAGTTGGGGGCTGGACGACACCTAGTTGAACCGCTGCTTCCCGTGGGCTCCCTTCTCATGAAGCCAGTTTCACCGTGAGCCCGGTTCAAGTGTCGGCTTGCTGCGCCATTCCCCTCCTATGGACTGGATACGTGCGCCTTTCTACTCCAGTTGAGTTCCCTTAAAATTGAACCCTGTTGAGTTCCTCCACACCCCTCCGACGTCGGACGTGCGGAACGTCTGGTGTTAGGCCTACCACTCGTAAGCAGTGTGGAACCTGTGTTAGGCTGGGTCCATATGTTGCGGTCCCTTCGGTGACCCCATATGTGTATTCTTCCACGATACGGCTCCCTGCGGTGAGCCCGTGTCTTCCCTCGGCAGAGTCTCTCTGCCGTCACTGTCCGGTGTGTCTCCCCCCGTCTTAGGCTGGAGCCACCCCAGTGACATTCCATATGTTAGACTGCCCGGTTTCCGCCCAGTTCATATGTGTATTCTCCACATTTCCTCCCTCGGGTGGGATGTGGCTTCCGCAGCGTCCCTTCCTTCCATACGGGGAACGCTTTCCCAGTGGTCCTGTAGGAACAGCAGTGACTTCCCTGGCCTAAGCCCTGTCCTTCCCCGCCTTAAGTTTGCGGGGGCATCAGGAGGCTTTGGTTTAGGCACTGGAAGGTGGCAGCGTTAGTGGCGTGTTCAATGGTTGATCCCATTTCAGTCGCGTCGACTACGTCCGACGTTATCGACTGAAAGGGAACGTCCTGGTTGCGTATGCAACCCACCGTTCCCTGAAGGAGGGAACGGAGGACGTAGTCCCCTTGCCACTACCGCTGGACCACCGCTGACCCCGGGTTACTCTCGGCTCCTCAGCGAAAAGCAACTAGTGCGTGCATCCACTTCCGTATTTATACCCGCGCCGCGGGGGCGGAGTGTGTGATGCGAATCACGCACGCCAATTACATTGGCTCGTTCAATAGTACTCGAAGATGATAGGCTCCCTAGCGTGATCCCATTTCAGTCGCGTCGACTACGTCCTCCGTTCCCTCCTTCAGGGAACGGTGGGTTGCATACGCAACCAGGACGTTCACACATCACTGCTGTCCTGTTGGTTATACTACAACACTTGTTTTGGGAAAAAAACAATTTTTAATTGTATATACAATAGTAAATGTATAATTTTTATGATTCTTATGAAAAATATTCAAGAACTCCCCTGTAATTCACTGTATTGTTGCCAAATTCCGTTCACACATCACTGCTGTCCTGTCGGTTATACTACAACACTTATTTTGGGAAAAATATTTTAATTTTATATTCAATTGTAAATTTATAATTTTAATGTTTTTTATTATGAAAAATATTCATTAACTTCACTGTAATTCACTGTATTATTGTCAAATTCAGTTCACACATCACTGCTGTCCTGTCGGTTATACTACAACACTTATTTTGGGTGAAAATATTTAAATTTTATATACAATTGTAAATTTATAATTTTGATGTTTTTTTAATGAAAAATGTTCCATAATTTCACTGTAATTCAGTGTATTGTTGCCAAATTCAGTTCACACATCACTGCTGTCCTGATGGTAAAACTACAATACTTACTTTGGGGAAAAATATTTTTAAATGTATAAAATTGTAAATGTATAATTCTTATGATTTTTATTATAAAACATATTCAATAACTTCACTGTAATTCACTGTATTGTTGCCAAATTCAGTTCACACATCACTGCTGTCCTGATGGTTATGCTACAACACTTATTTTGGAAAAAAAATTTTTAATTGTATATACAATAGTAAATGTATAATTTTTATGATTCTTATGAAAAATACTCAATAACTTCACTGTAAATCACTGTATTGTTGCCAAATTCAGTTCACACATCCTTGCTGCCCTGTTGGTTATACTACAAAACTTATTTTGGAAAAAAACAATAATTTTAATTGTATATACAATAGTAAATGTATCATTTTTATGATTGTTATGAAAAATATTCAATAACTTCACTGTAATTCACTGTATTGTTGCCAAATTCAGTTCACACATCACTGCTGTCCTGTCGGTTATACTACAACACTTATTTTGGGGAAAAAATATTTTTAATTGTATATACAATTGTAAATGTATCATTTTGATGATTTGTTTTTGAAAAATATTCAATAACTTCACTGTAATTCACTGTATTGTTGCTAAATTCAGTTTACACATCTTTGCTGCCCTGTTGGTTATACAACAACACTTATTTTGGAAAAAAATAATAATTTTAATTGTTTATACAATAGTAAATGTATAATTTTTATGATTCTTATGAAAAATATTCAATAACTTCACTCTAATTCACTGTATTGTTGCCAAATTCAGTTCACACATCACTGCTGTCCTGTTGGTTATACTACAACACTTATTTTGTGGAAAACTATTTTAATTTTATATACAATTGTAAATTTATAATTTTGATGTTTTTTTTAATGAAAAATATTCCATAATTTCACTGTAATTCACTGTATTGTAGCCAAATTCAGTTCACACATCACTGCTGTCCTGTCGGTTATACTACAACACTTAATTTGGGAAAAATATTTTAATTTTATATTTAATTGTAAATTTATAATTTTAATGATTTTTATTATGAAAAATATTCAATAACTTCACTGTAATTCACTGTATTGTTGTCAAATTCAGTTCACACATCACTGCTGTCCTGTCGGTTATACTACAACACTTATTTTGGGGGAAGAAATTTAAATTTTATATACAATTGTAAATTTATAATTTTGATGTTTTTTTAATGAAAAATATTCCATAATTTCACTGTAATTCACTGTATTGTTGCCAAATTCAGTTCACACATCACTGCTGTCCTGATGGTTAAACTACAATACTTACTTTGGGGAAAAATATTTTTAATTGTTTAAAATTGTAAATGTATAATTCTTATGATTTTTATTATAAAAAAATTTCAATAACTTCACTGTAATTCCCTGAAAAATGATACGTTTACTATTGTATAAACAACTAAAAATATTTTTTCCACAAAATAAGTGTTTTTGTCAGGGATGTCTGAAGGAACAATTTGCGAGAAACGGACTGTAACGGGAGGTTAAGGGTGGAGAGCCACACCCTCTGACCACAAGTATACCTAGGACTCTTAACGCGGTGTTTATTAGCAGCTCGACGAGTGAGAGAACGAGAATGACATAACGCTGATCTCACCCTTCTCCATGTGCGTCTACAGCGTCGAATAAAAGCCTTGGCCGACGGGACACTAGAATCAGAGTCTTGGGATGGAAAAAGCGGCGGTTGATACCCAAGACAGCAATGAAAAGGAGACAGGCCGGTGGCGGAGGATGGAGCCGAATTGTGCGCGTACTCAGCCCAAGGAAGCTGTTCAGTCCAAGACGCGGGGTTGCGGAACGCAAGACTGCGCAGAATGCGCCCAATAATCTGATTAGCGCGTTCGGCCTGACCATTAGTTTGCGGGTGAAAACCAGAAGAGAGACTAGGGGACGCACCGATTAGTCGACAAAATTCTTTCCAGAATTGAGAAGTGAACTGGGGTCCCCTGTCAGAAACGATATCAGAGGGAAGACCGTGAATCTTGAAGACATGATCGACGACCGTCTGAGCAGTCTCTTTGGCGGAGGGGAGCTTAGGAAGAGGGATAAAATGAGCGGCTTTGGAGAACCTGTCAACGACCGTGAGAATAACAGTATTTCCCCCCGAGGAGGGAAGTCCTGTTATAAAATCGAGCGCGATATGAGACCACGGACGGGACGGAATAGGAAGCGGCCGGAGAAGTCCAGCGGGCGGTGAATTACTGGGTTTGGTCTGGGCGCAGACAGAGCAAGACGCAACGAACCGGCGGATATCACGTTCGCGGGTGGGCCACCAAAATCTTTGGCGGATAGCCGCAAGCGTTCCTCTTACTCCGGGATGAGCAAACAGCTTAGAGGAATGCCCCCATTGCAGAACGGCAGAGCGCGCAGCGACGGGAACAAACAACAAATTCCTAGGACACTGACGAGGAACGGTGACAAGGGAAAGAGCTCGTTTGACTAGTCGTTCGATTCCCCAGATGGAAGCTCCGAGGACGCATCCCTGAGGAAGGATTCTCTTCCTTAACAGGGACCTCCCTGGGGGAAGCGAACTGGCGAGAAAGCGCGTCGGGCTTGAGATTCTTCGAACCGGGGCGATAAGAAATGGTAAAATTGAAACGGCCAAAAAATAACGCCCAACGAGCTTGACGGGCGTTAAGACGCTTAGCAGATCGGATGTATTCAAGATTTCTGTGATCGGTCCAGACAATGAACGGAACGGAGGAGCCCTCTAGCCAGTGACGCCACTCGCCCAAAGCTAAACGAATGGCCAACAGTTCGCGGTTACCCACGTCGTAATTGCGTTCAGACGGTGTAAGGCGGTGAGAAAAATAAGCGCACGGATGGACCTTGCCGTCAGTGGAAAAGCGTTGGGAGAGGATGGCCCCGACGCCCACCTCTGACGCGTCCACTTCGACGATGAATTGGTTGGAGGTATCGGGAGTAGTGAGAATGGGAGCGGAAGTAAACAAAGACTTGAGATGATCAAAGGCTGTCTGGGCAGCCCGAGACCACTCAAAACGAGACTTGACGGAGGTGAGTGCGGTTAGGGGCGCGGCTACCTGACTAAAATTGCGGATAAACCGTCTGTAAAAATTCGCAAACCCCAGAAAACGCTGAAGAGCGACGCGAGAGTCAGGCACCGGCCACCCGGTAACAGCCTGCACCTTAGTAGGGTCCATGCTGATCCCCTCCGCCGAAATGACAGAACCGAGAAACGTGACAGACTGGGCGTGAAACATGCACTTCTCTGCTTTTCCAAACAAACGATTCTCTAGAAGTCGTTGGAGAACCCGTCGAACGTGCTGGACGTGCACCTGGAGAGAAGGGGAGAAAATCAAAATATCATCCAAGTAAACGAAAACAAATATATTGAGCATATCTCTCAATCATCATTCACCAGGGCTTGAAACACGGCGGGAGCGTTGACCAACCCGAACGGTAAAACCCGATACTCGAAGTGCCCAAGTGGAGTGTTAAACGCGGTTTTCCACTCGTCTCCCTCCTTAATGCGCACCAAATGGTACGCATTGCGTAAATCCAGCTTTGTGAAAATCTTTGCGCCCTGCAGAATCTCGAAGGCGGATGACATAAGGGGAAGTGGATAGCGATTCTTCACCGTTATGTCATTCAGCCCACGATAGTCAATGCAAGGGCGCAAAGAACCATCCTTCTTTTTCACAAAGAAGAATCCAGCACCGGCGGGAGAGGAGGACGAGACAATAGTACCGGCTTCTAAGGATTCAGAGAGATATTTCTCAAGGGCTTCGCGTTCTGGGGCTGATAAAGAATATAGCCTCCCACGAGGGGGCGTTGTGCCGGGGAGGAGGTCGATACCGCAGTCATAGGGTCTATGAGGAGGGAGAGAAGTGGCCCGGGAACAACTGAAGACCGCCCGCAAATCATGGTACTCCTCCGGCACCCCAGACAAATCACCTGGATCCTCCTGAAACACAGAAACAGAAGAAACGGGGGCAACAGCAGACACTAAACATTTAACATGACATGATAACTTCCATGAAAGAATAGAACCCCTGGACCAATCGATCTGAGGATTGTGTTCCACAAGCCAAGGATGGCCCAACACAACAGGTATATAAGGAGAATGAAAAATTAAAAACGAAATTGTCTCTCGGTGATTACCCGAGACAGTAAGACTCACCGGTATGGTAGCACGGTGAACCCTCTCGAGGACACTGCCATCGAGAGCGAAAACAGAAGTGGGCTGATTTAAATCAATTAAAGGAATACCCTGTTCAAGGGCCCAGGCTTCATCAATAAAATTTCCCTCGGCTCCCGAATCGATAAGGGCTTGACAGGAAACGGAGGAGCCCGGCCAGTGGAGAGCAGTAGAAAAAGTAGTGCGGGTCTTGAGTGGAGGGACAAGGGCAGTAGCGCTCGCCAGTAACCCTCTCTCTACTGGCGAGCGTTGGCTTTTAGTTGACATGTCGACACATAGTGACCAGCCGACCCGCAGTAAAGGCAGAGTCGATTAGAGATTCGGCGTTCGCGTTCAGCGGCGGTAATGCGAATCCCTCCCAGCTGCATAGGCTCCGCCCCAACACTAGCGGAGGAGGAAATGGTGGTAGCGGGGAGCGGAGAAAGGAGAGTGGACTCCATACTGCGGGATCGACGCCGGAGCTCGAAACGCTTGTCGATGCGAATGGCCAGGTCGATCAAAGCGTCAAGACGAGTAGGAACTTCTCGGGAGATTACCTCATCTTTAATGTCTGCATTGAGTCCCTCCAAAAAACGAGCGACCTGGTTGGGTTCGTTCCATCCGCAGGAAGTAGCGAGAGTGCGGAATTCAATAGCAAAGTCGGGAACCGAACGTCTACCTTGACGAAGAGATGAGAGAATACGAGAAGCCTCTGTTCCATGAGCGGAGCGGTCAAAAACTCGGGTCATCTCCTCTCTAAACAGCGAATACCGGTCTAAACAGTCAGACTCGGCGTTCCAGACCGCCGTGCCCCATTCGCGTGCCCTTCCGGTGAGCAAGGAGACAACATAGGCGATCCGGGCTCGATCCAGGGAGTAAGTGACTGGTTGAAGAGAAAACACCACCTCACATTGTGTCAAAAAGGAGCGACATTCTGTAGGCTCACCGGCATAACAGGGCGGATTGTTAACCCTGGGCTCATGAACGTCTTGAGGTCTGGGTGGAGGATCAAGCCGGAGACGGTGAATCTGCTCGGAGAGGTCGGTCATCCGAGCCGCTAACGACTCCACTGCGTGTCTGGTAGTGGACAGTTCCTCCTCGTGACGGCCCAGCATGGCTCCTTGAAGCTCGATCGCCGTCTGAATGGGGTTTTCCATCGCTGGGTCCATAATGGCTAGATTATTCTGTCAGGGATGTCTGAAGGAAGGACCCAAGAGCGATAGCAGATTAACAATGTCTTTAATATAACAAAGGAATGCGCCTCGTAGGGCTAGCAACAGAAAGTCTCTAATTTAAATGCTGCAAACAGTAGAGAAGAAACCCTGGGCAGGGCTGGCGGGTCCCGGGGTGACAATGAAGGAGAAAAGCAGAGCCTCTACGGCAGCGGTATGGAACTCAGGTAAGGAACCCGTCTCTTGTCTTCAGTAGCAGGGTAACTGGGCAGATAACAGCTTTAGCGAGCAAACAATCAAAGAAGCCTGCAGAACAGGACTCACCAAACAAGACAGGATAGGACAAGATAATCAGGTGAACAGTCAGACTCGTACGCAATCATAGATAATAATCTAGCAAAGGAGAGGTGGAAGAAGGAACAAGAAGTAGGAAGACTAATCAGAGGTAAAGAGGTAGCAGGTGAGAAAGGAATGAATGCAATAGCGATAATTGAAGAGAGGGCTGGCAGAGAATGAAGAGAGTAATAGTAAATGGGTGTGTCAGCACAGAGTGTGTGTGTGTGTGTGTGTGTGAGAGTGAATGAATGAATGAAAGATAATAGCGTGTGTGACCAGAAGAGGGAGACAGAGAAAGGAAGGAGAATACCAGGATCATGACAGTTTTAGTATAACCAACAGGACAGCAGTGATGTGTGAACTGAATTTGGCAACAATACAGTGATTTACAGTGAAGTTATTGAATATTTTTTATAATAAAAATCATAAGAATTATACATTTACAATTTTAAACAATTAAAAATATTTTTCCCCAAAGTAAGTATTTTTCATAAGAATCATAAAAATGATACATTTACTATTGTATATACAATTAAAAAAATTTTTTTTTCCAAAATAAGTGTTCTAGTATAACCGACAGGACAGCAGTGATGTGTGAACTGAATTTGGCAACAATACAGTTAATTACAGTGAAGTTATTGAATATTTTTTATAATAACAATCATAAGAATTATACATTTACAATTGTATATACAATTAAAAATATATTTTTCCCAAAATAAGTGTTGTAGTATAACCAACAGGACAGCAGGGATGTGTGAACTGAATTTGGCAACAATACAGTGAATTACAGTGAAGTTATTGAATATTTTTCATAAGAATCATAAAAATTATAAATTTACTATTGTATATACAATTAAAAATATTTTTCCCCCAAATAAGTGTTGTAGTATAACCGACAGGACAGCAGTGATGTGTGAACTGAATTTGGCAACAATACAGTGAATTACAGTGAAGTTATTGAATATTTTTCATAACAATCATAAAAATGATACATTTACTATTGTATATACAATTAAAATTATTGGTTTTTTCCAAAATAAGTGTTGTAGTATAACCAACAGGGCAGCAAGGATGTGTGAACTGAATTTGGCAACAATACAGTGATTTACCGTGAAGTTATTGAATATTTTTCATAAGAATCATAAAAATTATACATTTACTATTGTATATACAATTAAAAATATTTTTTCCCCAAAACAAGTGTTGTAGTATAACCGACAGGACAGCAGTGATGTGTGAACTGAATTTGGCAACAATACAGTGAACTACAGTGATGTTATTGAATATTTTTCATAATAAAAATCATCAAAATGATACATTTACAATTGTATATACAATTAAAAACATTTTTTTTCCCAAAATAAGTGTTCTAGTATAACCGACAGGACAGCAGTGATGTGTGAACTGAATTTGGCAACAATACAGTGAATTACAGTGAAGTTATTGAATATTTTTTATAATAAAAATCATAAGAATTATACATTTACAATTGTATATACAATTAAAAATATATTTTTCCCAAAATAAGTGTTGTAGTATAACCGACAGGACAGCAGTGATGTGTGAACTGAATTTGGCAACAATACAGTGAATTACAGTGAAGTTATTGAATATTTTTCATAATAAAAATCATCAAAATGATACATTTACAATTGTATATACAATTAAAAATATATTTTCCCCAAAATAAGTGTTGTAGTATAACCAACAGGGCAGCAGTGATGTGTGAACTGAATTTGGCAACAATACAGTGATTTACAGTGAAGTTATTGAATATTTTTCATAACAATCATAAAAATTATACATTTACTATTGTATATACAATTAAAAACATTTTTTCCCCAAAACAAGTGTTGTAGTATAACCAACAGGACAGCAGTGATGTGTGAACTGAATTTGGCAACAATACAGTGAATTACAGTGAAGTTATTGAATATTTTTCATAATAAAAATCATTAAAATTATAAATATACAATTGAATATAAAATTAAAATATTTATCCCAAAATAAGTGTTGTAGTTTAACCATCAGGACAGCAGTGATGTGTGAACTGAATTTGGAAACAATACAGTGAATTACAGTGAAGTTATTGAATATTTTTTATAATAAAAATCATAAGAATTATACATTTACAATTGTATATACAATTAAAAATATATTTTTCCCAAAATAAGTGTTGTAGTATAACCATCAGGACATCAGTGATGTGTGAACTGAATTTGGCAACAATACAGTGAATTACAGTGAAGTTATTGAATATTTTTTATAATAAAAATCATAAGAATTATACATTTACAATTGTATATACAATTAAAAATATATTTTTCCCAAAATAAGTGTTGTAGTATAACCGACAGGACAGCAGTGATGTGTGAACTGAATTTGGCAACAATACATTGAAGTACAGTGAAGTTATTGAATATTTTTCATAAATATCATAAGAATTATACATTTACAATTGTATATACAATTAAAAATATATTTTTCCCAAAATAAGTGTTGTAGTATAACCGACAGGACAGCAGTGATGTGTGAACTGAATTTGGCAACAATACAGTGAATTACAGTGAAGTTATTGAATATTTTTCATAACAATCATAAAAATGATACATTTACTATTGTATATACAATTAAAATTATTGTTTTTTTTCCAAAATAAGTGTTGTAGTATAACCAACAGGGCAGCAAGGATGTGTGAACTGAATTTGGCAACAATACAGTGATTTACAGTGAAGTTATTGAATATTTTTCAAAAGAATCATAAAAATTATACATTTACTATTGTATATACAATTAAAAATATATTTTCCCCAAAATAAGTGTTGTAGTATAACCAACAGGGCAGCAGTGATGTGTGAACTGAATTTGGCAACAATACAGTGATTTACAGTGTAGTTATTGAATATTTTTCATAACAATCATAAAAATTATACATTTACTATTGTATATACAATTAAAAATATTTTTTCCCCAAAACAAGTGTTGTAGTATAACCGACAGGACAGCAGTGATGTGTGAACTGAATTTGGCAACAATACAGTGAATTACAGTGAAGTTATTGAATATTTTTCATAATAAAAATCATCAAAATGATACATTTACAATTGTATATACAATTAAAAAATAATAATTCCAAAATAAGTGTTCTAGTATAACCGACAGGACAGCAGTGATGTGTGAACTGAATTTGGCAACAATACAGTGAATTACAGTGAAGTTATTGAATATTTTTCATAAGAATCATAAAAATTATAAATTTACTATTTTATATACAATTAAAAATATTTTTTCCCCCAAATAAGTGTTGTAGTATAACCGACAGGACAGCAGTGATGTGTGAACTGAATTTGGCAACAATACAGTGAATTACAGTGAAGTTATTGAATATTTTTCATAACAATCATAAAAATTATACATTTACTATTGTATATACAATTAAAATTATTGTTTTTTTCCAAAATAAGTGTTGTATTATAACAAACGGGGCAGCAAGGATGTGTGAACTGAATTTGGCAACAATACAGTGATTTACAGTGAAGTTATTGAATATTTTTCATAAGAATCATAAAAATGATACATTTACTATTGTATATACAATTAAAAATATATTTTCCCCAAAATAAGTGTTGTAGTATAACCAACAGGGCAGCAGTGATGTGTGAACTGAATTTGGCAACAATACAGGGATTTACAGTGAAGTTATTAAATATTTTTCATAACAATCATAAAAATTATACATTTACTATTGTATATACAATTAAAAATATTTTTCCCCAAAACAAGTGTTGTAGTATAACCGACAGGACAGCAGTGATGTGTGAACTGAATTTGGCAACAATACAGTGAATTACAGTGAAGTTATTGAATATTTTTCATAATAAAAATCATCAAAATGATACATTTACAATTGTATATACAATTTAAAAAATTTTTTTCCAAAATAAGTGTTCTAGTATAACCGACAGGACAGCAGTGATGTGTGAACTGAATTTGGCAACAATACAGTGAATTACAGTGAAGTTATTGAATATTTTTTATAATAAAAATCATAAAAATGATACATTTACAATTGTATATACAATTAAAAATATATTTCCCCAAAATAAGTGTTGTAGTATAACCAACAGGGCAGCAGTGATGTGTGAACTGAATTTGGCAACAATACAGTGATTTACAGTGAAGTTATTAAATATTTTTCATAACAATCATAAAAATTATACATTTACTATTGTATATACAATTAAAAATATTTTTCCCCAAAACAAGTGTTGTAGTATAACCGACAGGACAGCAGTGATGTGTGAACTGAATTTGGCAACAATACAGTGAATTACAGTGAAGTTATTGAATATTTTTCATAATAAAAATCATCAAAATGATACATTTACAATTGTATATACAATTTAAAAAATTTTTTTCCAAAATAAGTGTTCTAGTATAACCGACAGGACAGCAGTGATGTGTGAACTGAATTTGGCAACAA
Source organism: Siphateles boraxobius (assembly GCF_051911475.1). Taxonomy (NCBI): domain Eukaryota; kingdom Metazoa; phylum Chordata; class Actinopteri; order Cypriniformes; family Leuciscidae; genus Siphateles; species Siphateles boraxobius. Next base: position 30,123,480 of record NW_027509042.1, read on the forward strand.
TACAGTGAATTACAGTGAAGTTATTGAATATTTTTTATAATAAAAATCATAAGAATTATACATTTACAATTGTATATACAATTAAAAATATATTTTTCCCAAAATAAGTGTTGTAGTATAACCGACAGGACAGCAGTGATGTGTGAACTGAATTTGGCAACAATACAGTGAATTACAGTGCAGTTATTGAATATTTTTCATAATAAAAGTCATCAAAATGATACATTTACAATTGTATATACAATTAAAAATATATTTCCCCAAAATAAGTGTTTTAGTATAACCAACTGGGCAGCAGTGATGTGTGAACTGAATTTGGCAACAATACAGTGATTTACAGTGAAGTTATTGAATATTTTTCATAACAATCATAAAAATTATACTTTTACTATTGTATATACAATTAAAAATATTTTTTCCCCAAAACAAGTGTTGTAGTATAACCAACAGGACAGCAGTGATGTGTGAATTGAATTTGGCAACAATACAGTGAATTACAGTGAAGTTATTGAATATTTTTCATAATAAAAATCATTAAAATTATAAATTTACAATTGAATATAAAATTAAAATATTTATCCCAAAATAAGTGTTGTAGTTTAACCATCAGGACAGCAGTGATGTGTGAACTGAATTTGGCAACAATACAGTGAATTACAGTGAAGTTATTGAATATTTTTCATAAGAATCATAAAAATTATACATTTACTATTGTATATACAATTAAAATTATTTTTTTTCCCAAAACAAGTGTTGTAGTATAACTAACAGGACAGCAGTGATGTGTGAACTGAATTTGGCAACAATACAGCGATTTACAGTGAAGTTATTGAATATTTTTCATAACAATCATAAAAATTATACATTTACTATTGTATATACACTTAAAAATATTTTTCCCCAAAACAAGTGTTGTAGTATAACCAAAAGGACAGCAGTGATGTGTGAAATGAATTTGGCAACAATACATTGAATTACAGTGAAGTTATTGAATATTTTTCATAACAATCATAAAAATGATACATTTACTATTTTGTATACAATTAAAAATATTTTTTCCCCAAAAAAGTGTTGTAGTATAACCAACAGGACAGCAGTGATGTGTGAACTAAATTTGGCAACAATACATTGAATTACAGTGAAGTTATTGAATATTTTTCATAACAATCATAAAAATGATACATTCACTATTGTATATACAATTAAAAATATATTTTTCCCAAAATAAGTGTTGTAGTATAACCGACAGGACAGCAGTGATGTGTGAACTGAATTTGGCAACAATACATTGAATTACAGTGAAGTTATTGAATATTTTTCATAAAAATCATAAGAATTATACATTTACATTTGTATATACAATTAAAAATATATTTTTCCCAAAATAAGTGTTGTAGTATAACCGACAGGACAGCAGTGATGTGTGAACTGAATTTGGCAACAATACATTGAATTACAGTGAAGTTATTGAATATTTTTCATAACAATCATAAAAATTATACATTTACTATTGTATATACAATTAAAAATATTTTTTTTCCACAAAATAAGTGTTGTAGTATAACCAACAGGACAGCAGTGATGTGTGAACTGAATTTGGCAACAATACAGTGAATTACAGTGAAGTTATTGAATATTTTTCATAAGAATCATAAAAATTATACATTTACTATTGTATATACAATTAAAAATTGTTTTTTTCCCAAAACAAGTGTTGTAGTATAACTAACAGGACAGCAGTGATGTGTGAACTGAATTTGGCAACAATACAGTGATTTACAGTGAAGTTATTGAATATTTTTCATAACAATCATAAAAATTATACATTTACTATTGTATATACAATTAAAAATATTTTTCCCCAAAACAAGTGTTGTAGTATAACCAAAAGGACAGCAGTGATGTGTGAAATGAATTTGGCAACAATACATTGAATTACAGTGAAGTTATTGAATATTTTTCATAACAATCATAAAAATGATACATTTACTATTTTGTATACAATTAAAAATATATTTTTCCCAAAAAAAGTGTTGTAGTATAACCAACAGGACAGCAGTGATGTGTGAACTGAATTTGGCAACAATACATTGAATTACAGTGAAGTCATTGAATATTTTTCATAACAATCATAAAAATGATACATTTACTATTGTATATACAATTAAAAATATTTGTTTTCCCAAAACAAGTGTTGTAGTTTAACCATCAGGACAGCAGTGATGTGTGAACTGAATTTGGCAACAATACAGTGAATTACAGTGAAATTATGGAATATTTTTCATAAAAAAAAACATCAAAATTATAAATTTACAATTGTATATACAATTAAAATATTTTTCCCCAAAATAAGTGTTGTAGTATAACCATCAGGACAGCATTGATGTGTAAACTGAATTTGGCAACAATACAGTGAATTACAGTGAAGTTATTGAATATTTTTTATAATAAAAATCATAAGAATTATACATTTACAATTGTATATACAATTAAAAATATATTTTTCCCAAAATAAGTGTTGTAGTATAACCGACAGGACAACAGTGATGTGTGAACTGAATTTGGCAACAATACATTGAATTACAGTGAAGTTATTGAATATTTTTCATAACAATCATAAAAATTATACATTTACTATTGTATATACAATTAAAAATATATTTTTCCCAAAACAAGTGTTGTAGTATAACCAACAGGGCAGCAGTGATGTGTGAACTGAATTTGGCAACAATACAGTGAATTACAGTGAAGTTATTGAATATTTTTTTAAAAATCATCAAAATGATATATTTACAATTGTATATACAATTAAAAATATTTTTTCCCCAAAATAAGTGTTTTTTTATAACCAACAGGCAGCAGTGATGTGTAAACTGAATTTGGCAACAATACAGTGAATTACAGTGAAGTTATTGAATATTTAAAAAAAAATCATCAAAGTGATACTTTTACTATTGTATATACAATCAAAAATATATTTTCCCCAAAATAAGTGTTTTAGTATAACCATCAGGACAGCAGTGATGTGTGAACTGAATTTGGCAACCATACAGTGAATTACAGTGAAGTTATTGAATATTTTTCATTAAAAAAAACATCAAAATTATAAATTTACAATTGTATATAAAATTAAAATATTTTTCCCCAAAATAAGTGTTGTAGTATAACCATCAGGACAGCAGTGATGTGTGAACTGAATTTGGCAACAATACAGTGAATTACAGTGAAGTTATTGAATATTTTTTTAAAAAATCATCAAAGTGATACATTTACAATTGTATATACAATTAAAAATATATTTTCCACAAAATAAGTGTTGTAGTATAACCGACAGGACAGCAGTGATGTGTGAACTGAATTTGGCAACAATACATTGAATTACAGTGAAGTTATTGAATATTTTTCATAACAATCATAAAAATTATACATTTACTATTGTATATACAATTAAAAATATTTTTTTCCCCAAAATAAGTGTTGTAGTATAACCATCAGGACAGCAGTGATGTGTGAACTGAATTTGGCAACAATACAGTGAATTACAGTGAAGTTATTGAATATTTAAAAAAAAAATCATCAAAGTGATACATTTACAATTGTATATACAATTAAAAATATATTTTCTCCAAAATAAGTGTTGTTGTATAACCAACAGGACAGCAGTGACGTGTGAACTGAATTTGGCAACAATACAGTGATTGACAGTGAAGTTATTGAATATTTTTCATTAAAAAAAAACATCAAAGTTATTAATTTACAATTGTATATAAAATCAAAATATTTTTCCCCAAAATAAGTGTTGTAGTATAACCATCAGGACAGCAGTGATGTGTGAACTGAATTTGGCAACAATACAGTGAATTACAGTGAAGTTATTGAATATTTTTCATAAGAATCATAAAAATTATACATTTACTATTGTATATACAATTAAAAATATTTTCCCCCAAAACAAGTGTTGTAGTATAACCAAAAGGACAGCAGTGATGTGTGAAATGAATTTGGCAACAATAAATTGAATTACAGTGAAGTTATTGAATATTTTTCATAACAATCATAAAAATGATACATTTACTATTTTGTATACAATTAAAAATATTTTTTTCCCAAAAAAAGTGTTGTAGTATAACCAACAGGACAGCAGTGATGTGTGAACTGAATTTGGCAACAATACATTGAATTACAGTGAAGTCATTGAATATTTTTCATAACAATCATAAAAATGATACATTTACTATTGTATATACAATTAAAAATATTTGTTTTCCCAAAACAAGTGTTGTAGTTTAACCATCAGGACAGCAGTGATGTGTGAACTGAATTTGGCAACAATACAGTGAATTACAGTGAAATTATGGAATATTTTTCATAAAAAAAAACATCAAAATTATAAATTTACAATTGTATATACAATTAAAATATTTTTCCCCAAAATAAGTGTTGTAGTATAACCATCAGGACAGCATTGATGTGTAAACTGAATTTGGCAACAATACAGTGAATTACAGTGAAGTTATTGAATATTTTTTATAATAAAAATCATAAGAATTATACATTTACAATTGTATATACAATTAAAAATATATTTTTCCCAAAATAAGTGTTGTAGTATAACCGACAGGACAACAGTGATGTGTGAACTGAATTTGGCAACAATACATTGAATTACAGTGAAGTTATTGAATATTTTTAATAACAATCATAAAAATTATACATTTACTATTGTATATACAATTAAAAATATATTTTTCCCAAAACAAGTGTTGTAGTATAACCAACAGGGCAGCAGTGATGTGTGAACTGAATTTGGCAACAATACAGTGAATTACAGTGAAGTTATTGAATATTTTTTTAAAAATCATCAAAATGATATATTTACAATTGTATATACAATTAAAAATATTTTTTCCCCAAAATAAGTGTTTTTTTATAACCAACAGGCAGCAGTGATGTGTAAACTGAATTTGGCAACAATACAGTGAATTACAGTGAAGTTATTGAATATTTAAAAAAAAAATCATCAAAGTGATACTTTTACTATTGTATATACAATCAAAAATATATTTTCCCCAAAATAAGTGTTTTAGTATAACCATCAGGACAGCAGTGATGTGTGAACTGAATTTGGCAACAATACAGTGAATTACAGTGAAGTTATTGAATATTTTTCATTAAAAAAAAACATCAAAATTATAAATTTACAATTGTATATAAAATTAAAATATTTTTCCCCAAAATAAGTGTTGTAGTATAACCATCAGGACAGCAGTGATGTGTGAACTGAATTTGGCAACAATACAGTGAATTACAGTGAAGTTATTGAATATTTTTAAAAAAAAATCATCAAAGTGATACATTTACAATTGTATATACAATTAAAAATATATTTTCCACAAAATAAGTGTTGTAGTATAACCGACAGGACAGCAGTGATGTGTGAACTGAATTTGGCAACAATACATTGAATTACAGTGAAGTTATTGAATATTTTTCATAACAATCATAAAAATTATACATTTACTATTGTATATACAATTAAAAATATTTTTTTCCCCAAAATAAGTGTTGTAGTATAACCATCAGGACAGCAGTGATGTGTGAACTGAATTTGGCAACAATACAGTGGATTACAGTGAAGTTATTGAATATTTAAAAAAAAAATCATCAAAGTGATACATTTACAATTGTATATACAATTAAAAATATATTTTCTCCAAAATAAGTGTTGTTGTATAACCAACAGGACAGCAGTGACGTGTGAACTGAATTTGGCAACAATACAGTGATTGACAGTGAAGTTATTGAATATTTTTCATTAAAAAAAACCATCAAAATTATTAATTTACAATTGTATATAAAATCAAAATATTTTTCCCCAAAATAAGTGTTGTAGTATAACCATCAGGACAGCAGTGATGTGTGAACTGAATTTGGCAACAATACAGTGAATTACAGTGAAGTTATTGAATATTTTTCATAATAAAAATCATTAAAATTATAAATTTACAATTGTATATAAAATTAAAATATTTTTTCCCAAAATAAGTGTTGTAGTTTAACCATCAGGACAGCAGTGATGTGTGAACTGGATTTGGCAACAATACAGTGAATTACAGTGAAGTTATTGAATATTTTCCATAGATAAAAATCATAAAAAGCATGCAAAAAGACTTTTATACTAAAATAAGTGTTGTTGTCAGGGTCTTGCTCTGGCAGCTTTGTCTGTGTTGTCTTTGTTTCATGTCTCTATGTTTGTGTTGTGCTTGAACATATGGTTGTGTTTGTGTTGGCCATGTGCTCCTCTGTTCCTGCCTCCTTGTTTCCCTGTACCACGCCCTCTTGTCTAGTTGAGTCCTCGTTTGTCTGAGTGTTGTCACCTGTTCCTCATATTCTCTGCTCCCTTGTTTTCAGTCCTCGTTTACGTGAGTGTGTTCACCTGTTCCTTGTCTAAGTGTTCTCACCTGTTACTCTTGTTAACTCCCTTTATGTGTGTGCTCTTTCCCTCATGTGTTGCCAGTTCGTTAGATGTTGTACTTCTTTGCTACATAGTTTGTTTCTTGTTACTAAAGTCTACAGTGTTTTATTTGTGGAAGTATTTTGTTCTTTAGTTCTGCCATCGGTCCTGTCTGTCTTGTCTTCTGTGTCTCTAGTTCCAGTCCTGCTAGCAGAGTGTCCCTGACTGTTTACACTCTTGGCTTTGGAGGTAGCCTGGCGCTGAGCCTGAGATCCCTGAGTGCCTTGCTGGAGTACTTACAAGTTCCTGTCTGGCTACTGCTAGTATTCTGAGGTCTCATTCTGCTCTGCCATTTCTACTCTCCAGCTTCCAGTTCTCTTGCTAGTTACAAGTGCTGCTCGGCTAGTTACTACGGCTGTCATTGTGTCTCATCCCTGCCTATTGTTTGGACTGTTCACCTCTCCCAACACATCCTGTCTTCAGCCTACTGTTTGTCAATAAAACCTATTAACACTCGTTCTGCATTTGAGTCCTCCATCATAGACCCGTGACAGTTGTAGTATAACCATCAGGACAACAGTGGTGTGTAAACTTAATTTGGTAACACTATAGTGTGTGATAGTGAATTTATTGACTGTTTTCGTAGTAACGCTTTTCGGGGTTTGCACTTTGCAGACGGTCCCTTCGAATCTGTCTGTCAGCCGCCTGCGCATAGAGATCAATGTATTTTATCCATTGTGAAGGAAAGCTCGTTTCGAGGAAAATGAGGTTGTAGCTGCTTGTCTACGTTACTACGATTAAAAAGAGGGGTTATTTGTGTAGTAACAACTTTTAGCTCACGAGTTATTGACCCGGGAATTTCGAATCTGTGAATTTATCGCCAACTTTACTCAACTGCTTTAGTCGGGCTTAACAATAACACAAAATAGTATACACACAATATCGGATTTGGATTGGCCTCGTCTGATCGATACCCGATCCGGCAAAAATGGCAGTATCGGAGCCGATACCGATGCTGAGTATCGGATCGGTGCATCCCTAGCTGCTAGAAAACGCAAAATATACGTTGTTTGCGGAAAAATGCAGTCTGAAGTTAAACCGTTTTTCTTAAATGTCTGTGGCGTCCTCAAGTGGCGAGCTTCGTGATTGCATCATTAGAAAATTGCGTTGTATAATGAGTCCAAAAGATGGAATACAGTTTCCCAAGAGATCGGTTCGGTACGCATTACAAACCGAACCATTCCGGTTTGTTGGACCATTTTTCCTGCCGACCAAAATCCGCGCTGGAGCGAACACCACAACGTTGTGCAACATCAAATGGCAAATATAATGAAAGCGGAAAGAAACTCATTATTTTGTGCTTCACGGACCGTTTATCATTTCGGACGAATGTCAGTGCAGCGCGAGCCGATCGTGATTAAGCGGCACCGTTACCACATAAGAGATCCAGTAAACAAAGCATTTGAATTCGCCACTGAAGTAATAACATCGCTGCGAGATCTAGTGAGAAGCGTAACAATTTCTCCGTTATTATTGGATCAAACAGCGCTGACGTTGGACAACGAAACCAGGAGAAACATTGGAAACCAGGAGAAACATTGTTCCATGAATGAACTAGTTAGGTTTTAAGTCCACAGATCATTCAACATGGATTTAATGCAGTAACACTAACTTGTAACCATGGAAGTTTGGCAGGAATATTAAAATGTTTTCAAGTACGTCACGCATCTTTTTCCAGCACTTCAAAACTCAAATGTTATATGTTATTTTAATGTTATTTTTAATGTGATGAACATTACCCCCATTTATAAAACTAATAGTTTCAAGATGTAGGAAAACTCACACTTATTTAAAAATATTTTTCTTTTAATAAATAGGAAATTTCTATGGCATTTCTCTATTTTTGCTGTATCGAAAACGTACCGAACCGTGACACCACTGTATCGTATCGAACCGAACCGTGACACCACTGTATCATATCGAACCAAACCGTGAATTTTGTGAACCGTTACACCCCTATTAAAAATATAAAAGAACAATAAAGACTTTATTGAATAATATGTTATTATTTAAAAAAAGTTGTTTTTATTTTTCCCCCCGCAGAGCTGATGCGAGATCCCCGCAATGACAGAGCCTTAGGAGTCTTTAAATCAATAATGTCTCATATCTTTATGTACTAGTAATTCTATACAATAATATGTCAAATGCAGCAAGTCAAAAGACCAACTGGACCTTCTTTGCCAGTTTGCACACATTTCTTTGAAGGATTGCAAAAATATCGTCTGAATATCGATATCGAGATATTGAAAAAAAATATCGAGCTATTAATTTTTGTCAATATCTCCCAGCCCTAATATTATAATACAGTAGCATTATTATTTATGCTAATATTATATATACTTATATATTATTTACGCCGCATCCAGAGTGAACAACATCACTGATTATAATGGGTTCAACTGTCTTTTGTCACTTTTGTCTTGTTCAAGCAGCAGCAGATAAGCGGTGTCTTAAAGGTAAGTTGCTAAGTAGTTAGCAGTGTGGTGGTGGCTTGAGTCTGTTGAATGGTGATTTAACGCTACGTTGTCACCAGGTGAGACACTATAAAGTAAATAAACGATGTCCCTGGCTTTTACTCTTACAACAAGCTTATACTCGTTTGCTACATTAGCTAGCGAGCCATGTTTCATACCTTGTCAGTGGAGTGGAAGCTAATGTGTGCCCGCATCTTACACCGTGTCTTAAGAGACCTCATTACTGAAGTGTTGCCTGGTGTCACCTGTAGCAAACAATGGAGCGTGCTCTGCTGGACAAACTACGTAGTTACACAATTTACAAGCATTTTGTCGCGTTATATGTTCTGTCTTTATGTCTAAATAATAATGTATAAATGTACCTTTTTAATAGTTTATTAATCATTTACTTGCACATACTAACTAATCTTATGAACCACTGACAACTCTTAAAAAACTGGTTTGTAAATAATGTATTAGTTTAGAAATTATAAATTGATCATTAATAAAGTATGAAAATACAATTATTAAACAATAGATATGCTTATAAATCAAGAATAAAGCATTTAGCCTATAGCTGTATTTATAAACTTCTTATTAATGTATATTAATGCTTTATAAATTATGAATTAGCCTAACTATTTACTAGGGCTGGGTAAAAAATATTGATTTCTCAATATTAATCGATTCTCTTTTTCACAAACCAATATCGATTCTTAAATCTCAAGAATCGATTAGTCATCCTGTTTTTATTTGATGAATGAATGGAACATTGTAGCATGCATCCAATAAATCACAATTATCTTTGTGCTTTGTTACTATTGATATGAAATAAATTCTCAAATTTCAAATTACGTCCATTTTATTACTAAATTCAAAAACATAAATACTGTTTTGGGGCTGTGGCGTGAGATCGCTCTGGCGCAGCTCAAGCAGCAGCACGGAGCGCATGATCTTCTCTTCCGCCTTAATAATACCAGTTACAGCACAAAATAAACATGAATGAGCATTGTGAAAAGTGCATCTAAAAGTGCATTAAAAGATAGAGAACGTCTACGGTTACTTATGTAACCCTCGTTCCCTGAGTAGGGAACGGAGACGTTACGTCGGATGACGACGAATGGGGTTTCGCTTAGAAAGCCTATCAACTTCGAGTATTACAAAACGAGCCAATGGCAAGGAAATGCCATGGGTCTGCGGAATTTGCATGGCGTAACTCCGCCCCACCTCGTGGGTATAAAAGGAGGAAGCCGGCAGCAAGCAGATATGTTTCTTCGCTGAGGAGCCAAGACTGAGCTCAGGCGATCCCCGCGGTACAGCGGAAAGTGGCAGGCAGACGTAACGTCTCCGTTCCCTACTCAGGGAACGAGGGTTACATAAGTAACCGTAGACGTTCCCTTTCGTTGTCACTCCGAGTTACGTCGGATGACGACGAATGGGGTTACCAGTCTAATCACGCCACCTTCTCAGCTGTCTTCCAGTGCCCTGCGTAAATCGAGATCCCTGTCAGCCTGGACAAAGGACTCCATTTATCACAGGAATACCAAGGTACACTGGGAAGCATATCCCAAGCTTAGGTGAAGTATGCAATTAATGCCAGCCCGGAGGGGGGGGACTTAGAGAATACACATATGACCCGAAGGAAGCATATGGAAAACACTGGGGTGTCCAGCCGCAGGTGGAATAGTTCAACCCCAGGGGTGGCAAGGTGGCTTGCCATGGGAAAGACACACGCTCAGAGAGGCTTACAGTGGAAATACACATGTGGGGGTCGCTCAGAGAAGGGACCATGCACACGGGAGGCACCTAGCCGACGCGCAGGCAATAGACACTGGCGCCGACGTCAGGAGTGCTGGAGGAGCTCAGGGCTTTCGGAGAAGCTCACCTGAGGAAAATATCGCACGTATCCAGTCCGTGGAGTGGAATGGCGAGCAAGCGAAGACACCTGAGCGGGTCCGGTACTAGCTGGTTGAAGCGAGTACACGAGAGGACACAGGCTCCACTCGGAGATTATAGAATCTGGCGAATGTGTTAGGTGTCGCCCAGGCTGCAGCTCTGCAGATGTCTGTTAGCGAGGCGCCATGCGCTAGAGCCCAAGAGGACGCCACACTCCGGGTGGAGTGGGCAGTCACACCAAGGGGGCACGGTCGACCTTGCTGCTGGTAAGCCAAAGCAATGGTGTCCACTATCCAGTGAGACAACCTTTGCTTGGAGAGAGCCTTTCCCTTCAGCTTCCCACCATAACAGACAAAGAGCTGGTCTGAGGTCCTGAAACACTGCGTTCTGTCTACATAGGCGCGGAGAGCGCGTACTGGACAGAGCAGTGCCAAGGCTGGGTCTGCCTCCTCCGAGGGCAGCGCTTGCAGGTTCACCACCTGGTCCCGAAAGGGAGTGGTAGGAACCTTGGGCACGTATCCAGGCCAGGGTCTCAGGATCACGTGAGAGGAAGCCGGCCCAAATTCCAGGCACGCTTCGTCAACGGAGAATGCATGCAGGTCCCCAACCCTCTTGATGGAGGCCAGTGCAACCAGGAGCGCTGTCTTCATAGACAGGAACTTAAGCTCGACTGATTGCAGGGGCTCAAAGGGAGCACTCTTCAGGGCAGTTAGAACCACTGAGAGGACCCAAGAGGGAACGAGAGGAGGACGAGGAGGATTTAGTCTCCTCGCTCCTCTCAGGAACCCGATGATCAGGTCGTGCTTCCCCACCGACTTACCTTCGATGAGGTCATGATGTGCGGCAATGGCGGCAACATAGACCTTCAGGGTGGAGGGAGACAGCCTTCGCTCCAGCCCCTGTTGAAGAAAGGAAAGCACAACACTGATCGAGCATCTCCGGGGGTCTTCTCGGTGAGAAGAGCACCAGTTGACGAAGAGGTTCCACTTCAACGCATAGACGTGTCTCGTGGACGACGCTGGTGGTAGGGTACTCAAACCTGCCTCGTCCCATCCAGGAGCCACACGTGGAGGTTCCAAAGATTGGGACGAGGGTGCCATAGGGTGCCCCGTCCCTGAGAAAGAAGGTTCTTCCTCAGAGGGATCGGCCAGGGAGGTGCTGTCGCGAGGAGTACTAGTTCGGGGAACCAGGTCCGGTTGGGCCAGTAAGGGGCAACCAGAATGACCTGCTCCTCGTCCTCCCTGACCTTGCGCAAATTGTGCGCAAGAAGGCTCACTGGGGGAAACGCATACTTGCGGCCCTGCGGCCAGCTGTGCGCCAGAGCATCCGTGCCGAGCGTGCCCTCGGTCAGGGAATAGAACTGGGCGCAATGGGTCGAGTCGTGAGAGGCAAACAGATCTATCTGCGCGTCCCCGAACTGGTCCCAAATCAGCTGAACCGACTGGGGATGGAGTCGCCATTCTCCAGGGAGGGGCTGAAGCCGTGAGAGCTCGTCGGCTGCACAGTTCAGCGCTCCGGGAATGAAGATGGCTCGAAGGGACCTCAGATGCTTCTGACTCCATAGGAGGAGGTGGCGAGCGAGTTGTGACATACGGCGGGAGCGTAGACCACCTTGATGGTTGATGTACGCTACAGTGGCGGTATTGTCTGAACGGACTAGTACGTGTTGACCCCTGAGCAACGCCCGGAAGCGGTGCAGGGCAAGGCGTACTGCCAACAACTCGAGGCAATTGACATGCCACAGCCGCTGGGGTCCTGTCCAGGAGCCCGCAGCAGCATGTCCATTGCACATGGCGCCCCAGCCCGTGGTGGAGGCATCTGTTGAGACAACAACATGCCGGGAAGCTCGTGCCAGGGGGACACCGGCCCTGAGAAAACCGAGGTTCGCCCACGGGGTGAAGAACTGACGGCAGGTCGGAGTAACTGGTACTCGGAACGTGCCGTGTTGCCATGCCCACCTCGGGACTCGGTCGCGAAGCCAAAGCTGAAGCGGTCTCATATGAAGCAATCCGAGCGGCGTGACCGCGGCTGCAGATGCCATATGCCCCAGGAGCCTCTGAAAAAGTTTCAGTGGAACCGCACTCTTGCCCTCGAATTGTCTTAGGCAAGTCAGCAGTGACTGCGCGCGCTCGCTCGTAAGCTGCGCGGACATGGCGACCGAGTCGATGTCCATACCGGGAAAAGAGATCCTCTGCACGGGGCAAAGTTTGCTCTTCTCCCAGTTGACCCGAAGGCCCAGACGGGCTAGGTGCCGAAGCACTAGGTCCCTGTGTTCGCAAACCTGATCTCGAGAGTGAGCTAGGATCAGCCAGTCGTCGATATAACTCAGGATGCGAACCCCTTGTTCTCGAAGGGGAACAAGGGCCGCCTCGACGACCTTCGTGAAGATGCGAGGAGACAGGGCTAGCCCGAAAGGGAGAACCGCGTACTAAAAAAAATATCGAGCTATTAATTTTTGTCAATATCTCCCAGCCCTAATATTATAATACAGTAGCATTATTATTTATGCTAATATTATATATACTTATATATTATTTACGCCGCATCCAGAGTGAACAACATCACTGATTATAATGGGTTCAACTGTCTTTTGTCACTTTTGTCTTGTTCAAGCAGCAGCAGATAAGCGGTGTCTTAAAGGTAAGTTGCTAAGTAGTTAGCAGTGTGGTGGTGGCTTGAGTCTGTTGAATGGTGATTTAACGCTACGTTGTCACCAGGTGAGACACTATAAAGTAAATAAACGATGTCCCTGGCTTTTACTCTTACAACAAGCTTATACTCGTTTGCTACATTAGCTAGCGAGCCATGTTTCATACCTTGTCAGTGGAGTGGAAGCTAATGTGTGCCCGCATCTTACACCGTGTCTTAAGAGACCTCATTACTGAAGTGTTGCCTGGTGTCACCTGTAGCAAACAATGGAGCGTGCTCTGCTGGACAAACTACGTAGTTACACAATTTACAAGCATTTTGTCGCGTTATATGTTCTGTCTTTATGTCTAAATAATAATGTATAAATGTACCTTTTTAATAGTTTATTAATCATTTACTTGCACATACTAACTAATCTTATGAACCACTGACAACTCTTAAAAAACTGGTTTGTAAATAATGTATTAGTTTAGAAATTATAAATTGATCATTAATAAAGTATGAAAATACAATTATTAAACAATAGATATGCTTATAAATCAAGAATAAAGCATTTAGCCTATAGCTGTATTTATAAACTTCTTATTAATGTATATTAATGCTTTATAAATTATGAATTAGCCTAACTATTTACTAGGGCTGGGTAAAAAATATTGATTTCTCAATATTAATCGATTCTCTTTTTCACAAACCAATATCGATTCTTAAATCTCAAGAATCGATTAGTCATCCTGTTTTTATTTGATGAATGAATGGAACATTGTAGCATGCATCCAATAAATCACAATTATCTTTGTGCTTTGTTACTATTGATATGAAATAAATTCTCAAATTTCAAATTACGTCCATTTTATTACTAAATTCAAAAACATAAATACCGTTTTGGGGCTGTGGCGTGAGATCGCTCTGGCGCAGCTCAAGCAGCAGCACGGAGCGCATGATCTTCTCTTCCGCCTTAATAATACCAGTTACAGCACAAAATAAACATGAATGAGCATTGTGAAAAGTGCATCTAAAAGTGCATTAAAAGATAGAGAACGTCTACGGTTACTTATGTAACCCTCGTTCCCTGAGTAGGGAACGGAGACGTTACGTCGGATGACGACGAATGGGGTTTCGCTTAGAAAGCCTATCAACTTCGAGTATTACAAAACGAGCCAATGGCAAGGAAATGCCATGGGTCTGCGGAATTTGCATGGCGTAACTCCGCCCCACCTCGTGGGTATAAAAGGAGGAAGCCGGCAGCAAGCAGATATGTTTCTTCGCTGAGGAGCCAAGACTGAGCTCAGGCGATCCCCGCGGTACAGCGGAAAGTGGCAGGCAGACGTAACGTCTCCGTTCCCTACTCAGGAAACGAGGGTTACATAAGTAACCGTAGACGTTCCCTTTCGTTGTCACTCCGAGTTACGTCGGATGACGACGAATGGGGTTACCAGTCTAATCACGCCACCTTCTCAGCTGTCTTCCAGTGCCCTGCGTAAATCGAGATCCCTGTCAGCCTGGACAAAGGACTCCATTTATCACAGGAATACCAAGGTACACTGGGAAGCATATCCCAAGCTTAGGTGAAGTATGCAATTAATGCCAGCCCGGAGGGGGGGGACTTAGAGAATACACATATGACCCGAAGGAAGCATATGGAAAACACTGGGGTGTCCAGCCGCAGGTGGAATATTTCAACCCCAGGGGTGGCAAGGTGGCTTGCCATGGGAAAGACACACGCTCAGAGAGGCTTACAGTGGAAATACACATGTGGGGGTCGCTCAGAGAAGGGACCATGCACACGGGAGGCACCTAGCCGACGCGCAGGCAATAGACACTGGCGCCGACGTCAGGAGTGCTGGAGGAGCTCAGGGCTTTCGGAGAAGCTCACCTGAGGAAAATATCGCACGTATCCAGTCCGTGGAGTGGAATGGCGAGCAAGCGAAGACACCTGAGCGGGTCCGGTACTAGCTGGTTGAAGCGAGTACACGAGAGGACACAGGCTCCACTCGGAGATTATAGAATCTGGCGAATGTGTTAGGTGTCGCCCAGGCTGCAGCTCTGCAGATGTCTGTTAGCGAGGCGCCATGCGCTAGAGCCCAAGAGGACGCCACACTCCGGGTGGAGTGGGCAGTCACACCAAGGGGGCACGGTCGACCTTGCTGCTGGTAAGCCAAAGCAATGGTGTCCACTATCCAGTGAGACAACCTTTGCTTGGAGAGAGCCTTTCCCTTCAGCTTCCCACCATAACAGACAAAGAGCTGGTCTGAGGTCCTGAAACACTGCGTTCTGTCTACATAGGCGCTGAGAGCGCGTACTGGACAGAGCAGTGCCAAGGCTGGGTCTGCCTCCTCCGAGGGCAGCGCTTGCAGGTTCACCACCTGGTCCCGAAAGGGAGTGGTAGGAACCTTGGGCACGTATCCAGGCCAGGGTCTCAGGATCACGTGAGAGGAAGCCGGCCCAAATTCCAGGCACGCTTCGTCAACGGAGAATGCATGCAGGTCCCCAACCCTCTTGATGGAGGCCAGTGCAACCAGGAGCGCTGTCTTCATAGACAGGAACTTAAGCTCGACTGATTGCAGGGGCTCAAAGGGAGCACTCTTCAGGGCAGTTAGAACCACTGAGAGGACCCAAGAGGGAACGAGAGGAGGACGAGGAGGATTTAGTCTCCTCGCTCCTCTCAGGAACCCGATGATCAGGTCGTGCTTCCCCACCGACTTACCTTCGATGAGGTCATGATGTGCGGCAATGGCGGCAACATAGACCTTCAGGGTGGAGGGAGACAGCCTTCGCTCCAGCCCCTGTTGAAGAAAGGAAAGCACAACACTGATCGAGCATCTCCGGGGGTCTTCTCGGTGAGAAGAGCACCAGTTGACGAAGAGGTTCCACTTCAACGCATAGACGTGTCTCGTGGACGACGCTGGTGGTAGGGTACTCAAACCTGCCTCGTCCCATCCAGGAGCCACACGTGGAGGTTCCAAAGATTGGGACGAGGGTGCCATAGGGTGCCCCGTCCCTGAGAAAGAAGGTTCTTCCTCAGAGGGATCGGCCAGGGAGGTGCTGTCGCGAGGAGTACTAGTTCGGGGAACCAGGTCCGGTTGGGCCAGTAAGGGGCAACCAGAATGACCTGCTCCTCGTCCTCCCTGACCTTGCGCAAATTGTGCGCAAGAAGGCTCACTGGGGGAAACGCATACTTGCGGCCCTGCGGCCAGCTGTGCGCCAGAGCATCCGTGCCGAGCGTGCCCTCGGTCAGGGAATAGAACTGGGCGCAATGGGTCGAGTCGTGAGAGGCAAACAGATCTATCTGCGCGTCCCCGAACTGGTCCCAAATCAGCTGAACAGACTGGGGATGGAGTCGCCATTCTCCAGGGAGGGGCTGAAGCCGTGAGAGCTCGTCGGCTGCACAGTTCAGCGCTCCGGGAATGAAGATGGCTCGAAGGGACCTCAGATGCTTCTGACTCCATAGGAGGAGGTGGCGAGCGAGTTGTGACATACGGCGGGAGCGTAGACCACCTTGATGGTTGATGTACGCTACAGTGGCGGTATTGTCTGAACGGACTAGTACGTGTTGACCCCTGAGCAACGCCCGGAAGCGGTGCAGGGCAAGGCGTACTGCCAACAACTCGAGGCAATTGACATGCCACAGCCGCTGGGGTCCTGTCCAGGAGCCCGCAGCAGCATGTCCATTGCACATGGCGCCCCAGCCCGTGGTGGAGGCATCTGTTGAGACAACAACATGCCGGGAAGCTCGTGCCAGGGGGACACCGGCCCTGAGAAAACCGAGGTTCGCCCACGGGGTGAAGAACTGACGGCAGGTCGGAGTAACTGGTACTCGGAACGTGCCGTGTTGCCATGCCCACCTCGGGACTCGGTCGCGAAGCCAAAGCTGAAGCGGTCTCATATGAAGCAATCCGAGCGGCGTGACCGCGGCTGCAGATGCCATATGCCCCAGGAGCCTCTGAAAAAGTTTCAGTGGAACCGCACTCTTGCCCTCGAATTGTCTTAGGCAAGTCAGCAGTGACTGCGCGCGCTCGCTCGTAAGCTGCGCGGACATGGCGACCGAGTCGATGTCCATACCGGGAAAAGAGATCCTCTGCACGGGGCAAAGTTTGCTCTTCTCCCAGTTGACCCGAAGGCCCAGACGGGCTAGGTGCCGAAGCACTAGGTCCCTGTGTTCGCAAACCTGATCTCGAGAGTGAGCTAGGATCAGCCAGTCGTCGATATAACTCAGGATGCGAACCCCTTGTTCTCGAAGGGGAACAAGGGCCGCCTCGACGACCTTCGTGAAGATGCGAGGAGACAGGGCTAGCCCGAAAGGGAGAACCGCGTAATGGTATGCCTGCCCCTCGAAAGCAAACCGGAGGAACGTTCTGTGTCGAGGAAGAATGGAGACATGAAAGTAGGCGTCCTTCAGGTCGATCGCTGCAAACCAATCCTGGGGCCGTATGCATTCGAAAACGCGTTTGGCGGTGAGCATCTTGAACGGCATCCTGTGAAGGGAGCGGTTCAGCACGCGCAAGTCCAGGATTGGCCGTAACCCACCGGTTTTCTTGGGGACAATGAAGTAGGGGCTGTAGAAGCCGGACCTCATCTCGGCTGGAGGGACAGTCTCGATTGCACCCTTCGCCAGCAGGGTGGCAATCTCTGCTCTCATGATAGGGGCATTGCCACCGACCAAAGTGGAGCGGACTCCCCTGAAGCGGGGAGGAGACCGTGCGAACTGAATCGCATAGCCGAGCCTGACGGTACGCGCGATCCAGTGGGACAGACGGGGAAGCTCTAGCCAGGCTCCCAGGAACTGAACCAACGGGATCATGCGAGCCACAGGCGTCCCCCCGGAGGGGCAGCGAAGCGGAGTAACTGGCCCAGATGTGGACGGCATAGCGGCCCGGAGAGGGGGCACAGTTAGCAACCGCGCCCTGGCAGAGGGGGCCAGGGGAGGACCAGGCTGGTCGTCCCGCGGGGGCCTGCTCTGCCAGGGGTCTGGCGACAGAGGGGGACAGGGGCGAAGCGGTCCGTGGACGGCACGCCGTGTCAACCGCCTCTGGGACAGAGGGGGGCGAGGAGAGCACGGCTTGTGGGCGGCGCTCTGTGTCGCCCGAGAACTCTGTGAGCTCAGGGAAGAGGGGATTGTTTCTGACTTTAACCACATTAGGGTGCTGCCCACCCGTGGGTGAGCAGCGGGGAGTGGAGAACAAAAGATTCTCCCCCGGCCCTCCACCGGGGGAAGGAGTGGTCCTGCTACCACCTCCTGAGAAACAACCATCATCCCTGAGCAGCCCGTCTCAGGAGCGCCGCTTGGCCCGGCGTTTAGCGGGGGGCGGGGCAGGAGAGGGCTGTGGCGCCTTCTTACGGCTTCCTCCGCGACCGGCCCTGGGTGGAGGCTGCTGCGTGGTCCGGGCGGGAGGGGCGGGAGCCGCAGGAGGGCGCCCTCGGCGGGAAACAGGTCGAGGCGTCTGCCCGGCCGGCAAGGTGGAGGCAGCAGCGGGCCGGCGGGGCAGAATGTGTCTGATGGCCTCGGTCTGTTTCTGGGCAGTTGAAAACTGTTGGGCAAAGTCTTCAACTGCACCGCCGAAGAGGCCGGCCTGGGACAAGGGGGCGTTAAGCAGACGGGTCCGCTCAGCGTCCCGCATGTCAGCCAGGTTCAGCCACAGATGTCGCTCCTGGACCACAGCTGTGGACATCACCAAACCCAGGGAGCGCGCGGTAACCTTCATCGCCCGGAGAGCAAGGTCGGTCGCGGCGCGCAGCTCATCAAAGAGCCCTGGGTTTGTCCTACCCTCGTGCATGTCTCTGAGCATCTGGGCCTGGTAGACCTGCAGAGTGGCCATAGCATGCAGTGAAGCAGCCGCCTGTCCCGCCGCTCTGTAAGACTTCGCCACCAGGGTCGACGAAAATCTACAGGCTTTGGATGGGTGCTTAGGCTCGCCCCGAGAAGAAGCACTCTGAGGACATAGTTGCATGGCAACAGAGCGTTCAACCGGGGGAAGCCCAGTGTACCCACGGGCAGCTGCCTCATCGAGGGGAGGAAAGGCGGATGAGACCAGCGAGCGGTCCCGAGAAGACAGGGGGGTCTTCCAGGACTTCGAGATCTCATCATGCACATCCGGGAAGAAAGGTATTGGGGTTTGCCGAGGACGAGGGTCGGTCGGCCTTACCCAAAAACCAATCGTCCAGCCGCGAGCGCTAAGGACAGGGTGGAGGCCTCCACTCAAGTCCGATGCTCGCGGCTGCCCGGGAAAGCATGGCCGTCATCTCCGGATCAGACTCGAGCACAGCCGTATGCACACCGGAAGGTGGCAGCTGTGACGAGCCCTCACTTCCAGAAGAGTCAAACCCGCCTAGTGATGCTGCAACAGACATGGCATCTTCCTCTGTAGCTTCAACTGAAACACGCGGGCCACCAGAGGGTAGACCCGCGGGAATCAGCAGTTCACTAGCGGGCACCGTCATTGAAGAGGGGGGCTGGGGTCGCGGACACATAGTCGGCGCCTTGTTCCAGACCGTAACCCTCAGGTCACCCTGGCCACCAGCCGCAGGACGGGGGGTGGATGAGGGGACTCTCACTCTTGCGAGTTCACGGAGTCTCGACCGTAATGACACGATGGTCATGTTCCCACAGAGAGAACATGAGTCATCCACGAGCGCTGCTCTAGCATGATCAATGCCCAAACATACTATGCAACGCTCGTGCCCATCAGAGTCCGATACCAATCTGACGCAACCAGAAGTACACGGGCGAGACATCTTTAAAAAACGTGCCACGTGTAAGCTCTTTTAGTGAGAGAAAACTCAAGTGTTGAAGCACCCGGGGAGAAACGCACCGACTGGCAGACCACTGCAACAGATCAGCAGGAAGCACGCTCTCGCCGTAGATCGCCGTCACACCAACACTCGAGGTACTCGTTTGTAAAGCTGACAATTCAGAAATGGCTTGTGGAGAGAAGAATACACTTGGCTCCGAAGCGAAAACATATCTGCTTGCTGCCGGCTTCCTCCTTTTATACCCACGAGGTGGGACGGAGTTACGCCATGCAAATTCCGCAGACCCATGGCATTTCCTTGCCATTGGCTCGTTTTGTAATACTCGAAGTTGATAGGCTTTCTAAGCGAAACCCCATTCGTCGTCATCCGACGTAACTCGGAGTGACAACGAAAGGGAACAACTTATCGAAATCCACATCATGTCACATGAAATCGCTCAATCAGTGTTTCAACCGTGGAAAGACGTCAGTTAAACAACTTGTAAACAATGTCATGTAACGTCACATTTACCTCCGAAAAAAACAAGTCCTGAAACTTTCTGCGCCTGAAACTGAAACTTTCGACTAAAAATGACGTTAGAAAAAAAAACTTTAAATTAATTAGCTGCGCCCTGTGTGCAGTAGGCCCTACTTGTTGTCCGCCTAAATGGATTATAAATAAACATAAAAAACTAGTAGGCTATTTGCAGTATATTAAATCATTTTTGACCTGTCGGCTCTGACAGCGTTGCATCACGTGCACCTGCGCAATATCATAGCCTATGATTTCCGAATATAGTACTATGTTGTCAACTAGTGATATCACAAGAACTGTTGAGGAATATTCAACATAATTTAGACAATTCTTTTTTTTCATATGTTATAATAATGAGTTATAACTGTCATTCAGTTCATCATTTCAGCCGCTCTGTGCATGTCCTCACACAGAGCTCAGCTTCGCAGCTGAGAGACAAATAGACTATTAACTTAAAGCTTTTACTCTTAATAAACACAAAAGGCATGTCCACTTTAATAAAAACAAGAATATTTATTGGACAAACCAGATCAAGAGCAGAAACGAAATAAAGTGCATAACTGATACGCCAATTCCGAAATGTTCATAATAGCCTACTCAAAACAGACAGGGCAACCTAACGCAGACAAGTTAACTTACCGCTTTTTGATGATATGTCATGTTTGTCGTCGAGCTGTGGAAGGCAAACTGTTGCTTGCAAACTTTGCATTCGATCTTTTTCCCGTTATCAATTTTAACAAAATGCTGCCGACCTGTCGATGTCTTTGTTGTTGACATGTTAGAAAAAGACTGACTATTAAACGCTCTCACAATTAAATAAATAATATTCAGCATCAAACCTTCTATAGCCTACTTATCTGTCTCTCTTCTCCAGTGGGTTGGGCTAATCCAAAAAAAAGTGAAAACAAGGGGGTCTTCTGAAGACAGACTGTTACCTGTGAAAAAGGGGTGCTCTGAAAACACCCCCATTAGCAGTTAGTGCTTTCCCCCTGATGAAATGAGCGCGGCAAAACTGATTAAATGAGCGCGCAAAAAATCGACCAATCAGAATTTTAGTTGAACCAGAGCGTATCGACCAATTAATCGACTAATCGACTGGGACATTACAGCCCTAATGAACATTTGTACTACTATTAACCAATGTTGTTAAATGCTCTACAACTGTTTATTGCTTTTAAAAATAACCTCATTGTCAAGTGTTATGAAAATGTTATCATTATTGCCTGTTTTTATACACAAATAATTTCATAGATTTAATATTTCTGCCCTGTTAGGTCCATGTTACAAAACAGAAATTTCTCTATTTAGGTAAACTAAATAGCTATAATGATGTGGATATATTTTTTACAATATCTGAAAAGTTCTGCATACAAAGTATAAAGCTTAGAAACCTGAGCTATGCTAACTAACATATTTACATGTGTTCTAATCTAAGCTGCTAACATTGGGGAAGAGATTTTACCAACTCTCTCACGAGAAGATATCCGAGATCTCTTTCCTGGTCCTGAGCACTTCCTGCGGAAGTTTTTGAAGTTACCCAGCCCAGAATACGTTCTCTTCACTGATAGTGAACTACAACACGTGAGACGCACATACTTTGAGCAGCAGCGTCTTGGAAAAGAGGGTGAAGTCACCTTATCAAAGGAACTCTTCTACTGGCTCATCCGAAATACCATGACAAATATGATCTCAATTGCAAGAGGCTCTTCAGATGACTACAAATACCCCACTAAACATGAAGTTCTTGCCATGGCAAAGCGGTTAGTGGAATACTACCCTATGATAAAAGATAAGTCAACTGGATCTAGTCACGAGTGGGTAAGTGACTTTATTTACTTGAATATTTATAGTTAAAGCATGTTCCCTTTCGAGGGAACTCAACACTGCGTCGAGAATCGACTCTTTGGGGACGCTCCCTTAGCGTGCGTCTCTGAAGTATGAATGAAACTATTCCAATCCTGATTGGTGTTGCGTCATGACGTAACATGTGACGGCATAACCGGATGCATAAAAGCGACGCCGGCACACACACACACTAGCTTTTCGCTCTTCAGCAAGCGCTCTATGTTACGACTGTCTGTCTTTTTTGGTGTTGTTTGTCTATCCCTCAATATATATATATTATGGCCAGCCAGCAGTTCAGAATGTGTGGGCACCCCTGTCCTCGTTTTATTACGGATGGGGACACGTATGTTTTGTGTGTGAACTGTTTGGGAGCGCAGCACGCCCAGGCAGCTCTCGAGGGATGCTCTGCGCTCCCGGCTGGCGTGCTTTGATGAGCTCGGACAGGCTCGCGTTCCCCGCAGTTCTGGTCCCGCGTCTGTTGAGGCGGCGCGGCGACTCAGATCGTGGGGTTCGCAGCGGGATCTTGCAGATGAGAATGAGACTGCTGCGGCACTTTCTCATTCTTCATCTGAAGATCCCGAAGCCCCTGTGAGTGGTTCAGAAGCCCGCGCTGCGGCTTCTTCTGCCCACGACCAGGTCTCGGTGCTTGAGCTCTCTGCTTCCGAGGAGGCAGAGGTGATCAGCATCGAGGATGACCGTGAGTCGAGCGCGCCATTTCACGGCCAGGCTTATGAGGAGCTGGTGGAGGTTGTGACTCGTGCCGTGGCCAGACTTAACATCAGCTGGCCACAAGATGAGCAGGGAACGCAAGTCGTAAGCAAGTTAGACGAGCGCTTCCTACAGCACAGGTCACAGCCTCAGCGCCGTTTTTTTTTTTCGTTTTTCCCCGATCTCCACAAAGAGATCTCGAGATCGTGGGATAAACCGCATTCGTCCCGTGTCTCCCATCCATCTGTTGTTGATTATAGCAATGTTGTGGAGGCACGGGATATGGGTTATGGGAAGATGCCTAAGGTCGAAGAAGCTCTAGCCGGTTATTTATCTCCTGAGTCGGCATCTTCCCTTAAAACCCCGGCGCTGCCTATTAAGCCCTGCAGAGATACATCTGCTTTAATAGGCAGGGCTTACATGGCGGCAGGTCGGGCTGGTTCATGTCTGCACTCTATGGCTATCTTGCAGGCATACCAGGCCGACCTCCTGAAAGATTTGGACGAGGGGGAGGGGCCAACTCCTGAAGATATTGCGGAGTTGCGCAAAGCCACAGATTTGTCTCTCCGGGCCACTAAAGAGACGGCCCGTGCTATTGGCCGCTCTATAGCAGCTATGGTGGCCACGGAGAGGCATCTGTGGCTCAATTTATCAGGTTTCAAGGAAAACGATTAATCTGTTTTGCTGGATGCGCCGCTTTCGCCTTCTGGCCTGTTCGGCGACGCCGTTACATCGGTCGTCGACAGGTTTCAGGAGGCGAAGAAGCAATCTGCGGCGTTCCAGCAGTTCCTCCCCTGGAAATCGAAGTCCAAATCGAGTAGGGTGGGGCAAGAACATCAGCCTCAGCCATCAACCAGCTCCTCACACCGGGCAGAGCAAAGGGAGAGCGTTTCCTCTAGAGCCCCTCCTCCGGGAGCTTGGCAACGGAGGAAACGCTCCTAGCAGAAGCCCCCCAGCCAGAAGGGCGATTTAAGGGATGTCCTTCAGGCTAGGAGGGCTTCAGGAAAGAGGTCCTAGCCAGAGTGGTGGGACCTCTGAGGGCTGTCCCCTCCGTTGTAGAACAACCGAGGTTGTTCTCACAGCGGAGCCCTCAAGGAAACCATGTGAGTTACCCACCGTCGGTGACGCTTCGGGCCGCATCATATTCCAGCGAATGCACTGTGAGTCGTTTTTCTCGAAAAATAAAAAACGAGCATCAGTTATGGTCACGAAAACCGTATCGACTACAGCCTGCCGGTCTTCCGCTTCAGGGGGTCGAGAAGGGTGCTCGAAAAACACCAGAGGCCAGTCTCGAGAGGCTGGTTCCCTTAGTAGTTTTTGTAGAGGCATGGTATCGTCTTCCCAACATATCTGCATGGGTTCTGCATATAATAAAGTCAGGGTACAGACTGCAGTTCGGGCACCGCCCCTCCAAATATTCTGGGTTGGTGCAGATTACAGTGGTTCCAGAGCAGGCTCAGGTGATGGAACAAGAAGTGCAATCTCTGCTGCTAAAGGAGGCCATAGAACGTGTTCCTCATTCAGACAGGGAGTCCGGATTTTACAGCTGGTACTTTATAGTTCAAAAGAAGGATGGGGGGTTGAGGCCAATTCTGGATCTCAAGGTTTTGAACCTGTCTCTGAGGAAGCTCAGGTTCAAAATGCTCACTATTCCTATCATCGTGAGTCAAATCAGATCCGAGGACTGGTTTGTCACGATAGATCTAAAAGACGCCTATTTTCACGTATCCATCCTTCCATGTCACAGGAGGTTCCTGAGGTTCGCTTTTGGGGGCGAAGCTTACCAATATCGGGTTCTTCCGTTCGGCCTAGCACTCTCTCCCCGCACATTCACCAAATGTATGGATGCAGTACTTGCTCCACTAAGACTTCAGGGCATCCGCATACTGAATTATATCGACGACTGGCTCATTCTGGCCCAGTCTCGAGAAATGGCAGTTCGGCATCGAGATGTCATCCTTGGCCACATTCAAAAATTTTGGGTTGAGACTCAACACAAAGAAGAGTGTGTTAGAACCGTCCCAGTCCACAACGTTTCTAGGCGTTGTGTGGACCTCGACTTAATGCAGGCACGCATGTCTCCGGCGCGTATCGAGTCCATTCTGGCGATGGTGTCCAAGTTAAAGCTAGGCCAGGCCACTACTGTAAAGCAATTCCAAAGACTGCTGGGCCTCATGGCAGCGGCATCCAACATTATACCTTTGGGCCTTCTACACATGAGGCCCCTTCAGTGGTAGCTGAAAGCCAAGGGGTTTTCCCCCAAGGGGAATCCATTTCGTATGATCAGAGTAACGCGCAGATGCCTTCGTTCTCTAATAATATGGACGAAACCTTGGTTCCTGTCCCAAGGGCCAGTGTTAGGAGCGTCATGTCACCAGAAAACCGTTTCGACAGACTCCTCCCTCACTGGCTGGGGCGCGGTCATGGACGGCCGCTTTGCCAGGGGTCTGTGGCAGGACCATCATCATTTTTGGCACATAAATTGTCTAGAGATGTTGGCTGCCTTCAGGGCTCTGAGGAGCTTCCTTCCAGACATCAAGGGTTACCATGTCCTAGTACGATCGGACAATACATCAGTGGTAGCTTATCTGAACCGACAAGGGGGACTCCGATCACGCCCTCAGTGCAGACTGGCGCATCAGGTTGTTCTCTGGTCCCAAGGGAAAATACTGTCTATCAGAGCTATGTATATTCCGGGGGCTCAGAATCAGGGAGCAGACATCCTGTCGAGGCAGGGGCTGAGACCCGTGGAATGGAGACTTCATCCAGATGTGGTGAAGTTGATATGGGAGAGGTTTGGGCCCATGGAAGTGGATCTATTCGCGTCTTGAGAGACGTCCCACTGCCCACTTTGGTTCTCCAACTCACATCCAGCCCCACTGGGGTTGGATGCCATGGTACAGGCCTGGCCGAGGCTTCGCCTGTACGCATTTCCCCCGATCGCTCTGCTTCCGGCAGTCCTGGAGAAGGTCCGTCAGGAGGGCATCAGTCTACTTCTGGTTGCCCCAATGTGGCCGACCCGAGTATGGTTTTCAGACATAATTTCGCTCCTGATAGCTCAGCCATGGCAGATTCCTCTGAGGAGGGATCTATTGTCTCAGGTGGAGGGCACAATCTTCCACCCTCACCCAGAGCTGTGGAAACTGTGGGCCTCTGAGGGGTTCAGTACCTAAACGCTGGTCTATCAGCCGGGGTGGTTGAAACGATACTTAGCTCTAGGGCTCCGTCTACTAGGAGATTATATGGCCATTATATGGAATGTTTTCGTCACTTGGCGTAGAGAACATAATTTAGACCCAGTTAACTGCCCGGTGGCTTCAGTTCTGAAGTTTCTTCAAGATCGTTTCTCTGCGGGTCTCTCCCCTTCCACGCTTAAGGTGTACGTGGCTGCCATTGCGGCTTTCCACGCGCCATTAAGTGATGGGCCTCTGGGGAGGCACCAGCTGGTCATTCGTTTTCTCCGTGGTACTTGGCGGATGAGACCGACAACAGGCAGTGGTTCTGGAAGGGTTATCCCTGGCCCCCTTCGAACCTCTTCAGTCGGCTTCGCCTAGAGATCTTACCTACAAATCGGTCTTTCTCTTAGCCATCACCTCTCTTAACAGGGTGGGAGATCTCCAAGCCCTGGCAGTGACACCAGCTTGCTTGGGGTTTGCCCTTGGCAAGGTTAAGGCCTTTTTGCACCTGAGACCGGGCTATGTGCCTAAAGTGCCTGCTAATACGGCTAGGTCTACGACCCTTCAGGCTTTCCATCCTCCACCTCATGTGTCGGCAGAATGTAACTTATACGAAGGAGGGTATATGTGTTTATATAGCAAATAAATCTGGCTATAGAAGGAATAATTAATGATTGGGCTACAGAAGATAAAAGTTCGTCTCAGGGAGGTGTTGAGAGTGTAAATAACAACACAGAACCGGATGATTTCAATTTGGTGTTGGTACCATGTATTACGTGAAACACAAAGACAGAACAACAATGACAATACCAATAATGTTTCCAATCTGCAGAAAGGTTCAGTAGTTCATAAAAAAAACACAAAATATAATTCAGAAAACTGGAGAATACTCAGATTAAAAGTAATCCACAACACACTCTAGAACTCTATCTTGGGTTCAACAGGAATAGTCCGTGGGACGCAAATAGTCCATGAGCCAAAGTTTAAAGAATGGCTGTGTGTGTGTGTGTGTGTGTGTGACTATGAGTGTGTGTGTGTGACAATGAGAGTGGAGGGGGTGAGCAGACTACAACAGCCTCCTACCAACCCCACAAGGCGATGATGTTACTGGGCAGGTTCTGGTCCAGGTAAAAATGGCTCGCCATCAACTGGCCCGCAACTGGTCGCACCTGGCCAATCCCCGCAGATAATCGACACACCGCGGCACCAGTCAGCTTCTAAAATAACGGTAGTGGATACGAGTGCAGCTGCTCCGGTGCCTTCCCCCTCACACTATGATTGGGGAACTCACCGTAGCTTCTAAAAATGCGCTTGAGTGCTCTGATTGGTTGAAAGCGCTTGCTGAAACTATCATGTGACTCCTGTACAAAAATGTGAATGAAGGGTGTTCAGGTGACTGACAAAAAACGGTACCATGGAATTTTTTCCCTGGGTTACACCCTCCCCCCTTTTAAACTCATGCACGTCCCGTTGCATGTCGGAGACCTAGATGACACGAACCGGTGAACCAGTGTCAGACGCAGATGAAATATTTAAAACATCGGACAGACTATGGAGCAGAGACCGAACTACGGAGATTAGAGGATTACCTAAGATCGAGTATTGTAAACGCTCAGGCTGTGCTCTTTGTCGTGTCGAACGTCTGGAAGTCAAGTCGTGGTCAGTTATGTCATCGTCCACTGAAAGCTCAACAGAAACAGCAGGCAATGGACTGGATTCTGCAGGAGGATCTTCATTCAACTGGATTCTGGTAAGTGTCTCTTCAGGTTCAGATAAGTTTTCAGTTACGATTTCTGCAACATCTTCCTCTTCCACAGCTTCTTTTTCCTCGCATGACTCAGACTGCTCACTGCTGGATTCCAACACAGATGACGCAACTGGGGCTGGAGGACTAATAGGAGGTGTTATAGAAGAACTACAGTCAGCAACACCACTGGGAAGAACAGCATTTGGAACTCTGCAGTGTCTTTCTACAGTGAATCGAGATACGGATGGATTGAAGGTAAGTGACTCCCCATCTTCAATGTAATCATCACTAGCAGGTACGTCGATCAAATTATCTGATTTTTGTTTTTGCTGGCGAGTTTGCGGCTTGGCAACATGGGCCTGCTCCGGCGACGGGACATTCTCAGCTGCTGGTAGAAAGCTACATGAAAGGAGGAGATCTCTATGTAATGTACGCAGTGGTCCATCTCTATCCTCTGGCTTAACAGTGTAAACTGGGAGTTCACCAGCCCTTTTGACCACAACATAGATATCCCGCTCCCACTTATCTGAGAGCTTGTGCTTTCCCCGGAGACGTACATTTCTTACGAGCACTCTGTCTCCCACTTCCAAAGCTGACGGAATAACTTTCTTGTCAAACCGGGTTTTGTTCCGCTCAGCTGTTTTTAGAGCATTTTTGGAAGCGATCTGGAAACTTTCTTCCAAGCGTAGCTTAAGCCCTTGCACGTACTGAGAATGAGTTTTGTATTGTGGTTCACGCAAAGGTAGGTCAAAAGCCAGGTCAACAGGAAGACGTGGGGTTCTGCCAAACATTAGTTCATATGGGGTGAAACCGGTTACTTCGTTTCTTCTGCAATTATATGCGTGAACCAATGGCTTCACAAAGTCTTTCCATTTAGATTTCTGCCTGTCTTCCAAAGTACCCAGCATCCCCAACAACGTCCGATTAAATTTCTCCACCGGATTTCCTCTTGGGTGGTACGGCGTCGTCCGACACTTTTGGATACCAGCAACTTCACACAACTCCTTAATCAATTTTGACTCGAAATCTTGACCTTGCAACCGTTCGGGAATTCCATAATAGACAATGAAGTTGTCCCATAAACATTTTGCTACAGTCCTTGCTTTTTGATTTGGCGTTGGAATGGCCACAGCAAACTTGGTGAAATGATCGGTCAAAACGAGGATATCACGGGTGTTGCTTGTGTCGGGTTCAAGACTCAGGAAATCCATACAGATTAATTCGAGAGGACGAGATGTTTTAATGCTGAGCAGTGGAGCAGCTCGTTCAGGAAAAGCTTTCCGTCGCACACAGCGACCACACGTTTTGATCTTGTGATCAATGTCATTAGCCATCTTGGGCCAAAAAAATCTGGTGCGAACAAGGTCTAAAGTGCGCTCAATTCCCATGTGGCCCATTTCATCATGGAGACTCTCTAGCACAGCCGAACAAAGCACTCTGGAAGAACAAGTTGGTAAGTAATATCTTCATTGTCTTGACGTCTCCTGTATAGGACTCCATCAATCAACTGCAATCTTGCCCACTCTCTCAACAAGAGAGGTAATTCGGGCAGCTCTGTTCTTACCATCGGAGGGATCTTTTCTCCAGTCTCCATCTGATGCACCAGCTCTCGGATGGTCGCATCAGCCCTCTGTTCCTCCTTGATGCGGAGATGAGACAGGGCTGGAGGTAGCTGACCCTCTTCAGTGGCGAAGCTGTCAGGGACTGCCTTTGCTGTGATGGAGAGGGACTCAACCAGCGTAATGCCCTCAAGACCAGAACTGACAGGCTGAGCAGCTCGGACGAGACAACCCTGACAGATGGCGTTAACAATTTCTAGAGAAATCAAGTTCGAGTCGGCAAGACGATTTTCCAGGAACTGTTTTATGAGCTCATGATCTTTAGGGGATTCATCAGGACACTGGTGAGGACGTCGGGAGAGTGCGTCTGCGTCTATATTTTGTTTCCCAGCCCGGTACAAAAGTTTGAACGAGTATGTGGAGAGCGCGGCCAACCAGCGGTGACCAGTAGCATCCAGCTTGGCGGAGGTGAGTATATAAGTCAAGGGATTGCTATCGGTCACAACGGTGAAGATGGCTCCATACAGGTAATCCTGGAACTTTTCGGTAACACTCCACTTTAAGGCCAGGAATTCCAGTTTGTGGGCGGGGTAACGGCTTTCACTCTGAGACAGGCCTCTGCTTGCATAAGCAACCACTCTCAGCTTCCCCTCCTGTTCCTGATAGAGTGCAGCTCCTAGTCCTGTTGTACTAGCGTCTGTATGAAGTATGTATGGTTGGGATGGATCCGCAAACCCAAGGACTGGAGCTGTGGTTAGTTTCTCGATCAATGTGGTGAAAGCGACTTGGCAACTGGAACTCCAACGTTCTCCAAAAGGCTGTTTTGGACTTTGGTATTGAGCGTTTGATGGCTTGGTTCTGGACTTTCGTACAGGTAAGTACCCACGGGTGAGGTCCTTCAGAGGTTTTGCAATGGTGGAATAATCTTGGATGAAACGGCGGTAGTAACCCGCAAATCCCAGAAAAGAGCGTAGCTCCGTTAGGTTGGTGGGAATTGGCCAGGATTTGATGGTGTTTATCTTTTCTGGATCCGTTTCTACTCCTTTCTCTGACACAATATGACCCAAGTAGCGGACGGATGTTTGGAAAAACTTGCACTTTTCTGATGACAATTTTAATCCGTACTCTCTCAACCGGTCCAGCAAACGTATCAATCTCCTCTCGTGTTCTTCAAGGGAATTGGAGAAGATTATTAAATCATCCAAAAACACCAACACTTCACGAAGATGGAGGTCGCCCATACATCGCTCCATCAACCGCTGGAACGTACTTGGAGCATTAGTGACCCCCTGGGGCATCCTATTGAATTCCCAAAATCCCAGGGGTGTCACGAAAGCAGTCTTGGGTTTATCTGCTTCGTGCATTTCAATCTGGTAATAGCCTGACTTCAAGTCCAGGACTGAAAACCATTTCGAACCGGTGAGCGCCGTGAAGGATTCTTCTAGCTTTGGAAGAGCGTAGGCGTCCTTGATGGTCTGGAGATTAAGCTTCCTATAGTCGATGCACAACCGGATATCCCCATTCTTCTTCCGCACCACGACAATAGGAGAAGAGAAGGGTGATGTGGACTCACGAATGACACCGGCCTCCAGAAGCTCGCTCAGATGGCTACGAACGGCCTCTATGTCACTGAGATGGATTGGTCTAGCACGGTGTTTAAACGGAGTTCCATCATGAAGCGTGATGTGATGCTTTACCTTACTCGTGCATCCAAAGTCAAGGTCATGATGTGAGAAGACCTCTGACATGTCGCTTAATCTCCTTATGATCCGCTCTTTCCACTCCGATGGT
Organism: Siphateles boraxobius; assembly: GCF_051911475.1. NCBI lineage: Eukaryota > Metazoa > Chordata > Actinopteri > Cypriniformes > Leuciscidae > Siphateles > Siphateles boraxobius. The sequence goes on from NW_027509042.1 coordinate 30,155,078, forward strand.
ATGGGAGAGTCACCAAAACCAAAATTAAGAGAGGTAAGTGCAGGTTCTGATAGATGGCTTTTCACCTGATGCTGTGACAGAATGCAGTGGTACGTTCTGAGCTCTGCGATGACACTCAATGGTGGAATGTAGAGGTCCTGCTCTGACTCATTTGTTACAACCACTGGGACTTTGTAGGGAGCATGAACCAGAAGAGTGAGAAGGCAGTTGCTAACACATAGACCACCAGGCAAGATGGACGCAGGATGCTGAACGAGGACCGACTGGCTGAAGCTGGAAGAAGCGACTTTAGCAGAGCCCTCGATGATGAATGTGCGGCCGGCCGGAACACGCACTGGGACTTTGCTGAGGAGTCTCACTACTCCAACATGGCCAATGTCTCTCTGCTGGTGTGACAACTGGAGGGTCTTTAACACGGCTCTGTAACCCTGCAAGATAGGTTGGAATGTTGGCAGGCTGCTCTGCAGGTATTGCTCATAGAGGGGTTCAAGCGCATTCATCCCAATCAGAACAGTGGACGGAGCTTCAGGACAGACATCAGGGACAACTAAAGCCAAGGTTGAAACATCAAACTCATTGCCCATAAAGTCTTTCGAAAATTTTACCACCATCTCCAAATAACCACGGTAAGGGACTGACTGTCCAGCAGCACCTTCGTGTATGATAGATTATGTAGAGAGTTAATTTGTTGATCTTGCAAATGTTCATTGTAAAAAGAGGCAGATACAGTGGTCACCTGCGAACCAGTATCAAGAAGGCACTGATAGGTGTGACCAGAGACAACAACTTCAGCGGTGCATCTTGACCCCACCAGGCCTTTGGGAAGATGGACTATTGCCTCCCGTTTGGACTGCTGGAGAGTTGCGCACTGAACAGGCTTCTTCAACTTTGCGGGACAGTGTGAGTCCAGCACAGTTCCAGTTTGTCCCCCAACAAGAACTGAGTCTAGTTTAACTGTTCAAGTGCTGGTTGATTCCGCTTCTGCCACTTTTGTTTCTTTTCACTGAACTGTCTCTAATTGGCACTGACGAGTTCTGAATTCGGCTGATTTTCACATTGCGGCCTGATGTGTCCATCTTCTCCGCAGCGGAAACAGAACCCGGGCTTTGGACTTGCAGAGGGATTACTCACAGCAGCTGCCATGTTCTGTTTTCCATGTGACTTTGGAACAGAATTGGGTCTTGGAGTGTAAGACTGTCGACCCTGCGACTGGTTTGCAGTTAGAACGGCCAGTTGACGCTGTACTGCAGCCATCTGTTCAGTGAGTTGTTTGGTAATAGTAGTCAGTGTCTCATATATACTTGTTTCCTCTTCTCCATATGCAATCTGGACTTGTGATGTTACTTTCTGTCTGGCTCCGCCTCCCCCCAGATGCTGTTTCATTCTTTGGGTCTTTGCAGCCTCACGATCCTCTTCAGTTCTTAACAGCAGCAGTAGTTCAGCGAAAGGCGGCGGTTTCTCTTTTCTCTGTTTAAGCTGGAGTTCAGATATCAGGCCATTGTCCCAACATCCTCTGCAGAACTGATTAAGAAGATGTTTATTAACTTCAGCTTTTGGTGCACCTCCCCTCTTTACTGCAAGATTTAAAGAAACTTGTAATCGCTGCAGGTAAGCTGAAGGGTTTTCACCAGCATTTTGAAAAGTGTCCATAAATTTTGCATACAACTCCTCCCCGTCCTGCACCGTCCCATAGGCGGAGTCAAGCTGTTGGATGTAGATGTTAACAGACATGTCAGGACTTAGATGGTTTACTATGTCAGCGGCTGGTGGCAGGAGACTGTCGAGGATTTGTCGCGATCGTTGGATTCCAGATATGGCAGGGTCATTGAGAACCAGATCCACACTGGACCTCCATGTGTCATAGTCCACTTCCTGTTGTGGTCGTGGCACCTTTCCAGAAAACACCCGGAGTCTGTGGGAAGAGCGCAGATGCACAGCAGTGTCCTCAGACTTAACAATGTGTTCCACCACATACCTTTGTAACTCAGGAGGTTTGAGGTCTGAAGCACTGAAGTTGATGGTGGCACGTCGCTCCCCTGGCTGAGCTATGGGCCCCGTGGCAGGCAGTGAAGATGGAGCAGCCATTTGATACTGTGACTGAGTTGTTGTATTCACTGAAGACTGTTCTGCCTTAACACCCACACCGGCTTCCACATCAGGGAGAAGCTCTGAGATTGATCTGCTGATCTGGCCCATCATCTCGTTCAGCACTTCAGCATAGTTTTGTCCAGTCAGTTTAGCAACTTCTTTTAAGTCGGCTAAATATGTCTGAGTTTTAGAACTCCCCACATTTTCAGTATATATTTGAGATAGATTCTTAATGTAACAAACGGTACCGGTCTCTGAAGTTTGCTTATATGGTAGAAGTGGATTCAGTAGAGTTAAGGGTAAGCCAGACTCGAACTCAACAACGAGCATATTGTGAAACTCGGACTCGGGTGAATCAACAGTAAGGGCACGACTTATCCTACCATACTGCACGAGAAACCCTTCCACTTCCTCAGCAACCTCAGACTCTGTGACCAATACTGCATTTGGTATTTTAATGTCGAGTGTTTCAAAAATATTCATGGTCAAAATAATATTTGTGAGTCTGAATGTTCAAAATGTGTGTATTAAATACCCTTTCAAAACCTCCTGGCTGGCTCGCCATTTATGTAACATATACGAAGGAGGGTATATGTGTTTATATAGCAAATAAATCTGGCTATAGAAGGAATAATTAATGATTGGGCTACAGAAGATAAAAGGACCAATTTGGTGTTGGTACCATGTATTACGTGAAACACAAAGACAGAACAACAATGACAATACCAATAATGTTTCCAATCTGCAGAAAGGTTCATTAGTTCATAAGAAAAACACAAAATATAATTCAGAAAACTGGAGAATACTCAGATTAAAAGTAATCCACAACACACTCTAGAACTCTATCTTGGGTTCAACAGGAATAGTTCGTGGGACGCAAATAGTCCATGAGCCAAAGTTTAAAGAATGGCTGTGTGTGTGTGTGTGTGTGTGTGTGTGTGTGTGTGTGTTTTTGTGTGTGTGTGTGTGTGTGTGTGTGACTATGAGTGTGTGTGTGTGACAATGAGAGTGGAGGGGGTGAGCAGACTACAACAGCCTCCTACCAATCCCACAAGGCGATGATGTTACTGGGCAGGTTCTGGTCCAGGTAATAATGGCTCGCCATCAACTGGCCCGCAACTGGTCGCACCTGGCCAATCCCCGCAGATAATCGACACACCGCGGCACCAGTCAGCTTCTAAAATAACGGTAGTGGATACGAGTGCAGCTGCTCCGGTGCCTTCCCCCTCACACTATGATTGGGGAACTCACCGTAGCTTCTAAAAATGCGCTTGAGTGCTCTGATTGGTTGAAAGCGCTCGCTGAAACTATCATGTGACTCCTGTACAAAAATGTGAATGAAGGGTGTTCAGGTGACTGACAAAAAACGGGACCATGGAATTTTTTCCCTGGGTTACAAGAAGAAGAGAAGCTTCATTTGCTCTGCCCCGTCAGAGCTTTGAGTATTTTTTATCTCGAGAGGTCCTCTTCTTGGAGGAGGTCGGACCAACTGTTAGTGTGTTTCGGGTCACCTAGGAGAGGGCTCCCGGCATCCAAGCAAACCATTAGTAATTGGATTGTGCAGGCTATTGCCTTGGCTTATGAGGTGCGCAATTTGCCTTCACCTCTGGCCATAAGGGCTCATTCTACTAGAGGCATGGCGTCCTCTAGGGCCCTCCTCTCGGGAGTTCCCCTCCAGGAGATCTGTGAGGCAGCCGGTTGGGCTACCCCACACACTTTTATTAGGTTCTATAGTCTTCACCTCCCCAGTACGCCTGGCGCACGTGTGCTCTCGTCCTGCTGAGTGCCTGAATCAGTTTCACTCCTGGGCAGGCCTGTTTTCGGTGCGTGGACTAGTGGGCATTCGTTCCCCAAAGAGTTGATTCTCGACGCAGTGTTAAGTTCCCTCGAAAGGGAACGTCTCGGGTTATGACTATAACCCTTGTTCCCTGAGAAGGGAACTAGACACTGCGTCGTCCTGCCACACCCCTCTGGGCCTGAGAGCGTCTTGCTTCATCGATAGGCTAGTGTGTGTGTGTGCCGGCGTCGCTTTTATGCATCCGGTTATGCCGTCACATGTTACGTCATGACGCAACACCAGTCAGGATTGGAATAGTTTCATTCATACTTCAGAGACGCACGCTAAGGGAGCGTCCCCAAAGAGTCGATTTTCGACGCAGTGTCTCGTTCCCTTCTCAGGGAACAAGGGTTATAGTCATAACCCGAGACGTTTTTCTGCTTACATTGTTTCAAAACTGTTCATTGATGCTTTTGTTCTGTTGTACAGAACCTTCTGCTGCAGTGGCAAGTGACTATGATGCTGATTCCAGTGCATCAACACTTCATCTATCACCACCTTCAAAATCAACCATCCCACGGCCAGGCAATGCCAGCATCGATGAAGCATGTATGTACATCAAAATTTACTATAAAATATATAGAATTTTTGCAATAAATAATACCATAATATTTGGTAATATATGTAAGCCTAATTCTGCCTTATTTATTTTTATGTGGCATACATTCTTGAATTGTTGATTTTGTGCATATTGTTCAATGATAAATTCTAATTATATTGTATGGCTGAATTATAGCCGATGGTCCAGACAACAGCCTTGACAGCCAGAAAACACAGGCACGACAGTACAGGACTCTACGAGAAATATACAAAGCAAAGAAGCCAAACAAAGCTGCTGTAACTCATCTATTAGACCTGGAGTTCCAGTCCAGAAGAAATTTTATTGACTCAAATGCTGTGAAGGAGCAAGACAGACCCACACAAATTTTACAGGCATACCCGTGCTTCAAAGAACTGGACCATGTGAGTACACCAAAGCATAATTTAGACTGATGTAAAACATATCATCTACCTAACTGCAGACATACAGGTTGATGATTCTTATAACTTTCAATAATTATTTCTCTCAGACAATGGATGAACTGTGGAGAATCATTGAGCCAAATAATTGCCAATACATTTCTGAGGTGAAAGGCAGGTGGGAGACCTTCTACTCCAAGGTTCAGTTTTATGGTGTCATTAAGAAAGTCATGAAGCCTCCAAGGACATTAAATGGAGGTAAAGCTCTATTTTATTGATTGATTTTTTTTTTTTATAGATAATACCCACACACCTAATTTCAGTAACACTTTATAATACATGCAGTAATAAAGTACTTGCAAATCATTTGCAAACTATTAGTTAGTTAACTGCTCAATGTATTTGTATTCTATGGTTTACATGTATTTGTAAACATTTTAAAGAACACTGAATATGAACGCATTTAATGTTTTATAAAGGTTAGTTTAAAGCACTTAATTAGTTACATTTTCCATTCTCAATCTAAAGAACTATTTACAGCTAATGGGCGGCAGTGGCTCAGTGGTTCATGTAGGTTGTCTACAAACCGTTGGTTCAATCCCCGGTTCCACCTGACCAAGTGTCGAGGTGTCCATTATGGCCTTGCATGGCTGACACTGCCGTCAGTGTATGAATGAGTGAATGTGAGACAATATGTAAAGCACTTAGGTGGCCATGTGTCTGTTGAAAGTGCTATATAAATGCATTCCATTTACCATTCCTAATAACCAATCAAAAATTCCTTTACTACGAGCTAATTAAACAATAATAATTGTGTTAATTACAGTGAAAATGAACTCACTATTTGTTTATAGCATATTAAAGGGACTATGTGTAGTTTTTTAGGTATTTTATTATCTAAAATCAATATTTGTATTCATAAATATGTCCTCAATGGTGTACAAATACCTCTGCCAATTATCTGACTTATCCTAGTAAACAAAGAATTTATTATCTTTATATACATGTGACGGGTAGGTCCACGGAGGCTTCCATGTCGTTGTGCCACCTTGAAAAACTATAATAGCAGAGAGGGTCAAAAAGTACTAGGCAAACGCGTTTCCACAACACGTTTTCGTTCAGAGCCAGCGTCACGTGACTGAAAGCAGCAGAAACGGAGGAGCAGAGCAGTGAGAAGCGCTTCACGGCACCGGCAAGTTTAAAAGACTACATTGCACTGTTATTATTCATACTGTAACATTCGTTTGGTCGTTGTTTGAAATAACAAACCTGTTCACCCGAAGGAAAACTCGACGAAGTGCTATTAGAAGACATCCTGTCATAGCTTTTTGGTACATAACAGCTACCGTAGATGCAACACGCATTTGAAAAAGTGAGGCGCTGGAGAGCACAATTCGTTTGAATGCAAAATACAATTTCACCGCTAGATGGGAGAAATTCCTACACAATGTCCCTTTAATATATTAACAATTTAGGTACTACAATATATGGACTATGAATAAACTATAAATTAATAGTTTACTAATGATTTGCAAGTACTTTATCAATATACTTATTATAAAGTGTTAAATGTCTTAGTGCATATCAACATAGATCTCCTCTCTTGTGTTTTTTTTTTTTTTTTACTAGTTGAACATGCCATTGCTGTTTTTACCGCCCTGCCACTCCTCTTCCCATCTGGCTCTGCAGTACCCAAGAAAGTGTTCCCAATCAGTGAGGCTCTTTTCCATGTTCTTACGGTGAGTTTTACTTCAGTAATACTAATTTATTAGCGGGGCAGCTCCATTGACAGCTATTTAATTAACACTTTGAAGGCCCAGAAAGGCAGGAAAGACATTGTTAAAATAGTCCAAGTGACTACAGTGGTTCAACCTTAATGTTATGAAGCGCTGAGAATATTTTTTTGTGCGCCAAAAATTCAAAATAATGACTTTATTCATCAATTAATTCTTTTGTATCGGTCTCTGACACGCAATCACGAGACATTAAACATTACTTGACCAAACAGACGCAAATGGTCTGCCACAACACATCAAAGTTTTCTGTTTTCAGTTAAAACGGTGTTGTGTTAGCGGAAGTGAATCAATCAAAACTAACTTTAGCTGGACAATTACTTTATTCTAGAGCTGCTGTAAAGCCAAAACAATCTCTGTTACTGTAATGTCCTATTATAACTGTTGCTTTTATAAGAGTTGCTTTGAAACAATCTATACTGTTAAAAGCGCTATATAAATGAAGGTGACTTGACTTGACTACTTGTTTTGCTTTTGCGCTGTGTATGTAGTCTAAATTCTGTATTTATATATTTGGTTTTCTAGCCCTCAGAGGACCCTGATACCTTCGTCCACCAGCGTGTGCTTTCTAGTCCTGTTTTGCTGGTTGGTGAGGAGAACTGCATGGTGGTTGTAGGTACAACTCCAGTTGTAACCTTAGAGAAAGATTTGCTCCACGACGGGCTTCTCTACCTCCTGGCATATTACTATGCATTCCACCTGACCTATCGCAAGTGTATTGCCACACTCTTGTCTGTGTTGCAAACACAAGTTCTGCTAGATGTGCTCCATGAGCAGGATGCTACCCTCTCTTATAAAAAGGCCATTCATGAATGAAAATGTTTGTTGAATAAATACTTTGAAAAACCTGTATGGCTGAGGCAGTGATGGAGTATTTGTTTGTTTTTTATTTTTTGGTTTGTTCCCCATTATATTTGAACTTGATTTCCCTGCTTTTTAAGTAGTGTTTCTTGAATCAATTGTATTAATGCAAATTAAAATTAAAATTAAAGCTGTTTGAGGTTATACATTGTATGCAGCTTACAGACTGAGGAATAGCTTTTTTATGCAGAACATTTGTTGTTGATGTGCCATGTTATGACACTGACACTTCCTAGGAATCAGTTCATCCTGCTTTATGCTCCATTTGTTAAATAGGATGTTCTTTAATAAATGTTCAGCAAAACTGAATATGTTGTTTGATTATTTATTTAAATGTATGTTTGTACTATATTTCTTTATTGGGTTGTTTCAAGAATTTTCAAATATTTGCAGGTCACGCGTTTTAAAGAAAATCTAAATAGCTGAATTTAAGGTTACATTTTCTAGTTTTAATGAAATCTTCTCGAAAAATGACTTAATATTCAGTGCTTAAAAAAAGTGAAAACTGCATAGTTTTAAGCATGTCTGTCTAGTTTTAAGACCAACAGTATATTAGTGATTAGATTTAAGATAAAATATTCTAGTTTTAATGCAATTTTCACTAAATTTGTTTATTATTTAATTCTTATAATAAGTATAAACTGCATAGTTTTAAGCATTTGTCTAGTTTTAAGACCAACAGGGTTTTTTTAGTGACTAGATTTAAGATTAAATGTTCTAGTTTTAATGCAATTTTTGCTCAATTTATTTATTATTCAATTTTTATAATAAGTAAAAACTGCATAGTTTTAAGCATTTTTGTCTAGTTTTACAATTCAATTGCATTTATCAGTGATTAGATATTTATGCTATTTTCAAGAATTCTTATCAAGTCAGTTTTTCTTACCCCATTGGCAGATTTTTTTGCTTGATTGTAGTTCACTTTAACTAGATTCAAGTGAATCTTGATTGTTTCAAGAAAGGCATTTTTTGCAGTGTATATTTGATGTTTTCATATTTGTTTATTTTGTGTAATGGCACAAAAATGTGCCATTAATAAAATGTGCCAAAAATAAAATGTGTCTGCTTATCTCCCTTTTTGTGTTAATTGGTGCTGGCCACCAATGTGTAAATTTTTTAACCGTCCTTCGGATGAGACATTAAACCGAGGTCCTGACTCTCTGTGGTCATTAAAAATCTCAGGATGTCCTTCAAAAAAAAAGAGTGGGGTGTAACCCCGGCCTCCTGGCCAAAATTTCCCCTTGGCCTCTGTCCATCATATCCTCCTAATCATCCCCATATACTGACTGCTTCATCACTGTCTCCTCTCCACCAGTAAGCTGGTGTGTGGTGGGCATTCTGGCACAATATGGCTGCCGTCGCATCATCCAGGTGGATGCTGCACATTGGTGGTTGAAGAGATTCCCCCTTCCATTTAAAGTGCTTTGAGTACCCAGAAAAGTGCTATAAAAATTTAATGAATTATTATTATTATTAACTGTTTCTGAATGAGCTAGTGGTGTTCTGTGAGAGAACGGGTCCTGTAGTGCCTAGACCTCTGTAATTCGTTGAGAGGCAAATGCAGTGACTCGTGTTTATTGTAAAAGTGTGTTTGTTTGTTGTTGTTGTTTTTTTTTCTTCTCTTTATAAATACTTTGGTTTACCTCAGCTGGGTTAACATTTGCTTTACTTTTGTTACCTCATTCTGTGGAAATAAACCCCTAAGCGTTTGCAGTAGCCTGCTGCCTCTGTGTTCTTTTTCCCTTTACTGGTCACATCTATCACGAGGGTGCTGGTGCCAACTCTGGACAGTGCTCAGGTGCTGTGGCAGTTAGAGTTGTCGAGGTTAGTGGGAATGCAAAGGTGTTTACCCTCTCCTTGGGTTGTACTGCTTTTCTTTAAAGTCTTTGATAAAGCTTGGCTTACTGAACTTCAGATCCTTTCCTATGAAAGCACTGATTGTTAAATATATGTCACAGATCACAGCCTAGACGTGCTCTGTTTGACAGAAACCTAGTTAAAATCAGATGAATCATCTCAGTTACTATTGCAACCTTCGTTCTCAGATGGAGGGAATGTGTCGATGTACTGACACTAAAGGTCGCACTTGGGAGGCCCAAACACCTCTGATAGTTCAGAAAAGGCCAATGAGTATTGGGAAGTGGAATTTGCATTCCAGCCACTCCCTCGGACATACGGGTAAGAGAGGCAGCCTGCCCAACAGCAATATAAGCCTTTGCCATTAGAGACTAACTAGACTTACATGCCCTGGAATGTCTGGAATGATTGGATGAAGGGATGAAATGATTACCGGTTTCATTATAAACCACGATTAAATGTCATGGCAATTAGTATTATCGTTTAAAATTAAATTATCATTAAAACTGGTTGATTAACGTCAATTTGAAAACTCGCGGTAAATCCTATCCAGCCAGCATCCTATCCTGTCGAGGGTATTGAGGGTGGAAGTGTCACGTCTTTTTTTGGTTCATGTTTCATGTCAGTCATGTTTCATGTCTTGTCATGTGATTCCCTTGCCCTCATGTGATACTGCCATGTGTTCCCCATATGAATGTGTCATGTTGTCATTGGTTTATTGTTTGATCATTGTGCACAGGTGTCCCTTGTCTTGTCATTAGTCCTTGTATATTTAAGCCCTCATGTTTGCCTTGTTACTTTAAGTATTGTTTTGTGTAACCACTGTAGGCAAGCGCCATGTCCATGTCTTGAATTTCATGCCATGCCATGCCTTTTTATGTTTGACCTTGTTTTGAATAATATTAAACTGCACTTGGGTTCTGCAAACTTGCCTCCAGTGGATCAATGTTGCAGGAAGAGTGAAGGAAATTACCTCAAGGGAAATATTAATAATTAATCATAACTTTTTAATTAAGTAATTATGAATATTTGGATCAGTTAATTAACTTGATGTAGCAGAATTAATATCAGAATCAACTAACCTGTTCGTCCAGCGATTAATTATTAATTAATTATTAATTTTAAGAAATGTTAATTTCTAATATGGGGAAATAACTTTCTAACTGTACAGTACTACTCAGAGCATTTGTTCAAAATCTGCATGATTAGGGACTCCAGTATTAAGCATGAAACACAAACAACTTTACGTGTGACATGAACAGGACTTTATTAACTAGACTAAACACTTAAACTACTCTAACATACAAACACATACATGCATACAGTTTACCAAGGGAAAGAGAGCTGTAGCAGAATACAGGAAAGCGATAAGTTATAGCATTGTTTGAAAATAAGCAGGTCAACAGCCTTGATCAAACCATCAGTCTTTAGTTAACAAACCCTTCTTTAAAAGGTAGATAGGTAGATAGGGATACTCAATGTATCAAATAATGAGTCTAAGAGTGATACTTGCAAGTCTTGCCCATTAGAATAAAACTGTCCTGATGCAATTTGTTTAGGCTCCAGTTCATCTTTGCTGATGTTGTCTTAAAGGGCACCTATTATGCCCCTTTTTACAAGATGTAATATTGGTCTCGGGTGTCCCCAGAATGTATTTGTGAAGTTTCAGCACAAAATACCCCACAATTGATTTATTATAACCATTTGAAAATGTCATTTTTGGGGCCTGTTTTAAAAAGAGCTGTTTTGGTGTGTACCACCTTAAATGTAAATGGGCTGCATATCCCCGCCCTGCCTTTGGATGAGGGCGTAACTTGCATACCTATGGCAATAAACAGTCGGTAGAAGCAGAATGGCTGAGAATGACAGACCCGCTGTTTTGTATGGCATTCAGCCGTACATGTTTGAACCGGAATCAGACCCAGATGATGAAGAGACTCCGGCAGAAGAAACACAAATGAGAATGGACCAGGACGTCTCGGAATGGTTATTTGGTATGTACTTATAGAGTTATAATCGCGCCCCCTTTGCAATTATGGATGTGCAACACACACACAGACACACACAAACTGTGATAACGTTGGCGCAATTTTTTGAAACTACTAATACAAATACTGTGATAACGTTTGCTACGTACAAACGAAATTACATGTATGTGATGTTTCTGTCTGCACGCAAATATCCCTCGTTCTACAGCTTCGTGTCGATGTTCTGGCCTTTGTATAAACATAGCAATTTTGATGTCTTGTCTTTACAGAAAACATGCACAGTTTTCAATACAAAATCTTTAAAAAATATATTTATAAAAGTGTGGTTACACACTATACAAACAAGGTGTGAATTATATACACAGACATCCTACGACAACGACAACAACTTTAGACGCATTTGTTGTTGAATTGGCTGACATCGACTGAAATGACTATTTACTCAAAAATCATAAAATACACTTACTTCTAATGGAGGTGACGTTGGATCGCGAACAGTAGGCAACGATCCACACTTGAGGATTAACTGAAGCAAGACCTGCTTTGAATTGACCCTCGTTCACAAAACAGTCAGTCAGAAAATGATTCGCGCAAACACGTATTTTGGAAGTTTAAGTGGCGCCTTTCCTTCGTAAATAAAATCCATCCACTGTGTTTTCAGTGGCTCTGATGTCGGAAGTAAGTGAAAACTACTATGTACATTATTACATCCCACAACAGAACACTTATGTTTCTTAGGAGACATTTTCGACAAGGCAGCACAATTCGTCAGAACACCGGCTGTCGTTGAGACAATGGAGGCCGGTATACAGATCACCGAGGGCGGGGTCTATGCAACACCACAGTGTCAATCAAACCACGCTGGTGGGGCTTGCTCAATTCTACGTCACATTGAGCCGAATCTTAGAACAGCTCATTCTGAGACAGTGCTTATGATTTATTGAGATTGTAAAAAAAACACTGGGTGGATTTTTATCATTCTAGGGCCGTGTTGCTCACACACTGCCAACACCCATTTATGTTCACTTTGGAGGGAAATTTTATGATCCTTTGTGTTCTAGCAGGGTATTTGAATATGTAATGTGATTGGGTGTTTAAGAGAAGAACCTTCAAGATTCTTATAATACTATTGTGTTACCAAAATGTAATGTATATTAACAAATGAGGGAGTTCATAAAGACCAAACATGCTACACATGTGATTTTGGTTAACCATAGTATGCAAGTCTGAAACATTAATCCAAACAAGTTTAAAATAGAGAACGAATACAAACCCCATTAAAGGAAAATCTGATGGGAAATTTGGATACATGTTTATACATTTCTCAAATGGTTATATGTATATAGGATTAAAAGGCTTTATTTGTCCTTAAGTGAGAGTCAAAACTCTCTGCAAATTCCTTGTGGTCATGACCTTATTCCTTGTCTTTATGCCTCCTAGAACTAGAGACCTGGTTCCGCCTGTGTGTTAGCTTCATTTGGGATGATAGTTGCAGTTTTCGAGGGATGGGTCACAGACCTTTGTTGGGAGAGTGAGTTTGCTCAATTATAGGTTAAATATAATGAACAATTTGTGTGTGTCTGATTGGTCTAGACGCTACAAGAGCTTGGCAAGTGGGACCAGGCAGTAAAAGGTGCCTTCTACGACTTTGTCATCTCTTCATGCACTTCCGGGAATAAAGGCTCTGGGGCTGAGCATAACTATGAGTCATGCTCCGAGCCTAGATACCAATGATCCAACGCGAACACTCAGGACAAGGTTAAGGATTCCATTTCAGCATGTCTGTGGTGGCCCGGGCAAGCATGAATGCCAACTCTGTCGATCTCAGACTGAGCTACCAAACCTGATGGTGGGAGTCCAGAATGAAAAATCAGGCTTGCCATAGAACGAACCGCCTAACTCATCCATGAGCTCAACTGGGAGAGACCAGCATGCTGAGGAATGGAAGGACTGTTGGGACACACCCGGCAGAAATGGTTCCATTGGTACCCTCAGATCGTCCACTGTGCTCACTGGCCTTTTGTGACTCAATGCCTTTTGAAAAGTATGAGAGTTGCCACCGCAACATTCCCTCTCGCAGTGATGGCATGGCCTTATGGAGGCAGGTGTCGATCACATCAAGAAATACACAGGCGAAAAAACATCTTTCAAAAGATGTTTTCATCTGTGTTTGCTCTTTTAAAGAAAATTGATCTTTTGTCTATGTTTGGGGCTCCCAAGAGCAACGCCTAGTGTCAGTATATCGACACAACGTCGAGGTGACTGACAGATAGGGAAACATTACTTTAATGAGTCTACCCCTCAAGATTATTGTTATAAACATGAGCCTTATCTGAAAGGCAGAGGGGGAAGTGTTACTGCAATTTATATAATGTTTTCAGTTTTTACTCAGAAGTCTGTTTTCAAGTACAATTCTTTTGAAATTGTGGTGCTTTGTATAATGTTATCTATAAACAACAAATTTAACAGTTGGTGTTTGTAGTGACTACTGTATACAGGCTATCACGCACTTTATCAAAGAATTTACTGATTTTCGATCTGGTTAGTACTGGGTTGCAGGTAAAGTCTTAATTATTGGTCATGTTAATATCCACCTTGATAATGAAAAAAATGAATTGAGGATTGGCATTTATAGACATTCTAAACTCTATTAGGGTTAGACAACGTGTCAGGACCCACTCATTGTCGTAATCACACTTAAGATTTAATATAGTCACACAGGATGTATGCTGATAATGTTGAAATTCTAAAGCAGAGCTGTGAGATCTCAAACTCATTATCTAGTATCTTGTGTACGCTGCATTTAGCCAAAGCTTCTAAAACAAATCTATGTTATAAATATAGTGGAACTATAATTTCTACTAAGATTGCTTTATTAACAATCTACTTGAATTTTCTCAACTTCTCAGTATGCAAGATAATTTAGAATAACTTGGTTGCAACAAAAAATATGGATTCTCTGTTTTCTAGCAGTTTAGATTATGTTGCTCCATTGTGCTTAAAGGAGAACAGTCAGAAACCGTGGTAAAATGAGACACCCTCAAGAGAGCAGCCTAGAAAATGGAGTGCATCTTGAAGAATAAAAAACTAGAGGTATTTCACATTCTGTGGAAGAATAGTGTTTCTAAAGACTTAAAAATGGTTAGGTCTGCTTATTTTTCCACTCTCTTAGAAGAAAACGAACACAACCCAAGGTTTATTGTTTAAAGTACAGAGGCTAGATTGACAAGAAATAAAGTATCAACAGTTTCAGACATTTCCCAACAGCACAACAATAATGATTTATGATTTTTTTTAAATGTACTATTCAAGTTTAGAATGCAGTGCCGCAAGGCTCAGTACTAGGACAATTGCAATAAAAACTGGGAGATTAGTAGCTTCTTGTTTTTAGAAAAAACAGAGGTTTTAATTATTGGACCAAAAACCTCCACAAGTAATAACGTATCGGTTACTAACGTAACCTCGGTTCCCTGAGAATAGGAATATTCTCGAGAATATTGAAGCCTTTATTTTAAAATGCAGTGCAGCTGCACAGCGAGTATAGAGCAGAGTGTCTAGCTTGCCATTGGCTGTACTGCAGCAACTGCACATCCTATGGCGAGGCGGCTGAGATGGGTGAACCAATCAGGGCGCTTCGCACCAGAGCACGTCAGAGCCCGCCAGAAGGGGCGTGGGTTATGACTATATAAGCCTGGCCAGCTCGCCATGGAATCAGGTTAAATCGACTGAAGCAAAACACCCGACAGATGTGGTAGCACGGCAGGGTACGCAACACTCGAAGAAGCTAAGAACTCCCCTGGGCAAGAGAACCCCCGGACCCTTATGATTGAATATACTTTATCGTAAGCTCAAACCTGCAGGTTACGGGGAGACCGGAACCCGACATAGGGAAATGCTTCCAGGGCTTTAGTGCCCTTGGCCCGAAAAAAAAAAAAACAGAGAGAATCCGTGCTTGCAAAGCAGGGACCTGAAGGTTATAGAATTTAACAAAAGTGGACGGTGAGGACCAACCTGCCGCCGCACAAATGTCTTCCATTGGTACACCACTAGACCATGCCCATGAGGAGGCCATGGTTCAATGGGCTCTCATGCCTATGGGGCACTGAAGGCCCATATAGGCGTAAGATAAGGAGATAGCGTCTACTATCCATTTCGATAGACTCTGCTTTGTGACTGGCAGACCCTTGGTGCAGCCACCAAAACATACAAAGAGCTGCTCCGACTTCACATAGACTCTGGAAGCCCTGACTGGGCAGAGCAGACTCGAGTCTTCGTCTTCTCCCAACGAGTGAAGGGAAATAACCTGGGCTCTGAACTGGGTTGAGAGCACCTTAGGCGCATAACCATGTTTTGGCATGAGAACAACTTTGGGGACGTTGGGCCCAAACTCCAGGCATGACGCATTAGAGGAGAGCTCTTGTAAATTGCCTACTCTTTTGACTGATGCCAGGGCTAGCAGGAGGGCTGTTTTCAGCGAGAGTGGCCTGTGGTCTGCTGACTGAAGAGGCTCAAAAGGGGGCCCCTTCAGTGCCATGAGGACCGTAGATAAATGCCAGGGGGGTACAGAGGCGGGCCGAGGCGGGTTAAGCCTTCTGGTCCCCTTAAGGAAGCGAATGAGGAGATCGCTTCTCCCCAAAGATTGCCCAGCCACGTGAGTGTGAAAAGCCGCTATGGCTGCCACGTACACTTTGAGCATGGAAGGGGTCAGTTAGCGAACCAGTTTTGCGAACACTGCCCACTTCAAAGTAATTGTGGGCCAACGCGTCCCTCTTCTTTGAAAAGAATATTGGGCAGAGAGTGTTGCCTTCTTAGGCGAAGAGGTCGACCTCTGCCCTGCCAAAGGTGCTCCAAATCATTTGAGCCACCTGTGCCTGGAGAGACCATTCCCCTGGGTTGACGTTGTCCCTGGACAACATATCTGCACAATGGTTTTGGATGCCCAGCACATGCGCCGCTCTCAGCGAGCGCAGGTTGGCATGGGCCCAAAGGAGAAGGAGTCTGCCCATTCTGTCCAGGTTGGCTGACCTGAGGCAACCCTGGCGGTTTATGTAGTATGTAGGACATGGTGTCCACTCAGTTCTGGGAGGAAGAACCTCAGAGCCAAGCAAACTGCTCTCATTTCGAGGCAGTTGATATGCAGGCACTTCTCCTGGCTCGACCAGAGGCCGGAGATCGGTCTGTTCTCGCACAGGGCACTCCAACCCAGGTTGGAGGCATCTGTCGAGACCACTTTCCTCCTTGAGACCACTCCCATGTCCACCCTTGACTGGTACCAGTCGGGGCATTTCGGGAGCTAGAGCTCTGACACATTTGTGGTCCACTTCGATACGCAGATGGCCAGAGCGCCACGCTCATGCCGGCACTCGACACTTCAGCCAGAGCTGCAAAGAGCGCATGTGCAGTAGACCCAGATGGAGTACTGACGATGCTGAGGCATCAGACCCAGCACCCTCTGAAACGTCCTAAGCGGCCTTTGTGAGCCCACTTTGAATGAAGCCACAAGCTGTTGTATTGCTAGGGCGCGCTCTGGCGAGAGGTGTGCCTTCATCAGCGTAGAGTCAAAAACTATCCCCAGAAAAGCAATGCGCTGGCTGGGGGACAGTGCACTCTTTGTGAAATTGACCTTGAGCCCCAGGCATTCCAAATGGCTGAGGAGAAATTGTCTGTGACTTAACAACTTGCCCTCCGATTGCGCTAGAACAAGCCAGTCATCGAGGTAGTTCAGAACGCGCATTCCCCGTTGTCTCAGAGGAGAGAAGCGCGCCATCCATGCATTTCATGAAGACACGAGGTGGTAGTGATAGGCCGAAAAGTAGGACCGTATACCGATAAGCCTGCCCCTCAAAGGCGAATCTCAAGAATGGCCTGTGCTGCCAGGCCTTGGCCTGAGAAGCTAGGGTCTGAATGGACAACGAGGGCGGGCTCCCCTGAAATGGGGAACCCACCGCCTCGTGGGATGGGGAAACACTCTCTATGAGTGTGTTTGCCCCTGTCGTGGAGGCAGCATTTACTATCAGCGGTGCTCAATCTTGGGTCGGGGGTCCTGGCGAGTCGGGTGCGGGTAGCGCTTAGCTGGTCTCTGGCGCCTGTGTGCTTCAGCCGCTGGGCGGGGCTGAGGAGCTTGTGGCGCTTTGGCAAGAAGTGTTGCATGGCTTGCGATGACTTCTGTGCCTCAGTGAACCTCTCAGAGAAACCCTTGACTGCTGGCCCGAAGAGGCCCGTGTTGGAGATTGGCATGTCTGTCAGCGTCCTTAATCTCGGTCAAGTTCAGCCAAAGATGGCGCTCTAACACAATAAGGCTAGCCGTCCCCCTGCGGATAGCTTGGGCGGTTGGCTTAGTGGCTCGCAGGGCTAAATCCATAGCGCTGCGCAGATCCCCAAACACCTCTTGATCCGGTCCAGCCTCGTCCATAGCACGGAGTCGTCTCGCCTGATACACTTGTAGAATGGCCATGGTGTTCAGGGCTGATGCAGCTTGGCCAGCGGCGGCGTAGGCGCGTCCAACGAGAGCTGACATAGTGCGGCACGGCTTGGTGGACCACTTTGGTTCTCCATCCGCTAGAGGTGGGCGGGCATAGATGCGCAGCCACGGCCTCTTTTAGGAGGGGCATCCTGTCGTACACCTTCTCCTCGGCGCCGTTGATGATCGAGAGCGTGGCAGAGGTAGAGGATTTCATGCGCGCTGAATACGGGGCACGCCATGATTTCATGAGTTCTTCATGAACTTCCGGTAAACAGGGTGCTGGCCTCTGGCAGGGAGCCTGCTGGCGCCCTTGCAGGAAGCACCCATCGAGCCGGTGGTGGGCTCCTCAGGCAGCGACCACTTGATTAGTCTGAACGCGGATTAGTTTGGCGTCGACGCTCACTCTGGCTGCGTCACAGCTGGCCTGAGACTGAAGAACGGGGTCTGGTGTCGAGCTCGGCCAATCCTCTCCCTCAGACGCAGCGGGGGAAAGGCTGTCGTCGCATTCTTCCCCTGAGGCGCCGAATGAAATTATATCCGCTGCTTGAGACTAGGGGCAGAGATCCATCCGCGAGAACAGCATGGGGGAGGGGGTCTCACGAGGAGAACGCGAGAGACGCCGGGACTGAGCCGGCGCGGAATCGCCTTTCTCTCTCTTCTCTGGCATCCTTTGTGCACGCCACTTCTTCCGTCGAGGCTCGAAAGAAGGGAGTGGGAGAGTGCGAGGGGAGGAGAACCACCCGAGAGGAGGGCTAGCCGCGAGCCCAGGATGGCAATGGGAAGGCTGTCACAGTGCAGGGCAAGCGCCCTGATTGGTTCGTGCGTCTCAGCCACCTTGCCATAGGATGTGCAGTTGCTGTTTTCAGCGAGAGCGGCCTGAGGTCTGCTGACTGAAGAGGCTCGAACGGGGGCCTCTTCAGTGCCCTGAGGACCGTAGACAAATCCCAGGAGGGTACAGAGGCGGGCCGAGGCGGGTTAAGCCCTCTGGCCCCCTTAAGGAAGCGAATGAGGAGATCGCTTCTCCCCAACAATTGCCCAGCCACGTGAGTGTGAAAAGAATGGCAATGGGAAGGCTGTCACAGTGTAGGGCAAGCGCCCTGATTGGTTCGTGTGTCTCAGCCACCTCGCCATAGGATGTGCAGTTGCTGCAGCACAGCCAATGGCAAGCTAGACGCTCTACTCTATGCTCGCCTTGCAGCTGCACTGCGTTTTAAAATAAAGACTTCAATATTCTCGAGAAAATTAGTTTTCCCATAGTGTCTAGCTAGACCCAACACGAAGTGACCGTTCTCGAAAGGGAATCAGAATACTCTCTCTTGATAGATGTTCTGTCAAGTCTTCATCATCAGTCAAGAGTCAGGGTGTGCTATTTGAAATGAATCTGTCATTTGAAAGCCACACTTTTGACATTTTTTAAAGCCATATTTTTCATATTAAAAATATCTCTAAATTACGACACATATTCTCAATGGTAAATGCAGAAAAGTTAATTCATGCATCACGCATCAAGGCAAGATTATTGTATTGCATTTCTGGGTGGATGGCTAGCAGGTTTATTAAACAAACTTCAACTGGTCCAAAATGCAGCAGCTAAAGTGTTTAGTATTGGCTGCCTTGTAAGCATTATATACATTTTAAAATCTTGCTAATTATAAAGCCCAAAATGGTTTAGCTCCTCAGTACTCCTATCCAATAGCAAGATCCTATTGCATATCTGTCCTTCACTTTTATTGCTGAAAATTCTGTCCAGTGGATAATATCTAGAATATAACAATCAACCACAGGTGGTAGATCCTTTTCATATTAAGCGACATATAGACAAGCCTAATTACTTTTATTGGCCTTTTCCAAACTTCATGCGGAGTGAGTTGGATGCAAAATTTTAAATATCAGTCCACAAAGTCTGACTCATGATACAGCCTGGAATCATAAATCACACCATGTTCGTTCATTTAGGCCAATGGAGAACTGGCCCCCCGGCTGAGTCTGGTTCCTTACAAGGTTTAGGTGTACTTGTGATGGTGTTTCGGTTCCTTTCCACTGTAGCCTTTGGCTTGACAAGATGGGGTTTAAGAGGAAATTGATATTCTAGAAAATATCAGCGGTTTGACTGCACTGACACTATTGGACAGGAAAAAAACTTGAACTGAATTGAGCTACCTTTGTTTTTTCGTAATTGATACATTTTGCAACACTTACACAGCTATGGAACTGAATTAAATCAACATTGAAAAAAACTGAGCTGAATAATGATTTATTTAAATAAATGTGACTTGACAATCCTTTGCACCCATTCTAACTGAACTACTGAGCTGAGCTACTCCGGTTTCATTATGAAATGCAAGACCAAAACAACATTTCAGAGCATATGTTTTCTTTTGATTTGTTGTAAATTAATCACATAATGCTAAACTGCCCATACTGTGAACTAGTGGAATAATACTCCAGACGGTTTTAATTCAGTGTATTGCATTAATAGAAAGTCAGATGATATAAATAGTTTTAGTGTAAAATATTTGACCCAAAATAACTTTAATAGCATTCTCATGCTTCGAATGCAAGGACAGAAACCTTTATGGCACAGTCCGCGTGATGTAATTTTCATCATCAGAAGGGTCCGCAGACATCCCCACACCCTGTCCGCATGCAGCCCAATTTTTGTGATCATGCGGACGGTGCGCGTACAACAGCGCATGTGCGAGTGACTTGAGCGCTTGAAAACAGAAAGCACTAGATCCTGCAAACGTGCCAAACATGTCTTTCCATGCTCACAGCCAAAGGAGTATACTTTCTAAGGCTTGCATATTCAACTGTGCGAAAGATGGAGTGCGGAAAATGAAGTATACCCAGGCCTTTACTAGTCTGTCTCATTCCAGCATTTAATGCCGAGGATGACACTAATCTAGAAGCTGTGGATGCAGCACTGTCATTGAGAAAAACCCTTTGTATAGTGGACCCAAATATAAGCATAACACTGGATCCCCAGATTTTCCTTTAATTTTTCACCCATCTGTATTTTAAGTCAGGATATGATCTTTAATATTGGTATAACCATAACGACTTTGATTTGATTTTTGATTTTTTTAACTAATCACTTTTTTTGCAAAGTCAGACTGTATATGTCAGTGGATGGTCTTCGTAGCAATAGTTGACAACTCCTCCCTCATAAGTCACATCTTGATCCTTTTCTCCATCCTCCAAACAGTGGCTACGCACATATATTTCAGTGTCTCCACAGTTTCTCTGTTGTCTCATTATACGTCTCTTGTTGTTGCTGTTTCTCACTGATGCCTCAAGAGCTTTTTGTTTGCGGTAAAAATGTGAAAACTTGTTGAAAATGATGGTGATGGGTAGTGCCACAACTAATGTGCCGCTCAGGATGCAGCCAGATGCTGCCAGCTTTCCAGCCACTGTCACTGGAACCACATCTCCATATCCCACTGTTGTCATACTAACTGTCCCCCACCACCAGCAAGCTGGGATTGTGTCCAAACCAACATCTTCCTCATATTCTGCAGTGTAAGCCATTCCGGAAAACACTGATACACCCACTGCCAGGTACAGTAATAAGATTCCAACCTCTCTGTAGCTGTGCTAGACAAAGAAACAAAGACATGATATTTTTTACATGTAAAATGTAGGTAGAAAAAGCTTTAAAGCACTTATATACTGAGTTGTCAAAACTGAGTGTTCTGAATGTTCAAAATTAAGTTCAAATTGTAAAAATGGGATGGAATTGGGAAAAAAATGGGATGGAAGACAAGGTAGGGGAAAAAATGCTATTTCTGGATTTTTAGGGTCTTGCGTCATATATCAATTTAGTTACATAAGACATAATCAAAACATTTACAGTCAGTACTATTCAAAATGCCAGTGGTTTTCAATCCTGATCTTAGGGACCCACGGCACTGCACATTTGTTATGTCTCCCTTTATGAAATACACCTGATTCAGATTTTCAGCTCATTAAGAGAGAGGTCCATAAACTGAAAAGATGCTGCATTCCAATTCGCCTACACATACTTTGCACTAAAAGTATTTACTCTTTTTGTGAGGAAAAAGTACATACATTTGTGTAGCAGAAGAGTAGGCAAGTTTTGAGACACACTACCATGTAAGAAAATTGTGTCTTGTGACATTATGTGCCGTTTTGTCACATATCGTCACAAGCATCATGTCACCATAAACTGGCTTGTCTCATTTAATGTCTTAAATACATCTCTTCTTACTAAGTTTAAAATGTTGTTGCAGGTGAAATATAAAATGAATAATAAGTAATGTCCCTTAATGGAAAAGGTGTGACTGCAGTCTAAGGGGGCTTTTACACTGGGCTCGTTTGCTGCGGTCCGAGGCCGAGCGCGATTGTTCCCGGCATCCCCCGCAACGTTGGTCTGGTTTCACACTAAACTTGATTCTATCGAACTCTGGTGCGTTTGCGTGCATCTTTGCAAACGTGCACGCCGCATGATAGAAAACATGACGCGGGTCCATTTATTGTGTTTTTTATTCATTTAGTGCTATTATGCATAGCTGAGTAAACAACACAGGTTTACTGTGTGTGTGTGTGTGTGTGTGTGTGTGTGTGTGTGTGTGTGTGTGTGTGTGTGTGTGTGTGTGTGTGTGTGTGTGTGTGTGTGTGTGTGTGTGTGTGTGTGTCGCATAAGCTGTCTTTCCGCAGCTTGCAAATGGACTCTTTTGAGGAGACAGTGGATTTCCATTAATTTGTTGCCCTGAATGCACGCACTATACGCAAATACACTGCAGACTCACTCTTGCTCGTATCCAAGGTAAATCTTCATCCCTTACGTGTTATATTTAACTAAATACATCATAATCGGCTAAAACGCATGCACAGGATACTTCACTTCCTGAACAAGTGTGCACCCGAGTCCGTGTTGCTTTCACATACACGCGAGCCGCAGCACGGTTCGGGAGCAACCGAACTGAAACCACCTCCTCCCGGTAGTCTCGGGTTCGGTACCCCAGTGCATACACGGGTCCACATGATAGCGTTCACATTAGCGATTTTTCATGCGAACCGTGCCCCGTTCCGAACTAAACTGCCAGTGTGAAAGCCCCCTTAGTGGAAGAGAGGGGGTATGCAGAAGGATGGTAATTGCCTCAGGGGGTACGCAACTCTAAAAAGTTTGGGAACCGCAGTAGTCGACCATCAGGGGACTTTTAGCATACTCTTTTCAACATATACTATGATTTGGGACACACTTATTGTAATCTCGCATACTATTTAGGATGCACATTGGGACACAGGGAAAGATACTATTTATGGTGGATTGTATGCAAACAGGGAACCATGGGCACGTACAAAATGTAGAGTGGCATGAATCTCCCTCCAGGTCCAGGATTAAACACCACTACAACAGAGGTCTTCAACCAAACTCCTGGGGACTCACTGTCCTGCAAAGTTTATTTCCAACCTGCTTTAACACACCTGACAGTATATTTCAAGCGATCCTGGAGAGCTTGATTAGCTGCTTCTGGTGTGTTTGATTAGAGCTAGAGCTAAACCCTAAAGGGCAGTGGGTCCCAAGGAGCAGGGTTGAAGACCTCTGCACTACAATATGTAGATTGTAAATACCCTTTGCACAATGGCAGTGTAATCTCACCCGTAGAGTAGCACCTAGTGACCTTAACCCTGTTGAATGCCTAGCCAACTTTAGGACCCTGAAGATTCTCATCAGCCGCAACACCTGGACCAGTTTTCCCAAGTTGCCCAGCTCTGACTCACTCCCAATGACCAGATCAAAAAAGATTGTTATGTATATTGGCATCACTGAGATGATGTCAATCACGTTTAGTGGTAGCAAGAAGAATTTGCGATGGTTTGGAGCAAGAAGCATGCGAGTTACTACCTCAAAGGTAAACCAGCAGATGCAGAACACTTCTAATACATGCATAGTTGGGTCTTCAGTTGGATTACCACTTTCATCAAATTTTTGGTATTCTGGAATGCTATTGATACACATGGTGGCAATTGATATTAACACTACACAAATGGAAAGCAAGCTGAAAACTTTGCTAGGGATTGAATATCCTGGATTTTCCAATGTTAGCCACAGACACTTCCGAATGTTTCCAAAACGTATTTCATGGAAGTGCTCAATATCTTTGTTTAGATCAGAAATCTCATCAACTGATGTATCCACACTGCTAACATCACTCTCTTCATCCCAGGATGTATGATGTCTCTTCAGTTTACGATCAAGGTAACGGTAACTACAGCAGCTGTCCAGAAAAAAGTCACTGATTCCCCAGTACTCTATTTCCTGAGAGAAGGAGAAAATGCACAGCTCATCCATAATATGCAGCTTGCCGGTCTGATAGAAGTGCAGGACATAAGGGAAGAGACCAGGGTTACGGTCAAAGTAAAACTCTTTCTGTTGAACATCAAAGTCATCACAAAGCTGTAGAATGTCATCCTCTGAGTCACAAGATAAGAGTTGGCCAAGACGTGTGTCCGGAAACTTCTTCAGAATGCTTGAGCATAGAGTGTGCCTCAACCCACCTACATTGATGTGTAAAAGGTGGTCCTTAGGATCCAAAATCCACCAAGGATGTCTTTCCTTCACCATGGTCTACCTTCACGCTGTAATGGAAAAAAGGAAATTTAGTATGGCTGGAAAAAATAACAGGTTCATTTTGGTTATTCCATTTACATGTTAAAAATAATTTTTTGTAATTTTGTCAGTTCCAGAGGGTATGAGTAATTTTTTACAATATATATTTTTACACAATATGATTATAATTTTACACAATTACTGTGTTCTCATGTTATTTGCGTACTGTTTGGCTCCACAAAGAAAATCCTGTGATGTGTGATGCAGTTCTCAGCTTATTCTGTGAATAACAATTCTTAACTTTCAATTTATGTAACTCTGTATATTTTATTTTCATCCTTTTTTTTATTTAAAAATATATTCTGAAGTGTTTTTATTAGTGCTGTCAATCGATTAAAAATTCAATCGAGTTAATCACAGTCATGGGCTGTGATTAATCACGATTAATCGCACATTTAAAATATTAGGATTTACTTAACCTGCAGTGTTGAAATAAATAAAACAAACTGTTTTAAGTAAACAAATTCTTCAGTTGTATTACCTCAATCATTAACCTTTATTTAACAAGTGTTCAATAACAATCTCTTAATTTGTTGAGGCATCCATATGAATTGCAGACATATTTAGCAGAAACCAACAACTGTTACAAACAAATGTCTGCTACAAATTCACAAATAGCTGAACTGTAATTTTTTTGCATAGTAAGTAACATCAACTCAAAATAATGCAACACTAATTAGGCCTATTTTAGAAATGGAATCCCATAATGTCTGTGAAGAGTCAGAGTGAGTAATCTCTACATTTTTGATTAAGGATAATTACTTCAAACAGTGTGCATCTGTGCAACATGCCTCCTGTCAACCAATCATACAGTCTACTCTTCTCTCAGCCAGTTGCTCAGGCAATCTAGCTTGTTCACATTAGGCATCACATTTTCAGATGATAGAGCTGACCTATTCTTTAGCAAAATATGGCCTGCCAAAGAGAACAGCCTCTCACATGGCACTGTTGAGGCAGGTGTAACCAAGTATCTTTTTGCAATATGGGCCAGATTAACAAATGCACCCGCTTGTGAAGATCACCACTGTAGTGGACATGTGTCTATGCTGACACAGGGCTCTACCTTGTACCTCTATAGAGATTTATCTGTGGACAGTGTCTCATCATTAGACTCGGACTAATCCCATCAGTAGGAGGGCTGTCTTCTTCTTTGGTGGCTCTGGCTCCACTTCTTCTCCAGATGTCTTTGGTGCTGGTTCTCTTTTCTTCAGCATCTCACTCAGCTTTTGCCACACTTCTCCCCTTTCTGTTCTGGGAAAGCACCTAAGGTCCTTGAACCTAGGATCTATAGCGGTTGCTACCTTTAACCACCACAGATTTTAGTTATCCTTTCACCCATTGAGGTCCTTAGGGAATGGAGCCTTCAAGAGCACTATGTAGGCAGGGTCAACATCAGAGACCTCCATTGTGCGCAGGAGATGACATAGTGCAGGAAGCGCCACAGAGCAGGATACATACTTGCCACCACCTAGAACCTCAGTGATGTACCTACAGTGCAAACACAGCACCACATAAATGACTACAGTTTTCATTCAGATGGCATCTATTTAGGGTATACGCCTTAAATTATGTCTATATGATTACTCATTATTTATTTGTTCGAAATGACATTACATCAGCTCGTTCTTCGATTTCACTTGAAGTATAAAGCCTTTAGTGTCAGTGTGTCATGAAGTCCACTGAAGGCAAGTTTGAAGAACCCAGCATTTATTTCCTTAACAAGATCAAATATAAAACAAAGGCATGACGTGGCATGAACTCAAAACATGAACGCACCAAACAGTGGTAACAGGAAACAAATTTGACAAAGTAACAAAGCAAACATAAGGGCTTAAATTGTCACGAATCATAAATCTGTGTGTTATATTCCTTGAGTTTATGTCGGGTGTGTATTGGGAGTTTGGGTGTGTCAATGCATGTGCGTTGCCTAGGTACTACAGCGGATTACTCTAATTAGAAGCTCAGCTGTGGCTTGTAAGCTGCCTTTATCTAGCTGGCATTGTGCACTGTTGTCGGTTCGTCACTCTTGTTTGTTCTCTCAACTAGTTCCTGTTGGAGTCTCCTTGCTGTTTTTGACTCCTCGTCTTGCTTCCAGGCATTACGGAATTCAGGTCGCCCGCCTGCAACCCGTGGCGTTTTGAGTATTGTTCCCCGTTTGCCTCTAATAAACTGTCTTTTACTTGCACTTGGATCTTGGGACTCGTTATTGTGACAGAATGGATGGATGGATCCAGCAAGTATGGCCGAATTGAGGGAAATTCTGTCGAAGAGCGATACTCGCATGCAACAGCAGGAGACACCACAACTCCACCTGTTTCTGTCACTCAGACCACTCGTGCTATTGAGCCTCGTCTTCCGCCTCCAGCGTTCTATTCCAGTGAGCCGCATTTATGTCGTTCATTTTTGACTAAATGTTCCCTATCTCTCTGCAACCTTCATCATTTCCCACTGAGTGGTCTAAAGTGGCTTTTGTTATAACTCTCTTGTCGGGTCGAGCGGCCACTTGGGGAACTACTGTTTGGGAACAGAGACTACCTTGCTGTGTTTCTTTAAAAACATTTTCTCACGAGATCAGAAAGGTCTTTGATCATGTCGCTTCCGGTAGAGACGCAGTGCGACTGCTCACGGAGTTGCGTCAAGGAGATCATCCTGTAACGGACTATTCAGTTGAATTTCACACATTGGCGGCGGAGTGTGGCTGTAATTCGGAGGCTAAATGGGACATGTTTTTATATGGACTTTCTGATTCCGTCAAGGATGAGATTTACACCTTGGACTTACCGACGGGGGTGGATAAACTCATAGACTTGGCCATTCAAGTGGATACTAGATTACGATGGCGGGGACCACGGACACAGCGAGGGTGGCCTATCAGCGCACAGCCTAATGTATCTTTTTCTCCAGGTGAAGCTATGGTGTCTTTTCCAGATCCTGAGCCCATGCAGATGGGCAGATCCCATCTATCACAGCAAGATAAGCAGAGAAGGAGAGAAAGGGGACTATGTTTGTGTAACCCAGGTCACAAAGGGTTAAAATAGAACCTTGAAAAAAAAAAATAATAATATTATATATAGAAAGAGAATAATCTTTATTTTTCAATATAGTATAAAAAAAGAGAGAAATCTAAACAATAATTGAATTTTAAAATAATTCTAAGTTGAAACTAGTCAGAGTAACCTGAAGAGATCGCGAATTGGATGAAGTGAAAGTTGAGCCCCGCCTCTAGAAAAAAAGATTGTCGAAAAGAGAAATATGAGAAGCTATATGAGAGAAGCCATATGAGAGAAGCTATGCGAGAGCATTACTCGTATTGAAGTTGATAAGAGATAAAAACAAACTTTGATTTTATTGGACAGAAGTTCTTTATGTTCTTAATCGGAAGGAAAATTTAGGCAGTGGCGATTTACACAAGTAATAAGACCAAAGCGATGGGTTTTTAGGATAATCACATACATTTTCTATTCTTTTCGGATTATATTCTCCTTGGCCGGATTTTTTTCCTTTTTTTCTTTTCTTTTTTTTCTTTTCTTTCTCTTCTTTCTTTTGAGCATATGTGAGTGAAGGTTTTATCTGCTGCCGATCCTGAGCTTCAGCAGTTGAGATTGACGTCGATGAATTGTCCTTGCCTTTTGCTGTGGATGCATTGCGAGCAGAGCCGGCCCGAGCCTTTTGGGGGCCCTAAGCAGAATTTGATTTGGGGGCCCCCTCCCACTACACAAAGTCACCTGTGC
This sequence comes from Siphateles boraxobius, assembly GCF_051911475.1. NCBI lineage: Eukaryota > Metazoa > Chordata > Actinopteri > Cypriniformes > Leuciscidae > Siphateles > Siphateles boraxobius. The sequence continues at coordinate 30,183,290 of NW_027509042.1, forward strand.
TTGACGATTATTGACACAAATGTCACGCAATAATGATAAATTATAAATGAATAGAGTGAGGTTATGTATTATTACAAAATAAATACTAAATAAAAAATAGATGCCTACTAGATGAAGTTGAAACTTTTACTTTACTCTTTTACTAACTCTTTGAAACTTCTTAAAACAAACTGTCTCAAAACTTATATAAAATAAATTATTTGCAAAAAATAATGACAAAACTGAGAAATCAGAAACATAATAAGAGCAAGGGTTCAACAATGCTATTATTGTTGAAAATTGTAAAAATATTATTATTAATTCTCAACTGTCTCAATACAGTGTAACTGTCCTCAAAATCTTTTTTATTATTATTATTGTAACAGACTTTGTTGGATTGTACATGACAGAATCCAACAAAGTCTGTTACTATAACAGCCTACCGGTAATGTACTGGCCCTCGTTGTATGTGTGTATGCAATCTATTTTTCCCCTCGGGGCTTGCCGTAGATAGGAATTGGTCGTGCGCACTTGGTACTGGAGTGTCGCGGGTTTTTGGAGTTAGTGATCTGATGTGTGGTATAATAAAGTGGAGAAGAGTTCAAACTGCTATGTTTATTATTTATTCAAACTGCTAACCTTACACCTAGAAGGTTAAGTTCCCCTGCGGCTATTTTCTCCAACTTAAACCGATACCGTGACTATGCTGTTGCAGTTGCGCACGAATTGTCTATGCACTCGCGAGGTGTCTAGATTATGCGACTTAAACGCTGGCAGACACAGCAGCAGTTGTTGGCAGGTATATTGATCATGAAATCAGAATTTTCCTGTCTATAATTATTCAATCATTCATTCATTCATTTATGTCACTTGTTTAAGTCATCTAAAAAAAAATTTTTTTAACTCGATTGGGGGCCAGGGGGCCCCAAGCAGCCGCTTAGTTCGCTTATGCCTCGGACCGGCCCTGATTGCGAGGACTGGCGAGCCATTACCATCTGAATCGTACCTGGTGATATAGTTTCAAGCGTGAGGAATACATATTGGTAGGACGAACCATTCTTCTCTAATCACCTTTATTCTACTGGATTGAGCAAATACATTTTTTTTTTATTCATTTTTCTTTCGGACTCACTGGATTGAGAAACTGATTTTTTTTATGGACTAAGTCATATTATTTTTTTTCTCTCTTCCCTGAGTCTGAACTGAAACACTGATTTTCTGAACTGAAACACTGATTTTCTGAATTGAGACATTATTATTTTTATTTTTTTGTTTATCTCTCATTGGACATTTCAATTGAATGAGACATACTGTTGTTTATGTTGTGTTTTGTTTTTTCTAAAAAGATACGAAAAATATAAATACCTTTCGTATATTTAATACTTACCATTGATGTTTTGAGTGGTTATTCCCTTTTGTTGTCGTTGTGTATCATTAGCTTTTTTCCTCCAGAGAGTCGCACTTAATCTTCTGAGACTGGTCTAAACTTAGTTTAAGCTTGTGATTTAGGTTACAAAAATTTGGCGAGCCCAGCCAGGAGGAAAAAATAATATTATTTAAAAAACAAAAATTAGAACAAAAATATTAAGTGCAAGACTAAAAAGGGGGCCAGTTATACTTTACCAGAGTGAAACAGTCAAAATGAACATAGTGAAACAAGAAAACGTGAACGTTACAAATGCTGTCCTCGTTAGCGGCCTTGTTCTAACTGAAGCAAACCAGCACGTTGAAGCATATTTGCTTCGATATGGTTCTATAAAACGTAACTTGCTGATAGATGACCCTACCTCAAAATTTCACCGTAATGCCATAGTGGAATTTGCCCATAGTACTGCCATGCAAAATTTAGGACCTTTACTACCCTTGACATTTGTATGCCCTACTGACCTGAATGTTACTTTTCATATACACCCCTTAGACAGTATGTGCCCTCAGGCTGACACCAGTGAAGTTACTAAGGGGTACCTCGAAGAACTGCAAGCAATTGCCAGTGCAAGCGGGAAGTCATTTCAAGATGTGCTCCAGGAAGAATTGTCAAAGATTCACCAGGTTAGTGTTTCTGGAAAAGAACCAGCGGAGTCACAGGGAGTGAGTTACTGCAATCTTGGTAACAGTCACCTGAGTCCGGGGGGCAGCAATCCCCCTCTGTTGAGTGATGAGATCCCAGAGTTAAAAAGCCCGGTCAGGGACAACACAACTACTGCTACACCCTTGCAGTCGGAAGCCAATGGAGCCATACCTGTTACGAGTGTCGACCTTCTTATGACAGATCCTTCAATCTCTGATTTGCATCGAACAAGGAAAATTCTTGACAGTCTGCTTCCCCCAGCTGGGGATATTGTCAAACATGTCTCCCCCAAAAGCCTACCTACTGTGTATCTGGAACTGCTGGAGTCTGTGTATGGCTCTGTTGAAGACGGAGATGAGTTGCAAGCCAAGTTTATGAGTTCTCTTCAAAATCATGGCGAGAAGACTTCAACTTATTTGCATAGATTACAAGTTCTCATGAGTATAACAATTCAACAAGGTGGAATATCTGAAAGTGAAAGCAATTTTGTCGTGGCTGTTGGGACAACAGCCTCATCTCTGACCTTCAGCTGGAAAAGAGGAAATCCAACCCACCTTTATGTGCAGAATTAGTTGCGCTCATTCGCACAGAAGAAGACAAAAATGCCTCCAAAGAGGAACGAATGCGGAAGCATTTAGATAAAACAAGCACTGTCCTGCTCCTTCGAAATTGAGAATGTCAACCCAACAGATATCTGTACACCCATGCGATGCACTTGGTGTTGACCATGCTGAAGCAACTCTTTTAAAGCAAGTCTGTGAACTCCAAGCTTTGAAAGACTGTTTAAAGGAGAGCTACGAATTAGCCATCAAGAACGCTGCAAAGGTAGCCGATCGCAACAAGTGTAGGTTTGACAAACCTGTAGTGGTTTCTCCTCTTGAAGAAGGACATAGAGTCCTGGTGCGGAATGTTAAACTGAGAGGAAAGAACAAGCTAGCAGACAAATGGGAGTCGGATGTATACGAAGTTTTTCGGAAAGCAGGTGATTTTCCAGTTTATACAGTCCAGACAGAGGGAAAGAATGGTCCTATCCGCACTCTGCATCGTGACTTGTTACTACCATGCGGGTTTCTCCAAGCGGATGAATCAGAAGAGTTGCCGAAACAGAGTCTGAACCATAGACCCAGAACACGAGCTTACTTGGATGCTGGAAAAGCGGACGGATCAGAAGCGGCTGAAGAATATTCAGATAGTGACTATGATCCTGAGCTTTCTTATATGACTGCAAGAGGATTTGAGATTGATACCAACATTCTTTCCAGAGCATCAACGAGTGTGAAAAGAAGTGTGACCAACTTACCTGATCAAGTGCCTCCAAAAGAACCTACTAGCGAACCTGTGGGAAACGTACCTGGAAACTCACCAGAAGAAAACTCCTTACATGTACCGGGTCTGGCGGAAATAGCTGTGTCTGAGGATAAATCTGGAAAAGTAACAGAAATTGTTGAACAGAGGCAAAGAGAAGAACCCCAAGGACCATCAAGTGAGTTTTCTGAGCGAATCCAGAATACATTGTCCAACACTAATGAAGAAGGGACGATGACTCAAGATGAGATAAACACGGAGGTGAATTCTCACAAGGCTCAGATGGAACAAGAGGATCAAAGGGAAGAGAGTTTTGTTCCTAGACGTTCTCTAAGGTCAAGAGAACCCCCGAGACGACTCCAATACTCGCGGTTGGGGCATCCTCTCAGCCTAGTCATTCAGAGTAGTAATACAATACACCTCCTGTCAAAAAATGATTGATTGAAAGGTGGGCGTGGTTGTCATTTGATCTCGTCCCGCCCCTTCCGGTCCCGCCCCTTCCGGTCCCGCCCCTTACCCCGCCCTTCCGGTTCAACCCCTTCATGTTACCTTTGACCTAGTTCCGCCGCTTCCTGTTAAACTTTCTGTCAAAATGATGGATGGTGACAGTTAGTTTGATCGTTTGAAGTTAGTTTGATCAAGAAAAAGGGGCATATAGGATGTGTGACAATTAGTTTGATCGTTTGAAGTTAGTTTGATCAAGAAAAAGGGGTATAGGATTTGTGACAGTTAGTTTGATCAAGAAAAAAGGGGTATAGGATGTGTGACAGATAGTTTGAGAGGAATTGGCTTTGATGATGACAGTTAGTTTGAGATGAATTGGCTTTGATGATGACAGTTAGTTTGAAGTTGGTGTTTTGTCACCGCATCCCCTACATATCCCTGAGCTTATCACGGTCAGCTGTGAAAGTGATAAGAAAACATTGTGGAAGGTTATCTGTTCTGTAAAAAGAATATAAAATAAAACCTCACACAAAAAGTTTAAATAAATGCAGAACTATTCACTGAACCAAGCATTTCCGTTTAAATAAAATGGAGCCACAAAAATATTCCAAACAGTTAAAAATGTATTAGAGAGTTGAAGAAAAAAACATACAGCTTATGTAAAACCTCACACAAAAAGTTTAAATAAAATGGAGCCACAAAAAATTGCAAACAGTTAAAAATGTATTAGAGAGTTGAAGAAAAAAAAACAATGCAATGTATGAATGATCTCACACTGACTCTAAACATAGGGAGCGCTCGTCTATGTATGTGTGTGTGTGTGTGTGTGTGTGTCAAAGCAGGAATTCCCCTCCCTCCACATTGCTGAGGACGTTGGAAGTTTATCTCACACCGAAGTTGAAAAAGCATTATGTTCATTTAAATGAAATGGTTATAAAATTTACATTTAGTCATTCACAAATATTTGACACTGACTCAAGTTGAAAAACCATGCTGTTCAATTAAAAGTATATAAATTAAACAAGAATAAAATCATCTTACTGTTTCACCATGGCTGAAAAAAACCCACAAGTGTTTCCCCTGAAGTCTTTTCTCTCTGTCACACCAGCGTGTGGCTTGCCTGGTATCTGTTTTTGTGACACGTTCCTGAGCCCATTGAGAAATATCTTACACAACAGTTGAAAAGCATTGTGTTCCTTTAAAAATGTATAAATTCCAATATATCATATACAAAATAAATAGTTTACTAATTTAACTAAAGTTGAAAAGCATGTTGTTCATTTAAAATCTTACTAAATTACTGAAGTTGAAAATCATGCCGTTCATTAAAAATTCTTACTAAATTACTGAAGTTGAAAGGCATTCTGTTCATTTAAAATAAATTTTTACAAATTGACTGTACCAATTATGTTAGATTTAGATAAAAATAAAATCTCCATATTGACCATTTAAAGTTGAAAAGAACCCTTTTCAAGTATTTCTCTCTTTCTCTCTCTCTCACAACAGCGTTTGACAGTCAGAGGGGTGTGTTCAGTGATCAGAATGAGACTGTGAATGTTTTGCTAAATTTATTTCATATTGTGTAAGCATTAAAAGTTTGAAATAGATCTTTTTAAAAATATGATTTTAATTAAATTCAATGAATTCATAAAAAAACAAATATGCTATATTGATGGTCTCTGGGGAAAACTTGACTGTATTTTTTTATTTATCATGGTGCATGTAAAGAACTTTGAAATTTGCAGCTCTCACAAGTTATCTCACACATTGTGTGAAATGTTTAATTATTCCTCAAGTAGTATCTGTGAGAAAATCCCCACATAGGCCTATCTGTTGTGAGAGAGCAACAATGAAGACTTTTAGAATCTGTGTTGCCTCAGGCCGAGCCCCATTGATAGCCTGCTTATAAGCTCCTTCCGATCACCAGCACATCTTCAGAGAAATACGTTACTTTACAATAATGTTAGCTTCAGGATATAGGGTGACAGAGCAGATGAGCCTCTGTGCATCATGTAATGTTAGTCTGCTAACGCCTTTCCAGAGCCAAAGTTTTGTTCGTACTAAATTTATTTCAAAGCATAATCGTAAAAGTTTAAATATGATCTTTTAAAAATGAAAAGATTGTTTAAATTAAATCTTTACAGTTTTAATACATTCATATCTTTTAGAAGATTACTGTGATGATTTTTGTTAAACGGTGACCTTAAGTATAATTGTTATTAATATAGCCATAATGATTTTTGTACTGTAACAGCATATTCTACCCCGTACACCTAAACACGACCATCAAGGAAAACTGGTGTTTTCTGAATTTTTACATTGTTTTTTTACATAGTGTTTTGCACTCTCACACACTAAGTTGGTTCCATAAAATCAAATAAAGTATATAACTCAATGTATAATGACAAAATGTATTCAAACAATTTAACCTTAGTTTTAGCTAAATTAATATATATAAAAATTATATATATATAAATATAAAATATAAAAACTCCTTACATTTTCATAGAACTGAAGAAGTAGTAGAAACGTCCTGGTGGCGTATGCAACCCACCGTTCCCTGAAGGAGGGAACGGAGGACGTAGTCGACGGTCGTCTGAATGGGGATCTCGCTAGAGAGCCTATCCTCTTCGAGTACTATTGAACGAGCCAATGTAATTGGCGTGCGTGATTCGAATCACACACTCCGCCCCCGCGGCGTGGGTATAAATACGGAAGTGGATGCATGCACTAGTTGCTTTTCGCTGAGGAGCCGAGAGTAACCCGGGGTCAGCGGTGGTCCAGCGGTAGTGGCAAGGGGACTACGTCCTCCGTTCCCTCCTTCAGGGAACGGTGGGTTGCATACGCAACCAGGACGTTCCCTTTTAGTCGATAACGTCAGACGTAGTCGACGGTCGACTGAATGGGGATAACCTTTGAAAACGCCACTAACGCTGCCACCTTCCAGTGCCTAAACCAAAGCCTCCTGATGCCCCCGCAAATTTAAGGCGGGGAAGGACAGGGCTTAGGCCAGGGAAGTCACTGCTGTTCCTACAGGACCACTGGGAAAGCGTTCCCCGTACATTGGAAGGAAGGGACGCTGCGGAAGCCATATCCAACCCAGAGGGAGGTAACGTGGAAAATACACATATGAACTGGGCGGAAACCGGGCAGTCTAACATATGGAATGTCACTGGGGTGGCTCCAGCCTAAGACGGGGGGAGACACACCGGACAGTGACGGCAGAGAGACTCTGCCGAGGGAAGACACGGGCTCACCGCAGGGAGCCGTATCATGGAAGAATACACATATGAGTTCGCCGTAGGGGCCCCAACATATGGACCCAGCCTAACACAGGTTCCACACTGCTTACGAGTGGTAGGCCTAACACCAGACGTTCCACACGTCCGACGTCAGAGGGGTGTGGAGGAACTCAACAGGGTTAAATTTTAAGGGAACTCAACTGGAGTAGAAAGGCGCACGTATCCAGTCCATAGGAGGGGAATGGCGCAGCAAGCCGACACTTGAACCGGGCTCACGGTGAAACTGGCTTCATGAGAAGGGAGCCCACGGGAAGCAGCGGTTCAACTAGGTGTCGTCCAGCCCCCAACTCTAGAATCTGTTTTAGCAAAGCATATCGTCAACGCCCAGGCGGAGCACTTTAAAGTGAAAAGTGAAAGTGAAAGTGACACGTGATGGCCAAGTATGGTAACCCATACTTGGAATTTGACCTCTGCATTTAACCCATCCAAGTAAGTGCACACACATTAGGAGCAGAGTAGTGAGTAGTGTACACACACACACTGCAAATGTGGATACACACACCCGGAGCAGCGGGCAGCCTTGAGTGGCGCCCGGGGAGCGATTGGGGGTTAGGTGCCTTGCTCAAGGACACCTCAGTCATATTCCTGCCGGTACTGGAATTGAACCAGCAACCTTTGGGTCACCAGTCCAACTCTGCTACCATTAGGCCATGACTGCCCCACTTACACTCACCATAGAGGAGCTCAACACCTAAGTGGACATGTTGCATCTTGGATTTTTACCGAAATGAAGGCAAGCACTAGTGCGACTTTGCATGGAAACAGCCTTCCCTCTCTGCTGAATTCCAACAGATATTTGTAGAGCTGGTCTGAGGTCTATGGCTTGCGTTCTGTACACGTCCAAGCGAACGGACAGAGAAGCCAGGGCTGGATCTGCCTCCTCCAGGGCACCGCTTGCAGGCTAACCACCTGCTCTTATTACGGGAGAGGTAGGAACCTTGGGCACAATCCGAGCCGGGGTCTCAGCTTTTGAGAGTTAGCCGGCCCAGACTCCAGGCACAATACGTTGACCGAAAGCGAGCAAGTCCCTACCCTCTAGTAGAGACCACGCGAGCAGGAGAACTGATATAACAGAATTTTTAACTCACTGCCTGCAGTGGCTCAGGGGCGGTCTCTGCAGTGCATCGCACCAGGGACAAGGCCCAAGAGGATAAAGAGGGACGCAAGGATTTACAAGACCTTGCTCCTCAGGAACCTGACGATCAGAACGTGCGTCTGCACACTTCCACAACACGATGAGCGTCGTTTAAACACAGAGGCAACATCATTTTGAGGGTGTAGGAAAACAGCCTACTCCAACCTATTTTGCAGGAAAGAGAGCACTGAAGTGATCGAAAAGCTTTCAGGATCTCCTCTGGAAGGAAGACGCACTCAACGACTAGGTTCCACTTCTAAAGGCGTAAGCACGATATCCATTTCTAGGGGGTGCTCGCAGAAGTGATGGTAACTATGACATGCCTGTGATAGCCACCTGAACCTCCGCGCACAGATGTAAGACCGCCCGGAATCTCCGGGGGAAGAACGCGTGTGCCATCGTGCCCCGTCCCTGAAAGAGTTTTCAGGGGAAGTCAGTAAGGCTGTCGATGGGAACCAGGTCTAGTTGGGCCAATAAGGGGCAACTATGAAGACCTGTTTCTCTCCTGACTTGGCACGTAGGTGCAAGCGAAAAGACAGGATCATTGCTCAACACAACATGTAAAGATCACTGGGCTTCAGGAGCATTTTCTGCTCAGCACTTGAGTGTGATAAGTTCACTGAGCTTCAGGAGCATTCCTGCTCAACACCTGAGTGTGATACACTCACTGAGCTTCAGGAGCATTTCTGCTCAACACTTGAGTGCGAAGAACTTCACTGAGCAACAGGAGCATTTCTGCTCAGCACTGCGTATGATGAATTCACTGAGCTACAGGAGCATTTCTGCTCAACACCTGAGTGTGATGAACTTTTCTGCTCAACATGAAGTGTGATGAATTCACTGACTTGAGCAGGCGCAAGACGACCATGAGTCGCAGTCGCTTTTAGAAGGCTCACTGGGGTTAAACGCATTTCTGGGGGCCCCTGGGGCAGCTGAGAGCCAGTGTTTGTCCAAGGGTAGTCCGCTCGGTTTATACAAACACTGGCAGGAAGACGAAACCGGAGGGGCAACTGAGCGGCCCCGGAATGGTCATGACCCAGCTGGACCCAGGGGATGGAGTCTCCACTTGCCCTGGCTATAACTGTCGTGAGGCTCGATGGCGGCACGATTGAGTAGAGAGGGAAGAGTGGAACAAAGCGTCCTCAGAAGCGTCTGACTCCAAGGAGGAGGTGACGGGTGAGTTGTGACATGCAAGGGAAGCTTGCGCAACGGTCGCAATGTCTAACAACTCGAGGCACAAATGCCCGTATAGTCGAGGGTCGCCACGGCCCCCGTTAAAACACGCCCTTTGTACATGGCCCCTCTGTTGAAGAGGGTTTGGCAGCAGACCGGGATGAACTATAGTCACACAGGGTGAGCTGCTCTGCCACGATCACCTCGGAACTCGATCATGAAGCTAGCGCTGAAGCGGTCACATATGGAGGAAGCCAAAGGCTGCAACTACCATATACCCCAGGAGCCTCTGAAAGTTCTTTCAGTGGGACCCTTTCTCACTTCAAACACCAGCTGAACACATTCTCATTGGAGAGACGTGTTAGACCGAGTCCATCTCCAAAACCTGAAAAAGAGATACTCAGCCCGTGGGCGAGATTACTCTCTTCCAGTTGACCTGAACACCCAACGGGCTCTGGAGCACTCGAGGGGAAGGTATCACTGGTATCACAGTATCACAGTATCACTGTACTGATACTCCACCCTTACACGCAACACACAGGATGGCCTGCGGTGCGGAAGGTAGAGATCTGAAGCACATGTCTTTGAGGTCGGAGCTGCAGACCGATCTTGGGCCAAGATGGTCACGACCCACCACCTAGTAGCACAAAGAACGAGTTTACAACTGGCCTTCGTACCGGCTGGAGGAGTGGCTATATCAAATCCTTCGCCAGCAGGATAAGATAAGCACGCACAAGTCAGGAGCACTGCTCAACACTCGGTGTGATGAATATCACTGAATTTTCAGGAGCACGTCTGCTCAACACCTAATGTGATGATTATTACTGACTTGAGCGGGGTAGCCGAGCCTGAGGTGGGGCAGCAAAGTCGAGAGACGGCAGGGGGTGCGTGAGAAGGCGGATGACCGGGTCCTCGAACGCACCAAGCTGCCTGCTGGTGACCAAGAGGGAGCTGAGGGGTGTAAGGCTATACAGGGTCACACCCGCCCGACTGGCCTTCTTGGGACCCAGGAACAGATGAAATTGCTCTCTCTTTGAAGTGTGGGAACCGCTTGCTCCGCTTTTTTTTTTTTTTTAGGGAGCCAGCGGCGGAACAGACACACACACAAACAAAAGGCTCCACCCGGCCCTCACCCGGGGGGAGGGAGTGATCGTGCCACTCCAAGAGCATCTCATCCATTCCTGGGTGGCCCGCTCCGGAATGCTTTCGCTGTCGCTTGCCACCTGGCTTGGCAGCGCCTGGAGCGGGCTGGGCGTCTCTACTGCGGCCGGCTCCATGCTGAGGCCTGGGTGGAGGCTTCTGCGGAGGCCCAGCAGGAGCGGCGGCCGGGGAACGCCCACGGCGACGAGCAGGCGGAGGAGCTGCCACCGGGTGGAGGCAGCAGCTGGCCACCGGGGCAGGATGTGCCGGATGACCTCCGTCTGCGCTTGAGCGGCAGAGAACTGTTGGATGCAGTTCTCCACTGCGTCGCCGAACAGCCCAACCTGGGAAACTGGGGAGACCAGGAACCGAACCTTGTCCGCATCCGCCATACCAACCAGGCTGAGGCGCTACTGGACCACCACGTTGGACATCGCCAGACCGATCACGCACGCTACGACACTCGTGCCCCGGAGGGTGAGGTCGGATGCAGTGCGGTGCTCACCTATGAGCGCACGGTCTGGATTACCCTCGTGCATGCCATGGGTGCCCTAGCCTGCAGCAACGCCATGGCATGCAAGAGGAAGCGGCTTGCCCACAGGCTTTGTAAGCTCTGCCCGTTGGAACGGACGAAACTCACAGGCCTTAGGGGGGAGACGAGGATCCACCCAAAAGGCAGCGGCCGCCAGACACAGGTGCACCCTTGCCGACAGACCGCTCCAATGGAGGGACCCTTCGGAACCCTTCACCGTTCCTCCATCAAGGGTAATGAGGGGGAAAAGCTATTCAGGCAGTTTCTGGCAGAGAAAGATGCTGTTCACCACCTGATAAGCTCTCCATGCCTTTCGGGAAAGAAAGACACCAAACTCCAGATTCTAACCGAGACTGAACGGGACACGGTGGAGGTTCCACTCGAGCCCGGCAGCCTCGGCGGCCCGTTTCAGCATAGCTGATAATTCTGGATCCGGCTCGGGCAACATTGAACTCCCGGAGGGAGACAATGCAGCCGAGTCATCATCTCTTTTTTTATTTTTTTATTTTTTTTAATTTTATTTAACAGTCAAACATACATACAAACCAACATAGTGCAGCAGTGAGCAATCTTGTAAATCCATAATTCCAGAAGTGACATAAAAGTGATTTAAGTGTTTGATCTAAGTGTGTATGTGAGCGGGTGTGAGTGTGGGTATGTGCATGTGTGTGTATGCGTAAACAAAGTAACCATTTATTATCTATTACCATTGTCATTACCATCACCACCCTACTCCCCACTACCACCACACTGCCAATATTGTGTTGGTCGATTTTTATTTCCATCTTACCTCCTATGTAACAATTGCCATTGTCAATCCTGCACAAAAAGATGATATAAGATATAAGATAACCTTCCCCCACATCTCATCAGTCCCTATCTTTTCCTAATATTTTTTTTTTTTTTTTTTGTTATGTGCAATGTCTAAGGTGCATTAAAAGAGGGAGTACAGTGCGAGAGTGTCTCAAATTGGGACAGAGATGCTGTCCCGTTGAAACCACTTCTCGCCTGTCTTGCCTGCCTTGGTGTTTGTAAGGTTTTCCATACATATTCCTTTTTTTTTTTTCTATTCTATGTTGTGTTGCATTAAAAGCCCATGAAGAGATAAGGGGGGAGTTATTGCAGTAGTGATGACAATGATACTTAATTCCAATACAGCATTGACAATGGCAAGATTAATGATAATAATTATGATAATAATAATATTAATAATAAATGACAATGATGGTGGCAGTGGCGACCGCAATGGTGAAAGCAAAAGACAGCAAAAACAGCAATAAAAAATAAAAGTGAAAATAGTAACTATAACAATAACAGTAAAGATAGTAATAACAATGATGACAAACAAGTTCCAACAACTAAAATGCATTAATATTCGTGGGTTGATTAAGAGGGTGGGAGGAGTCGGAGTTGAAAACAGAGATAGGATTCATAGCTGTAAGAGGTCAGAAAGTGTTGGATGGCAGAGGTCAGTTTCAGATGCGTAGTTATGAAGGGGAGATGCGTATTCCACTGCAATGAAGTCTGTAATAAGATTTTTCCAAATGTTAATGTGTAATTTATTTCTAGTTTTCCAGTTCATGAGGATAGTTTTCTTGGCGATGGTTAGAGCTATGAGGAGTATTTTAGAGTTTATAGTTTTATCAGTGATTATTGTGAGGTCCCCCAGCAAGCAAAGAGAAGGCGACAGTGGGATGTGGCAGCCAACTATAGTGGATAGTGACTGTGTGACCCATTCCAAAAGTGCTTGATTGGAGTGCAGTGCCAGGTTGCATGGATGTATGTATCTGTAGAATTTTGATTGCAATGTGTGCAAACTTCTGATGTGAAACCCATTTTAGCTAATCCGTTTCCCGTGTAATGTGTTCTGTGAAGTATTTTGTATTGTATTAACTGAAGATTCGCATTTTTGGACATGAGATAGATGTTTTTACAGATTTGGGTCCAGAAGTTGGCATCAGGGGCTATTGAAAGATCGTTTTCCCATTTTATTGTTGGTAAGTGTATGGTCTGAAGTTGGTTTGAAATTATTTTGTATATTTTAGAGAGGAGTTTCTTTGGGGAGGAAATGTTGACCAAGTCTGATATTGCCGGTGGAGATTCTAAATTTGTGTCTCTGATGTTTATTTTTGTCAGAACAGAAGATTTGATTTGCAGGTATTTTAAAAATTCGTTGCTCCCGATGCCATACTCCTGGGCCAGTTGCGGAAATGGTCTAAATGTGTTAGATTTGAAAATATGCTTAATGTGGGTGATACCCTTTTCCGCCCATGTGTGAAAATTCAATGTTTTTTTATTGCTTATAAAGTCACGATTGTTCCATAGTGGGGTGAGGTTAGATGGAGCTAATGTAGAATTTGTGATTTGGTGAAATTTCCACCAGGCTGTCAGAGTGGTGGCTATGGTTACTGCATTAAAACATGTGTGTTGTTTAATTGATTTGGTGAGAAACGGTATGTCAGCTATATTTAATTCTTTGCATAGTGATTGTTCTATATCTAGCCATATAATATCAGATTGGGTGGGGTGAATCCATTTGTATATGTATTGCAGTTGGTTAGCCATTGAGTAATATTGGAAATTTGGTGCTTCCAGTCCTCCTTGAACCTTACTTTTTTGTAGTGTAGTGAGTTTTATCCTTGGTATTTTATTTTTCCAATAGAAGCGATTTATAATGGAGTCTAGTGATTTAAACCAGGTGAGTGTGAGGTGGGTTGGAATCATTGAGAATAGGTAATTCATTTTTGGTAAAATCGTCATTTTTATTGCTGCTATCCTGCCGATTATGGAGATTGGAAGGTTGAGCCACCTGTGCAAATCGTCTTCTATTTTTTTTAGCAGTGGTGTGAAGTTGAGTGTTACCAACTCTGACAGTCTGGAGGAAATCTTAATGCCTAAGTAAGTGATGTGATCATGACATATAGATATTGGTGATTGATGGGGTGCCACATCCCATTTGGTTTTATGTAAAGGGAGGATGGAAGATTTGTTCCAGTTTATTGCATAGTCTGATATTTTTGAGAAGGACTGGATTGTTTTAATTATTTCTTGAGTAGATGCTAGGGGTTCTTGTATATATAGTAGGATATCATCTGCATAAAGTGAGATTTTATGTGTTTGTTGTGGTGTTTCAATACCTTTGATTGCTGGGTTTTGACGGATAGCTGCTGCTAAGGGTTCAATAAAAATCGTGAATAGGGATGGAGAGAGTGGACATCCCTGCCTCGTCCCCCTGTGCAGTGTGAAGCTTTGTGATGTTAGTCCATTAGTTGTGACTGTGGCCAATGGTGAGGTGTATAAAATCTTGATCCAGTTAATAAATGACTCTCCAAAGCCGAATTTTTTTAATGTGGTGAATAAAAATTTCCAGTTGACCCTATCAAAAGCTTTTTCGACGTCTAATGTGGCAATGAGAGTATCTTTCTGTTGTACTGATGAGTAATGCATTAAATTGTATAATCTGCGGGTATTATTGGATGCATGTCTACCTTTTATAAAGCCGGTCTGGTCAGGATGGATTATATACGGTATAATTTGTTCAATTCTATGGGCTAGTGCTTTGCTAATAATTTTTATGTCGACATTTATAAGTGAGATAGGACGATAGTTAGATGTGAAGGTGTGGTCTTTGTTAGGTTTAGGAATGAGTGATATAAGTGTTGTATTCATATGGGAAGGGAACTTTGCGTTATGTTTTATTTCTGTTATTGTTCTGCTAAATAGTGCGTATAAGGTTGACCAAAAATGTTCGTAAAACTCAGCAGGGAAGCCATCCGGACCTGGTGCTTTGTTATTTTGCATGCTTTTCAATGCGGAGTGAAGTTCTTTTTCTGTGATTGGTAATTCTAGTGCGTTTACTTGTTCCATGTTGAGTTTTGGTAGAATGGTGTTATCGAGGAATTGGGTTATGTCTTCTTGGTTTGGGTCCAGATCAGATGAGTATAATTTTGTATAGTAATCTTGAAATGTCTTGTTTATCTCAACTGGTGAATTGGTTAGCTTCCCTGCCGAGTTTCTGATGGAGGTTATAGCTGTTCTTTCTTTATTTCTTTTAATTTGACTGGCTAAATATTTTCCGGATTTATTGCTATGGTGAAAAGTTTCTTGACGGAGCCTGTGAATCAGAAACTGGTTTCTTTTGTTTATTATTTCATTAAGCAAAAAAAAATTTTCTCTAATTTCTTTATAGATGCTTTCTGATTGATTATTTGCATGTACAATTTCTAATTCTTTTATTCTTTCTTCCAGTTGGACTTCTTTTTCTCTGTCTTTTTTTTTTTATGTACTGAATATGATATAATTTTCCCCCGTAAAACTACTTTCCATGTTTCCCAGAGCAGTGATGCTGACGACTTTAGAGAGTCATTTATTTCAAGGTAGGATGTCCACTCTCTCTTGAAATAGCTGTCAAATTCTGGATCTTTCAAGAGTGATGTATTAAAACGCCATCTGGTGGGGTGCTGTGGTATTGCAGATAAATTCCATGTAAGAGTTACTGGAGAATGGTCACTAATAATGATCGGATGAATTTTGGTTTCTAAGATATTTGGTATGATTGAATTACTGGTTAGAAAGAAATCAATGCGGGAGTAGGTTTGGTGGACATTAGAATAAAAGGTGTATTCTCTGGCGAGTGGGTGTTGTAGTCTCCAACCATCACCAAGACCAAAATCACTCATGAACTGTTTTATTGTTTTAGAGGACTGCCAAGATTTTCCTGTATGTTTTGACCTGTCAAATGATGGATTGATTACAGTGTTATAGTCTCCCCCTATAATTATTGGACCGTTGGAAATGTTTGAAAGCGAGGAAAAGAAATTTGTAAAGAAGGATGAATCATCAGAGTTTGGTCCATAAATGTTGCCAATTGTAATTGGATTATTATTGATTGAAATGTTAATAATGATAAAACGGCCTTCAGGATCTGAAATGGTTGTATGGTGGTTAAACTGTATTTTTTTGTTTATTAAGATGCATACTCCTCTTTGTTTTGAATTATAGTGGGAGGAAAAACAGTGGTTAAAATGTGTAGTTTTTAAGCTGTTTTGTGTATATTGTGAGAGGTGTGTTTCCTGTATTAGAAATATATCTGCTTGTGTATTTTTTAGGTAATTTAAAACTTTATTTTTTTTTTGTTTGTGAACCAACTCCACGAATATTCCAAGTTAAGAATTTCAATTGCATGAACCTATAATGTATATTTCATAGTTACCTTGTATGAGTATAAGTCTGTGTGTATGGATGTGAGTGTGGTTGTGTGTGTGTGTGTGTGTGTGTGTGTGTGTGTGTGTGTGTGTGTGTGTGTGTGTGTGTGTGTGTGTGTGTGTGTGTGTGTGTGTGTGTGTGTGTGTGTGTAACACCAAATGACAAATAAAACAGGGAAAACATAGATACCTATAACCAACAACAGAACATATAAACAGTGAGCAAGGCTATTTAGGTGCATTTAGAATACAATGTGCGTGCATGGTGCAAGTGGTTTAATTAAAGAATATGAAGATTATAAATTGAATATAAATTGAGCATAAACGGATTGGAAATGTAACATTGCTAGTTTCAATAATTAGTAAAGCCAGTAGTGTCTTTGTCTCTAAACAATTGTCCATCAATATATAATTTGTCCACTGTGATGATTGCTTTTTTACCTTGATTGGTCATTGTCTTACGGATGGGGAAAAGTAGCTTACGTCTGCGGATGATCTCTTGTGGATATTGTTCGTTGAGTCCGTAATGAGTCCCTTTGAGCTGCCGTCCTTGTCGCTGAACCAGTACTTTTTGCTTGAAATGTTCAAATTTGGCGATGATGGGTCGGTAACGGGTGGAGTTGATGGGTTTCTGTCCTAAACGGTGAACGCGATGGAAGGTGATGTGCTCCACAGTCTCTGGTGTAAGTTTGAGCTGGTTAACCATGAAGTCCTTGACAGATTTTTCGGGGTCTTCGGTGGATGATTCGGGAATGCCGGAGAAGATTAGATTGTCTCTCATACTTCGTGACTGTATATCCAGGATGGTTTCTTGCATGGCTTTGTTCTCAGCGACGACGGAGGTAAGTTGAGTGTTTACAGTGGAAAGTTTTGCAGTGAGTGTGTCCACGGAGCTTTTCAGTGATTTGTTTTCTTCTGTGAGCGAATCGACTTGTTGTTGACTGTATTCCAGGCTATGGCGGAGGTTTTGAAATTCTTTGTGTAGTACTTCGATTAGTGAGAGTCTAGAATCCAAGTTAGATAAGCGCTCGTTGATTGATAAAAGTATGTCGGAACAGCAGTTTGTTTTGGTAGGAGATGTTGGTGATGTTGTTGACGGCGGTGAGTCGGTTGATGAGGGAGAATCCGAGGTGCGTGGTTTTTTGGCTTTGCGTGATCGGCCCATTGTACAGAGTCTGTTGAAGTGATGGTCAATGTAATCCTCCAGTTGGTCCAGGTCCGAGTTGAAATCCAGGTTTTGAATTAGGTTTAAAGCGGGTGATGTTGTTACGGGAAAAAACGAGAGAGAGAGAAGAGAAAAAAAATAAAAAATAAAAATAAAATTTGTTATCTTTTTTCTAGCAGCGGCGCGCTGCCATGTTGAATTTTCGCACCCACCGCACACACACACACACTACGTCAATACGTCAATACGTCATCCTACCCTTGGTGGGATGGGACACCTACCCTTGGTGGGCGTCTAGAGCCTCCGCTTCTAGAGTCATCATCTCTAGAAGTAAGCTCACCCTCCGATGCTGCAATCGACGTCCTGTCCTCCAGGGGAGCCCCGAGTGAAACCGCTGACCCACCCATTACAGATGGACCAGCAAACAACACAGGAGGCTCCAGTGGTTGCAGTGGAAGGGAGGAGTGAGGAGCCCACAGGGAATGGTTACCGGGGCGGGACATCCAACACTATCCTCCGGTCACCCATCCCACACAGCACCCGTGCAGGGTGGGGCATGGTAATGGGGACTCGCTCTCCGCGTTTAACGAAGGCGAGTCTCGCCCTCAACACTGCGACAGTCATGTTCCCACAGTGAAAACATGAGCTGTCCACAAAAGCTGTCTCAGCATGCTGTAAGCCCAAACACGTGACACAACAGTTGTGACCATCAGAGAGAGACAGGGAACGACCGCACCCAGAAACGCACGGGCAGAATGACATCTTGAAAAAGACGCAAACGCACCCGTGTTGCACTTTCAGAAAATAGGACCGTCACCAGTGCCGGAGCACACAGGGGAATGACCGCGGCAACACTGAACAGAGAACTGAAACAGTGAAGCACTCACTTTTCCGCCCTCTAACCAGCCATTATCACACACAAACATTTAGAAATTTGTTGCTGTTAAAACAGCAGTTGAGAGCTCAAAGCTCGCGATCACCGCTGCACTCGCGCTGTAGAACACCAGCACTGGGAGAGTCTTCCTGAAGAACACCGACACACTCGCTCGTTGTAGACAACAGCACTTTCAGAGACATCAAACGATCGGCTCCGAAGCGAAAGGCAACTAGTGCGTGCATCCACTTCCGTATTTATACCCGCGCCGCGGGGGCGGAGTGTGTGATGCGAATCACGCACGCCAATTACATTGGCTCGTTCAATAGTACTCGAAGAGGATAGGCTCTCTAGCGAGATCCCCATTCAGTCGACCGTCGACTACGTCTGACGTTATCGACTGAAAGGGAACTAACAATAAAAAAACAAATAGTTTAACATGTCATAAACAAAAACCCTCCCAGATCCATCAGGGATAAACTACAGGGTGAGATGAAGCTTCACACCCTCACAGAGACGAGAGGAGTGACAGGCCAGATGAGCCTCTGGGGTCACAATGCCCCAGCATATGCAAAGTTAGTCTGCTTTCCACTGTTTTATTCATATTAAACTCATTTAAAAGCATAATCTTAAAATTTTAAATGAGATCTTTTCAAATTAAAAGACCATTTAAATCAAATCTGTAAAGTTTTATTAAAATCGTATCTTCTATTTATCTTCTACTTCTGTATGATATAAATGATTTTCATAAATTTAACCTAAGGTATTATTTTTACTAAACATCTTTTGTTCAAAAAATAAAATAAAAAAATGTATAAATCAAGAACTGTGCTTTGGCGTCTTAGATCTTATTTCAAACAGTATTTTTGTCCATGCGACATGAAACATGTTGGCACAATGTTTTTGTTGTTTTAAAAGAAATCCCAGGACCCTGCTGTCAGGATACAGGCACAGAGGCGGAGGTAAGTGAATTCAAACGTGAGTTTATTTACAATGATTCAAGTGACAAGGTGAATAGGCAAGGTTCAGGTGAAGGTGCGGTGACGATCACTACGTGCAGAGCGGATTCCAGGTGAGCAGATCCTCCTTTAGTTAGCTTGGCGTGAGCAGAAACTGTTCATTGATACGTCTCCTTTTCTATTTCAGATACAGTAGCGGACACGGAGATCTCGGCGGGAACGTGGGACACTCAGACGAATCTCCAGGACTCGGGGAACATGGGACCAGGCAGGACTTCTGGGAACAGCGGGACAAGGATACAAAGGTGAGTATTTCAAAGGTGAGTATACGTTACGTGGTGGTTTTCAGGTTGACTTGGAGACTTCAGGAGACAGAGGGTTATGGTCTATTCCTGTTGGAGGCTTGACAAAGTCTGAAGTGTGCATGGGTGTTTTGTAGAGCTGGGTGATGAGGTAATTGATGGTGCACAGGTGTGAGTGGTTAGTATTCCGGGGAGAGTGATCTTTGAGTGGTGGATGGGAATGAATCTGATTGATTCCTGACACTACCCCCTCCTCCAGCGTCCGCGCCAGCGGACCCAGGACCCCGACGTCGCGGGGGTCTACCTCGAGGTCGAGGAGCAGGTTTTTCAGGATGTTGTTCATGGAAGTCAGTGAGTAGCATGGGATCGAGGACGTCCTTACGAGGTACCCAACACCTCTCCTCTGGTCCATAATTCTCCCAGTCAACCAGGTACTCGAGTTGACCACCCCGACGTCGGGAGTCCAGGATCCTTCTTAAAGCGAAGATGGATTCTGCTTCAATGGGGAGTACCGGAGGATTCTCATCTTGCGCCAGATCAGTAGAGGGAACTGGAACAGGTGAGTGATGGGGCTTCAGAAGGGAGACATGGAATGAGGGGTGGATGCGATACTGGTTTGGCAGATGGAGCTGGTAGGTAACTGGATTAATTTGCCTCGTTATGGAAAATGGACCGATGTATCTTGGACTTAGTTTGCGACAAGGTAGTCTCAGCCGGATATCCTTGGTCGAAAGCCAAACCAATTGGCCAGGTTGGTATTCGGGGGCGTTGCGACGATGAGCGTCTGCGAAGTGACTGTGGCGGTTTATGGCTTGTTGGAGGTGATGGTGAGCTTGGTTCCATACCCTCTCACTGTTCCGGAACCAGGCGTTGACTGCAGGGACTTCTGAGGTCTCCCCGGACCACGGGAACAGTGGGGGTTGGTAACCCAGAATGCATTGGAACGGGGTTAAGTTGGTGGAGGTTTGTCGAAGGGAATTTTGAGCATACTCTGCCCATACGAGATAGCGGCTCCAGAGATGCTGGTTGGCATGGCAGAAGGTACGGAGGAAACGGCTGACATCCTGGATTTTACGTTCCGCCTGCCCATTCGCCTGTGGGTGATACCCTGAAGTTAGACTTACGGTTACGTTCATTAATGCAAAGAAGGCTCGCCACACCTTTTAGATGAATTGTGGCCCCCTGTCTAACACAATGTCCTCTGGAAGGCAGAAATTCCGAAGACATGTTCCATTAACAGTTCTGCGGTTACAAATGCTGTGGGTAAGTTCTTCAGGGGAATCAATTTGCACGCTTTAGAAAAGCGATCAATGGCCACCATGATACAGGTGTTTTCCTCTGAGGGTGGAAGGTCAGTCACAAAATCAACCCCAATGTGTGACCAGGGTCTTTGTGGAACAGGTAGGGGCATGAGCTTTCCAGCGGGTAAGTGACGGGGATTCTTATTCATAGCGCACAGGATGCATCCTTGGATGAAGGTCTTGACATCGCGGAGCATGTTGGGCCACCAGTAGCGGGTCTGGAGGGTGGAGCAGGTCTTGGTTATTCCAGGGTGACCCGTCCCAACGGATGAGTGTGCTGAGGAGATTAGTGACAAGCGAAATTCATCGGGTACGTAAATCTTTCCGGTTGGGCACTCTGGAGGACTGGGCTGGTGTCGGGACAACTCCATCAGTTGCTCGTTTAAATCCCACTGAATGGGATTGACAAACATCCTTTCTGGCAAGATATTCTCGGGTTCTTCGTGGTGAGTTTCGGGGGCATGGAGACGAGACAGAGCATCCGCTCGGACGTTCTTTGAACCAGGGCGATAGGAGATCTGGAAATGGAATCGAGTAAAGAAGTGTGCCCATCTGGCCTGGCGTGGATTGAGTCGCTTTGCTTCCTTTAAGTACTGGAGATTCTTGTGGTCAGTGAGAACCAGGAATGGTTGTTTGGCGCCCTCTAACCAATGTCGCCATTCTTCAAGAGCAAGCTTTACCGCCAGGAGTTCCCGATTGCCGATATCATAGTTTACCTCAGCAGGCGATAACTTGTGAGAGAAGAACGCACATGGCATAGGTTTGGGGGACGAGTTGGAGTACTGGGACAACACAGCTCCTACCCCAGTAGTGGAGGCATCAACTTCAACAATGAACATTTCCTCAGGATTAGGGTGTCGGAGTAGAGGAGCTGTGGTGAACGCTGTCTTTAGAGACTGGAATGCGTGATCGGCCTCACCGGTTCAGAGCAGTGTCTTGGGCTTTCCTTTGAGGAGAGATGTTAGAGGGGCAGTTAACAGGCTGTACTGGTGAATGAACCTCCGGTAAAAATTGGCAAATCCAAGGAAACTTTGCAATTCTTTAACAGTCTGTGGGGTTGGCCAGGAAGCTATCGCCTTGGTCTTGCGATCGTCCATCTCTACTCCTTTTTCACTGAGTTGATAACCGAGGAACTCGACTGAGGTTTGGTGGAAGGAACATTTCTCTGCCTTAAGGAACAGGGAGAATTCACGTAGCCATTGGAGTACTAGGGAGACATGTCGTTGATGTTCCACTGGATCCTTGGAATAGATTAGAATGTCGTCAATGTAGATTATTACGAACCGATTCAGGTAATCTCGGAAGACTTCATCCATGAAGCTTTGGAAGATGGAAGGAGCGTTTACCAGACCATATGGCATAACCAAATATTCGTAATGGCCTGCTGGGGTGATGAACGCGGTCTTCCATTCGTCGCCTTCTCGAATTCGGATGAGATTATATGCGCTTCTCAAATCCAGTTTGGTGAATACCTTAGCCTCTCGAAGTTGTTCCAGAGAGGAAGGAACCAGCGGGAGTGGATAGCTGAACTTCACGGTTATCCGATTCAGGGTTCTATAGTCGATACACGGAACTTAGTCCGCCATCCTTCTTAGGGACAAAGAAAAAACTGGCAGCAGCAGGTGATGTGGAGGAGCGGATATAACCCTGTTTCAAGGCTTCTTCAATGTACTGTTGCATGGCTCTTTGTTCGGGGATAGACAGGGAGTAGATTCGTCCCTTAGGGATGGGCTCTCCTGGGACGAGATCGATGGCACAATCCCAGGCTCGGTGAGGTGGTAATTTGGGCAGCCTCGACAGGATTGAACACATCTGCAAACAGAGAGTAACAGGTAGGGATGGACACTGACAGGCTTTCTGTGGGGCTTTCAACGGAGGTTGAGTTCACTGGAATGTTGCCGGGTATGTTAACGATGGGCGTGATCGCGAGTTCGGCGGTCCTGGACGCACATTTACAACCCCAAGTCAGTATTTTACCAGATTTCCAGTTGATATTCGGTTGATGTCGTATAAGCCATGGGCGGCCAAGGATTATATCAGTCTGACTGTTCTCTAATATGAAAGGTTCAAATAATTCATGGTGTGTGTCTTCGACACCGAGGATGACAGGTTTGATCTGAGATGTGACATACCCCTGATTTATGGTTTCACCCGTCACTGCATGGATGGAGTACGGTCTGGTGGTGGCTGACTTCTCGAGCTGGAGTTTTTGACAGAGCTGTCCGGAAAAGAAGTTTCCTGCTGACCCGGAGTCCACAATGGCTGTGGCAGAAACATTGAAAGTCGTGGATTTTAGGATCACTGATATCGTTAATGGGGCTGACACCGAATCGGTCGTAAAGACAGAACTCACAAGCATTCTGGGGGGTCGAGTTGGACATGACTGACGAAAATGTCCTCCCATTCCGCAATACAGACATAATTTTAGCTCTCGACGTCGGGCACGTTCCGCTGGAGACAGTCGGTGAGTATCCACTTGCATCCTTTCTCCACCTGCTTCGGATGGACCTTCCGCGGGGTACTGAGAGGTACTAGTGGGTCGTTGAGTTTCGAGATAGCAGCCCTGAGATCGTTGGTGCACGCGGAGAGCTTGCTGGATAAACTTTTCCACACCCAGCCTGTCATCATATATTGCCATCTGAAGACGGAGAGCAGGATTCAAACCACGTCGGTAGACAGAGATGAGCGCCTTCTCGTTCCACCCACTTGCGGAGGCTAGAGTGCGAAACTCCAATGAATACTCAGAAACCGATTTTCTGCTCTGATGCAGTTGCAGTAGTTTGTCGCTGGTGGAGGAATCATCAACTGGTCGCCCGAAAACTTCTTTAAAATGGTCTACAAATTCCTGTACCGACGAAGTAACAGTGGATTCCTGTAACCACAATGTTTCAGCCCATCTTAAAGCAGCCCCGGATAACTGTTGGATTATAAAAGCAATCTTCGATCTTTCTGTGGGGTACAACTGGGTCTGCTGTTCCAAAGCGAGCGAACACTGAAGCAGGAACCCGTTGCAATCCTCCGCCCGACCGGAGAATGGCGCTGGACGTGATGCTGGGTTCGCGAAGCAAACCATAGAAGAAGTGGGGCCTGCGGAAGTACTGAGCGTCGGCTGACTGGAATTCACAACAGCGGTTGTAGGTTGTACAGGATTATCACCATGGCGGGTAGACTCCATCGCGCTGTTTCTTTTCCTTTGTAGGTCAAGCCTTCTGTCAGGATACAGGCACAGAGGCGGAGGTAAGTGAATTCAAACGTGAGTTTATTTACAATGATTCAAGTGACAAGGTGAATAGGCAAGGTTAAGGTGAAGGTGCGGTGACGATCACTATGTGCAGAGCGGATTCCAGGTGAGCAGATCCTCCTTTAGTTAGCTTGGCGTGAGCAGACACTGTTCATTGATACGTCTCCTTTTCTATTTCAGATACAGTAGAGGACACGGAGATCTCGGCGGGAACGTGGGACACTCAGACGAATCTCCAGGACTCGGGGAACATGGGACCAGGCAGGACTTCTGGGAACAGCGGGACAAGGATACAAAGGTGAGTATTTCAAAGGTGAGTATACGTTACGTGGTGGTTTTCAGGTTGACTTGGAGACTTCAGGAGACAGAGGGTTGTGGTCTATACCTGTTGGAGGCTTGACAAAGACTGAAGTGTGCATGGGTGTTTTGTAGAGCTGGGTGATGAGGTAATTGATGGTGCACAGCTGTGAGTGGTTAGTATTCCGGGGAGAGTGATCTTTGAGTGGTGGATGGGAATGAATCTGATTGATTCCTGACACCTACATTGCTCTTATTTAGATTAAGTTGTATCATTTAGAAAATCACCACACATGTTCAGAGACGCGATGTGCCTCTGTGGTCCATGACGCTGCATAAGTAAAGTTTGTCTTGAGCGAATATTACATTTTACTCGTCTTAATTCAAAGCATGATCTTACTTTTTTTTCTACGGTAGCTATGATCTATTGTACGTATAAGATCATTTTTACTTTTCTTGTATCTCCCAAACTATCCTTATTCATTGTGGAAACACACAGGGTGAACCCCTTTACTGAGAGTATACTATTGGTTATCTACTCAAATATATGTAGAATTTTAAAATGTTATCATTTGTTGATGCAACAGTTTGTCCGTAGGCTGCATGAACAGCCTTTGGGAGAGCTGATGATACTATATAGCAGGAAACATGTCCTTTGACCTCCTCGATTTTCTAGGCTTTTTGTCAAAGACCCTACAACTTAGTCCTTAATGGTATGCTGTGTAGGAATTTCTCCCATCTAGCGGTGATATTGTGTTTTGCATTCAAACGCATAGTGCTCTCTAGCGTCTCGCTTTTGCAAATGCATGTTGCAACTACGGTAGCCATTGTGTGCCAAGAAGCTATGACAACACATCTTCCAATAGCATTTCATCGAGTTTAACTATACATGTTCTACTGTTATGCTGCCTATATAATGAATTACACAACCACGGAAAGAAAAAGCTTGTAATTTAGACCGTAACATCGACTTACCTGTCAAGAAGAAAGCAGACAACTTCTCCTTCATTAGCTCTATCCACCTGGGAAAAGCTATCACCATATTTACCCTCGTTTTGAATTTGCCGGACACGTCCCCCCTTTAAATTAATTTGTATGCTTTATCACGGCTACGAGGATTGCATTATGAAGTACTGTGCAGTGCAACCTTTCAAGCGCCTCTCACTGACCGCTTCAGAAGGTTTCAGTCAGCCGGCTCTGAACGAAAAGGTTGGCTAGTTGAGCTAGGCTAGTGCTTTTTGTCCCTCTCTGCTATTATAGTTTTTCAAGATGGCGGAACGACATGGAGGCCTCCATGGACTTACCCGTACCATGTAAATAAAGATAAGAAATTCTTTGCTTACGAGGATAAGTCAGTTCGTTGGCAAAGGTAATTTTACACCAATGAGAAAATATTTATGAATAAAGACATTGATTTTAGCTAATAAAATACTTTATTAAAAACTACCATAAGTTTAATTTCAGATGTGTAAATTACAAAACTCAATTTTTCAACCGAGTGAATCTACGCATGAGAGATCTTCAGAAGTCATAACTTCAAACCAAAAGATTAAAAACCAAAGATTAAGCTAAATGACACTAGGTTCCAGCATACCTACCCCCCAAAATCAAATACTGTTTTACACTTTTCAAAGTATAATCTAGCTTTAAAGTTAGAATAAAAAAGTTAAAATCATGCATATCTACATACGTGTTATGTTCTGACACAAGGCCATTAGCTGATTCTTTTTGTTTTATAAATTAACTTTACTTATTTCTACAAATATCAGCCTGATAAATATGTACTTAATACACGATGAAACAAGATAATCATGCTACCAATTACATCTGACACAATGTTTTTTAAGAAAAGTAGTGTTTTAAAATGCAACTAAACCAGATGATTTTTCTTTTGACAAACCTACAGAAATGCATGTCGATTACTAAATTTCAGGCATAGTGCAAACATGCAATGTTTGAGAAAGTGTAATCTTTGCGAGGTCTCACCCACAAATGCAAAACTTTGTGTTGGGTGATACGGCATAGCTTTACTAAAAGGAAAATATTATGGAAGTAATTTTCAAACCGTAATTATATTACATTTATATTTTATTAATATTATGGTTTCATGTTGATTTAAATTTGTTATTAATTAATACCTTTATTTTTATCTAACACTTCAATATCCAACACAAAATTTTGTTCAAAAATTGCTCTCTGATCCCAAATAATTAGATAATGTAATGTTCATAAGCTACAGTTAGAAATTCTCCTGCATAGTATGTGTTTAAATAGTAGTGCTTAAATCTTTGGCTGTATTTTGTCACACCGTAGCGATGCAAAGTACCATACTCTAGCCTATGGACTAACTTTATACAGTAATGCAAAAGACCAAATCACTAAGAAAGGAGGGTTGAAAAGCACTGTTTATAATAAATAGACAAAAGTTTGCAAATGATGGTTTTATTACTATTCAGATAGCTAGCCGATGTCGCTGTTTCACATGTTGGACCGTATGTGTTTTAGGTGAAGACTTTTCTTTGAGAGCCGTCAACATTCAGTGTTTATAGGAATAAATGACCGCTAATAATTTAAGTGATACTATTTCTGTTTGAGAACTAAATTGATACTTTGTTTAGTGCAACCTTCCCTCTATCTATGTTGTGGAATCACACAAAGTATTAACACGCTGCAAGTAAGCCTACTTACTTAAAGGTATTGTAGGTAAAAATCCCCAAAAATACTTTTTTCCAAATATTTTCAAACTGTCTTTATATATCAATGCATAATTAAAATGTAAGTACTCTGGAAAAGAAATGATAAAAATCGAGTGTCTGTAGTTCTCTCAGGACTGTATTAAACACAGCTCATTATTCCATTCGGGACGAAATAAATGATTGGCTGGGGCGACTGTCACTCTCCCTCGCTACCATGGATACCACCTCTGCTGATACAGGAGCAGCCCAAATGCGCGCACCCGTTTGAAGAGGCACGGAAGCTAATAATAACAATTATGGCTCAGTAACGTTACCTGCATATAGAGGCAGCGAAGTCAAACAAGTTAAAAAAAGGAAGACAGTATTTGAAAAGGCTATGAAAAAAAAGTCTTTGGATAAATAAAGAAATCATACGAGAGTCAATATCGGCGTGGCTTTCCAGCGGTGGCGACAACTGAGGTACTCATTCTCAAGGGCCTGAAAAGTGACTCCATGATGGCTTTATTTCTGTTAAAAAAATGGCTGTTTTCATTTTGAAGGCATTTATTTTTCATGAAGCATGTATCACTAGCACACGTCGCTACCTAATATAGCTACCTAACGTTACGTAGCATAACTAATGGTACTGGCTTAGCTATGACAGTGTAACTTTGGTTTCGACTGGTATAACGTTACTGTTAGTGAGCCAGGGTTGAGACGATAAATAAGCAATAGGCCTATCTGCAGTTGAAAGCTGTTTTGTTTAATTTTGCCAAATCTAACTTTAGGTTAAACAGTTTAGGGGATCTATTTTTATACCTAGCTTTACCCTCTGCCTAAACTTTGTTCCTATTTTCACCGTGAACTCTACCTGCTCCGTTTTTTCACGTTTGGTTTGTTGTTATATGCTCTACATATGTTTACCTATGTCTTTATGTTGTATCTGTATGTGCTATACAATATATGTTGTGTGTGTGTGTTATATTATCTTGGGTCTGCAATGCAGTTGTGAGAAGGTGTTTGAGTGTATGTTACCCAGTTTATCTGTAAACAATCTTATGTTATGAATCTTAAAAATTCAACATCATCACAGTGTAACTGATAGTAACGGCAAACGTGTATCAATGAAGCTATTTATAGCTTTGCCTTATATTGAGTTTGATTCCGTTACGAGCTAGTAAAATATTTTAAACTTTACAGGTATCGATATGCAAGCTTGATAGTGAGTACTAACAGCCATGTTAATTGTTTATATTCATACTGATAAAGTTAGTTATTTTATTACTTTTGATTCTGACATGATGTCACTACATCTGGTAAAGCTGGTAAACGCGTCCGACTCTTCCAGCTGAGCGAACGGCCGGGATCGTGCGTTCATCTGTTTTGGAGGCGTGGCTTTGGAAGGAGCCGAGAAGGGAGGGGGTGGGAGTTAATGGAATAATGAGCTGTGTTTATTGCAGTCCTGAGAGGACTACAGACACTCGATTTTTATAATTTCTTTTCCAGAGTACTTACATTTTAATTATGCAATGATATATAAAGACAGTTTAAACAAATTTGGACAAAAAGTATTTTTGTGGATTTCTACCTACAATACGTTTAAGTTACTGATAAGTAAGTATTAACGCGAAAAGTAAGCGCATGCTGTTTTACACTTAAACTATTACAACAGAATCACACCTGACTATTGCACTGAGAGACGCATATTCATTAAAGCTCGAGGCTGTTAAACAAAGTTCGGTAAAACCTGCAGATAACATTGCACAAAGTAAATTCTAGTGATCAACTTGCTAAAAAGTAAATACAACATGAGCCATACAGAAAAGCCACTTGTGATCAGTTTTGTAATTTACATTTTATATACTAGTCAATTAGCCGTTTACATCTTGCTTACTAGTCTCCGAGCGCGGTGAAACATATAGGAATTTTTTACATTTACATTTATTCATTTAGCTGACGCTTTTATCCAAAGCGACTTACAATTGCTATATATGTCAGAGGTCGCACGCCTCTGGAGCAACTAGGGGTTAAGTGTCTTGCTCAGAGACACATTGGTGTCTCACAGTGGATTCGAACCAGGGTCTCTCACATCAAAGGCATGTGTCTTATCCACTGCGCCATCACCACCCCCCTAATTTATGAAAAACATGGGCAAATATAGCATAAAGATAATTACGGTCGTCTACATGAGAGTGTTTAAGACTAAACAAATCATATTTCTTTTAGAATATTATTTCTAAAATTAGTTATTATTTTCATATTTCTGCTATGTCTACGAAACATCGTCATGAAAGATGAGTATTGCTGTTTTTATGGTACCTATAAAACTATTACGCTTCAAACTCGTCTAATTATTGCACTTTTCACAGCACGGTCATAGATACACAGTTATGTTGTGTATGTCACTAAACAAGAGTTAAGCTAATGAATTACCTTTGATAAGCGTTATTTTTACGTGTAAGGCGGTATGATTCATTTTTTATTCCGTCCACATCAATACTTTGACACCAGAGTTTTAGGTCTGATCCAGAAAACAGACGGTAAGCAGTAAGTTATGAACAAATGTGGTAAGCAGTTTTTGGCCTCCTCATCAAAATGTTTTAACATAGCGCAAGTTTCAGTTGTTTGATAAATTATCTAACGATTATACCTAACTATCAACAGTTATATGTGAAACAAGCTCAGTCACATTAGAGTTGGATTCTTGTTTATATTGTACATTGTTATTGAACCGCATGTTTAACATCTCTAGGGTTCTTATATTGTTTACCACGGTTTCATTTTGAACAACATTATCGTAACACTTATCGTATCGCCGGGTGTGATTGTAATGTTTTGTATGGTGTTTTTCTTTACACTTTCCCCCTGGATATCTGGTTCCTACAGTTAGCTGTAGTGAACTCTAGGTCTTCTCTTTGTTCATATACGACCGTATGCACATGAATTGGCTTGATTTAATAAAATGATGGTTTAAACCACATTATTTTATTATACCATTTTTAAATAGCGCTTAAATGTATATTTTATATTTTAACCCTTTATGCAAATATAGAATAGGCCTACCGCACAAGGATCTCTGAAATATTTTTTTTCGTGTAAAACATCTATGTAGATCTATCTATGTTTTTAAAAATACAAAGACATCTTTCTACCAGCGACCCTCAACATCTGGGCATACAACAAAACACAGTGCATCCGTGTACGATGATTTATCAGAAAATTACTTTTGTCGCTTTTTCTGAATAATCTCACCAAGTGCGGGTGCTTGATAACTATTGAACAACCCTGAATTCGATTACTCAATACATTTGAATGCGCTAAATGGTTATAACTGAACTTAATAGTCTACTACATCTTAATAGTTGGTAAAAGTTCACTGAAAGTCTGCGCAAAATAAAAAACATCCTAGCTACTTTCTAAATGCTTGTTACGGAGCTTATTGCGATCCATCCATACGTTTTGAACTTTTAATGTTTAATCAACATTTTGTTGGAAAACATATGGTGGATTTACTCAACTTTTTATGTCAACAGGTTCTACATAGCTGGGTAATGTCGCATTTAATTAACATTGTTTATTTCAGTAAACTTAAGTTTATTACATAAGATTAATTCAATGCCATTTAGTTGAATCAGGTTAACATTCTTAATTTAGTCCAAAACTATTAAGTTCAATTATCCTAAAATTAATATCAAACAAAAATTAAAACAAATAATACAATTGTTTCGTTTATTTAGGGATTGTGTTAAACAACCTTTACAAATATATCTAATAAGATAACCTTTTACAAAATCTTTACTCCGTAAAGACTCTTATTGGTTTGTCGCATCCAATGCATCCCCAAAGTAGTTGTTTTTATAATGATTAAAACCGCTTTATTTATTATTAGCATGGTCTACACTTTATGGTAAAACACTAACATATCAGAAATACTTTTAAATATAAACATTAACAAGTCAACGATTTTTTTATCTTGCTGTTAAAACAAATAAATAACGTTTTATTTCAAATTGTACACCCCTATCCAGCATGATGGGAAGGGGAAATCCATAGGATCTCTGAAATATTTCATCTCTTAAATATTCTCATCTAGTACTTATTCATTAAATTATTAATGTGCAAGAATCAAGACTTATAATATAATTTTATTATAAAATTGTGAAACTCCAAAGCTCTGACACGGTCGCAAAGAATGATGAGTTAAGTGGTACAATCTTTTATTTCAACAGTATTTTCCTTTCCAAAATTATGATAGACCGGCATTACATATACATAAAGTAGACAATAACTCCATTTATTTGTGATCCAATCATGTTTTGGTCTAGGGAATAGTTGACCTGACTTTCCACTATTTCATCAACATCTGTTTTTGAATTTTTTGACACCAGTGACACACAGAGATCTGTTACAAACATACACACACACAGAGTAGTTCGTCGTCTTCGAATGCGTCCCTACTTTCAAGCATCACATCCAGAACTTTTCTGACGATTACGCTTATCGGTTCTTTTCTGTTAAAAAACATGGGCGTCGCATCGGTCCATGTCCCCACCAACCCTCTAATGTCATCCGTTTCATTTTTGAGGTTTGTGACAGGTTTGGTATCCTGCGCACAATCGTTTTCCATATCGCACGCAGCATCGATGATCCTGCGCATCAAGTCAACCATCTGGTCTCTAAAATGGTCTTTAACCCTCTGGGGTCGGCGGTATCGCCGGCGATACCAGCTCACTTTTTTCCTTATCAGTGCAAAAGAGACTCAAATTACTCTGTTGATTTTGATCTTACATATAAGTGCTGTACATCATTACATCCTGTTAAGTGTCTATTTTTTTGTGGGTACTCACAATAAAAACAAAGTGTTGTGCTTTTCGTCAAATAAAGAAAAATAAACATGATGCGCATTTTACCTTCTCTCGTCAGTGAGGTCCATTCTGAAACGCGTCCGAAAAATGTACTGTAACTCTGTCAATACTTGTCACAGAGATACGAGAGATTTCTCTTTATGAAGCTGAAATTCTCTTCTTTTAAATTAAGTAATTTATATAAAAAAACAAATATTCTCAGTTTATGTAATCTGTATGAAAAGATGTCAGTATTTTTCTTTCCAGCTCATTATACCTCATTACGCGTTAATATGCTACGCCCACGGAGAGCGCGCGGTATTCAAACGCAAATGATCTAAGGCAAGCCATGCAAACATGCCAACACCCACCAGCTGGATTATAAAATCATGTTTAGTAAGTTTCTTACTACCGCTGTGAACACAGCGTATCCCTACCCTGTGAGGAATAATACTATCTAATAACCCTGGAAAATGTACCAGAAGAGCTGGTAGTTTCATTTCGAGGAGCAACGGATCAAGCTGATGTAGTAAGTCATTTATTCTTAAGTGCTTTGTTCTAATCACGATATTGAATAGTGTTTATAAACCGCAAAAAGACTGTTTAAATATGAATTGCGTGTCTGTGTGAAGAGAATTTCAGCTTCATAAAGAGAAATCTCTCGTATCTCTGTGACAAGTATTGACAGAGTTACAGTTCATTTTTCGGACGCGTTTCAGAATGGACCTCAATGACGAGAGAAGGTAAAACGCGCATCATGTTTATTTTTCTTTATTTGACGAAAAGCACAACACTTTGTTTTTATTGTGAGTACCCACAAAAAAAATTGACACTTAACAGGATGTAATGATGTACGGCACTTATATGTAAGATCAAAATCAACAGAGTAATTTGAGTCTCTTTTGCACTGATAAGGAAAAAAGTGAGCTGGTATCGCCGCTTTGTTTACTACAGTTATACAGCGCGTGTCTGTGCCGTTCATTCACTCTCGCATCTACATTAGTTAACATG
Organism: Siphateles boraxobius; assembly: GCF_051911475.1. Classification (NCBI taxonomy): domain Eukaryota; kingdom Metazoa; phylum Chordata; class Actinopteri; order Cypriniformes; family Leuciscidae; genus Siphateles; species Siphateles boraxobius. The sequence continues at coordinate 30,216,241 of NW_027509042.1, forward strand.
TTATTAAATTTACATGAACACATCCAAACTATATTGCTATAGCATACTAAGATGAGTAAAAATAGACTGAAAAATGTTGAAATAAAATGTCTGTATAAGCAACAAACTGTAAATTAACATGTATATGCTAATATGTCATACACAATATGTTACAGACTAAATATGAATGTTTAGACAAGATTTTGTGATTAGTTTTGGATAGATTATAAAGTTGTGACTGTAAAAAAAGACTACTGTCACATTAAATAGGTAAGCTTTTGTTCACCAATTTCTGCTCATGAAAATATACTATATGATGTTTTGTCAAAAATAAAGTATGTATATTGAATTATCAACTAAGATGTTATTTTAGTGTTTGTTCCAATATTCAAAATAATGAATCCTTACCTTTTTTAATATGTATGATAAAATGTATACTTTTTACAAAGAAAGAATACACTTGAAATATTGTTAAAATTGTAATTGTTGTTGTAATTGTAACCTATTTGTAATTGGTTACAATTTCTAATTGTAAAATATGTATATATAGATAATTTATTTTGTCCTTGCGTTCTTTGGGACCCTGTGACACTCCTGTGTGAAAGGGCTAATTAATATGCAGCTCATTATGTATGTGGCACATTATCCAGCCTTTGTCTTCTCAGGTGTGAACACGCCTCCACGCATTTTGACTTTCCAAACAAAAGGTGTCTTATAAAATTTAAATCAATGTATTGTTTTGTGTAAATGATTAGGCAGGATGATTTTCAGATCATTTTGAAGCAAAAACTCTAGGCAACAATGCCCATTAGTCAGTGGTGGGAGTAAGTCACACATGTGCAAGTCGCAAGCAAGTCTCAAGTCTTAACCTTCGAGTCTCAAGCAAGTCCAAGTAAATTTTTTATAAAGGCAAGTCAAGTAAAGTCAAGTCACTGCCTTATGTCAAGCAAGTCAAGTCAAGTCGTAGCTTGGGTCACAAGTCACTGGCAAGTCATACAAACGTTTGACGATTTCACTGAATTTATATATTAAAATAAGTTAAAACTACAGAAGTTGTGGACTATGGTTTTATATGCAACTTTATTTTTTTAATATATGCATTTCCAAATATAGCTGAGTGTTTACTACAACAAAAATCTAAATGTAACTGAAATTAGGCCAACATTAAAGCATGAAAAAATAAATATGCCTCAAACATATGGAGCTAGAAATGTGTCTTTATTACATGTGAGAAAATAAATGATCTGAGAGAAAAAAAAAAGTTTGAGAGAAAAAGTTATCACACTGATAGCAAAAAAGCATTTCATGAGAGAAAAAAGAATATTTGAGAGAAAAAGTTTTCATACCAATAGCAAAAAATAATATTTGAGACTAAAAAAAGTTTTGAGAGAAAGTATTTTCTCATAGAACATAAAAAAATATAAATTTGAAATTTTTTAAATTATTTCTGAGAAAAAAAATCTCTCTTAAAATACTTGGAAAAAAAATCTCAAATATATATTTTTTGCTATCAGTGTGAAAACATTTTCTCTAAAAATAAAAAGTGTTTCTCTCAAAACGCTTTTCTTTGCTCTCGATGCAATTTTTTGCTCTCGTGTCAGGATTTTGCTTTAGCTGTGAAAATTGTGTCATGGGCGGGGCCACGTTCTTTTTTTCCTATTGGAACGTTCCTATTGGCCAGTCGGGTGAGCATCGTCTTGTCTTAGGAGTCGAACTGAATCATTACACCATTGTTCGCGTTCGGTTCACCTAGATAGATGCCGTCTCTGCCTTAGAGTTTAGATTCTCTGCCCGAGCCCAGGCCCGACCTCGGGCCGATATTTCCCGTCACCATCCTCGGGCCAGGCCGGGCTTTTGATCTAGAGACGTGCACTCCGAACGCAAGCAGTGTGGCGCGGGACTAGGTTTGATGGCCGAGTGCGAGCGCGGGCGCGGGCTGTAATGCACTCACTCTGTGTGTGTGGGTTCCGGGAGAATAAAACGATTTGTGGGACTCCCGCAAACTAGAAATATCTATGAATAAAACATAAAAACTAATACATTTTTATTCATCTGTTGCAGAAAAACAACAAGAACAACTAAAACAAAATACAAATGATTTACAGGCCAGAGTTTTGTTTTATAACATGTTTGCAGCGTTGAGCGATGTAGCCAATCACAGACATATGTGTTGATTTCTTGAACGCAATGGCCAATCAGAAGCATTTAAGATAGTCTCCCCTCACTGCTCAAAACGGACTTTTTGTTCAGAGCTGAATTCTGTATGCTGGCAAATCCTCTAAAGGTGCGTTCACACCGCCGCCGACTTGAGCTTCCAAAGCGGCCGGAAGTCATTCATTTTCAATGGAAGCTGGCTTCTCTCAGCTGCAAGGAGCGTCAAATCCCTCGGCGTCGCGTTTTGAGCGTTTTGAGCGTCAATCAGAAAGTTGAAAGAAGCTCAACTTTATGGTAATGAGCTATGACGCGGTTCAGCGGCAAGCAGCGGCAAAACGCCAGAAACCAATCAGAATAAAGACGTCCTTCACTCTGGCTGATTCCGGAGAAACATACGATGTGAACTTTCGTTCCTACCAAAACATTAGTTCCGAGAAAATCGAGGAGAAGCTGATAATCGCTGTTGCTGGGTTTCCTATCATATATGATATGACGTTGTTTGCTTACAGGGACCAGTTACAAAAGAACGAGGCATGGGAATGCAATTCATTTGCTCAAGGTGACAACGATTTGACCAATTGCACTAATGCAAATAATAGCCTAATGCAAATAATAATAATAGGTAATTATTATTTTTTTCCCAGACCAAATGTGACCAAAACAGTTATAAAAATGCTGTCATTATAAAAGGTTTTTTCAATGTATTGCTTGTTTTTTTCTGTTTATTACATTTCATGTTGTGACACTTCTCTTCTCCCTGCTACGTCAGAGCGTCCAAAGCGTCAAAGAGCTTCCCCGTGCTTTTTGACAAGCGTCCTTGACAGAGCGGCCAGAGCTTCTTTGACGCTCAAGTCGGCGGCGGTGTGAACGTACAGTAATTATAACAAACAAAGTGTATATATTATGAAAGATTCATTGTGCAGTCAGCGTCATTGATAATAACAGAGATGTGTGAGATCGCGATGAACTGATGTCAGCTTTAGGGATTTTTCAGGGAGCGCACTTTGCGCGCATTCAGTCATGCCAAACCATGCACTCAGTAGCTGCTTGATTTTATGTTATAACAGTGGTTTGTGTGTTAATGCTTTAATAACACATAATTTATCAGGAGCATTTATGCTGATGTGTATGATGGCGACACGTAGGCTAACTTGAAAGTATTTGGAGGTGCAGAACAGAGGAGGAGGAGAAAGTAACATAGAAAGTAGTTGAGAACGTCAGTTATAACGACCCACGTATTAAAATGGTCGGGACTCGGGTTTAAATCGGGCTCGGGCTCATAATTATTGTTAATGCGTCGGGCTGGGCTCGGACACAACGTGCACGGGCTCGGGTAGGATCGGGCTTGATTTTTTGGGCCTGATCTAAGCTCTAAGTCGAGCACGGACACTCCAATGTTTGGGTAAGATGATGACACACACAACTGGATGTTAGCTGGCTGAGCAAGTTCAGCATCACTGAAGATTAAACATTAAAAATAGCACTCATATTCATGAATGAATGTGTATTATATTATTAGCTTGCTAATCGCTAGTAAAGCTAATTATTAATTAGCCATCATGCTAGGTAAACTTGCATGAGTGCTATTGTTTAATGTGTAATCTTCAGTGATGCTGAACTTGCTCAGCCAGCTACCCATCGAGTTGTGTGTGTGTCATCATCTGCAGAGACGGCATCTATCTAGGTGAACCGAACGCGAACAATGGTGTAATGATTCAGTTCGACTCCTAAGACAAGACGATGCTCACCCGACTGGCCAATAGGAACGTTCCAATAGGAAAAAAAGAACGTGGCCCCGCCCATGACACAATTTTCACAGCTAAAGCAAAATCCTGACACGAGAGCAAAAAATTGCATCGAGAGCAAAGAAAAGCGTTTTGAGAGAAACACTTTTTATTTTTAGAGAAAATGTTTTCACACTGATAGCAAAAAATATATATTCGAGATTTTTTTCAAAGTATTTTGAGAGAGATTTTTTTTCTCAGAAATAATTTTAAAAATTTCAAATTTAGTCTCAAATATTATTTTTTGCTATTGGTATGAAAACTTTTTCTCTCAAATATTCTTTTTTCTCTCATGAAATGCTTTTTTGCTATCAGTGTGATAACTTTTTCTCTCAAACTTTTTTTTTCTTCTCTCAGATCATTTATTTTCTCACATGTAATAAAGACACATTTCTAGCTCCATACAAACATTGCAGAAGACCATTAAAAGGTATTAAACAATTCACAATTCAAGTATAATTCCTATGCGACCAAAGGCATTCTTCAAACTGGCATCACCTTAATACAAGTTATATATTTTTAATTACGAAGTTAAAACCGCCAATAGGTGGCGCCAAATTACTGTATTAATGTACGAGTCATAGAAGCATTCATTTAACTTATGTTCAAAACGGCAGATTCGTTCTGGAACTAAGCAACTAGGTCACTGAATCACAAATACGCATAACTCTTTCTGAGGCTTGTTTGGAACTATTGTCATTGGAGAAATCGAGCAAAAACAGAAAATATTTGGAATATTAGGCTATGTCTAAATGTCACATCACAATATTTACTCTTTGTTTACTGAACTGTTTTATAAAATCATTATCACATTTGCAATCGCGTCAATATTCTGGAAATATTTTTTTAATATCATATGTTATAATTATGAAAATAACTCATACTAGGGCATTTTTTTCCACCACATTTTGAATTTTGGGTGCAATATTAACTCTGCTGGCATTTTGATAACATCTAATAGGTGTAACCCCTGATAACATCTAACCCTGCCTTAAGAGAAACATAAAACATGACAAAACATTAACAGTTTTCTATGTTGTTTTTTGTCATTGGAAAGAACGTCCTGGTTGCGTATGCAACCCACCGTTCCCTGAAGGAGGGAACGGAGGACGTAGTCGACGGTCGACTGAATTGGGATCTCGCTAGAGAGCCTGTCTTCTTCGAGTACTATTGAACGAGCCAATGTAATTGGCATGCGTGATTCGGATTACACACTCCGCCCCCGCGGCGCGGGTATAAATACGGAAGTGGATGCACGCACTAGTTGCTTTTCACTGAGGAGCCGAGATTAACCCGGGGTCAGCGGTGGTCCAGCGGTAGTGGCAAGGGGACTACGTCCTCCGTTCCCTCCTTCAGGGAACGGTGGGTTGCATAAGCAACCAGGACGTTCCTTTTCAGTCGATAACGTCAGACGTAGTCGACGGTCGACTGAATTGGGATCACCCTTTGAACACGCCACTAACGCTGCCACCTTCCAGTGCCTAAACCAAAGCCTCCTGATGCCCCCGCAAATTTAAGGCGGGGAAGGACAGGGCTTAGGCCAGGGAAGTCACTGCTGTTCCTACAGGACCACTGGGAAAGCGTTCCCCGTACATTGGAAGGAAGGGACGCTGCGGAAGCCACATCCAACCCAGAGGGAGGTAACATGGAGAATACACATATGAACTGGGCGGAAACTGGGCAGTCTAACATATGGAATGTCACTGGGGTGGCTCCAGCCTAAGACGGGGGAGACACACCGGACAGTGACGGCAGAGAGACTCTGCCGAGGGAAGACACGGGCTCGCCGCATGGAGCCGTATCGTGGAAGAATACACATATGGGGTCGGCGTAGGGACCGCAACATATGGACCCAGCCTAACACAGGTTCCACACTGCTTACGAGTGGTAGGCCTAACGCCAGACGTTCCGCACGTCCGACGTCGGAGGGGTGTGGAGGAACTCAACAGGGTTCAATTTTAAGGGAACTCAACTGGAGTAGAAAGGCGCACGTATCCAGTCCATAGGAGGGGAATAGCGCAGCAAGCCGACACTTGATCCGGGCTCACGGTGAAACTGGCTGCATGAGAAGGTTCTCAGAACCTGTTTGTTTTTCCACTGACTAAAGAGCCCAGCGAACGACGTCATTACGTCACTGTGTACGTCGCCATACGTCTTAGCCTTCCCAGAAACGCTTGCGCCAACTTCAAGCATAACAGTTACAATGGCGGACTACATCGGATTTCTGCAAATGTTTCTCCTGGCTTTGCGATCTTATATTGGGGTCAGAAGAAGACGTATAGAACACATTTGTGCTGCTCGTCTGGATAACTATAGACGGAGGTTACGTTCGAGAAGAAGGGTAATTATATAATTTGTTTCGATTCTTATTATTATTGATGTTAGCTCTTGTTGGATGCAAATGCCAGGCCGCTAGCTCTAATGCTAACGTTAGCTACAGTATGTACCGGTAGCGCAGACTAACTATAGATTACATTGGAAATAAACACAAAAAAATAATGGTGAACCGATTTTTATCTTTACAGGCAACGTTAGTATTGCGGCACATCGCAAGACGGAGACCGCCTGTTGTCTGGGCACACCCACGATCTCAGCACTGGTGGGACACAATCGTTCCGGATTTCAACGCTCAACAGTTTTTGCATAATTTCCGAGTGTCCCGGGGGTCATTTGAGTACATCTGTAGTCGACTCAGGCCTGACATGGGGAGAAGGAACACAAATTACCGTATGTGTGTCACAATCCGAAAGCGAGTGGCAATTGCCATCTGGAAACTGGCCACCGGCAGCGAATACAGGACCATAAGCCATCTTTTTGGGGTAGGCCTCAGCACTGTGTTTAACTGTGTTCAGGACTTTTGCTACGCAGTCAACAGGGTGCTGCTTCCTATGCACATTTCATTTCCTGACGCTGACAAGCTTGTAGAACTGGCCACATTCTTCCAGAATCGTTGGAGAGTACCACAGTGTGTTGGAGCAATAGATGGAAGTCACATCCCTATAATAGCACCAGAGGAGTACCCTAGAGACTATTACAACCGGAAAGGATGGCATTCAATTATTCTCCAAGCAGTGGTTGATGGCAAAGGTCTTTTCTGGGATGTATGCGTTGGCTATCCAGGTAGTGTTCACGACGCAAGAGTACTGAGACAGTCAAATTTGTGGGAAGTCCTAAATGACGGGGAGTTATTAGGCCAAAATAAAATGAACATCTCTGGGTGTGATGTTGGATATTATTTAATTGGTGACCCAGCTTACCCCATGCAGAACTGGCTCATGAAGCCCTTTTCAGACACTGGCAGACTGACACATGAACAACGGACCTACAATTACCGGCTGAGCAGTGCACGGTCAGTTGTGGAGATGTGTTTTGGGAGACTAAAAGGTCGATGGAGGTGCCTCCTAAAAAGAAATGACTGCAAGCTGGAGCTGAGCAAGCAAATGACACTCGCCTGCTGTGTGCTTCACAACATTTGTGAGGAACATGGGGATAACTTTACAGAGGAGCATCAAGACAGGCCTATAAACATTCAGCCTCCTGTCCAGGCGGTACCTGAACATGGTAATCAAGAAGGGGCTGACATCAGAGCTGCGTTAATACAGTACTTTTGTACAGGGAATGACTGATTTTTTTTTTCTTACCACTGCCATACATTGCAATTCTACCTGTGTTTTTTTGTTAAATAATTAAACTGCCATAACACCAGATGTTACATTTTTATGTTTACTTGCTGAGTTAAGTTATCTCTTTCTGGTTTCCTGAAATGCAGCAGTGTGTAAATAAAATACACAATTTCAGCACAAATGTAAATAAATAAAAATTCGTACACCTTGATTACTTGCATTTGTTTCTCTCTTGATTAAGCATACCACAGCAGACATGTTTCTTTATAAAACGTTTATTTAAAAACAAGTACAAAAAAATCACAAAATATTAAAGTGTGTGCAGTGCAAAGTGTGCAAGATTGTTTCTTTCTGATTCAGTGGGGTTGCCTCTCCATCACTGTGACCATACGCTCCATTAGTCCAAGCATTGCACATGAGTCTGCATCCAATTTCCTCAGCAAGGTATCATTCATGTCCTTGCAGTGCTGCAGGAACCTTTCATCACACCTCTCAAAATATTCCAGCAGCTCCCCAATCATGTCTCGTTTCCTTTTGCCTGTGCACCCAAAAAAAACATAAAAATTAACACAGATCTTTGTGTATTTTGCAATTGTAAAGAATCTGACACAAGAGTCAATGCAACATATTAAAAAATAATATTATATGATATAATACTACACTGATACACCTTATAATGTATATTTACTATCATATCTGTACACTACCACTAGTACACACTATTGAGCACTTTATGCTATCTAATCAAATACAACAGATCTGCAGTGAATTATTTAATGAAGACTGATATATTTCAGTTTGTTGATACTCATAACAACAATCCTTACCCTTTCTGGTTGACCGACTGGAAGAGGAAGATGAGGAGGTTTCAGCTGCTGAGCTGCGAGACGGTACTGGTGAGCTGCAGTGGAGTGGTAGCGGTAGCTCCCGGTCAGGTTCACAATCATCAATGGCCAACAACTCTATAAACAACAAAAATAAGACAGTGTTTCAATCACAAAAGTTTCCATTGCACCCTATACAGTGTCTGCGTTAGCTATTGTTAGCAATAGCATGCTAGCTAGCTGACTCAAGCAAGCACCGCTACTAATAAGTAGCATTGCAAACGAAACAGCTAAGAAATGTATAGTTGGTTTGCGACAAGGTGAAACATTAGAAAAGTTAAACTTACCAGAATCAGTAACGTTGTTGGCAATACCCTGCAGCAGCGTCTCATCCACCACCATAGACTCTAGCATAACAGTTGTTGAATTTAATGCGCCGGTGACCTGGCACGCCGGTCTGTCACCGAGGACCGAGTCCAAAACCTCAAAATGGGTATTTCTACTGCGTGGCCGTCCATTACCACTTCGGCCCAATTCCTTCTTTTGGTCCCTGTAATCCTTTTTTAGTTTTTTTAACTTGTTATTGATCTGCTCTATGGTTCTGTTAAATCCTGCTGCAGCCATCTCCCTCTGGATCTCCTCGAACACATGTTTTGTTCTCGAAGCACCTTCTATTTTTTGCTGTACCTCTGCCGAAGACCATATCGCTAACAAACAGTTTGTCTCCTCCACCGACCACTGTTTCGCTTTAGAATCCATTCTTCAATCGTTGTTACTATCTTTACTAGCGCTGTGTTTTTAGCAATGGCGGTCACAACCTTTCCCATTCCGTTGTGTTGTTGGTCACAATAACCCCGCCCCCAGCCCCCGACGTAAGCATCACGTGGTAAAAGAACGGTTCTAGTCCAGCAAAGAGTTGATGCCGCTTTGGAACCAGTTCCCCTGACCGAGAACCGGTTCTTTGGCTGTCGAAACACAAAGAACTGGTTCGCGAGTAGGCACCGGCTCCGAACCGGCTCTCAAAATGCTTCGGTGGAAAAGGGGCATATGAAGACCTTTTCCTCTCCTGACTTAGCACGTAGGTGCAAGCGACGGGCGCAAAAAGACAGGAGCGTTGCTCAACACAACATGTGAAGATCACTGGGCTTCAGGAGCATCTTCTGCTCAGCACTTGAGTGTGACAAGTTCACTGAGCTCCAGGAGCATTCCTGCTCAACACCTGAGTGTGATAAACTCACTGGGCTTCAGGAGCATTTCTGCTCAACACTTGAGTGCGAAGAACTTCACTGAGCACCAGGAGCATTTCTGCTCAGCACTTGAGTGTGACAAGTTCACTGAGCTTCAGGAGCATTCCTGCTCAACACCTGAGTGTGATAAACTCACTGAGCTTCAGGAGCATTTCTGCTCAACACTTGAGTGCGAAGAACTTCACTGAGCACCAGGAGCATTTCTGCTCAGCACTGCGTGTGACGAATTCACTGAGCTACAGGAGCATTTCTGCTCAACACCTGAGTGTGACGAACTCACTGAGCTACAGGAGCATTGCTGCTCAACACCTGAGTGCGATGAACTTCACTGACTTTCAGGAGCAATTCTGCTCAACATGAAGAGTGATGATTTCACTTACTTGAGCAGGCGCAAGGCGACCATGAGTCGCAGTCACTTTTAGAAGGCTCACTGGGGTTAAACGCATTTCTGCGGGCCCCTGGGGCAGCTGAGACCCAGTGTTTGTCCAAGGGTAGTCCGCTCGGTTTACACAAACACTGGCGGGAAGACGAAACCGGGGGGGCAACTGAGCGGCCCCGGAGTGGTCATGACCCAGCTGGACCTAGGGGATGGAGTCTCCACCTGCCCTGGCTATAACTGTCGTGAGGTTCGATGGCGGCACGATTGAGTAAAGCGGGAAGAGTGGAACAAAGCGTCCTCAGAAGCTTCTGACTCTAAGGAGGAGGTGACGGGTAAGTTGTGACATGCAAGGGAAGCTTGCGCAACGGTCGCAATGTCCAACAACTCGAGGCACGAATGCCTGTGTAGTCGAGGGTCGCCCAGGCCCCCGTTAAAACACGCCCTTTGTACATGGCCCCTCTGTTGAAGAGGGTTTGGGAGCAGACCGGGATGAACTATAGTCACACAGGGTGAGCTGCTCTGCCACGGTCACCTCGGGACTCGATCATGAAGCTAGCGCTGAAGCGGTCACATATGGAGGATGCCAATGGCTGCAATTTCCATATACCCCAGGAGCCTCTGAAAGTTCTTCCAGTGGGACCCTTTCTCACTTCAAACACCAGCTGAACACATTCTCATTGGAGAAACGTGTTAGACCGAGTCCATCTCCAAAACTGAAAAAGAGATACTAAGCCCGTGGGCGAGATTACTCTCTTCCAGTTGACCTGAAGACCCAACGGGCTCTGGAGCACTCGAGATCTGTTCTTAAGCACATGTCTTTCAGGTCGGAGCTGCAGACCAATCTTGGGCCAAGATGGTCACGACCCACCACCTAGTAGCACGAAGAACGAGTTTACAACTGGCCTTCGTACCGGCTGGAGGAGCGGCTATATCAAATCCTTCGCCAGCAGGATAAGATAAGCACGCACAAGTCAGGAGCCCTGGTCAACACTCGGTGTGATGAATATCACTGAATTTTCAGGAGCACGTCTGCTCAACACCTAATGTGATGACTATCACTGACTTGAGCAGGAACCGAGCCTGAGGTGGGGCAGCAAAGTAGAGAGTGTGGTGTTAGTGTGCTGTGCAACACTTACCTGTCTCCACAAGCGGCAGGGGGCGCGTCAGAAGGCGGATGACTGGGTACTCGAACGCACCAAGCTGCCTGCTGGCGACCAAGGGGGAGCTGAGGGGTGTAAGGCTATACAGGGTCACACCCGCCAGACTGGCCCTGTTGGGACCCAGGAACATATGAAATTGCTCTCTCTTTGAAGTGTGGGTACCGCTTGCTCCGCTTTTTTTTTTTTTTTTAGGGAGCCAGCGGCGGAACAGACACACACACAAACAAAGGCTCCACCCGGCCCTCACCCGGGGGGAGGGAGTGATCGTGCCACTCCAAGAGCATCTCATCCATTCCTGGGCGGCCCGCTCCGGAATGCTTTCGCTATCGCTTGCAACCTGGCTTGGCAGCGCCTGGAGCGGGCTGGGCGTCTCTACTGCGGCCGGCTCCATGCTGAGGCCTGGGTGGAGGCTGCTGCGGAGGGCCAGCAGGAGCGGCGGCCGGGGAACGCCCACGGCGACGAGCAGGCGGAGGAGTTGCCACCGGCGGCGGGTGGAGGCAGCAGCTGGCCACCGGGGCAGGATGTGTCGGATGACCTCCGTCTGCGCTTGAGCGGCAGAGAACTGTTGGATGCAGTTCTCCACCGCGTCGCCGACCAGCCCAACCTGGGAAATTGGGGAGACCAGGAACCGAACCTTGTCCGCATCCGCCATACCAACCAGGCTGAGCCAACGAAGGCGCTACTGGACCACCAAGGTGGACATCGCCAGACCGATCATGCACGCTACGACACCCGTACCCCGGAGGGTGAGGTCAGATGCAGTGCGGTGCTCACCTATGAGCGCACGGTCTGGATTACCCTCGTGCATGCCATGGGTGCCCTAGCCTGCAGCAACGCCATGGCACGCAAGAGGAAGCGGCTTGCCCACAGGCTTTGTAAGCTCTGCCCGTCGGGACAGACGAAAACTCACAGGCCTTAGGGGGGGGACGAGGATCCCCCCAAAAGGCAGCGGCCGCCGGACACAGGTGCACCTGTGTCGACAGACCGCTCCAGTGGAGGGACACCTCGCAACCCTTCACATTCCTCCATCAAGGGTAATGAGGGGGAAAAGCTATTCAGGCAGTTTCTGGCAGAGAAAGATGCTGTTCACCACCTGATAAGCTCTCCATGCATTTCGGGAAAGAAAGGCACTGGGGCGGCGAGCTGAGAACCAGCGCGGCCCGCCCCAAGATACCAAACTCCAGATTCCAACCGAGACTGAACGGGACACGGTGGAGGTTCCACTCGAGCCCGGCAGCCTCGGCGGCCCGTTTCAGCATAGCTGATAATTCTGGATCCGGCTCGGGCAACATTGAACTCCCGGAGGGAGACAATGCAGCCGAGTCATCATCTCTCTAAGTCAGCTCACCCTCCGACGCTGCAATAGGCGTCTTGTCCTCCAGGGGAGCCCCGAGTGAAACCGCTGGCCCACCCATTACAGATGGACCAGCAGACAACACAGGAGGCTCCAGTGGTTGCAGTGGAAGGGAGGAGTGAGGAGCCCACAGGGAATGGTTACCGGGCGGGACATCCAACACTATCCTCCGGTTACCCATCCCACACAGCACCCGAGGGTGGGGCATGGTAATGGGGACTCGCTCTCCGCGAACGAAGGCGAGTCTCGCCCTCAACACTGCGACAGTCATGTTCCCACAGTGAAAACATGAGCTGTCCACAAAAGCTGTCTCAGCGTGCTGTAAGCCCAAACACGTGACACAACAGTTGTGACCATCAGAGAGAGACAGGGAACGACCGCACCCAGAAACGCACGGGCGGAATGACATCTTGAAAAAGACGCAAACGCACCCGTGTTGCTCTTTCAGAAAATAGGACCGTCACCAGTGCCGGAGCACACAGGGGAATGACCGCGGCAACACTGAACAGAGAACTGAAACAGTGAAGCACTCACTTTTCCGCCCTCTAACCAGCCATCAACACACACAAACATTTAGAAATTTGTTGCTGTTAAAACAGCAGTTGAGAGCTCAAAGCTCGCGATCACCGCTGCACTCGCGCTGTAGAACACCGGCACTGGGAGAGTCTTCCTGAAGAACACCGACACACTCGCTCGTTGTAGACAACAGCACTCTCAGAGACATCAAACGATCGACCCGAAGCGAAAGGCAACTAGTGCATGCATCCACTTCAGTATTTATACCCGCGCCGCGGGGGCGGAGTGTGTGATGCGAATCACACATGCCAATTACATTGGCTCGTTCAATAGTACTCGAAGAAGACAGGCTCTCTAGCGAGATCCCAATTCAGTCGACCGTCGACTACGTCTGACGTTATCGACTGAAAGGGAACGACATATTTGGCTTTAAAGCATGATTTAAAAAGAAATGTGGCAAATGTTATACAAAACATATGACATCATTAATTATCATTTGAATATTGACAACCTTAAGCTACATTTGAAAACATAATTGTGTATAAAGAGGCATGCTGTTTTGACCAATATTCTCGATTTAAAGATAGTCAAATTAACTATAACAAACAGGTTAAACAAGCCATAGCTTACTTTTAGACGTGGTGAATGAAGCTCGACTGTTCGAGGTTGTGATGATCGTCCGATATCCCTTGCCAGTTATTATGCGTACAGCAAATCTTCTTGTACGAATATAGTCAATTTCTAGTGTTTATATCCAAAAAGAAACGATGCTGGGAGATGTTTTTGTATTTAGCGCGCTCACCGCGATGTATGTTCCCTTTCAAGGGAATTCGAGCTGCGTCAAGCTGTGGGAACGCCTCTGCGTGTGTGCGTCATGAAGCACGTATGGAATCAGTCCAATGGAGAGACGGAACGTCATAGGCGGGTGACGTCATCGACCAGGAAACTATAAAGCACCCCCAAAACACAAGCGCGACAGCTTCTTCGCCTTCAGTAAGCGCTATATGTGGATCTGTCTCAAGTGTTTTTGTCTGTCACTAAGCAGGAGTTTCACTATTTCAAAAAACTATATATATATATATATTATATTGAGAGACAATGGCGAGCGAACAACAATTTAAGAAGCGTGTTCCTCCCTGCTTGCGCTATTTAACGAGCGGGGATACACACAGCTTATGTGTTGTTTGTTTGGGAGTGCAGCATGCCCAGTCAGCTCTCGAGGGGGCTGATTGTGAGCATTGCGAGTGTTTGCCTCTTAGAACGCTCCGCTCCCGCCGATCACTCTTTGAGGAGAGTGGTTCGGTTCGCGATCCCCGCGGATCGGGTCCCGCTTGTGCCGAGGCTGAGCGGCGACGTCATTCGTGGGGATCGCAGATGGATCTAACAGCGGGGCTTGAGACGGGCTCTGCCCTATCTCAGCCCTTACCTGTTAGATCCAGGGCCTCAGTCTCGGGTTCGGAAGCACGCTCTGCGGTTTCTTCCCCCCGAACTGAGGCCCTAGTACTGCAACTATCCAGTTCTGAGGATCTGGATGTTGTTAGTCTGGATGCGGGAGATGTCGATGATTCGCCATCTCGCTCTCCCGAAAGTGAGAAGCTTATGGAGGTGCTCACTCGTGCTGTTTCTAAATTAAGAATCGAGTGGCCAGCTGTTAGGCAGGAGTCTAGAGAAAAATCTAAATTAGATGAAAGATTTTTGCCTTCCCGTTCTCAACCTCCAAGCCGGTGCTTGCCCTTCTTCCCTGATCTCCACACAGAGGTTTCGAGATCGTGGAAAAAGCCGGTCTCTTATCGTGTTTTTAGCCCTCAAACTTCCACTTATTCAAACATTGTGGGGGCTAAATCTCATGGTTGTGGGGCGATGCCCAAAGCAGAAGAGGCGCTTGCTAGTCATCTTTCTGCTGAAGCTGCATCTTCTTTTAAAGCACCACTTTTACCCTCTAAGCCTCTTAGAAGTACGTCAGCTTTAGTGGGTAAGGCGTATTCGGCGGCCGGTCAAGCCTCGGCGTGCCTGCACACGATGTCCATCTTGCAGGCATACCAGGCTGACTTATTAAAGGATGTGAATGACACTCAAGAGGTCAGCACTGACGTAGTTTGCGAACTGCGTCATGCTGCAGATTTATCTCTGCGCACCACCAAGGAGTCGGCCAAGGTAATGGGCCGTACTATGGCAGCCCTGGTGGCCGCAGAGATGCATCTATGGTTAAATCTCTCTGGTGTGAAAGAAAAAGACAAAGCTTTTCTTTTGGACGCTCCGCTCTCTCCTCATGGTCTTTTTGGTGATTCTGTAAATACTGTCATAGATAGATTTCAGGAAGAGAAGTAACAGTCTGCAGCGTTTCAGAAATTTAAAATTCATGTCCCCGGTACTGCTGGGCGGGAGCAGTCCAGGCCGTCAGTCAGCTCCTCACATAGGGCGCAACAGAAGCAGAGTGTCGCGTCTCGCGCTCCCCCTTCCAAACAGTGGGACCAGACGCGGCACTCTCAGCTGAAGTCTTCTGGCAAAACTGATCTGAGGACAGTTATTATGGCTAAGAAGGGATCGGCAAAGAGGAAGTCCTGACGCCACTGGCGTCGGTGCCCTCAGGGGCCCGTTCTGCCAACCCCGCCTTCATGCCGGGGCACAGACGGTCCCAGCGAGCGCTTTCCCGAGGGACGCTCGCCCCCTCTGAGGAGGGTCTCAGAGCAGTTAAGCCAGTATTCCCTGCCGGTGCGCCGTTACAGGGCGCTGTGTTTGCTGCTCAAGTTACACCAGAGGCCAGTCTCGAGAGACTGGTACCCTTAGTAGTATTTTTGGCAGAGTGTAAAAGCCTTCCAAAAATATCTCAGTGGGTTCTGCACACAGTAAAAAAAGGGTTATACTATCCAATTCAGGTGTCGTCCACCAAAATTCAGAGGGGTTCTGCCCACAGTGGTGGGCCCCGAGCAGGCTCTGGTAATGGAACAAGAGGTGAAAGCGCTCCTTCAAAAGGGGCCTATAGAACGGGTTCCTCCTCCCAGGTTGGAGTCAGGTTTTTACAGCCGATATTTCATCGTTCCAAAGAAGGATGGGGGGTTGCGTCCAATTTTAGATCTGCGCCTGTTGAATCGCTCGGTAGGGAAGCTAAAATTCAAGATGCTCACTATCAAGCAGATCGTGTCACAAATCAGATCCGAGGACTGGTTTGTCACGATAGATCTGAAGGACGCGTACTTCCATATTTCCATCCTTCCACAACACAGGAAGTTCCTGAGGTTCGCCTTCGGGGGCGAGGCGTACCAGTACAAGGTTCTTCCATTTGGCCTAGCTTTATCTCCCCGCACTTTCACGAAATGCATGGATGCAGCTTTAGCGCCCCTGAGGTTTCAGGGCATTCGTATCCTCAATTACATCGACGATTGGTTGATTTTAGCTCAGACAGAGCAGATGGCGGTTCAGCATCGAGATGTTGTTCTCGCTCATATGAGAAAGTTGGGGTTGAGGTTGAAAGCAAAGAAAATTGTATTATCTCCTACTCAGAAGACCACTTTTCTGGGTGTCGTTTGGGATTCGATCTCGATGCGGGCGCGACTTTCTCCGACCCGCATCGCTTCGATTCTTTCAGCTATGAAACAAGTAAAGCTAGGCTAGCTACTCACTGTAAAACAGTTTCAGAGACTGTTGGGTCTGATGGCAGCAGCGTCCAACGTTATACCTTGCGGCCTGTTGTACATGAGACCACTGCAGTGGTGGCTCCGGACCAAGGGATTCTCCCCGAGGGGAAATCCCCTCCGCACGATCAAAGTCACGAGGCGCTGCCTTCGTGCTCTGGTCATGTGGAAAGAAACCTGGTTCCTATCCAAAGGGCCTGTGTAGGGGGCTCTTTGTCGTCGCGTAACGCTAACGACGGATGCTTCCCTCACAGGGTGGGGGGCGGTCATGAGTGGTAGTCCAGCCCAAGGTCTGTGGCAGGACCATCATCTATCATGGCATATAAATTGTCTAGAGATGTTGGCGGTGTTCCAAGCTTTGAAACACTTCCTTGCAGACCTCAGAGGTCATCATGTGTTAGTTCAGTCAGACAACATGTCGGTGGTCTCGTATATAAATCATCAGGGGGGCCTGCGGTCGCGTCCACTTTACAAGTTGGCCCGCCAGATCCTCCTGTGGTCCCAGGGGAAGTTACGGTCTCTGAGAGCTATGTATCTTCCTGGTTATTTGAATGTGGTAGCAGACTCCCTGTCGAGGCAGGGGCCGAGGCCGGGGGAATGGAGGCTCCACCCCGAGGTGGTGGAGCTCCTTTAGTTGAGTTTCGGTCGAGCCGAGGTGGACCTATTCGCTTCCAAGGAGACAACGCACTGTCATCTGTGGTTCTCCATCAGTCATCCAGCCCCTCTGGGGTTGGACGCGCTGGTACAGCCGTGGCCGAGGTCACGTCTGTATGCTTTTCCCCCGGTTGCTCTGCTACCAGGAGTTCTGGAGAGGGTTCGCCGGGACGGGGTCAGCCTACTTCTAGTAGCCCCGTTCTGGCCGGCCCGAGTATAGTTCAAACACAATGCATTGCGTTAAACTGACTTAACTCAATATTGTCATGTTGAAAGAACGTGTTTCAGTTAAGTAGACCAAAATAATTACTTAAGTAAATGGAGTTAAATCAACACAATACTTTCAAACATTTTACTTTATGCATTTGAGTCGAGATTACACAAATGAGTTGTTTTAAACATACAGTGGCAGTAGCAGTTAACAGATTAATGACATGGTCCTTTTTTATACCCTAATCAGGCAACGTATCTCAGGAGACACAACTCATAAAATCAAAAATATATCAAATTCTTTTGGATATGTTTTATTTAAGTCCAGATGATATAAAAATTAAATTAAATTATGTTTTGCTTCTTTTGAAAGAGAAGATCTTTTTAAAATAGCTACTAAAAATAAAATAAAATAAAAAATAAAATAAAAAAATTTGTATCTTGATTCTTACAAATTAATAGTTGAATGATCTTCCTGGATTGTTTTACTACATTTAAAAAATACTGGTCAGTTTATGAAAAATATTTTTCATTTAACACGATTGCGTTTTGGCTTAACTCAATATGTTCATGTTAATTAGAGCAAAAACAATATTTGATGCTTGTTCAATTTACTTATGTAAATGAAGTTATCTAATAAGAAAACCTTTTACAAAATCTTTACTCCGTAAAGACTCTTAATGTTAGTGCATTTGCTTTAGTTCACAGAGGATGGTATCATGCAATTGTTCAATTATTAACCAATCATTTGTCAAAAACTAACCTGGAAATTGAATTAAGTGTTGTCTTTAGGAAGCAGTAAAAATTACGTCAACAAAACTTGATGTGATGTTTAGTTGTTTCTCAATTGATGGTAATAAAAAAATACATTATATTTGATTATTATAATTGATTATAATAATCATAAGGTCAAGTAGAATGAAAAAACATTAAAATGTATTTTAAGATATCTAAGCTTAAAAACTGTTACTGCAGTTTCTTCTTCATGAGATATTCTTCATGCTTGAACAAAGCGTTGACCAGGTCCTTGGCAAAGCTTTCACAATTCACACAGTCAAGCAGTTCCCTCATCTTCATCACACAGTCCAGCAGTTCCCTCATCTTCATCCGGCGTGTTGGATTCACTCGCACATTTGCAACTGATTCATTGTGCAAGTCAAGATCGTCAATGATTGGATCAATGTTATTCATTTTTTCAACCAACTGACTGGTGTTTGCTTTCAGAAAACCCTTGATGATCTGAGAATATAAAAATTAAAAAATTAAAACAGGAAAAGGAAAATGAAGGCAAAATGGGAAAGAATATAAAGATTGAATCTAACCTTGTATTGACCTGTTTCTCTTCTTTCCCAGTCGCCCCTTTTGGACAGTATTTGGCTTTGACAAAATCTGTAGTAAAATAAATAAGTGCCGTAAAATAAAAGGCTATAGTTATAATTCTGAATAATCCAGGAGCATGACACCATAACTTTCCTTAAAATTGGTCCCAAATAGTTAACTCCGACTGCTTAATTAAGATTAATTTTATACATAACATAGGCGAAAAACTGTTTTAATAGTTTCTCATGTATCACACTTACAATTTGCCGGTACATTTGATTCGGCAGAAGTTGTGCTAATCTCGAAGGAGCTTGAACCAGTTATGATAGGCGAAAAACACATGGCCACCATCAGATCCAGAGATTTTGCCAGTTTGCATAAAATATCTGTCAGTTCATCTGTCAGATATGACAGGTTAATTGAGTTAATTTGTGGCTTTGATAAAATCAGCAGTAAATAAAAGGCTATAGTAATGTAGTATAGTAAAATAATCCAGGAGCATGACAAATTTGTACATGACGCTGTTAGATCAGAATGTAAATTTCCAATTGGTCCCAAATAGTTAACTCGGACTGCTTAATTAAGATTAATTTAATACATTACATAGGCGAAACTGTTCCCCTTCAGGGACTGCGTGTAATCGCAGTGGGAACGCCCTCCAGCGTAACGCGTCTGAAGCATGAATGAAATCAGTCAATGGAGAGATGGAGCGTCATAGCGAGTGACGTCATCGACCAGGAAGCTATAAATATCCCCTGAGCCCACAATACGCCAGCTTTTTGTTACTTCAGCAAGCTCTGTGTGTGTCTGAAATCTAGCAATTGTGTTTGTCTGTTTAGACAGGAGTTTCTCACTATATATATATATATATATATATATATATATATATATATATATATATATATATAAAACAATATGAGTGTCAAAGTGACGAGCGAGCAATATAGAAAGTGTGTTTCCCCCTGTACACGATACATCACGGGTGGGGATACACATCAGCTGTGTGTTGCTTGTTTGGGATTGCAGCATGCCCAGTCGGCTCTCGAGGGGGTCGATTGTGAGCATTGCGAGCGTTTTCCCTTGAGAACTCTGCGCTCGCGGCGATCGCTCTTCGAGGAGAGTGGTTTGCTGCGAGCTCCCCGAGGCTCGGGTCCCGCTTCTGTTGAGGCAGAGCGGCGGCGCTTGTCTTGGGGCTCGCAGATGGATCTCACTGGCGACGTTGAGACGGGCTCCGCCCTATCTCAGCTATCTCCAGCGAGAATGTAGTGCCTCTCACCCGGCTCTGGAAGCACGCGCTGCGGCGGTTACTTCTGCCCGGGTCGAGGCACATGATGTCGAACTTAGATTATCCAGTTCTGAGGAGCTCGATGTCGAAAGTTTTGCATCAGAAGAAACTGACTCGTCACTCCAGCATACTGCTGAAGAGGGGCTGATAGATGTGTTATCTCGGGCTGTAAAAAAAAAAAAATTCAAAAAAAAAAAAAGTGGCCAACTGATAGGCAAGAGTCTAGAAATGAAAGCAAATTAGATGATAGACTTCTGTCTGCACATCCTCAGCCTTCTCGCCGGTGCTTACCATTCTTCCCAGGTCTTCACTCTGAGGTTTCAAAGACCTGGGTTAGACCTGTTTCAAATAGAATTTATACTAACTAGTCTAATGCTTATGGAAACATTTTTGGTGCAAAAGCTTCAGGGTACGTGACCATGCCGAAGGCAGAGGAGACGCTCTCCAGCTATCTCTCTCCTGCTTCGTCATCTTCACTTAAAGCACCGGCTCTGCCCTCTAAGCCACTAAAAAATACTTCTGTGTTAGTGGGGAAGGCTTACTCGGCGGCGGGTCAGGCGGCTGCATGTCTACACACTATGGCCATAATGCAGGCTTATCAGGCTGACCTGCTTAAAGATGCTTGTGAGGGGGGTGAAATTTCTGTGGATATGATTAATGAGCTCAGGCAGACTGCTGATCTCACTCTCCGGGCCACCAAGGAGACCAATAAATCTATCGGCCGGTCTATGGCATCGTGGCCACAGAGAGACACTTGTGGTTGAGTCAGACCTCTATGAAGGAGAAAGATAAGACTCTCCTTTTAAATGCTCCAGTTTCGCCTGCAGGCCTCTTCGGTGACGCTCTTCACTCTGTCACGGAGAGGTTCCCGGAAGAGAAGACACAGGCGGCTGCTTTTCAGAAATTTATGCCCCTTAAAGTGCGTGTCGCTGGGGCTGCTGAGCGAGGGCAGTCCCAGCTGCCGAGTACTTCAAAAAGAGCGCAGCAGAAACGGAGCGTCGTGTCTCGTGCCCCCCGCAGAGAAACTGGAGGGACGAGGCGGGGCGCTCTCCGGCGCGACCTTCTCGGGGTAGGGCTGATCTGAGGACAGTCATTATCGCCAAGAAGGCCGCGTAGAAAAAATCCTGACGTGCTGAACGTCAGGACTCTGAGGGTGGTCCCCATCGTGGAAGACTTGAGTTCACTGCACAAAACACGGTGCCCTGTCTTTCCCGATGCCCTCAGGGGTCTGCTCTACTAACCCTGCCTTACAGGGCGTAGAGAGACTCGGCGAGCGATTTCCCGAGGGACGCTCGCCCCCTCCAAGGAGGGTTGTGGAGTGCCCAGACCAGCTGTTCCCTGCCAGTACGTTACAGGGCGCTGTGTCTGTCACTCGGGATGTTCATCCAGAGGCCAGCCTCGAGAGGCTGGTTCCCTACGTATCTATCCTACCTCAACACAGGAAGTTCCTGAGGTTCGCTTTCGGGGGCGAAGCTTACCAATAACAGGTTCTTCCGTTCGGCCTAGCACTGTCACCCCGCACGTTCACGAAGTGTATGGATGCGGCTATAGCCCCGCTGAGGCTGCAGGGCATCAGTATTCTGAACTATATAGACGATTGGTTAATTCTAGCTCAATCAGAACAACAGGCGGTTCGGCATCGAGATGTCGTTCTTGCTCACATCAAGAGGTTGGGGTTGAGCCGCAACGCCAAGAAGAGTGTTCTTTCTCCATTACAGAGAACCACTTTTCTCGGTGTAGTGTGGGATTCGACGACGATGCAGGCACAGTTGTCACCTGCTCGTGTTGCTTCGATTCTCGCCGCAGTAGATCAGGTCAAGCTAGGCCAGTCATCCACTGTAAAACAGTTCCAGAGACTGTTAGGTTTCATGGCAGCTGCGTCCAACGTGATACCTTTTGGCCTCCTGCACATGAGACCGTTACAGTGGTGGCTCAGAACCAGGGGATTCTCCCCGAGGGGAAATCCGCTTCGCATGATCATGAGTTCGCGACGGTGTCATCGCGCCCTGGTTATGTGGAAAGATCCTCGGTTTCTGTCCCAAGGCCCTGTGTTGGGAGCTCCTTGTCGTCGCGTTATGCTAACGACAGATGCCTCTCTCACGGGGTGGGGGGCGATCATGATTGGTCGCCCAGCTCAGGGTCTGTGGGAGGACCGTCACCGTCTATGGCACATAAATTGTCTAGAGATGTTGGCAGTGTTTCAGGCTCTGAAACATTTCCTCCCAGACCTAAGGGGCCACCATGTTCTTGTCCGGTCAGACAACACATCGGTGGTCTCTTATATCAACCATCAGGGGGGTCTGCGTTCTCGCCCACTTTAAAAACTGGCACGTCAGATCCTTCTATGGTCCCAGGGGAAAATTCTTTCTCTGAGAGCTATTTATCTCCCGGGGTATTTAAATCAGGGGGCAGACATCCTGTCGAGGCAGGGGCCGAGGCCCGGGGAATGGAGTCTTCACCCCGAGGTGGTGGAGCTCCTATGGGAACATTTTAGTCGTGCCGAGGTAGACCTATTTGCTTCCCGAGAGACATCACACTGTCCACTCTGGTTCTCTCTCAGCCTGCCAGCCCCACTGGGGTTGGACGCGATGGTACATCTGTGGCCGAGGTCACGTTTGTACGCTTTTCCCCCGATCGCTCTGCTCCCGGGAATTCTGGAGAGGGTTCGCCGGGACGGGCTCAGTCTTCTGCTAATAGCCCCGTTCTGGCCGGCCCGAGGATGGTTTGCGGACCTAGTGTCTCTCCTCGACGGCTCTCCCCTGGAGATACCGATCAGGAGAGATCTACCCTCTCAGGCGAGTGGGTCGATCCTTCACCCCCGCCCAGAACTATGGAGGCTTTGGGCTTGGCCTCTGAGGGGGCCCAGCTCATAGATTCTGGTCTCTCGACTGAGGTCGTTGAGACCATCCTCCAATCCAGAGCTCCCGCCACGAGGAAGTCATATGCCTCGAGGTGGAAACTTTTCACCTCTTGGTGTGGAGAGCGCCAGCAGGACCCAGTTAACTGCCTGGTTGATACAGTGCTGGATTTCCTGCAGGACCGTCTCTCCACAGGGTTATCCCACTCCACACTGAAGGTGTACGTGGCGGCCTTAGCTGCTTACCACGCCCCTTCGAGCGGAGGTTCTCTCGGGAGACACCCACTTATATCTCGCTTCCTTCGTGGCGCTTTGTGGCTGAGGCCTGCAGTTCGCACGAGGGTACCAGCTTGAGATCTGGCCATCGTCTTAGAAGGTCTTTCCCTAGCTCCTTTCGAGCCCATCGAGGAAGTTTCAGAAAAGTTTCTTACGCTAAAGACTATCCTTCTTCTCGCTATCTCATCTCTAAAAAGATTTGGAGATATTCAAGCACTTTCGGTGGCTCCCTCGTGCCTGGAATCTGCTCCTGGTATGGTTAAGGCCATTCTCTGTCCGAGACCAGGTTATGTTCCTAAGGTGCCAACTACTTTTGTTAGACCTATAGTTCTGCAGGCTTTCTGTCCTCCGCCTTTTCTGACGTCAGACCAGAAGTGACTTAATTTGCTGTGCCCCGTTAGGGCTTTAGATGCTTATGTCCACAGAGCTGCCCTGTGGGGGATCGGAACAACTGTTTGTCTGTTTTGGGTCACCTAAGAAAGGGTGTCCGGCATCTAAGCAAAGGATGAGCAAGTGGGTGGTCGAGGCCATCTCGCTTGCTTACGGTTCGGCCCATCAGCCTTCACCTTTGGCTGTAAGGGCTCATTCCACCAGGAGTATGGCTGCCTCTACAGCTCTTCTTTCAGGAGCTTCTCTTCAGGACGTTTGTGATGCAGCAGGCTGGTCCTCACCGCACACTTTCGTTAGATTTTATTCCCTTGATCTTAGCTCCACTCCCGGGGCTCAGGTTCTCTCGTCGGTTTGTGTCTCCTAATGACACACGACGGGGATTTGGTCGTATGGGGATGTGGGTATTGCGTTCCCACTGCGATTACACGCAGCGGTAGTCCCTGAAGGGAACGTCCCGGGTTACGTATGTAACCCTAGTTCCCCGAAGGGACGGACGCTGCGTGTCCTGCCATACTCCCGGCATCCCCTTGGGTCGCTTGCTTCAGTAACTTTAAGCTGGCGTATTGTGTGCTCAGGGAATATTTATAGCTTCCTGGTCGATGAAGTCACTCGCTATGACGCTCCATCTCTCCATTGACTGATTTCATTCATGCTTCAGACGCGTTACGCTGGAGGGCGTTCCCACTGCGATTACACGCAGCGTCCGTCCCTTCGGGGAACTAGGGTTATATACGTAAACCGGGACGTTTTATTACACTTACAATTTGCTGGTACATTTGATTTGGCAGAAGTCATGTTGATCTCAAAGGAGGAGCCAGTTACACCAGTTATGATAGGCGAAAACACATGGCCACCATCAGATGAAGAGATTTTGCCTGTTTACATAAAATATCTGTCAGTTTATCTGTCAATTGTTCATTATAAACCCAATAGAGTACCTGCCCCCTTTCCCACAGTCGCTGGTTACCGGAAATGTTTTTACTTCCAGAAAACGCCTGTTGCACCCTATAATGTTTCTCATTAAAAATAAATATAAACCACACTAACATGTTACTTGGATGCCCGATTGTCCTGCAGTGTTTGCTGTCTCTAGAGAGAGAGAGAAAAGGAAAGACCATGTTATTTTAAATGGAAAAAATCATGCAATCATCCTATAGGCAGTAACGCAGTGCATTACAGTACATTAATAAAGTTTACAGTTCTTTTCCATTCAAGGGAGCATAATATCATAAACATTGAACCATCTGAAAGAAGACGCTAGACGGTGCCCAGCGTCAGAATGTACAACTAATTTATGAGAATGTGTATTGTGAAAAACGCTAGGCTATATAAATAGCTTTCACTTAATTTTATATATTTTGGTTATCACATTGTGCCATTCATATTTATAGCTTACATTTTAAACAATTGTATCATGCAAAGTGCTAAAAGTTAAAATCAAAGACAAAGTAAAAGAAGAATTAAAAAGTAGCCTACCGAAATTTAAAAAAAATAAGTAAATGAAGAGGAATAAAATACAGATTAAATAATTAAATAGGCTTAGGCACATATAACCATGTCTGACTAAAATAATCTAAATAAGATTTAAAACTGAATTAAAAACCAAAACATTTATTTTAAAGTCCTTTATGGAAATCCCGCAGCGGCCAACTACAGTAAACTGTGATTGGATGGGGTGAAATATATATATATATATATATATATATATATATATTTTTTTTTTTTTTTTTTTTCTGAAACATATATGACGCCAAAAACATTTGATATAGAACATATAACAATGTGTAAGAGCAACAAAGCATGCTAGAGGGTAAGCTAAACAGCAATAGCACGTTTAAAACACTAATGAATTATACCGTCTTTTCCTTATGTATAAACAATCTTTTTAAATAAAACACCGTAGCATAAATTAATTATAGAGACAATACTCACTTTTAGACATGTCTTTTGATGAGGTGGTAAGAGGAGTGAGAGTGCAAAAGTTTTTGGTCCAGAAATGATTTGTCTTAACTATTTATACAGAAGAGGCTGGGCAAAATACTCTTGGAAAACGTCAGAGCTGTGTGTCCACAATGTTCTTTCAGTATGGAGTCCTCTCACAGCCGTAGCCATGAGGTCCACGTTGACATTTTTATCACCTCTTGTTTTTTTCAGGTTACACATGGCAATAAATTACTATAGACGCTTAAAGGCCACCTTTCAATTTAATTGTATAACTTAAATTATACAGAATCTTGTATGAAAATGTCAATTTAAAAAGACATACATAAGAATACATATGTTTTACAACACCCACAGGCAGAAATTAAGAAAAAAGTGTACCTATTCTAAGCTAGGCTAAAAACCCGCCCTTTTCCAGAGAACGCGGCATATGACGTAACCACAGGCACACAAATAGGCGTTGCTGCCCTGGTTCTCAGTGTGGGTTTACGTAGCCTGAGAGGTGGTACAGAAAATAGAGCTTGTAGTTATCGCTATAGTTGAGTTGGTTTGAATTGTCACGATGGTGAATTCTTGTGTTTGTTTTGGATGCAACCACTCCAACTTGTCTGGTCATCGGGTCCACCGATTTCCAAACAAGAAACACAAAGATTTCCGTGCTTGGATACATTTCGTCCAGGCAAAGAGAAGCAATTTCGCTGCCTCCTTGGTGACAAGACACACGGTGGTATGTGAAAAACACTTCACAATTTCGCATGGGAATTTCGCATGGGATTTCGACGAAGAGATTGGGTTGGGCTGGCAAATGGAGGCACGCCGTCAGCTTACTCTTGTTACGTTAACCCCATGAATCTGAATGTACAGTACGTATATTAATTATTTGTGTCTTAACTATACAGGCATTTCACTGCTTCATCTTAAAGCTGCTTGAGTCTTGAATCTTCTCTCATCTTTCAGGCCTGCGGAACTTGTGGTTATGAGCGTTACTGGCAAAACCAAGAAAAGGTGCATCAAAACATGCCTGCCTGCAACCTGTTACTCAGCGGTGCCATCCACTTCTCAGGTTGCATGGCTACTCAGACCATCAGGATGCTGAAGCTGTTTGGACTGCAGTGCATAAGTCCCGGCACTTTTTTCCGCCATCAGCGCTATTACACTATCCCTACTATCGTGCAGGCCTGGAGGAATGAGCAGAGGGGGATAATCAGGGAGTTGAAGGAGACTGCAGGTGGATTGATCCTGTCTGGTGACTGCAGGTAGAATGATCCACCTCACGTCACTGATGTATAACAGGTCAGTGTGTTTTTGCATTAACCTCTAAATGTAACTGTTTTTGACGTTCTTAGATCAGATTCTCCTGGACACTGTGCCAAATATGGTAGCTACTCCTTGATTGAGGATCGGATTAACAAAGTTTTGGATGTTCAACTAGTCCAAGTAAGTTGATGTCACACAGAAATCTTGTGTCTGATTTAGTTACTACTATTACTGATACTGTTCAGTAATAATCAATTGGTTCCCTTTCAGTCGAGAACGTCAGACGTAGTCGACGGTCGACTGAATTGGGATCTCGCTAGAGAGCCTGTCTTCTTCGAGTACTATTGAACGAGCCAATGTAATTGGCGTGCGTGACTCGCATCACACACTCCGCCCCCGCGGCGCGGGTAAAAATACGGAAGTGGATGCACGCACTAGTTGCCTTTCGCTTCGGAGCCGATCGTGTGATGTCTCTGAGAGTGCTGTTGTCTACAACGAGCGAGTGTGTCGGTGTTCTTCAGGAAGACTCTCCCAGTGCCGGTGTTCTACAGCGCGAGTGCAGCGGTGATCGCGAGCTTTGAGCTCTCAACTGCTGTTTTAACAGCAACAAATTTCTAAATGTTTGTGTGTGTTGATGGCTGGTTAGAGGGCGGAAAAGTGAGTGCTTCACTGTTTCAGTTCTCTGTTCAGTGTTGCCGCGGTCATTCCCCTGTGTGCTCCGGCACTGGTGACGGTCCTATTTTCTGAAAGAGCAACACGGGTGCGTTTGCGTCTTTTTCAAGATGTCATTCCGCCCGTGCGATTCTGGGTGCGGTCGTTCCCTGTCTCTCTCTGATGGTCACAACTGTTGTGTCACGTGTTTGGCTTACAGCACGCTGAGACAGCTTTTGTGGACAGCTCATGTTTTCACTGTGGGAACATGACTGTCGCAGTGTTGAGGGCGAGACTCGCCTTCGTTCGCGGAGAGTGAGTCCCCATTACCATGCCCCACCCTCGGGTGCTGTGTGGGATGGGTGACCGGAGGATAGTGTTGGATGTCCCGCCCGGTAACCATTCCCTGTGGGCTCCTCACTCCTCCCTTCCACTGCAACCACTGGAGCCTCCTGTGTTGTCTGCTGGTCCATCTGTAATGGGTGGGCCAGCGGTTTCACTCGGGGCTCCCCTGGAGGACAGGACGCCGATTGCAGCATCGGAGGGTGAGCTGACTTCTAGAGATGATGACTCGGCTGCATTGTCTCCCTCCGGGAGTTCAATGTTGCCCGAGCCGGATCCAGAATTATCAGCTATGCTGAAACGGGCCGCCGAGGCTGCCGGGCTCGAGTGGAACCTCCACCGTGTCCCGTTCAGTCTCGGTTGGAATCTGGAGTTTGGTATCTTGGGGCGGGCCGCGCTAGTTCTCAGCTCGCCGCCCCAGTGCCTTTCTTTCCCGAAATGCATGGAGAGCTTATCAGGTGGTGAACAGCATCTTTCTCTGCCAGAAACTGCCTGAATAGCTTTTCCCCCTCATTACCCTTGATGGAGGAACGGTGAAGGGTTGCGAGGTGTCCCTCCATTGGAGCGGTCTGTCGACACAGGTGCACCTGTGTCCGGCGGCCGCTGCCATTTGGGGGGATCCTCGTCTCCCCCCTAAGGCCTGTGAGTTTCGTCTGTTCCGACGGGCAGAGCTTACAAAGCCTGTGGGCAAGCCCCTTCCTCTTGCGTGCCATGGCATTGCTGCAGGCTAGGGCACCCATGGCATGCACGAGGGTAATCCAGACCGTGCGCTCATAGGTGAGCACCGCACTGCATCCGACCTCACCCTCCGGGGTACGGGTGTCGTAGCGTGCGTGATCGGTCTGGCGATGTCCACCTTGGTGGTCCAGTAGCGCCTTCGTTGGCTCAGCCTGGTTGGTATGGCGGATGCGGATAAGGTTCGGTTCCTGGTCTCCCCAATTTCCCAGGTTGGGCTGGTCGACGCTTTGGAGAACTGCATCAAACAGTTCTCTGCCGCTCAAGCGCAGACGGAGGTCATCCGGCACATCCTGCCCCGGTGGCCAGCTGCTGCCTCCACCCGCCGCCGGTGGCAGCTCCTCCGCCTGCTCGTCGCCGTGGGTGTTCTCCGGCCGCCGCTCCTGCTGGCCCTCCGCAGCAGCCTCCACCCAGGCCTCAGCATGGAGCCGGCCGCAGTAGAGACACCCAGCCCGCTCCAGGCGCTGCCAAGCCAGGTGGCAAGCGACAGCGAAAGCATTCCGGAGCGGGCCGCCCAGGAATGGATGAGATGCTCTTGGAGTGGCACGATCACTCCCTCCCCCCGGGTGAGGGCCGGGTGGAGCCTTTGTTTGTGTGTGTGTCTGTTCCGCCGCTGGCTCCCTAAAAAAAAAAAAAAAAAAAAAAAAAGCTGAGCAAGCGGTACCCACACTTCAAAGAGAGAGCAATTTCATCTGTTCCTGGGTCCCAAGAGGGCCAGTCTGGCGGGTGTGACCCTGTATAGCCTTACACCCCTCAGCTCCCCCTTGGTCGCCAGCAGGCAGCTTGGTGCGTTCGAGGACCCGGTCATCCGCCTTCTCACGCGCCCCCTGCCGCTTGTGGAGACAGGTAAGTGTTGCACAGCACACTAACACCACTCTCTCTACTTTGCTGCCCGACCTCAGGCTCGGCTACCCCGCTCAAGTCAGTGATAGTCATCACATTAGGTGTTGAGCAGACGTGCTCCTGAAAATTCAGTGATATTCATCACACCGAGTGTTGAGCAGTGCTCCTGACTTGTGCGTGCTTATCTTATCCTGCTGGCGAAGGATTTGATATAGCCGCTCCTCCAGCCGGTACGAAGGCCAGTTGTAAACTCGTTCTTCGTGCTACTAGGGGGTGGGTCGTGACCATCTTGGCCCAAGATTGGTCTGCAGCTTTGACCTGAAAGACATGTGCTTCAGATCTCTACCTCCCGCACCGCAGGCCATCCTGTGTGTTGCGTCTAAGGGTGGAGTATCAGTACAGTGTCCTTCCCCTCGAGTGCTCCAGAGCCCGTTGGGTCGTCAGGTCAACTGGAAGAGAGTAGTCTCGCCCACGGGCTGAGTATCTCTTTCTTAGTTTTGGAGAGGTACTCGGTCCAACATGTCTCTCCAATGAGAATGTGTTCAGCTGGTGTTGAAGTGAGAAAGGGTCCCACTGAAAGAACTTTCAGAGGCTCCTGGGGTATATGGTAGTCGCAGCCTTTGGCTTCCTCCATATGTGACCGCTTCAGCGCTAGCTTCACGATCGAGTCCCGAGGTGACCGTGGCAGAGCAGCTCACCCTGTGTGACTATAGTTCATCCCGGTCTGCTGCCAAACCCTCTTCAACAGAGGGGCCATGTACAAAGGGCGTGTTTTAACGGGGGCCTGGGCGACCCCCGACTACACAGGCATTCGTGCCTCGAGTTGTTAGACATTGCGACCGTTGCGCAAGCTTCCCCTGCATGTCACAAACTCACCCGTCACCTCCTCCTTGGAGTCAGACGCTTCTGAGGGCGCCTTGTTCCACTCCTCCCGCTTACTCAATCGTGCCGCCATCGAGCCTCACGACATTTATAGCCAGGGCAGTGGAGACTCCATCCCCTGGGTCCGGCTGGGTCATGACCATTCCGGGGTTGCTCAGTTGCCCCCCCGGTTTTATTTTTCCGCCAGTGTTTGGGTAAACCGAGCGGACTACCCTTGGACAAACACTGGGTCTCAGCTGCCCCAGGGGCCCGCAGAAATGCGTTTAACCCCAGTGAGCCTTCTAAAAGTGACTGCGACTCATGGTCGCCTTGCGCCTGCTCAAGTCAGTGAAATCATCACTCTTCATGTTGAGCAGAATTGCTCCTGAAACTCAGTGAAGTTCATCGCACTCAGGTGTTGAGCAGCAATGCTCCTGTAGCTCTGTGAGTTCATCACAGGTAGCTCAGTGAATTCGTCACACGCAGTGCTGAGCAGAAATGCTCCTGGTGCTCAGTGAAGTTCTTCGCACTCAAGTGTTGAGCAGAAATGCTCCTGCAGCTCAGTGAGTTTATCACACTCAGGTGTTGAGCAGTAATGCTCCTGAAGCTCAGTGAACTTGTCACACTCAAGTGCTGAGCAGAAATGCTCCTGTCGTTCAGTGAAGTTCTTCGCACTCAAGTGTTGAGCAGAAATGCTCCTGAAGCTCGGTGAGTTTATCACACTCAGGTGTTGAGCAGGAATGCTCCTGAAGCTCAGTGAACTTGTCACACCCAAGTGCTGAGCAGAAAATGCTCCTGAAGCCCAGTGATCTTCACATGTTGTGTTGAGCAATGCTCCTGTCTTTTGCGCCCGTCGCTTGCACCTACGTGCCAAGTCAGGAGAGGAACAGGTCTTCATAGTTGCCCCTTATTGGCCCAACTAGACCTGGTTCCCTTCAACAGCCTTCCTGACTTCCCCTGAAAACTCTTTCGGGGACGGGGCACGATGGCACATGCGTTCTTCCCCAGGAGATTCCGGGCGGTCTTACATCTGAACGCGGAGGTTCAGGTGGCTATCACAAGAACATGTGATAGTTACCATCACTTCTGCGAGCACCCCCTAGAATTGGGTAGCGTGCTTACGCCTTTAGAAGTGGAACCTAGTCGTTGAGTGCGTCTTCTCTCCAGAGGAGATCCTGAAAGCTTTCGATCACTTCAAGCGCTGCCCTGGAGGAGGCAGATCCAGCCCTGGCTTCTCTGTCCGTTCGCTTGGACGTGTACAGAATGCAAGTCATAGACCTCAGACCAGCTCTTCAAATATCTGTTGGAATTCAGCAGAGAGGGAAGGCTGTTTCCCTCTCTGGGGAATGCAAAGTTGCAAAGTTGCACTTAGTGCTTGCCTTCATTTCGGCAAAGGTCCGAGATGCAACATGTCCACTTAGGTGTTGAGCTCCTCTATGATGAGTGTAAAGTGCTCCGCCTGGGCGTTGACGATATGCTTTGCTAAAACAGATTCTAGAGTTGGGGGCTGGACGACACCTAGTTGAACCGCTGCCTCACGTGGGCTCCCTTCTCATGAAGCCAGTTTCACCGTGAGCCCGGTTCAAGTGTCGGCTTGCTGCGCCATTCCCCTCCTATGGACTGGATACGTGCGCCTTTCTACTCCAGTTGAGTTCCCTTAAAATTGAACCCTGTTGAGTTCCTCCACACCCCTCCGACGTCGGACGTGCGGAACGTCTGGTGTTAGGCCTACCACTCATAAGCAGTGTGGAACCTGTGTTAGGCTGGGTCCATATGTTGCGGTCCCTTCGGTGACCCCATATGTGTATTCTTCCACGATACGGCTCCCTGCGGTGACCCCGTGTCTTCCCTCGGCAGAGTCTCTCTGCCGTCACTGTCCGGTGTGTCTCCCCCCGTCTTAGGCTGAAGCCACCCCAGTGACAGTCCATATGTTAGACTGCCCGGTTTCCGCCCAGTTCATATGTGTATTCTCCACATTACCTCCCTCTGGGTTGGATGTGGCTTCCGCAGCGTCCCTTCCTTCCAACGTACGGGGAACGCTTTCCCAGTGGTCCTGTAGGAACAGCAGTGACTTTAGTTTGCGGGGGCATCAGGAGGCTTTGGTTTAGGCACTGGAAGGTGGCAGCGTTAGTGGCGTGTTCAATGGGTGATCCCAATTCAGTCGACCGTCGACTACGTCTGACGTTCTCGACTGAAAGGGAACGTCCTGGTTGCGTATGCAACCCACCGTTCCCTGAAGGAGGGAACGGAGGACGTAGTCCCCTTGCCACTACCGCTGGACCACCGCTGACCCCGGGTTACTCTCGGCTCCTCAGCGAAAAGCAACTAGTGCGTGCATCCACTTCCGTATTTATACCCGCGCCGCGGGGGCGGAGTGTGTGATGCGAATCACGCACGCCAATTACATTGGCTCGTTCAATAGTACTCGAAGAAGACAGGCTCTCTAGCGAGATCCCAATTCAGTCGACCGTCGACTACGTCCTCCGTTCCCTCCTTCAGGGAACGGTGGGTTGCATACGCAACCAGGACGTTTTACAGAGCTCAGAAGTCCCAAGCAGCTCTTGGTGTGAGGTAGGGGGTCTAAAGCGGAGTATGCAGTTCCTGATGGACCAAGACAAGCAAGTGTCTGCTCTGATAACAGACAGAAATCGGCAGGTAATGATGCTAGGAGAGATCTAAAGCTGAACAGTATTGACATGCACAGTATCACTCCAAATAAATTCTAAATTCTATAAAATCAATTTGTGTGATCTTTGTTTTAGGTGGCCAAGTGGGTACGTGAGAAAATGTGTTCAGAAGGAACAAGGCATTTCTTTGACATCTGGCATATTGGGAAAAGTATGTATTGTGATGTATTGTGATGTTGGTATACAATGAATATGGCTAAAAACTAATGCTGTCTTGTATAGCGGACCAAAATGTTATTGATTGATAACAGCATTACATATTGTTTGCAAAAAAATAATTGCAAAGTTGAGTCATTGTCTTAGACCCATTTGAACTGAAAACATGAATGTCATGTATTTATGTTGCATTTCACTGCATTGGGTTAGCTTTGGAGACCTAATGTTCTATCTACTTATCTCCTACAGACTTCTCTTGGCAGCCCTACATTTCAATAGTAATGGCAACAGAGATGTAGCTCGAACCAGTGAGGGTGAGGCACGCTACGCCGTTCGCTACCCGCGGTTTCGGAAAGGTGGCTGGGTAGTCCACCCCATCAAGGAGAAACCATCTTACGGTTAGTAGTTTCACTTAGTTTCTCAATATCTTTTTTTATGTGAATCAACCATGTTATTAAATGTGTTCTAAACATCTCTCCTCAAGGATACGCAACAAATCTTATGGTCTCTCTGGTAGAGGAATACTCCAAGTCACCACAGGCCCTACAAGAAAGCAGTGCTGTCTTGTCCTCTGCTGCCCTTTTTTTTACAGGTTTACAGGTTTTCTTAGTAAACAATTCCAATGGTAAATATTGAATGTCCTGTTGGCTGATATTCTACTGTAGTACACAACACCAAAGTTGTTTTTATAGTAAGTATATGGAAACCACTGAGTTTAAAAACCTGCTTAACAGGATTTACTATTTTGGTGTAGAAAACCTGGTTCCCTTTCAGTCGATAACGTCAGACGTAGTCGACGGTCGACTGAATGGGATCACGCCAGGGAGCCTATTGTCTTTGAGTATTATTGAACGAGCCAATACACATTGGCGTGTGAGATCTGCAGCGCGGGTATAAATACGGAAGTAGATGCACGCACCATTTGCCTTTCGCTTCGGAGCCGAGCTTAATGTCTGGATCTGAAGAGTGTTGTTGTACAACGAGCGAGTGTGTCGGCGCTTCTTTGGGAAGTCTCTCCTGGTGTCGGTGTTTGCAGCGCGAGTGCAGCGGTGATCGCGAGCTTCAAGCTCTCAACTGCTGTTCTCACAGCAACCAAGTTTCTGTTTGTGTTTGTTTGTCTGACGGTCGGTTGAGGGCGAGAAAGGGAGTGCTTCACTGACACAGGGTGCACCATTCCTTTGTTGGTGTTGCCGCGGTCATTCCCCTGTGTGCTCCGGCACTGGTGAGAGTTTTTCACTTCCTAAAAGAGCAACACGGGTGCGTTTGCGTCTTTTTCAAGATGTCATTCCGCCCATGCGTTTCTGGGTGCGGTCGTTCCCTGTCTCTCTCTGATGGTCACAATTGTTGTATCACGTGTTTGGGCTTACAGCACGCTGAGACAGCTTTTGTGGACAGCTAATGTTTTCACTGTGGGAACATGACTGTCGCAGTGTTGAGGGCGAGACTCGCCTTCGTTCGCGGAGAGCGAGTCCCCATTACCACGCCCCACCCTGCACGGGTGCTGTGTGGGATGGGTGACCGGAGGGTAGTGTTGGATGTCCCGCCCGGTAACCATTCCCTGTGGGCTCCTCACCCCTCCCTTCCACTGCTGCCATTGGAGCCTCCGGAGTTGTCCGCTGGTCCATCTGTAATGGGTCGGCCAGCGGTTTCACTCGGGGCTCCCCTGGAGGACAGGACGTCGATTTCAGCATCGGAGGGTGAGCTGACTTCTGGAGATGACGACTCGGCTGCGTTGTCTCCCTCTGGGAGTTCAATGTTGCCCGAGCCGGATCCAGAATTGTCAGCTATGCTGAAATGGGCCGCCGAGGCTGTCGGGCTCGAGTGGAACCCTCCCCCGTGTCCTGTTCAGTCTCGGTTGGATGATTGGTATCTCGGGGCGGGCCGTGCTGGTTCTCAGCCCGCCGCTCCAGTGCCCTTCTTTCCCGAAGTGCATGAAGAGCTTACTTGGTCGTGGACGGCACCTTTTACTGCTGAAAACGACTTAAGTAGTTCTTCCTCCCTCACTACCCTTGTCGGAGGAGCGATGAAGGGTTATGAGGCTATCCCTCCAGTGGAGCGGTCTGTTGCGACTCACTTATGTCCAACGGCCGCTGCATCCTGGATGGGGGATCCTTGTTTCCCCTTGCGTGCCTGTGAGTTCGCGTCAGGATTGGCGGTCAGAGCTTCCAGAGCTTGCGGGCAAGCCGCTTCCTCTTTGCATGCCTTGGCGTTGTTGCAGGTCTACCAGGCCAAGACACTCAGGGACATGCACAAGGGTAGTTTAGACAGGGCGCTCATGAGTGAGCTCCGCACTGCCGTTGACCTCGCCCTCCGGGGTACGAGTGTCGCGGCATGTGCGGTCGGTCTAGCGATGTCCACCTTGGTGGTCCAGGAACGCCATCGTTGGCTCAGCCTGGTTGAGATGGCGGATGCGGACAAGTTTCGGTTCCTGGACTCCCCAATTTCCCAGGTTGGGTTGTTCGGCGACGTGGCGGGGAGCTGCGCCCAACAGTTCTCTGCCACCCAGGTTCGGACGGAGGCTCCCCGACACACCCTATCCCGGCGGCCCGCTGTTGTCTCCACCCTGCCGCCGGTGATAGTCCCTCCGCCCGTTCGTCGCCGAGGGCGTCCCCCTGCCGCTGCCTCCGGTTCCACAGGGTCTCCGCAACAGCCATCACCCTGGCCCCAGCGTAGAACCAGCAGCAGGCAGGCCGCCCGGTCTGTCTCAGTCACTGCCCAGCCAGGGGGCGAGTGTCAGAAGCATTCCTGAGACAGGCCACCCAAGGATGGGGGGACTAGCTCTTCAGATGGTCACCGTTCCACCATTGGCTCTCCGGAGTCCAGTGGTACCCAAATTGTCGAAAGAGCGAATTTCTCCGTCCCTGGGTCCCAAGAGGGCGAGGCTGGCGGTTTGCGACCCTGTGGAACAGCCTTGCTCCCCCCAGCCCCCTCTTGTTCGCCAGCCGGCAACAGGATGCGTTCGAGGACCCGGTCATCTACCTTCTCACCCATCCTCTGTTGCCCCGTGGAGTCAGGTAAGTGCAGCACGGCTCACTCAGACCCCGCTTCGGGCCGCCCACGGGCCTTCCGAGCCGGGTCCCTGTCCTCCACCTCGCTGCCCCACCCCGGGTATGCCTGTGGTGCCTCTGGTCCCCCTGGTCCGGTTCGTCGAGGCCTGGAAGGTGCTCTCCAACCCGTCCAGCTGGCTCGGCTACACGATTCAGTTCCGCCGGAGTCCGCCCAGGTACAGTGGCATTCGCCACACTTCGGTGTCGAGCAAATCTGCTCCTGTCATGCGCGCGGAGATCGCTGTCCTGCTGGCGAAGGACGCGATAGAGCCGGTGTCTGTAGCCGAGATGAAGACCGGCTTTTACAGCCCGTACTTCATTGTACCCAAGAAAGGTGGTGGGTTACGACCAATCTGTCTTCACGAAGCTCGCGGAGGCAGCCCTCGCTCCCATGAGAGAGCGTGGCATTCACATTCTCAACTATCTCGACGACTGGCTCATACTAGCGCAGTCTCGGGAGCAGTTATGCGAACTCAGGGGTTTGCTGCTCCAGCACATCAGCCAGTTGGGTCTTCAGGTCTACTGGGAAAAGAGCAAACTCGCCCCAGTGCAGAGGATCTCTTTTCTCGGTTTGGAGCTGGACTCCAACACACGGCGCGCCTCACAGAGAATCGCGCCCGGTCGGTGCTGAACTGCCTGAATCTCATCAAGAGCAGTACAGTGGTTTTTCTGAAGCAATTTCAGAGGCTCCTGGGGCATATGGCAGCCGCAGCCGCAGTTACGCCGCTCGGCCTGCTTCATATGAGACCACTCCAGCACTGGCTTCGCGACCGAGTCCCGTGCTGGGCGTGGCAGAGAAGCATGCTCCGTGTGAAAATCACCCCGGCCTGCCTCCAAACCCTCAGCCCGTGGTCGGACCTTTCGTTTCTCCGGGCCGGTGTGTCCCTAGAACAAGTGTCCAGGCATGCTGTGGTTTCCACAGACGCCTCCAACACCGGCTGGGGGGCCACGTACAACGGGCATGCAGTAACTGGCACCTGGACGGGGTCCCACCTGCATTGGCACATCAACTGCCTCGAATTGTTAGCAGTGCTCCTTGCTTTGAGACGCCTCAAGACGACGCTGCTCGGCAAGCATGTACTGGTCTGTACGGACAGCACGGCGACCGTTGCGTACATCAACCGCCAAGGTGGTCTACGTTCCCGTCGCATGTCACAACTCGCCCGCCACCTCCTCCTATGGAGTCAGAAGCATCTGAGGTCGCTTCGTGCCGTTCACATCCCTGGCCTGCTCAATCGTGCCGCCGACGAGCTCTCACGACAGATTGTGGCCTCCGGGGAATGGCGACTCCATCCCCAGGCGGTCCAGCTGATATGGGACCACTTCGGGGCAGCACAGATAGATCTGTTTGCCTCTCCGGACTCGTCCCATTGCCAGTTGTTTTATTCCCGCACCGAGGGGACCCTCGGCACGGATGCACTGGCTCACAGCTGGCCCCGGGGCCTCCGCAAGTATGCGTTTCCCCCAGTGAGCCTGATGGCACAACTACTGTGCAAAATCAGGGAGGAAGTGGAGCAGGTTTTGCTAGTTGCCCCTTATTGGCCCAACCGAACCTGGTTCCCCGAACTTTTTCTCCTCTCGACAGCTCCTCCCTGGCCCATTACTCTGAGAGAGGACCTGCTCTCTCAGGGACGGGGCACCATATGGCACCCGCACCATATGTGGTCCCTGGACGGGACGCGGAGGTTCTAGGTAATCTACCACAGGCAGTCGTAGATACCATCACTTCAGCGAGAGCTCCCTCTACGAGGCTTGCTTACTCCCTGAAGTGGAACCTGTTCATTGAGTGGTGTGCTTCTCACAGAGAAGACCCCCGAAGGTGTTCGATCATTTCCGTGCTTTCTTTCCTGCAAGAGGCTTTGGAGCGTCAGCTGTCCCCCTCCACCCCCAAAGTGTATGTTGTCGCTATTGCCGCACATCACGATGCAGTAGACGGGAAATCCCTGGGGAAGCATGATCTGATCGTCAGGTTCCTGAGGGGAGCGAGGAGATTGAATCCGCCTCGCCCCCCCTCTATACCCTCTTGGGACTTATCTCTGGTGCTAACCGCACTGCAGAGACCGCCCTTCGAGCCTTTGCAGGTAGCAGAGTTAAAAATTCTGTCCCAAAAAACAGTTCTCCTGCTTGCTTTGGCCTCCATCAAGAGGGTAGGGGACCTGCACGCATTTTCGGTCAGCGAATCGTGCCTGGAATTCGGGCCGGCTAACTCTCACGTTGTCCTGAGACCCCGGCCTGGATATGTGCCCAGGGTTCCTACCACCCCCTTTCGGGACCAGGTGGTGAACCTTCAAGCACTGCCCCCGGAAGAGGCAGACCCAGCCCTGGCTTTTCTCTGCCCCGTTCGCGCTCTGCGCTTATACGTGGACAGAACGCAAAGCTTTAGGACCTCAGAGCAGCTCTTCATCTGTTACAGAGATCAGTGGAAGGGAAAGGCTGTCTCCAAGCAGAGGTTGGCCCACTGGATAGTGGATGCCATCATCTTGGCGTATGAGTCCCAAGGTGAACCCTGTCCCCCAGGATTACGAGCTCACTCCACAAGGAGTGTTGCCGCTTCTTGGGCGTTGGCGCAGGGTGCCTCGCTGACAGATGTCTGTAGAGCTGCGGGCTGGGCGACACCTAATACGTTTGCTAGATTCTATAGCCTACGTGTCGAACCGGTTGCTTCCCGTGTGCTCTCTTCTCATAGAAGCCAGTAACACCGTGAGCCCCAGTTCAGTGTCGGCTTGCTGCTCCATTCCCCTCCTACGGACCGGATACGTGCGTCATTTTTGCTCCAGTTGAATTCACTTATCAGGAACCTGTTGAGCTCCTCCGCACCCCTCCAACGCCTACCACTCGTATGCAGTGTGGAACCGGTTTTAGGCTGGGTCCATATGTTGCGGTCCCTACGGCAACCCCATATGTGTATTCTTCCACGATACGGCTCCCCAAGGTGAGCCCGTGTCTTTCCCTTGGCAGAGTCCTGCCGTCACTGTAAATCTGTGTTGTCTCCCCCCTCTCTAGGCTGGAGCCACCCCAGTGATATTCCATATGTTATACTGCCCGGTCCTCCGCCCAGTTCATATGCGTATTCCCCCCCCCCAACCCCCCCCCCCCCCCGCCCCTTTTTGCGGGGTTGGTTGGGCTTCCGCAGCGTCCCTTCCTTCCGATGTTGGGCACGCTTTCCCAGTGTTACCAAGTCGAACTGAGTGGGTCTTGTGGAACAGCAGCGACTTCCTGGCCTAAGCCCTGTCCTTTTCCGCTAAAACGTCGGGAGGATCAGAAGGCTTTTGTCTAGGCACTGGAAGGTGGCAGCGTTAGTGGCGTGTTCAAAGGGTGATCCCATTCAGTCGACCGTCGACTACGTCTGACGTTATCAACTGAAAGGGAACGTCCTGGTTGCAAATGCAACCTACCGTTCCCTGAAGGAGAGAACGGAGGACGTAGTCCCCTTGCCACTACCGCTGGACCACCGCTGACTCCGAGTTACGCTCGGCTCCTCAGCGAAAAGCAAATGGTGCGTGCATCTACTTCCGTATTTATACCCACGCTGCGGAGCGGAGTGTGAGATGCAGATCTCGCACGCCAATGTGTATTGGCTCGTTCAATAATACTCGAAGACAATAGGCTCCCTGGCGTGATCCCATTCAGTCGACCGTCGACTACGTCCTCCGTTCCCTCCTTCAGGGAACGGTGGGTTGCATATGCAACCAGGACGTTCTTTAAATTGCAGTGTGAAATATATTTTGCTCAAAACATACTCTGGCCTGCTGGCTTGGAGAGGGCCATATCCTGTCTGAAGTTCAAGTATGCTATCTGCAGCACAAAAGGATTCATACAGGATGCTTCAAACCCTGGATGGAGTGTGAGGCAGGTAATGTCTTCTGGGGGATCTAGGTTTTGGACAAGGGACCAATAGGCGTCGACCTCCCTACAGCACACACTCTCCACTGCTGATGGCATAGCCTCACATCTACCACACAAGCACCTGTTAAACAAAATGTGCCAAGATAAACTCACGCATTTATCTGCATGCCTTATACCCAGTCCATGTGACAATAAAAGATCCTTGTAACAATGACTATATTTACATGAACAGCATATTCCTGTCCTAACCGGAACACTAACTGCTTTCATACACATACTCTGTAGTACATGCAAGCTCATTTACATAATGTACGTCGGAAATACTAGGGGAGTAGTATAACAGCCGGCTAAATTCGGAAAATCTGGGATCTAAATTAAACATTTTGAGACGCATGTTGCTAGCATAGATGGTGACAATATACATGGATGCTTGAAAAACAACAAAGTCGACAGCAATATTGCTAAATATGATTTATTAAAGATACTGCAATGTGATAAACATGGAGACAACGTTAGCCACAATTAGCTATAGCCTGTGGTCACTCACCAAGACACCTGACCATACTCCACCGATTCTACTCACACCACAACTCTATCTCTCTCCTCTGTCCATTTACCCTTCCCCTTAACTCTGCCTGACCCCTCTCTCGCCTAGGTGGCTCATAATTATAAGGCAACGACCCATCGGAAGAGTTGACATGAACCCCTACTGCAACCTCTTCAATGTCTGACTCCATTACGAAGAGATGAGATTTACCGCCCGTTGCGTCACGTCCGATCAGAGCGTTTTTGACAGCGGAAGTAATTGTACTCACAATTTCTTTAAAAAACTTTTTTTAATGCACATTTATAATTAATTTCTTCACGCAAATTGAGTTCCTACAGTATTTATCTACACGTCTATTCACAGGGATCTTCAACTTGAAAGATGGGCTTTAAGGACTAAGTTGTAAGGTCTTTAACAAAAAAGCCTCCAAAATGGAGGAGGTCAAAGGACATGTTTCCTGCTATATAGTATCATCAGCTCTCCCAAAGGCTATTCATGCAGCCTACAGACAAACTGTCGCATCAACAAATGATAACATTTTAAAATTATACATATATTTGAGTAGATAACCGATAGTATACTCTCAGTAAAGGGGTTCACCCTGTGTGTTTCCACAATGAATAAGGATAGTTTGGGAGATACAAGAAAAGGAAAAATGATCTTATACGTACAATAGATCATAGCTACCGTAGAAAAAGTAAGATCATGCTTTGAATTAAGATGAGTAAAATTAAATATTCGCTCAAGACAAACTTTACTTATGCAGCGTCATGGACCACAGAGGCACATCGCGTCTCTGAACATGTGTGGTGATTATCTAAATTATACAACTTAATCTAAATAAGAGCAATGTAGAGTCCTGGGATTTCTTTTAAAACAACAAAAACATTGTGACAGCATGTTTAATGTCGCATGGACAAAAATACTGTTTGAAATAAGATCTAAGACGCCAAAGCACAGTTCTTGATTTATAAAAAAAATTATTTTATTTTTTGAACAAACGATGTTTAGTAAAAATAATACCTTAGGTTCAATTTATGAAAATCATTTATATCATACAGAAGTAGAAGATAAATAGAAGATACGATTTTAATAAATCTTTACAGATTTGATTTAAACAATCTTTTAATTTGAAAAGATCTCATTTAAAATTTTAAGATTATGCTTTTAAATGAGTTTAATATGAATAAAACAGTGGAAAGCAGACTAACTTTGCATATGCTGGGGCATTGTGACCGCAGAGGCTCATCTGGCCTGTCACTCCTCTCGTCTCTGTGAGGGTGTGAAGCTTCATCTCACCCTGTAGTTTATCCCTGAAGGATCTGGGAGGGTTTTTGTTTATGACATCTTAAACTATTTGTTTTTTTATTGTTAGTTTCTACTACTTCTTCAGTTCTATGAAAATGTAAGGAGTTTTTATATTTTATATTTATATATATAATTTTTATATATATATTAATTTAGCTAAAACTAAGGTTAAATTGTTTGAATACATTTTGTCATTATACATTAAGTTATATACTTTATTTGATTTTATGGAACCAACTTAGTGTGTGAGATTGCAAAACAGTATGTAAAAAAACAATGTAAAAATACAGTTCCCTTTCGTTGTCACTCCGAGTTACGTCGGATGACGACGAATGGGGTTTCGCTTAGAACACCTATCGACTTCGA
This sequence comes from Siphateles boraxobius, assembly GCF_051911475.1. NCBI lineage: Eukaryota > Metazoa > Chordata > Actinopteri > Cypriniformes > Leuciscidae > Siphateles > Siphateles boraxobius. The sequence goes on from NW_027509042.1 coordinate 30,258,472, forward strand.
GTATTACAAAACGAGCCAATGGCAAAGAAATGCCATGGGTCTGCGGAATTTGCATAGCGTATCACCGCCTTACCTCGTGGGTATAAAAGGAGGACGCCGGCAACAGGCAGATATGTTTTCGCTTCGGAGCCAAGAGTATTTCTTCACTCCACAGTCATCTCTGACTTCGCTCTACGAGACGAGCTTCTCTCTCCGGTGTTGGTGTGACGGCGATCTGCAGCGAGCTCACAGTGCCTGCTGATCTGTGCAGTAATCTGCCAGTGTGTGTGTGTCTCCCTGTGCGCTTCAACATCGCGGAGTTTTTTTCTCTCCTCTCATAAAAGAGCTCGCACGCGGCACGTCTTTTTAAAGACGGCTCGCCCGTGCATTTCTGGTTGCAGCGGACTGGTATCGGACTCTGATGGGCACGAGCGCTGTCTAGTGTGTTTGATCATGCTTGAACAGCGCTCGTGGGTGACTCATGTTCTCGCAAGGGAACGTGATCATCGCGTCATATATAGGTCGAGACTCGGTGAACTCGCAAGAGTGAGAGTCCCCTCATCCACCCCCCGATCTTCGCCTGGTGGCCAGGGTGACCTGAGGGTTACGGTCTGGAACAAGGCGCCGACTACGTGTCCGTGACCCCAGCCCCCCTCTTCAATGACGGTGCCCGCTAGTGAACTGCTGATTTCCGCGAGTCTACCCTCTGGTGGCCCACGTGTTTCAGTTGAAGCTACAGAGGAAGATGCCATGTCTGTTGCAGCATCACTAGGTGGGCTTGAGTCTTCTGGAAGTGAGGGCTCGTCACAGCTGCCACCTTCCGGTGTGCATACGGCTGTGCCTGAGTCTGATCCGGAGATGACGGCCATGCTTTCCTGGGACGATTGGTTTTGGGTAAGGCCGCCGACCCTCGTCCGTGGCAAACCCCAATACCTCTCTTCCCGGACGTGCATGATGAGATCTCGAAGTCCTAGAAGACCCCCTTGTCTTCTCAGGACCGCTCGCTGATCTCATCCGCCTTTCCTCCCCTCGATGGGGCCGCTGCCCTTGGGTACACTGGGGTTCCCCCGGCTGAACGCTCTGTTGCGATGCTATGTGTCCTCAGAGTGCTTCTTTTCGGCGCAATCCTAAGCACCCGCCCGTGGCCTGTAGTTTTTCGTCTACGCTTGTGGCGAGATCCTATAGTGCCACGGGACTGGCAGCCGCCTCTCTGCATGCCATGGCTGACCCAGATGCTCATGGACCTGCACGAGGGCGGGACTGACCCAGGGCTCTTCACTGAGCTGCGCGCCGTCACTGACCTTGCTCTCCGAGCGACGAAAGTGGCCGTACGCTCCCTGGGTCAGGTGATGCTCACCATTCTGTGGCTGAACCTGTCTGATGTGCTGGATGTCGCACGGACCCGTCTGTCCGACATTCCCATATCCCAGGTCGGCCTCTCCGGCGGTGCGGTTGAGGGCTTGACCAACAGCTCTCAGCCGCTCATGAGCAGACTGACGTTGATTCTGTCCCGACGGACCCCGCCGTCCGCCCAGGTCCCTCGGTCTGCCCACCGCCGAAGGCGCCCCCCCGCGGCTCCCACCCCGCCCGTTCACCCGGGCCGGCTCTGGGGGCCGCGGGCGGACGCCACAGCCCCTCTCCAGCCCCGCCCCCCGCTACACGCCGGGTTAAGCGGCGCTCCTGAGACGGGCTCCTCGGGGATGGAGCAGACTGAGGTTGACTCTGTCCCGACGGCCCCGCCGTCCGTTCAGGTCCCTCGGTCTGCCCACCGCCGTGGGCGCTCCACCGCGGCTCCCACCCCGCCCGCTCAGCCGGGCCGGCTCTGGAGGCCGCGGTCGGACGCCAAAACAGTCCTCTCCAGCCCTGCCCCCCGCTACACGCCGGGTTAAGCGGCGCTCTTGGGATGGGCTCCTCAGAGATGGGACTCAGTTCTTTCCAGGAGCTGGTAGCAGGACCACTCCTTTCCCCGGGTGAGGGCCGGGGAAGAATCCTTATTCTCCAAAGAACTGACTCTCCCGTCTCTGAGCACAGAGAGTTCGGACGACACAGAGCGCCACCCACATGCCGTGCTCTCCTCGTCCCCCTCTGTCCCGGAGGTGGTTGACACGGCGTGCCGTCCACGACCGCTTCGCCCCTGTCCCCCTCTGTCGCCAGACCCTTGACAGGGCAGGCCCCTGTGGAACGCTGGTCCTTCCCTGGCCTCCTCTGTCAGGGTGCGGTTTTGACCTTGCCCCCACACCGGGCCGCTATGCCGTCCACGTCTGGGCCGGTCATTCCGCTTCGCTGCACCACCGGAGGGACGTCTGTGGTTCTCGACGCCGCTGGCACAGTTGGGAGCCTGCCTAGAGCTTCCCTTCTGTTCCGCGCGAACCATTGGCTCGGCTATGCGATTCAGTTCGCACGGTCTCCTCCCCACTTCAGGGGAGTCCGCTCACTTTGGTCGATGGCTATGCCCTATCATGAGAGCGGAGGTTGCTACCCTACTGGCGAAGGGTGCAATTGAGACTGTCCCTCCAGCCGAAAGGAGGTCCAGGGGTACAGCCCCTACCTCATTGTCCCGGAGAAGTCTGGTGGGTTACAGCCAATCCTGGTCCGAACCGCTCCCTTCACAGGCTGCCGTTCAAAATGCTCCTGGCCAAACGCATTTCTGGATGTGTGCGGCCACAGGATTGGTTTGCAGCGATCGACCTGAAGGACGCCTACTTTTATGTCTCCGTTCTCCCTCGACTCAGACCATACCTACAGTTTGCTGTCAGGGCGCGCGCATATCAGTACGCTGTTTTCCCATTCGGGCTAGCCCTGTCTCTTCGCGCCTTCACAAGGTTGTTGTGGCTGCCTTTGTTCCTCCATGGGAACCGAGGGTTCGCATCCTGAACTATCTCGGTGACTGGCTGTCTTAAGCTCACTCCTGAGACCAGGTTTGCGAATACAGGGACCCAGTGCTCCGGCACCTAGCTCGTCTGGGCCTTCGGGTCAACCAGGGAAGGAGTAAACTTTGCCCCGTGCAGAGGAGCTCCTTTCTCGGTATGGACTTGGTCGCCTTCTCCACTCAGCCATTGCTGACTTGCCTGAGACTATCAAGCGCAAGAGTGCGGTTCCACTGAAGTTTCTTCAGAGGCTCCTGGGGCATATGGCATCTGCAGCCGCGGTTCGCCGCTCAGATTGCTTCATATGAGACCGCTTCAGCTTGGCTCCGCGACCGAGTCCCGAGGTGGGCATGGCAACACGGCACCCTCCGAGTACCAGTTACTCCGACCTGCCGTCAGACCTTCACCCCGTGGTCGAACCTCAGCTTTCTACGGGCCGAGTGCCCCTGTAACAAGCTTTGCGGCATGTTGTTGTAACGACAGATGCCTCCTCCACGGGCTGGGGTGCCATGTGCAATGGACGTGCTGCCGCGGGCTCCTGGACAGGACCCCGACGCCTCTGGCACGTCAATTGCCTCGAGTTGCTGGCCGTACGTCTTGCTTTGCGCCGCTTCCGGGCCGTGCTCAAGAACCAACACGTACTAGTCCGTTCAGACTATACCGCCTCTGTAGCGTACATCAACCATCAAGGTGGTCTACGCTCCCGCCGTATGTCGCAACTCGCCCGCCACCTCCTCATATGGAGTCAGAAGCATCTGAGGTCGCTTCATGCCATTTATATCCCCGGAGCCCTGAACTGTGCAGCCGACGAGCTCTCACGGCTTCAGCCCCTCCCGGGAGATTGGCGACTCCATCCCCAGTCGGTTCAGCTGATTTGGGACCAGTTCCGGGACGCACAGATAGATCTGTTTGCCTCCCACGACTCGACCCATTGCGCCCAGTTTTATTCCCTGACCGAGGGCACGCTCGGCACGGATGCTCTGGCGCACAGCTGGCCGCAGGGCTGCAAGTATGCGTTTTCCCCAGTGAGCCTTCTTGCGCAGACCTTGCGCAAGGTCAGGGAGGACGCGGAGCAGGTCATTCTGGTCGCGCCATACTGGCCCGCCCAGACCTGGTTCTCCGAACTAGTACTCCTTGCGACAGCACCTCCCTGGCCGATCCCTCTGAGGAAGAACCTTCTTCCTCAGGGACGGGGCCACCTATGGCACCCTCGTCCCGATCTCTGGAACCTCCACGTGTGGCTCCTCGATGGGACGAGGCAGGTTTGAGTACCCTACCACCAGCGGTGGTGGCTACCATCACTTCCGCTAGGGCGTCGTCCACGTGACACGTCTATGCGTTGAAGTGGAACCTCTTCGTCAGCTGGTGCTCTTCTCACCGAGAAGACCCCCGGAGATGCTCGATCAGCGTTGTGCCTTCCTTCCTTCAACAGGGGCTGGAGCGAAGGCTGTCTCCCTCCACCCTGAAGGTCTACGTTGCCGCTATTGCCGCACACCATGACCTCATCGAAGGTAAGTCGGTGGGGAAGCACGACCTGGTTGTCAGGTTCCTGAGAGGAGCGAGGAGACTAAATCCGCCCCCCTCCTCTCGTTCCCTCTTCGGACCTCTCAGTGGTTCTAACTGCCCTGAAGAGTGCTCCATCTGAGCCCCTGCAATCAGTCGAGCTTAAATTCCTGTCTATGAAGACAGCGCTCCTGGTTGCACTGGCCTCCATCAAGAGGGTAGGGGACCTGCACGCATTCTCCGTTGACGATGCGTGCCTGGAGTCCGGGCCGGCTTACTCTCACGTGATCCTGAGACCCCGGCCTGGATACGTGCCCAAGGTTCCTACCACTCCCTTCCGGGACCAGGTGGTGAACCTGCAAGCGCTGCCCCTGGAGGAGGCAGACCCAGCCTTGCACTGCTCTGTCCAGTACGCGCTCTCCGCGCCTATGTAGACAGGACGCAGTGTTTCAGGACCTCAGACCAGCTCTTTGTCTGTTATGGTGGGAAGCTGAAGGGAAAGGCTCTCTCAAAGCAAAGGTTGTCTCACTGGATAGTGGACGCCATTGCTTTGGCATACCAGCAGCAAGGTCGACCGTGCCCCCTTGGTGTGACTGCCCACTCCACCGGAGTGTGGCATCCTCTTGGGCTCTAGCGCATGGCGCCTCGCTAACAGACATCTGCAGAGCTGCAGGCTGGGCGACACCTAACACATTCGCCAGATTCTTTAATCTCCGAGTGGAGCCAGTGTCCTCTCGTGTACTCGCTTCAACCAGCTAGTACCGGACCCGCTCAGGTGTCTTCGCTTGCTCGCCATTCGACTCCACGGACTGGATACGTGCGATATTCTCCTCAGGTGAGCTTCCCCGGAAGCCCTGAGCTCCTCCAGCACTCCTGACGTCGGCGCCAGTGTCTATTGCCTGCGTGTCGGCTAGGTACCTCCCGTGTGCATGGTCCCTCCTCTGAGCGACCCCCACATGTGTATTTCCACTGTAAGCCTCTTTGAGCATGTGTCTTTCCCTTGGCAAGCCACCTTGCCACCCCTGGGGTTGAAATATTCCACCTGCGGCTGGACACCCCAGTGTTCTCCATATGTCTCCTTCGGGTCATATGTGTATTCTCTAAGTCCCCCCCTCTGGGTTGGCAGTAATTGCATATTTCCCCTAAACTTTGGGATATGCTCCCCAGTGTACCTTGGTATTCCTGTGCTAAATAGGAGTCCTTCGTCCGTGCCAGTCTCACGACAGGGATCTCAGATTTACGCAGGGCACTGGAAGACAGCTGAGAAGGTGGCGTGATTAGACTGGTAACCCCATTCGTCGTCATCCGACGTAACTCGGAGTGACAACGAAAGGGAACGTCTCGGTTACGTATGTAACCCTCGTTCCCTGAGTAGGGAACGGAGACGTTACGTATGTAACCCTCGTTCCCTGAGTAGGGAACGGAGACGTTACGTCTTCCTGCCACTTTCCGCTGTACCGCGGGGATCGCCTGAGCTCAGTCTTGGCTCCACAGCGAAGAAACATATCTGCCTGTTGCCGGCGTCCTCCTTTTATACCCACGAGGTAAGGCGGAGATAAGCTATGCAAATTCCGCAGACCCATGGCATTTCTTTGCCATTGGCTCGTTTTGTAATACTCGAAGTCGATAGGTGTTCTAAGCGAAACCCCATTCGTCGTCATCCGACGTAACGTCTCCGTTCCCTACTCAGGGAACGAGGGTTACATACGTAACCGAGACGTTTTCTGTGATGGTCGTGTTTAGGTGTACGGGGTAGAGTATGCTGTTACAGTACAAAAATCATTATGGCTATATTAATAACAATTATACTTTAGGTCACCGTTAAACAAAAATCATTACAGTAATCTTCTAAAAGATAAAACTGTAAAGATTTAATTTAAACAATCTTTTCATTTTTAAAAGATCATATTTAAACTTTTACTATTATGCTTTGAAATAAATTTAGTACGAACAAAACTTTGGCTCTGGAAAGGCGTTAGCAGACTAACATTACATGATGCACAGAGGCTCATCTGCTCTGTCACCCTATATCCTGAAGCTAACATTATTGTAAAGTAACGTATTTCTCTGAAGATGTGCTGGTGATCGGAAGGAGCTTATAAGCAGGCTATCAATGGGGCTCGGCCTGAGGCAACACAGATTCTAAAAGTCTTCATTGTTGCTCTCTCACTACAGATAGGCCTATGTGGGGATTTTCTCACAGATACTACTTGAGTAATTATTAAACATTTCACACAATGTGTGAGATAACTTGTGAGAGCCGCAAATTTCAAAGTTCTTTACATGCACCCTGATAAATAAAAAAATAAAGTCAAGTTTTCCCCAGAGACCATCGATATAGAATATTTGTTTTTTTATGAATTCATTGAATTTAAGTAAAATCATATTTTTAAAAAGTTCTATTTCAAACTTTTAATGCTTATACACTATGAAATAAATTTAGCAAAACATTCACAGTCTCATTCTGATCACTGAACACACCCCTCTGACTGTCAAACGTTGGTGTGAGAGAGAGAGAAAGAGAGAAATACTCTGGGGTTCTTTTCAACTTTAAATGGTCAATATGGAGATTTCATTTTTATCTAAATCTAACATAATTGGTACAGTAAATTTGTAAAATATTTATTTTAAATGAACAGAATGCTTTTCAACTTCAGTAATTTAGTAAGATTTTAAATGAACAACATGCTTTTCAACTTTAGTTAAATTAGTAACTATTTATTTTATATATGATATATTTTAATTTATACACTTTTAAAGGAACACAATGCTTTTCAACTGTTGTGTAAGATATTTCTCACTGGGCTCAGGAACGTGTCACAAAACAGATACCAGGCAAGCCACAAGCTGGTGTGACAGAGAGAAAAGACTTCAGGGGAAACACTTGTGGGTTTTTTTCAGCCGTGGTGAAACAGTAAGATGATTTTTATTTTTTTAAATTTATATACTTTTAATTGAACAGCATGGTTTTTCAACTTGAGTCAGTGTCAAATGTTTGTGAATGACTAAATGTAAATTTTATAACCATTTCATTTAAATGAACATAATGCTTTTTCAACTTCTGTGTGAGATAAACTTCCAACGTCCTCAGCAATGTGGAGGTAGGGGAATTCCTGCTTTGACACACACACACACACACACACACACACACACACACACACACACACACACACACACACACACACACACACACACACACACACACACACTCACACACACACACACACACACATAGACGCGCGCTCCCTATGTTTTGAGTCAGTGTGAGATCATTCATACATTGCATTTTTTTGTTTTTTTTCTTCAACTCTCTAATACATTTTTAACTGTTTGCAATTTTTTGTGGCTCGATTTTATTTAAACGTTTTGTGTGAGGTTTTACATAAGCTGTATGTTTTTTTTTCTTCAACTCTCTAATACATTTTCAACTGTTTACAATTTTTTGTGGCTCCATTTTATTTAAACTTTTTGTGTGAGGTTTTACATAAGCTGTATGTTTTTTTCTTCAACTCTAATAAATTTTTAACTGTTTGAAAGATTTTTGTGGCTCCATTTTATTTAAACGGAAATGCTTGGTTCAGTGAATAGTTCTACATTTATTTAAACTTTTTGTGTGAGGTTTTATTTTATATTCTTTTTACAGAACAGATAAACTTCCACAACTTTTTCTTATCACTTTCACAGCTGACCGTGATAAGCTCAGGATGTAGGGGATGCGGTGACAAAACACCAACTTCAGACTAACTGTCATCATCAAAGCCAATACATCTCAAACTAACTGTCATCATCAAAGCCAATACATCTCAAACTATCTGTCACACATCCTATACCCCTTTTTTCTTGATCAAACTAACTGTCACACATCCTATACCCCCTTTTTCTTGATCAAACTAACTTCAAACGATCAAACTAACTGTCACACATCCTATACGCCCCTTTTTCTTGATCAAACTAACTTCAAACGATCAAACTAACTGTCACCATCCATCATTTTGACAGAAAGTTTAACAGGAAGGGGCGGAACTAGGTCAAAGGTAACAGGAAGGGGCGGAACTAGGTCAAAGGTAACAGGAAGGTGCAACCGGAAGGGGCGGGACAAGGGGCAGGACCGGAAGGGGTGGGGCGCGATCAAAGGATAGCCACGGCCACCTGTCAATCAATCATTGTTTGACAGGAGGTGTATCGTATTACTACTATCCAGTCCCTGTTGACAGGCCTTAGTACTGCTTTATCTACCTCCTTGGATGACTCTGAATCCTCAACTAGAGCCTCGAGTCCTAATCCTGTAGTGACCAGTCAGCCCTGTACATGCAGAGGGACCTGCATTCAGGAGGGGAGGGTGTAACCCAGTTCAAAAAGGGTTAAAATAGCACCTTGAAGAAAAAAAAAAATAATAATAATATTATATGTGGAAAAATAATCATCTATATTATTCAACATAGTATAAAAAAAGAGAGAAATCAAAACAATAATTGTATTTTAAAATATTTCTAAGTTGAAACTAGTCAGAGTAACCTGAAGAGATCACGAATTGGATGAAGTGAAAGTTGAGCCCCGCCCCTAGAAAAAAAGATTGTCGAAAAGAGAAATATGAGAAGCTATATGAGAGAAGCCATATGAGAGAAGCTATGCGAGAGCATTACTCGCATTGAAGTTGATAAGAGATAAAAAAACTTTGATTTTATTGAACAGAAGTTCTTTATATTCTTAATCGGAAGGAAGATTTAGGCAGTGGCGATTTACAGAAGTAATAAGAGCAAAGCGATGGGTGTTTAGGATAATCGCCTAAATTTTCTTTTCCTTTTGGATTATATTCTCTTATATATTTTTTTTTCCTTTTTTTTCTTTTCTTTTTACTTTTTTTTTTTCCTCTTCTTTCTTTTGAGCATATGTGAGTGAAGCTTTCATCTGCTGCCGATCCTGAGCTTCAGCAGTTGAGATTGACGTCGAGGAATTGTCCTTGCCTTTTGCTGTGTGCGCATTGCGAGGACTGGCGAGCCATTCCCATCTGAATCGTACCTGGTGATATAGTTTCAAGCGTGAGGAATACATATTGGTAGGACGAACCATTCTTCTCTAATCACCTTTATTCTACTGGACTGAGCAAATTATTATTTCTCACTTGATTGAGAAACTAATTTTTTTTTTATGGACTAAGTCATTTTATTTTCTTCGTCTCTTCCCTGAGTCTGAACTGAAACACTGATTTTCTGAACTGAAACACTGATTTTCTGAATTGAGACATTATTATTATTTTTATTTTTTTTGTTTATCTCTCATTGGACATTTCAATTGAATGAGACATACTGTTGTTTATGTTGTGTTTTGTTTTTTCTAAAAAGATACGAAAACTATAAATACCTTTTGTATATTTAATGCTTACCATTGATGTTTTGAGTGGTTATTCCCTTTTTGTTGTCGTTGTGTAGCATTAGTAATTTTTCCTCCAGAGAGTCGCACTTAATCTTCTGAGACTGGTCTATACTTAGTTTAAGCTTGTGATTTAGGTTACATTTGTATTGTGGAGCCGCTGGTCACATCGCTCTGCAGTGTCCGGTAAAAGCCAGCACCCGCCAGTAGGTAAGAGGTTACTGACGGGTGGAACTACACTGACTAAATCCTCTTTTTCAGCTACTCATCTTTCTGTCAGTTTAAAGTTGTGTCCACAGAGTTTTGACTGTGGAGCTCTTGTGGACTCAGGAGCCGAGGGATTTTTTTTTTACATTAATCTGGCTCACAAACTCATGATACCTGTGGTGACGTTCTCTCAACCCATCTCTATAGTTGCGCTAAATGGTCAACTATTACCCTCCGTCACCCATTCCACGGCATCCTTACGACTCATCACCTCTGGCAATCACTCAGAGGATATTGAATTTCTTTTGATTGACACTCCTTCTGCTCCTGTGGTTCTGGGACACCCCTGGCTGGTGCTCCATAACCCTCATATAAACTGGTGTAGGAATTCTGTGCTCGCTTGGAGCGAATTTTGTCACACTGCTTGTTTGTTGTCTGCGTGTTCTTCCGTGTCTTGTTCTGTGTTTCAGGATGAACACACGGACTTGTCTAACGTGCCACGTGAGTATCTGGACCTGAAGGGAGTGTTCGGTAAGTCACGGGCTGCTTCTCTCCCTCCGCATCATCCCCATAACTGTGATATAGATTTACTGCCAGGTATGTCTCCGCCTAAAGGCAAGTTATACTCACTTTCTGCTCCAGAAAGGGAGGCCATGGAGAAATACATTTCTGATTCTCTGACAGCCGGGTTCATCCGCCCTTCCTCTTCTCCAGCAGGGGCAGGGTTCTTTTACGTGGGGAAGAAGGATGGTTCCCTGCGACCGTGTATTGATTACCGAGGGCTGAACAACATCACGGTGTAGGATTACAAATTTATTTAAATGTTTTAATTTAGGTTCAACAGTATGTTAGCTGAGAAAGTGCACACACTGTTTTCCATTTTTGAGGCAATCAAGGTTTCGGACATTAACCTCTTGTCACATCTCAAAGGTCAGCTGGGCCTTTTGTTGATCTAATCAGGCTGATTGGATTAGCATCTCAAGGCTCTGAGTTACACTGTTACCTGATGAAATCAGGTAACCAGCTGAATCATGTACTTTCCTTTACATGTTTTGTTCAAGAGTCCCCTCCTCTATGAAATTAATCCCACCCCCTTGAAATGTATATAAACTGCAATGTAAAGTTCCCTTAGATTACACTTGATTGAGATGACTACAGCGACGAAATAAAGAACTTATACCTCAACAATCTCCTGGTCTGCACTTCTAAGTTTTCTACACTTGAGAAGAACGAAGTTTACAACAGATGGTGCCCTGTGACCCGGATGGAGAAACTGAAACTCAACAAAGAATGAACTTTTCCAGACTGATTTGAAACTTCAAAGCTCAAAGATCTCAACAAAGCTAACTGAGTTCCAGAACTGAAGCTCAACAAAGATCTCAACAAAGATCTCAACATCTGACTTCCCAGTTCCAGACTGAATCTTTTGAATCCAGATTGAGCTCAACAAAGATCTAACTTTCCAGTTCCAGACTGAATCTTGAAACTTCAAGCTCAACAAAGAAAGAACTTTCTGACTGAGTTTCCAGACGGAACTTTTCCGTACAGCGAACGATTTGGTGAGTTTCACTCTATTCAAAGAACCACTAAAGACCAGTACAAATTTGTCATTCCTCTGCGCCGCCACAGAAGAAGTTAACAGACAGCTGTAGGGTTTGTTAACTAAAGTTATCCTCTAAAGTTGCTTTTAGAGATGAAATGTATCCTCTGTTTTTCAGGCAGGGAAGATTAACGTACATGTTAATATTGCTTATCCTCTAAAGTTTCTGTTAGAGATGAAAGTGATCCTCTGTTGTCAGGCAGGGAAGAATTGCTCCCCAAGGAAGGTTAACTGTGTTATCGAGTGTAGCCTCTTTTGATCAGAGAAGATTTAGTGTTTTTGTTTGTTTTATCCTCTAAAAGTTAAGAAGGTGAAAGATCCTTTGCATTTTTCTTTTAGGGAAGATTAACGTAACATGCTAATAGTTTGTGATGTGTTGGTAACAAGGAAGTTTAACAAGATTTGATCTGTGTTAACAAGTATACCCTCTGTTGATCAGAGAAGTTTATTTTTTGATTGTGTGGTAACAAAAGAAATCCACAAAATGGTTAGAAGAAATGCTAGGCTAGTTCCATCAACTGAGAAAAATGGACTAGCTAGCCCTTTATGGACAGACAGTGAGTTCAAGTCATTGTTTGGAGAGAAAATGGATTCCATTGTGACTGAGTCAGTTAGATTGGATTTGACAAAGAAATTTGGTATTGATCCAGACAAAGTTTGGTCTATTGAAGAATGCAAGAAGGTGTTAGGTGCATGTATCAGAAAGAAAAACATGAAAGGCATAATCTGTTGCCATAGAGAATATAGCTTATCCATTGCACAAGAACAAACTAGGTGTTTTGATAAGTTAAATGAACAAAACAAACAATTGCAGACTCAAGTGTCCCGTTTCAAGACAAAGGTGAGCCATAACAAGGCCTCAACCAAATGTGACTCAGAAGACCAACAGTCAGATGGAACTTATCCTGACTTACAAGCATTCTTTGAAACAGATGTAGACATCCCATCAGTAACTGATAAGCCTGTAGATTCAGTAAAGGTATGTGTCGCAAGAAGATCTCAGGGAATTGAGAGAACTGAAAGTGTTCCTCCCAACTCTTCTGTTGTCCAAAACCAAACTGTTGCCAAAGCACTCGGACCTAGAGACATAGAAAGACTATCCCAAAGCTTACCTTCAGTACGCACAGATTTTTCTGAATTTAGAAGGGCATTGATCAGTAAAATGCGTCTTTACGACATGTCGTTGGCAGAAGTCACACAGCTGATGTCACAAATTCTAACTGAATCTGAATTCAACAGTTTTGAGTCTGCTGTTACTTCTGAACTACAACATGCCAGAAAAGATAAATTGAGAGAGGGAATTCTGAAAGCGTTGAAGAACATTGTTGGACCCAAAATTGACTGGTCGAAGATCACTAGTTGTTTACAGAAGAAGGGTGAAACTGTTAGTGAGTACACTCAAAGATTTTGCCAGTCAGCAGCAGCATACAGTGGTATAGCTGACACTTCAGAGAAGGTGCTAGAAGATAAGGGTCCCCTAGTTCGCACATGGTTTGATGGTCTGTTGTCAGAACATAGAAAAGCATTGCCTTTCTTAGACTTAACATGGTCTACTAGAACCATACAAAACAACTTGGAGAGGTTAGCTACTTGGGAAAGAGATTCTGATGTCAAGGCAAGAGTAAAAATTGCAGCAGCATCCTTTAAGGTCAACACAGAGAATTAACAGAAACGCAAATGTCCTAAGAGAGAGGGCAGCAGTTGTTATTACTGTGGTAAACATGGACATTGGGGAAAGGAGTGTAGGAAAAACAAAAAGAACTTTAAACAAGTTAACAATGTTACTCAGCTCCTACTCAGTCTGCTTGGTACTCTGAAACAGCCCGTCCCCTCGTCATTAAACTCGTTGGGCAGCTTGTTGATGTGTTAACCATTTGGGCTGTGAGTGCTTAATTTCCCCAGTAACTTCCAACAAAGATGAAAGACTTATGTTTGTTTAATAGAACAAAAGTAAAGTGACTGTCTCACCCTTCCTTTGGGGAACACCAAGTTAAGTAGACTCACAGCCTTAAATGTTATGCTACAGCACAGGCCCTTCATCAGTAATGATGTTAGGTCAGACTGTTAATGTAAAATGCCTTCATGCAGTGTCCACACTGATGAATGAAACAAAACAAACTTCTGTCACCTCCTCCCATTGGGGAAATTGGTTAAAAACTCCCACAATAATGCCAAATATTGTCTTACAGCGTGCACCTGTCACAAATCCGTCCTCATGTATGATGTCTGCTATGACTGAAGTTTTGTTAGAGGATGAAGGAGAAATTAGTCACGATTGTGTTACGCTTACATATACACCTATGAGTGAAGTAAAAGAAAAAGGTAACAGACGAGCAGGTTATGCAGTAACATCCACCACGGAAGTGTTAGCTTCAGGACGTCTTCCAGATCATTTTTCAGCTCAAGCTGCAGAACTATTAGCCCTAACAAGAGCATGCACGCTAGCTTCAGGATCAGTTGCTAATATCTACACAGATTCCAGATATGCTTTTGGGGTAATTCATGATTTTGGTGTCATTTGGCAAACCAGGCAGTTTCTAACTTCTGCGGGATCCCCCATTAAGCATGCTGAATTAGTGAAAGATCTAATGCTTTCCATGAAACTTCCAAAGAAATTAGCAGTGATCAAAGTGAAAGCACATCTCACAACTAATACTACGGAAGCTAAAGGTAATGCTCTTGCTGATATGGCAGCTAAACAGGCTTGTTTCTATGCAACTGTACAAGTGTGTTCAGGTAGTGCAGCACAGAAGAAAATGAGGTCTCCTGAATCAATAATTGATCTGTACAAAGACGTTTCCTCCATTAGAATCAAAGTGACATGGGCCACATCAAGTGATGTTGATTACAGCAGCTGCACTATTGTGTCAGGGAAGGAAAACCTGGACTCATGTGTCACACTGTAAGGTTGTTCCTTCTCCAACAGGGATAGGATAGGACACAAACCAGTGGGGAGCCGAGGGAAGAACCGATTGCAACAGGCGTCGGGGGCCAACCCTTCGGTGAAGAATCCCTCATAGGCCTTCCCATCCATTAATCCATCCTCACCTCACTGCGTTCTTTAGGTGTCAAAGGAATTAAGAAATAGGGAAAGATGGAACAACAATAGCAGACCCAGAAAAAGTTTACAACCCTAGTGTTTGAACAAATACTGCTCTACTGTTTAGCAGACTCGGAAAAGTTTACAACCCTAGTGTTTGAACAAATACTGCTCTCCTGTCTTTTGTTTTTTTCTTACTCTGTGCAGATATCACTGATGACTTCCCGAGACCCATACGCACTGACTTCGTCATCTGCGTATGAAGCCACAAGAAAACCTCAAGAAACAACTTGACCCACTTCCGAGCCAACTATCACAAAAGGATATAGAAAAGAAAAAGAAAAAAATACACAACGCAGAGACTACGAAACCTTCAGTCATCCATCGACATGATCAAGATTGTCCTACTACTACACATCATGAAGATCGCACAAAGTCCGGACTCCAGAAACAACATATTCTTAGAGCTGATGAATATGTCACAAATGCCTTGTTGGCTGGAAAGAAAGTGTGCATGTCACATCCGAAGATGACTGCATTCCAGGACTCACTTGTCTACAAACATGTTGGTCCAACAAGACATTCTTGATCTTTCAGCAAAATTACACCAGATGACTGAAGTTAATTTTTCATGGTTCGGAAACTTGCTTGGGAAACCCTGGCTGTGGATAAAGGAAATGGCAATTGTGTTGTTGTTTGTTCTACTGACGTACTATCTAAGCGTCCACAGTATCAAGTGTTTCATTCAACATATGAATCACGCCTCTCTCGAGAAAACGTCTCAGCTTACGTATGTAACCCTGGTTCCCTGAGAGGGAACGAGACGCTGCGTTGAGACGCGGTGGGAACGCTCTGCGTGATTGCGTCGTGAAGCACGTGTATAATCAGTCCAATGGAAGAGCAAGACGTCATAGGCGGTGACGTCATAGACCAGGAAGCTATAAAGCACACCAGAAAACAGACCGCGACAGCTTCTGAAAAAGCCTGAAGCAAGTCGATCAGGGGAACGCAGCGTCTCGTTCCCTCTCAGGGAACCAGGGTTACATACGTAACCTAAGACGTTCCCTTTCAAGGGAACTCGAGCTGCGTTGAGACGCGGTGGGAACCCCATACCCACTACGCCATAAGACAAATGCCCGTTCTGTGTGAAGTCCTTGCGCACACTAGAAGCAAGCAACCTAGCCCCGGGAGTGGAGAGGTGTAGGTCATAAAATCTGACAAATGTATGAGGTGAGGACCAGCCTGCCCTATTACAAATATCCTGAAGGGAAACACCCGAAATTAAAGCCTAGAGGCAGCCATACTCCTTGTAGAATGGGCCTGAACAGCCACAGGTGAACGCTGTCCGGCCGCTTCATAAGCAAGTGAGATAGCCTCAACTACCCACTTGCTCATTATCTGTTTAGATGCAGGGCAACCTATCTCAGGTTACCCGAAGCAGACAAATAATTGTTCTGATAAACGCCACTGAGCAGCTCTGTGGACCTAAGCATCCAAAGCCCGGACAGGGCATAACAGATTTAAGATTTTCCTGATCTGGGGTATTAAAGGTAGAGGACAGAAGGCCTGGAGCACAAATGACCCGCACATTTAGTAGGGACCTAGAAATACAACCCGATCTGGGGTGAAGAAATACTACCACCAACCAGGTGCAAATCCAAGTACGTGCAGGCCTCAGCCTCATGTACCACGGGGAAGACGAAATTAAGGATCTCTCCTCAGAGATAGCCCAGCAAAGAAACATTCATTACAGAAATCAAGTACTGTACCAACAGGGCAGAAACGAGATTCAGAAGGCATTCTCTGCACCAGGCAGAGAACAGCATATTAGTCTTCTCGTGGAGGGAGCTCTAGACTGGAGTATGGTCTCCACGACCTCGGTCGAGAAACCTGAATCTATGAGCTGGGCCCCCTCAGAGGCCGAGCCCACAGTATCCACAACTCCAGAGCTCCCAGGAGCAAAGATATCGGGAAAAGCGTATAGGTGTAGCGGCAACCACACCTATTACATTACATCCAGTCCAAGCGGAGCTGGATGCGTGAGGGAGAACCACAAGGGCAATGCATTGTACAAGCGATGCGAAAGGTCGACTTGTAGTTTGACCGAAGTTCTCCCTAAGAAGCTCCACCACCTCGGGGTGAAGTCTCCATTCCCCGGGCCACAGCCCCTGCCTCAACAGGATATCTGCTCTTATATAAGAGACCATCAGTGTGTTGTCCGGACCCTTCGCCGACCAACCACTCATGATTGTCCCCGACTTGTGAGGGAAACATCCGTCGATAGCATTATGCGTCGACAAGAAGCCCCCAACACTGGGCCTGGGCGAGGAACCAAGGTTCTTCCACATGACCGAGGCACGAAGGCATAGCCGCGTGACCTTGATCATGCGAAAACGGATTTCCCCTCGGAGAAAACCCCTTGGTCCCGAGCCACCACTGCAGGGGTCTCATGTACAGAAGGCCAAAAGTAACTACGTTGGATGCAACTGCCATGAGCCCCAGCCAAAGACCTTTCACCGAGCGGCCACTCATGACCGCCCGCCATCCTGTGAGGGAAGCATCCGTCGATAGCGTGACGCGTCGACAAGAAGCACCCAGCACTGGGCCCTGGGCGAGGAACCAAGGTTTCTTCCACATGACCGAGGCACGAAGGCATACCCGCGTGACCTTGATCATGCGAAAACGGATTTCCCCTCGGAGAAAACCCCTTGGTCCTGAGCCACCACTGCAGGGGTCTCATGTACAGAAGGCCAAAAGTAACTACGTTAGACGCAACTACCATGAGCCCCAACAGTCTCAGAGACTGTTTGCAGTGAGTGACTGACCTAGTTTTACATTCTTTACGGCTGTGAGAAATCGCAGAAATACGTGCAGGAGACAGACGTGCTTGCATTGTTGTCGAATCCCATAATACACCTAGAAAGTGGTCCTCTGAGCTGGGAGGAGTACACTCTTTTTGGTGTTGAGCCGCAACCCCAACCTCCTTATGTGGGACAGAACGACATCTCGATGTTGAACTGCCAAAAGCTGAGCTTTTGACTGAGCTAAAATCAACCAATCGCCGATATAATTTAATACGCGAATGCCCTGGAATCTCAGAGGGGCCAGAGCTGCATCCACGCATATTGTAAAAGGTGTGGGGTGATAACCTAGGCCGAATGGAAGTACCCGATACTGGTATGCTTCGCCCCTGAAAGCAAACCTCAGGAACCTCCTGTGATGAGGATGGATAGATAAGTAAGCGTCCTTTAAGTCTATTGTGACAAACCAGTCCTCGGACTGAATCTGTGACACAATCATATTTAGCGTAAGCATACTTTGAACTTAAGATTCTGAAACCTGATGTTTAATTGACGCAGGTCTAGAGAAGGACGCAACGCCTCATCCTCTTTCGGAACAATGAAGTAATGGCAGTAAAACCCTGACTGTCTGCCGGGAGGAACCCCTTCTACAGCTCCTTTTGCAGAAGTGTCAGTACTTCCTGCTCCATAACCAAAGCCTGCTCGGGGTCCACCACAGTGGGGAGGACCCCTAGAAATCTGGGCGGACAAGAACCGAATTCTGAACCCTTTTCTATAGTGTGCAGGACCCACCGAGAAATATGTGGCAGTAGTTTCCACGCTGCCAGAAATTCTACTAGGGGAACCAGTCTCTCAAGACTGGCCTCTGGATTTGGTTGAACAGTCACTACGGTGCCCTGAAGCGGCGAACCGGCAGGGAACAACCGAACTGACCGTTCTACGACCCTCCTCGGAGGATCGTATGGGGACGCTGACACCTCGGTGCCCTGAACGGCGAACCGGCAGGGAACAACCGAACTGGCAGCGCTGCGACCCTCCTCAGAGAGTCGCACCCCAGAGGGCGCCGAGGAGAAACGATTTCTCAAAACCGTCCCTGCCCCGGAGGAGCCCTCAGAAGCTTTATTAGAGATGACGACAGTCCTCAGATCTTGCCTCCCTTTAAATAACTTAGTTCCAACGACCCTCCTCGGAGGATCATTGGAAAAAGCAGGCACCTCGGCACCCTGAAACGGCGAACCGGCGGGGAAACCGAACTGACTGCTCTACGACCCCCCTCGGAGGATCGTTTGGGGACACTGACACCTTGGTGTCCTGAACGGCGAACCGGCAGGAAAACCGAACTGGCAGCGCTGCGACCCTCCTCAGAGAGTCGCACCCCAGAGGGCGCCGAGGAGAAACGATTTTCTCAAAACCATCCCTACCCCGGAGGGGACCACCCTTTAGAAGCCTGATAGCCTCGGCGTCAGGGCTTCCTATTGTCCAAGCTTTTTTAGAGATAAAATAGTCCTCAGATCTTGCATATCTCTAACTGGCTAGACTGCTACCGCCACCCAAGTCCCCTTCGATTGTGGAGGAGCCCAAATGGCGATGCTCGTTCTTGCACTCTGTGCTTTGAGGAGCTTAGTAGACTGAGACTGCTCCGCCCAGCAGTCTCAGGAACATTAGATTGGTGAGGAAGAAACCTCTGGAACGCCGCTGAACGGTTTATTCTTAGTTTTTTGTTTTTTTTGGAAAGCGGAAAAAGCGGAAAGCGAAGAACGCCCGGCGGGAGCGGAGCGTCCTCACAGACAGCTTCTCGCAATGCTCACAGTCAGCCCCCTCGAGAACTGACTGTGGCATGCTCCACTCCCAAATAATAACAAAAAGCTGATGTGTGTGTCCCCACCCGTGATATAACGTGGGCAGGGAACAACACAAAAGCTGCTTGCTCTCTTTTGCCATAATATATATATATATATTGCAACTTGACAGACAACAATAAATATGACAAGGACAGAATACACAGATCGCTTGCTGAAGGCAACAGAAGCTGTCGCGGTCTGTTTTCTGGTGTGCTTTATAGCTTCCTGGTCTATGACGTCACCGCCTATGACGTCTTGCTCTTCCATTGGACTGATTATACACGTGCTTCACGACGCAATCACGCAGAGCGTTCCCACCGCGTCTCAACGCAGCTCGAGTTCCCTTGAAAGGGAATCACAGTTCCTACCAAAAAAGACTTTTACCAGTAGGGATGTCACGGACCCTAAAATTGCATGTTTGTTTAAGTGTCTAAATTTGTATTTTGTGAGAGTTATTTAGAACTCTCAAAGGGTTCAACAGTATTTTAACTGAGAAAGTGCACACACTGTTTTCCATTTTTGAGGCAATCAAGGTTTCGGACATTAACCTCTTGTCACATCTCAAAGGTCAGCTGGGCCTTTTGTTGATCTAATCAGGCTGATTGGATTAGCATCTCAAGGCTCAGAATTGCACTGTTACCTGATGAAAAAGTTCACAACAACGGTAAAGAATACCTATCCTTTGCCATTGATGTCTTCAGACATTGAGCGATTACAGGGAGCATCTGTTTTCACGAAATTGGATTTACGTAATGCTTATCATTTGGTTCGCATAAGGAAGGGGGATGAATGGAAAACTGCCTTTAACACCCCCAGGGGGCACTTTGAATATATGGTCATGCCTTTCGGTCTGTCTAACTCCCCCGCGTTTTTCCAGGCACTCGTGAATGACGTGCTGAGAGATATGGTAGATCAGTTCATATATGTCTACCTGGATGACATATTGATATTTTCTTCTTCTCTCCAGAAACACGTTCAGCACGTCAGACGAGTGCTCCAGAGGCTGTTAGAGAATGGGATTTTTGTCAAGGCGGAGAAATGTTCGCTCCATGCACAGTCGGTTCCATTTCTGGGTTATATCATCTCCTCCAAGGGGGTGCGCATGGATCCTGACAAGGTTAAGGCTGTGGTGGATTGGCCAACTCCAGATTCCCGTAAGGCCCTGCAGAGGTTTCTGGGGTTTGCAAATTTTTACCGGCGTTTCATTCGCAATTTCAGTCGACTAGCCGCTCTTCTGACTGCCTTGATCTCCACCAAGACGACGTTCAGGTGGTCTGGTGCAGCTGAAGCTGCATTTACCAACCTCAAGAGCCGCTTCGTTTCAGCTCCCATTGTTGTAGCCCCTGATCCTTCGCGTCAGTTTGTGGTGGAGGTCGATGCGTCAGAGGTGGGGGTAGGAGCGGTTCTTTCCCAGCACTCACCCATGGAGGACAAGATGCATCCATGCGTGAACTGGCGCTACACACGGTTTGTGTTTGGAGCTCCGTCGAATTGATTCATAATCCTTGATTTTCTACTTTACACTCATTTATAAACAAAGCATTTTCTATTTTTTACAGCATTTGAAGATATCTTCAATACTATTCCTTATAAAAAACAATCGGATTGCTTTAATATCGCTACTTATATCCAACTTTCCGAATTTCCGCTACTAGCCTTAAGCCCGCTAACATTGCATGCGTGGTGATATTGGTAGTATCACTACTAAATTATTGTTCATCTGTTATAATGGTGAATAAATCGGATGTGTGTCTAACGTTACCTCTGAGTGCAGGTGAGGACACATTCGTGCTGCATTCGGTGCTGTTGGAGCTGGAGTCCGTGGAGAAGCAGATCCGTGATCTACTGGAGAGGCAAGCCGAGCTGCGAGATCGGCGATCAGCGCTTGAAACATCACCAGCCGATGCACACAAGTCAGTGGTTAGTAACTTTTTGACTCCGACCTTGTCTACTCCGAGTGTTTTTCTGCATAGGACCCAAGCACCCAGGATGCACTCATCCCTGGCTTCATTCACTCCGGCACCGACACAACACCATGGACCCTGGATGATCCCACAGCGGAAGACACGAGCCAGGACCAGAGCAAGAACCGGTCTTCGAGATCCCCACCCGGAACCGCTGTTCTGCTGCACGCGGGACTGAACGACATCAGGCTGCGGAAGACGGAGGTTCTGAAGAAGGACTACAGGAGCCTGATCAAGACGGTATGAAGCAAATCGCCTGAAGCAACGATCATCGTGTTTGGAGCGCTTCCCACGTACCGACAAGGACAAGAAAGGTTCAGTAGATTATTTGCACTAAGTGAATGGTTAATGTCATGGTGTAATGAACAGAAAGTGCTCTTTGTAAATAACTGGAATCTGTTCTGGGAGCGACCTAGGCTCTACCGTGCTGATGGCTTGCACCCCAGTAGAATCGGAGCGGCTATCCTGTCGGACAACATCTCCAAGACGTTACACACCATAATTGTTGGAGATTTTAACATACACGTAGATAACACAAATGATGCGTTTGGGGCTGCGTTTACAGATTTATTAAACTCCTTTGGGGTCAAGGAAAACGTCAGTGGTCCCACTCATCATCTAAATCATACACTAGATTTAATTATATCATATGGAACCAATCCAACCGATATAGATATTATACCGCAAAGTGATGATGTCACTGATCATTACATGGTAACTTGCATAATACGTACTGCTGAAATTTGTCATCTTGCGCCACGTTATCGACCAGGCAGAACAATCCTTCCAACCACTATAGATAGATTCTCAAATAGCTTACCTGATCTATCTCAGCTGCTCAGTGAACCCAAACACACAGATGAACTAGAGGAAATGACTAGCAGTTTGAGCACCATTTTCTCTAGTACATTAGAATTTGTTGCACCAATTAGATTAAAAAAGGTTAGAGCGAAAACTAAGGCACCATGGTACAACAGTGCTACGCATGTTATCAAGAGAGAAACTCGTAACTTAGAGCGTAAATGGAAACAAACTAATTTAGAGGTCTTTAGAATCCCGTGGAAAGACAGTATGTCTTTATAAAAAGGCTCTAAAAGCAGCCAGGGCTGAGCATCTACGCAAACTAATAGAAAATAACCAAAATAATCCAAGGTTTTATTTAACACCGTGGCTAGACTAACAAATAAACAGACATCACCAGAGCAAAATACTCCGTTACAGTATAGTAGTAATGATTTTATGAATTTCTTCGCTGAGAAAATAGAAAGCATCAGAAACACAATTGTAAATGTACAATCTTTTATGGTGTCTTAGGATTCAGCCTCAATTATCGCCCCTCAAGAACAACTACACCGCTTTACAACTATTGGACAGGAAGAGCTAAATAAACGATACTCGGTTACTAACGTAACCTCGGTTCTCTCTAGAGAGGGAACGAGTATTGTGTAAGTTTAGCTTACGCTAAGGGAAAGATTCATCTTCTCGAGATATTGAAGCCAAAATATTATCCTTAATTTTGTATTCATTGTCAATGCAGTGCAGCAGCTAGCAGACCTAGAGCAGGCCATCTCGCGTGCTCATTGGCTGCCCTGCGGGCAACTACTGCAGCCTACCAATGAGCCCGGCGTGACGTCACGCCCAATGAAGGGCGACCGCACCTTTATAGCGTCACAGCCCGCCAGAATGGGCGTGGCTTAGCGTATAAAAGTAGGGGCTGTAGGCTGACTTCCCTGGTTTTTCGTCGACTGAAGCGATCACTGGTTTTTCGTCGCTCGTGGTGCGAGCACGGCCGGTTACGCAATACTCGCTCCCTCTCTAGAGAGAACCGAGGTTACGTTAGTAACGAAGTATCGTTCTCTTACGAGAGGTTCTCTCGTATTGCGTAAGTTTAGCTTACGCTACGGGAACACTTTGTCAACGCCGTGCACGCCAAGCATCCACCATGAGACACCGAACTTTCAGGGGAACCCCATAAGTGGAAAAAATAAGGTGGCCAGCCACGAGGGCCATCACTTGTACATAAGCACACATGGGGAATACAGAGCAGCGCGCCAGTCTGTATAGGCGCATGGCACATACCATACTAGTGCAGCTCAACCAGGAGAGTCACGAGAGTGTGATCTGAGCAGGAAGATCTGGGCAGAATACACCCCTCCTTCAAACTGACAAAAGTTTAGCCTGCAAGGCAGGAACTTCTAGGTTATAAAACCTGACAAAGGTAGACAGAGAGCTCCAGCCCGCCGCTACACATATGTCATGGATAGAAATCCCACTGGACCATGCCCACGACGAGGCCACGCCTCTCGTGGAATGAGCCCTGATGCCCAGAGGGCATTGCAGACCTTTTGACGCGTAAGCAGCTTCTATAGCGTCCATTATCCATCTGGACAGGCTGTTTCGAGGAGGCGTGACCCTTGGTGCGCCCACCAAACGAAACAAAAAGCCGTTCTGAACGCCTGAAGGAGGCGGAGCGCGTAATGTAAAATCTCAGCGCCCTGACAGGGCAGAGGAGATTCACCTCACTTTCGCTGTCATATGCTGGCAGAGCTGACAGCAAAATAACTTGCGCTCTGAATGGTGTGCCCATCACTTTAGGAACATAGCCATGTCTAGGTCTAAGGATGACTTTAGAGTCATTCGGTCCGAACTCAAGACACGACGCGCTGACAGACAGCGCATGCAGGTCCCCCACACGTTTTACTGACGACAGTGCAGTCAGAAATACGGTTTCCAGTGATAGATATTTCAATCCCACGGAGTCTAGTGGTTCAAATGGAAAGTCTTTCAGGGCCTCGAGGACCAAAGTGTGCTACTTCCGCATTCATTATCGTCGCGGTCTGGGCTTGAAAGCGCGGGGGACGGCGAATGAATTGAAGTTTATAGCCCTGCTTTATTGTGCTCAGCACCCATTCTGAAATCCCTGGGATAGTTTCCCACGCAGCTATGTGAGCCGCTAGGGGGCGAATGGCCTCCGGGTTCAGATTGCCGCCATTTGCGGGCTTGTGAAACTGAACCGGAGCTGAAAGCGCGGCGCGCGCTTTCTCGGTTCTGGGCAATGGCTGCTCGCTGAAAGCCGAAACCGGCTGATTTATGTGAGATGTCCCAATCATAAGGGATGGGGAACATTCTTTTTTCACTTTTTGACGCGCGAGCAGTGCTCCGGGCGGAAAAGCTTCCTGTAAGAGAGCGCGTGTGCGGGCACGAGACTAAGCGCGGGCACGAGACTAAGAAGTGTATTTGACGCCCCGATCATAATGGATGGGGAGCGTCTTATTAATGCCCTGCGTTTTGTGATAACATTAAACGCGCAGGCGGAGCCCAGGGGGAGGTTTGTGTTAGCAAGCGTGAACGCTCTCTGGCGGGCACGAGACTTACATTCATAACCTGCTTTTTTGATCGTGTAACAGAGCGGGCAGATAGTGGGCACAGACCTGTGGACACATTTCTTACATTCAACGCTCAAGCGGCTTTTCTGCGCTTTATGAGAGTGTGCTCTGCGAGATTCGGAGTGCTTGTGTGTAGGGGTGAACACTGGGGCGTGGGCACTTTCACTACACTAAAAAAATAGACGGCGTGAGCCGGACCAGACATTATACTCTTTTTGAGATTTCTCTGGGTCGCCGTGAAAACGGCGTTTGTGTGCAGGCGAGAGGGTGAACAAACCGGCTCGTTGGCAGCTAGCTGCTAAATGAACCACTGCAGTAGCCTGTTTGAAGGGGTCTGACAGGGAAATAAACTTTGACGGCGGTCCGGCCACAGCGGGACACGCGCGTCTTTTCGGAGGCGATGTGTCTGTTAGTAAGCGTGAGCGCTCGTGAGCGGGCACGTAACTTACATTCTTAACCTGACATGTATGAGGCTGTTCTGGCCGTGTGACAGAGAGGGCAGAAAATAGGCTTGAGCACAGAGTTGTGGGCACGTTTCCTACATCTAGCACTCGAGCGGCATTTGCCAGCTTTATGAGAGTGGGCTCTGTGGGAGACACGGGGGGTATCGTGTTTGTGTGTAAGGGTGAACACCGAGATGTGGGCACCTTTTCTACACTCAAGACACCAACGGCGTGAGCCGGATAACCAGACATTATACTCACTTGAGATTTCTCTGGGTCGCCGCGAGAACGGCGCATGTGTGCAGGCGAGCGGGTTGCATTACCGGCTCGTTGGCTGCCAAATACACCGCTGCAGTCGCCTTATCTAAGGGGACTGACAGGGCGCGACATTTCGACGGCGGAGCGCAAGCCCGTCCGGGTCAAGCAGAGAGCTCGAGAGGGCTCTGCATGACGCGCGAACGGGGACGCGAGGGCGGGGTAGCTCTCTTGTAACGTAAAGAGAGCTAGCCGCTTGCTCGTTGGTCGAACAGAACTGTATAAAAAACTCTGCTCTTACCACGCATCCAGTACAGCTAGCCACGTGCTCGTTGGTCGAGCAGAACTGGGAACAAGTAGTAGGCACGGGACCTACATGTGACACAGATGATGCCCGTCCGGATCATGCAGAGAGCTTGAGAGGGCTCAGCATGACGCGCGAACGGGGACACGAGGGCGGGGTAGCTCTCTTGTAATGTAAAGAGAGCTAGCCGCGTGCTCGGTTGTCAAGCGGAACTATATAAAAATTTCTGCTCTTACCACGCATCCAGTACGTCGCGAATGTTGATGCCCGTCTTGGTCAGGCAGAGAGCTCGACAGCTGAACTGATCATTGCATCTAAACCAACATCATGTTTATTAGATCCAATACCCACTAAACTACTGAAAGAATTGTTACCTGTAGTGGAAGAGCCTCTTCTCAATATTATTAACTCGACTTTATTTTTAGGTCATGTTCCAAGAATATTCAAGCTGGCAGTAATTAAACCTCTCATTAAGAAACCACAATTAGATCCAAATAACCTAGCAAATTACAGACCCATTTCGAATCTTCCATTTATGTCTAAAATGCTAGGAAATGTTGTGTCCGCTCAATTGTGCTCTTTCATGCAAGAAAATGATATCTATGAAAAATTTCAGTTAGGATTCAGACTGCATCATAGCACAGAAACTGCGCTAGTTAAAATTACAAATGATTTACTTTCAGCTTCTGACCAAGGCTGTATCTCAATACTAGTTCTACTCGATCTAAGCGCTGCGTTCGACACTTTAGATCATAAAATACTCTTGGATCGACTACAAAACTACAATGGTGTTCAGGGACAGGCATTAAGCTGGTTTAGATCGTACTTATCAGACCGTTACCATTTTGTCTGTTTAAATGGGGAAAAATCGAAGATAACGTCAGTAGACTATGGAGTGCCGCAAGGATCGGTGTTAAGCCCTCTGCTATTCTCAATATATATGCTGCCACTTGGTAATATTATAAGAAAACATGGAATTAATTTCCACTGTTATGCTGATGACACTCAATTATATATTTCATCACGGCCAGATGAAAACACTAACTTATCTAAATTGACAGAGTGTCTTAAAGATATAAAATGCTGGATGACCTGTAATTTCCTGCTATTAAATTCAGATAAAACGGAGGAATTACTTATTGGCCAAAAATCTAATCAAAACAGCCGGTGACATGGCGCACCAGAAAGTCCGGTGGACGTCAGAGATGGATTCGGTTAAAAACAAACTACAAACTATCGCCACTGCATCCTCTTCGTCCACCATGATTGTTTACTCTGAAGTCACGTTTGATCTCGAGGGATTTTGCAAGATTTTCCGTCTGACCTGGGAATGCTCGGGATTCAAATCGGTTCGTGTGTGATGTGTTGATTTTGCCGTGTGGTTGTGCATCACACACTGTACGACCAAAACTGTTAGACCCGTGATTTTTTATCGCTGTGTGTGGGGTCTCTCAGGTTTGGAAAATCGGCCGACAATTTTAAAATCGCCCCGTGTGAACCCGGCTTAAGTCTCCCGAAGTCAATGGGTGCAATGGGAAGAGTTCCCAGTTCCAGTTGACCTAATTAATGCAGCCTAACAATTCCTAAAGGGAATTGAATTATAGAAATATACTCTGTTATGTGTATGCTATAGGGTAAAGATATGGGTCTTTAATATAGATTTAAACTGACAGAGTGTGTCTGCCTACTGAACAATGCTAGGAAGGCTGTTCCAGAGTTTGTGTGTTAAATAGGGCAGAAATCTACCACCTGTGGTCGATTGATATTATAGCTATTATCAACTGGCCAATGAATGTGAAGGATTGTAATGCGATAGTAGCTCGCCTAAGTAATGAGGAGCTAAACCATTTAGATCTTTATAAGTAATCAGCAAGATTTTATAATGTATACAATGTTTAACAGGCAGCCAATGCAGTGTTGACGGAACTGGGCTATTATAGTATATTGGGCTAATATTGGCTCTTGGTTCTATAAGTACAAGCTGCTGCATTTTAGACAAACTGAAGTTTGTTTGAAAAATCTACAAGGCATCCAGTCAGTAATGCATTATAATAATCTTACCTTGAGGTCGAAAAAGCATGAATTAACTCTTCTGCATTTGACATTGTGAGCAATGATCTCTGAAGCCTAAAGATGAAGCCCAAACTTTCGCCCTTTATGTGAACGTCCACATAAAAACTATGAATGCAGTGCCATTTTGTCCAAATTTTCTGTCTTCAGGCTCAGGTTTACATTTTGTCTCTGCTCTGGCAGATTTCTACATTTTGTTAAATACTTCTGTACTTATTTCAGTGAGTTTTGGTTATTTCCCTCTCCCTGCTGTGGGGTTACGAGTGTATCCCTTGCACTTCAGTGCACTGTTTCTGTGTTTTTAATATATTTTGATTGATTTGAGCACTATAAAAGAGCACTTCCATCTTTTCCAAGATGGCATGACACAAGTGTTTCTCTCCACATGAGAAATATTTATCTCTCTCAGAATGGCATTACCACCACAGTTTATAGTGGCTGGGGCATGAAGCTCGAGATACTTAGCTCCCAGGTTGCATTCTTTAAAATGATCAGTCCCTAACCCTCCTGATATCTAATCTCTGTAGCGCCCGAGGGGTCACACAAGCAAGGAAAGCAAGGGTGGAACATGAAAAAGCAGACTCCATCAGTTCAGGCTATGTGTTTTTCGTGTTCTCCTGTCTGGTCATGTTTGGCTGTGAGGCGTCCAACAGTGAGGTCCCACTCAAAGTGCCATCTGAGCTGCTAAAGGTCCTGATGTCGGGCAGATGAGAAGTTTCAGCTTGACAAGCCTAATCCTGAGCTCCCTGAGCGTCCCTATGATGGGCAACAAAATTCTGAGAAGAGCAACGATATTAATGTTCCAGTATGGCAGAGACCTGGATGCATACGTGGAGGAGTTCCTCGATATCTGCCATCAAGCCACCTGTGACGACGTCTGTTTGATGGAGGGATTTCGTTGTGGAATGGATGAAGACTGGATGACTACATTATCCAATCATAATGTAACATTGAAAAATGTCTTGGTTACATATGGTAACCCTCGTTCCCTGAACGAGGGAACGGAGACGCCTCGTCGAGGACCGACTAATAGGAATCTCGCTAGAGAGAGATCTACTTCGAGTGAAACTAAACAAGCCAATACACATTGGCGTGCAATCATTTGCATCAGCTGCGCAGCCTCGTAGCGTGGACAAAAGGAGGAGGCTTATAAAGAGTGAATCTGTCACTGTTGTTCTGTGATAACCCATACAGTGAGAGATTGTATAACACTGGGAAAGCGTGCCCTTTCTGTTTAGGAAGGAGAACGCTGCGAAAGCCACTTTCTGCAAGGAGTTATGTGGAAAATTCGTATGGACTAGCCCAAAGGTTGTACTACGTATGATTAATGGGTGACTTAGCCCAAGGGAAAGACACAGGCTTCCGATAGGAGCAGCCGTGAATATACACATATGGGATCCCCGTAGGGTCACACATATGGGACCTAGCCTAGACCTGGTTCTCAAGGATTCAGCAGATAAAGGCCTGGCACCGGACGCTCCGGACGCCATGTCAGGGCCGAGGGTGTTGGAGGACTCCACAGGTTTTTCACTCTGTAGTAATGGGGTGCACAGTAGGGTGCGGCAAGCTGACAGAGCCGGACCTCTCGGTGCTTCTACACGTTTAGGGTGAGAACACGGGAGGAGACCGGCTCTACACGTAGGCTATAATATCTAGCGAACGCGTTAGGTGTCGCCCAGCCCGCAGCTCTAGAGATATATGTTAGCGATGAGCCACGTGCCAGCGCCCAGGAGGATGCAACGCCTCCCGTGGAGTGAGCATGCAACCTAAGCGGGCATGGCACGCCTTGTGCTTGGTAAGCCAAGGCGATGGCATCCACTATCCATTGGGCCATCCTCTGCTTGAAGACAGCCTTTCCCTTCTGCTGGCCTCCATAACAGACAAAGAGCTGGTCTGAGGTCCTGAGACTTTGAGTTCTGTCCACGTACAAATGCAGAGCGTGAACAGGACAGAGCAAAGTCAGGGCTGGGTCTGCCTCCTCCAAGGGCAGCGCTTGCAGGTTCACTACCTGGTCCCTGAAGGGAGTGGTAGGAACCTTGGGCACATAGCCCGGCCCGAACTCTAGGCACGATTCGTCGACATAAAATACCTGCAGGTCCCCTACCCTCTTGACAGAGGCCAGTGCAACCAGCAGCAAAGTCTTCATGGAAAGAAGCTTTAAGTCTACTGATTGCAAAGGCTCAAAGGGAGCATCCTGAAGTGCTCGAAGCACCAGGGAAAGGTCCCAAGAGGGTATGGAGGGGGGTCGAGGAGGATTTAATCGTCTCACCCCCTAAGAAACCTGACGACCAGGTCGTGCTTTCCAACTGTTTTGCCATCTATGTGGTCGTGATATGCTGAAATAGCAGCAGCATGTACTTTGAGGGTGGAGGGGGACAGCCTTCGCTCCATCCCTTGCTGCAAGAAGGAAAGCACAGACACTATCGAACATCTTCGGGGGTCTTCTCGGCAAGAAGAACACCACTTGACGAACAGGTTCCACTTCAGGGCGTACACACGTGTCGTGGACGGCGCCCGTACTAAAGTGATGGTGTTAAGTACCTCTGGGGGTAAGTCAACTAGAACCTCCGTGCCATAGGGTGCCCCAGGAGCCTCTGAAAGAATTTCAGTGGAACCGCCGTTCTGCCTTTGAACGTGTTTAAACTGTGCCAGTATGAGCCAGTCGTCGAGATAGTTGAGGATGCGAACACCCTGTTCTCTCATGGGAGTGAGACCTGGGAACACAGTCATTTCGAAAAAATTTAATTTCACGGCAAAATCAAAACATCACACACGAACCGATTTGAATCCCGAGCATTCCCAGGTCAGACCTGGGAGGGTTGATTATGGGTTAGTTACGTATAAAACCCGGGAAGTATCTCGTTGTAGTCCCATTCGAGTCGTTTTGGTAGGCATTAAAATTCCTGATTTTTAAAAGGCGATATCTCTGCTTACGTTGAACTTTCAGCGCAGCAACTTTGCATATATTGTTCATGCACCAACAGCAACATTACACACTATTTAAAATGAAAAAAGGGAAATCGCAATCAACCTCCCTGTAATGACTGAGACCAATCAGACACAATTATTTGTTTTAGGTAACAAATCATATTTAAAACTCACTCTGGGATCTGTGGTCCCATCCCCCCAACAAGGGCAAGCAGGATCTTTGGTTACCATGGCTACGATCAGTTGGTTTATTACTGTTAAGAATGTGGTCAGGGCCCCTGCCATTAGAACCTACAGACATTAAAACAGACTTCCCTGCATTTATTTATCGATAAACGGATCTATAAATGAGCATGTATCCCAGAACATTTTTGTAAATTATTTACTGTCTTGTATTTTATGTATATTATGTATTTGATACTACGGTATGTATTTTATTATACAACCAACGGTCATTGTAACATCACCGATACCATATTTGGTCTCTATAACTTGGTACTTTGAAGATCGAAATGACTGTGTACATGATATGTCGACAACAACAACATATTAGTATTACAGGAATCTTTCATAGTTTCTTTATCGGCTACCACCCTCCAGCGTGCACATGCAAATGAGCACCCTTGAAACAAGGGCTAGAGTTCTTACCAGAACCAGGAAGTATGAACATATCAGCCCGGTTCTGTCAACACTGCATTGACTCCCTATTAAACATCATATAAATTTTTAAATATTGCTGATTACTTACAAAGCACTAAATGGTTTAGCTCCCCAGCAATTCCCAGTGAGCTTTTAACGCATTGCGATCTCAATATTCTGGCCCGTTGATAATATCTAGAATATCAAAACTGACTGCTGGCATTAGATCCTTTTCCTATTTAGCACCAAAACTTTGGAACAGTCTTCCTAACATTGTCCGTGAAGCAGACACACTCTGTCAGTTCAAATCTAGACTACAAACGCATCTCTTTGACCTAGCATTACACATTATAGACTTCTATAATTCAATGTGGCTGCATAGATTAGGTCAGCCGTAACCGGGAACACTTCCCATAAATCCTGATGTACTTGTTACATCATAAGAAGGATGGCGTCTATGCTAATACTAGTCTCTCTGTTTATCCCGAGGTTTACCGCAGTCCGCCGTATCCAGGCCGTATCCAGATCTGATGAAGGACCTGCGTCTGGACACGATGACAGCGCAGTCCTGAAGTGTCAACTAGTCTCTCCCCAGTGAAGGCTTTCTTCCCTTCCCTTTACCTCTGTTCAGATAAAACGTTGTCGGGATAATTCCGTTCACATGGCTACACGGAAATTATACATAATTATTTATTATACATTTTTAAGGCCAGACAAGTAGTTTGTTTAGGATTGGTTTGTAAAGAAGGACTACACCCCTGCGCACATATATATACGTGATGCGCATGTACACGCGTCAGCATTTCCGCGGGTTTGCGTTTTTGAGGTTTGCGCATAGATAACCTTTTTTTCAAAAAAATTCAAGGCTTGCACCTTGAAATGTAATCCAGGGTTTGCGTTCTCGAGCCACCAGGCACTGTTTTGTGCAGATCAGTGGGTCGGCGCGTGTTGAGTGTTTTCTGTTATAACGGTGCCGTGTTAGGGGCCCCTAAGTTAATAACTAATGATCTTTACAATGGAAGTGAATCAATCAATCAAAACTAACTTTAGCTGGACAATAGCTTTATTCTAAAGCTGCTTTAAAGCCAAAACAATCTCTGTTACTGTAATTTCCTATTATCACTGTAAAGCCGCTTTTTGAAACAATCTATATTGTTAAAGCGCTATACAAATTGAGGTAAACACCCCCTCCTGGAAGGCATGACTTTTGGAGGTGCCATGTTGATGATTTGGCTGACGACATCCGGGGACGACCGATGGAGGTGAAGCTGATGGATCCCAGAGCGCAGATGAAGAGCTGATGGTACTGACCAGCACTGCTGGTGCTAGAGACCAAGGCGGTGTCACGGTGACAAGCGTTTGACAGGTCAACGGGCCAAGGTGTGGCAAAGGGATCAGATGCCACAGGCGGACCCAAAAGTTTCTCTTGCTCACGCAGGGCTAGTGATTGTACGATCTTAGGCTTCTCTTCACAGCAAGGCGTCACCGGTGAAGACGAAGGGCTGCAGGCATCCAGCAGAGGCGGGGCTGGAGGACTGAGCTTTGCTGTGAGGGTGACCAGAGGTAAACTTGATGGGATCAATTATGAATTCACAGTCCATACAGGTCAATGACACAGTTTCAATGCAGCCTTGAAACAGCGATGATGAAGAATTAACAGATAGTTCAGGGTGGGATAGGGTTGGAGGTAGTACCTAAGCCCATTGTTTTGGTTCAGGAATATCTATAAAAGGTGGCGGATGCAGTGTTTCGTTTGCGGTGCTTGGTGACTGACATCTGTCTAACTCGGCATAGCATGAAACGCGCTGATGACGTGTGATGTATAATAATAATAATAATATAAAAAAATAATAATTGCCTAGACAATTTTCAGTCAGGTTTCCGGACTCACCATATCACAGAAACAGCTCTTGCTAAAGTCACAAGTGACATCCGGTTAAATATAGATGCAGGCAAGGCGTCTATTTTAGTATTATTGGATCTTAGTGCAGCTTTCGACACTGTAGATCCTTACATACTTCTCCATCGGTTGGAACATTGGGTTGGTTTCACCGGTGTTGTGATCAGCTGGCTAAAATCGTATCTTAGTGATAGGAGTTTTATTGTTAAAATTGAAAATTGTTCCTCAACACTAACATCTTTATCCTGTGGAGTTCCTCAGGGCTCGATTTTGGGTCCACTGTTATTTATTCTTTACATGCTACCACTTGGTAAACTCATAAAGAAACATTCAATCTCCTACCACAGTTATGCTGATGACACTCATTTAAATTTATTTACCTCTAATGCCTAATGACTATACCCTCATTGAAACTCTCTGTAGTAGAGGCAAAGGCTGACCTTCAAATTGGGGATATCATGGGACAGGTACAGCATTGAAGAGGGGGTTTTGGGCTCAGTTTAACTCCTCCTAAATGGCACAAGGCAGCCCCAGCTCAAAGGAGGAAGCTGGTAGTCAACGAGGTGCGAAAGCAGGAGGAGAGGATGAGATGTATAAAGGCCATTTCCCAGGCCAAGCAGGGAGAGTGGATGAGATGGGAGAGTGTGGAACAATGCAAAATGGGCTGGCAAGACCTTTGGTCAATGGAAGAGAGTAGGATCAGTTTCCTTATTAGGTCAACGTATGATGTTCTCCCATCACCGCAGAACCTAAACCTCTGGGTAGGAGAGGATCCCTCTTGTCCTTTGTGTTCATCACCTGCCACATTAAGGCACATTTTGACAGGATGTAAGGTGGCTCTTAGCCAAGGTCGGTTTACTTGGCGCCATGACCAAGTATTGCAATGTTTGGCTTTAGCATTGGAAGGCAAGCGTAGTATGACCAATAAGTTGCCGCCTGTTCTAGCAAAACATTACACGCAGAAGACAATATTCCTCCGCCCAGGCGAGCAACCACCAAGAAAAGGTGCTAACACCAATTCTCGCCCAGGACAACTGGAAGCTGCTTGGGACTGGAAGATGCTGGCTGATCTTGATCAACGGCTTATTTTTCCACCTGAGATTGCCACCACTAACCTATGACCAGATATTGTTTTGTGGTCTGGATCAGCACGCATTGTTCAACTGATAGAGTTAACAGTGCCATGGGAGGATGCGGTAGATGAGGCATATGAGAGGAAGAAACTGCGGTATGCTCATCTGGCCACTGAAGCAGAACAGCGAGGATGGAGAGTCCAGGTTTATCCAGTGGAAGTGGGTTGTTGAGGTTTTGTGGCACACTCTACAACCTGGTTCCTCAAAGACGTCAGATTCAGTGACCAAGAGTTGCGTTGCACAGTAAAGAACTTATCTGAAGCAGCAGAAAGGAGCAGCAACTGGCTGTGGTTGAGACGGAAAGATTCTAGCTGGCTGTGTACAGGCCGCCATGCTGCGGTTTCGTAGAATTCTTGAAAACTTGAAGAGTCTGTTGGTTTATTTGTATAGGTTGTATAGTATTTACAGTCATTACGTTCCTGTGTATATTGCGTGAATGACGGCTGGTTGGGCAGATATTGTGTTTTGTGGTAGTTGGTATGCCATATGGAACCGTTGGCACTGAAACTGCATATTAACGCACCAGTGGGGCTCGACAGCCTTAGTCAAACGGGTTGGCGCGTATGGTTGGGTTGCGGAGAGATTGTGAGATTGTGGTTAGGTCTCAGCAGCAGGAGGGATGTAGAGGTCAGTAAGCTGGGCTGAGTTGAGTGGGGGACGGAGGGGGGTGACTCTGGGACGCCAGAGTCACTGTTGAGCCCTCTTGAGGTGTCCTGGGCTAGTCGACGAAACACTGAGGACGGAAGGTGCCCACTTGAAGACCCTAGAGATGTCCACTACTCAGCTCAATCCAGACGGTTGTCATGGGGGGACCGCACTGTGGTTGCAGCCATTGTGTGTGCTGACGCGTGTTAACACTAGACAGAAGGAGATTTACATCACCATATGGAAAGAAGCGTAAATGGATGGAGAAGCATAGGTTACTGTAAAGCTATGTCTTAGTTGGTGTTTATCTTGGCGAAAGCCGAGTACAAATCAGCATGAAGTTTTAACATCCACTCTCGTGTATTGGAAATCAATCTGTCAATGCAATGAAGAAATAGATACTTGGATGTCACAGAACTTTCTTCAGCTCAATAAAAATAAAACTGAGGTTCCCTTTCAAGGGAACTTGAGCTGCGTTTGAGACGCGGTGGGAACGCTCTGCGTGATTACGTCGTGAAGCACGTGTAAAATCAGTCCAATGGAAGCCCGCTACGACATAGGTGACGTCATAGACCAGGAAACTATAAAGCAACCCTGAAATCAGACCGCGATAGCTTCTGCACCTTCAGCAAGCGCTCTCTGTATATCTGTCCTTGTCTATTTATTGTTGTCTGTCAAGCCCAATATATCTAGAATTATTATGGCGAGCAAGCAAGATTATAGACGGTGTGTTGTTCCCTGCCCTCGTTATATACGGGTGGGGACACACACATCAGCTTTGTGTTGCTTGTTTGGGAGTGGAGCATGCTCAGTCAGTCCTCGAGGGGGCTGATTGTGAGCATTGTATGAGTCTATCTATGAAGACGCTCCGCTCTCGCCGATCGTTCTTTGAGGAGGACGGTACGGTTTGCGCTCCCCGCGCGGGTCCCGCTGTTGCCTAGACACGGCGGCGACTCACATTTTGGGGTTCGAAATCGGATCTGACAGCGTGGGTTGGGACGGGTCCCGCCCTATCTCAGCTTTCACCTGCAGATCCAGTGTGCTGCGATTTACAGTTCTGAGGAATTGGTATCGTTAGTGTTTTGTTAAGAAAAAGTGAACAAAACAAATAAAAATATTAAGAAAAAGGCAGATGTTTGATTTTTCAATAAATAGGCAGCTCATAACTCTGTTGAATAAAGAGGATCTTTAAAAAGGAGGCTTTTCTAATGCTGTTGCTAGTTAAATATTTACTGGATAGCTGAACATTATGAGAGTGAAAATAAAAAGAGTTTATTAGATGAAATATATCTAAAAAAACAGGGAAACTCTGTATCTCAGCCTCCTTGTCGGGGACTACTGGTTTTTCCCTATCTCCACACTGAGGTGTCGAGATCGTGGAATAACCCGGTTTCTATTTTATGTGTTTAATACCCAAACGTCTAACTAGAGTAATGTTATGGGTATTAAGTATCATGGTATGACAGTGCCTTGGATTATAGAGACGCTTGCGAGCTTTCTCTCTCCCGAGTCGGCGTCATCATTTTTAACCCCGACGTTACCCACCAGCCATCTTTAATAATAAATAAATTTTATTAGGCAGTACTGGTGGGTAAAGTATTTAAGGACATAGATGAATGTGAGGATGTCAGCATTGACTCTATTCGAGAATATATATATATATATATATATATATATATATATATATATATATATGTTTATATGTATACGTTTTTCTGATATAAAAATAAAGAAAAAGAAAGATAAAAATGTCTGTTCTTCTGGACGCTCCGCTTTCAAGAAAACTAAACCTTTCAGCGGCGTTCCAGAGGTTTCTTCCTCACCAATCTATGTTCCTGAAACTGGCATAGAGTACAAAGAAGAAGACCTGATGCCGAGGCTATCAGGCTTCTAAGGGTGGTCCCCTCCGGGGTAAGGATGGTTTTGAGAAATCGTTTCTCCTCGGCGCCCTCTGGGGTGCGACTCTCTGAGGAGGGTCGCAGCGCTCCCAGTTCGGTTGTTCCCTGCCGGTTCGCCGTTCAGGGCACCGAGGTGTCAGCGTCCCCATACGATCCTCCGAGGAGGGTCGTAGAGCAGTCAGTTCGGTCTCCCTGCCGGTTCGCCGTTTCAGGGTGCCGAGGTGCCTGCTTTTTCCTAGGATCCTCCGAGGAGGGTCGTAGGAACTAAGCTAGTTAGAGGTTGGCAAGATCTGAGGACTGTCGTCATCTCTAATAAAGCTTAGACAAGAAGTCCTGTCGAATAAAAAAAAAAAAAAAAAAGAGGGACGGTTTTGAGAAATCGTTTCTCCTAACGGCGCCCTCTGGGGTGCGACTCTCTGAGGAGGGTCGCAGCGCTGCCAGTTCGGTTGTTCCCTGCCGGTTCGCCGCTTCAGGGCGCCGAGGTGTCAGCGTCACCGTGCAATCCTCTGAGGAGGGTTGTAGAATGGTCAGTTCGGTTGTTCCCTGCCGGTTCGCCGCTTCAGGGCACCGAAATGGTTGTTCAATCAAATCCAGAGGCCAGTCTCGAGAGACTGGTTCCCTTATCGGAATTTCTGGCAGCGTGGAAACTTCTGCCAAATATTTCTCTATGGGTCCTGCACATAATAGAAAAGGGTTACAGAATTCAGCTCGGTTCTCGTCCGCCCTGATTTCAAGGAGTCCTCCTCACGGTGGTGGACTCACAGCAGGCTCTGGTAATGGAGCAAGAAGTACTGACACTTCTTCGAAAGGGAGCTATAGAAAGGGTTTCTCCTCCCAGCAGAGAGTCAGGGTTTTACAGCCGTTTTCATTGTTCCAAAGAAGGATGGAGGGCTGCGTCCTATTCTAGACCTGCGCCAGTTAAACAGCAGGGTTCAGAAACTCAAGTTCAGAATGCTTCCACTCAAACAGATTGTATCACAGATTCAGTCCGAGGACTGGTTTGTCACAATAGACTTGAAGGACGCGTACTTCCATGTATCTATCCATCCTCATCACAGGAGGTTCCTGAGGTTCGCTTTCGGGGGCGAAGCATACCAATATCGGGTTCTTCCATTTGGCCTAGGTTTATCTCCCCGCACTTTTACAAAATGCGTGGATGCAGCTCTGGCTCCGTTGAGACTCCAGGGCATCCGCGTATTAAATTACATCGACGATTGGTTGATTTTAGCTCAGTCAGAGCAGGCGGCAGTTCAGCATCGAGATGCTGTTCTGTCCCACATAAAGAGTTTGGGGTTGCGGCTAAACACCAAAAAGAGTGTGCTCCTCCCTGCTCAGAGGACCACTTTTCTAGGTGTAATTTGGGATTCGACCACAATGCAGGCACGCCTGTCTCCTGCTCGTATTTCTGCGATTCTCACAGCCGCAAAGAATGTGAAACTAGGCCAGTCACTCACTGTGAAACAGTTTCAGAGACTGTTGGGTCTCATGGCAGCTGCATCCAACGTTATTACTTTTGGCCTTCTGTACATGAGACCCCTGCAGTGGTGGCTCAGGACCAAGGGGTTTTCTCCAAGGGGAAATCCATTTCGCAAGATCAAGGTCACGCGGCTATGCCTTCGTGCCTTGGCCTTGTGGAAGAAACCTTGGTTCCTCGCCCAGGGCCCAGTGTTGGGGGCTCCTTGTCGACGCGTCACGCTTTCGACGGATGCTTCCCTCACGGGATGGGGAGTGTTCATGAGTGGCCGCTCGGCGCAAGGTCTGTGGCAGGACCATCAATGTTCCTGGCACATAAATCGTTTAGAGTTGATGGCGGTATTTCGAGCACTCAAATATTTCCTGCCAGACCTGAGAGCCCATCACGTGTTGGTCCGCACAGACAACACTTCGGTGGTCTCCTATATCAACCATCAGGGGGGTCTGAGGTCACGTCACCTTTGCAAATTGGCCCATCAGATCCTCCTATGGGCCCAGGGGAAGTTACTGTCGCTCAAGGCGGTATATATTCCGGGGTGTCAGAATGTGGGAGCAGATATTCTGTCGAGACAGGGGCTGAGGCCCGGGGAGTGGAGACTTCACCCAGAAGTGGTGGAGTTCCTGTGGGAAAAGTTCGGTCGTGCTCAGGTAGACCTTTTCGCATCATCAGATTCAACACATTGTCCCATGTGGTTCTCTCTAACGCACCCAGCTCCTCTCGGTCTGGATGCTATGGTGCAGGTGTGGCCGAGGCTGCACCTGTACGCCTTCCCCCCGATATCTTTGCTTCCGGGGGTTCTGGAGAGGGTTCGCCGAGAAGGGGCTCGTCTGCTTCTAGTAGCCCCTTATTGGCCGACCCGAGTTTGGTTCTCGGACTTGGTGTCTCTTCTGGATGGCTCCCCCTTGGAGATCCCAATCAGGGTGGACCTCCTGTCTCAGGCCGGGGGCACGATATTTCACCCTCGGCCGGAGTTGTGGAAACTGTGGGCCTGGCCTCTGAGGGGGCCAGGCTCAGGGAGACCGGTCTTTCGACCGATGTTGTAGAAACCATTCTTCAATCCAGAGCTCCTTCCACGAGAAGGCTGTATGCGCTAAAATGGAAACTTTTCACCACGTGGTGTGTTGAACGTCAGTTAGATCCTGTTAACTGCCCTGTTGGTTCAGTTCTTGATTTTCTGCAAGACCGTTTCTCGGCCAGGTTA
This sequence comes from Siphateles boraxobius, assembly GCF_051911475.1. Lineage (NCBI taxonomy): Eukaryota > Metazoa > Chordata > Actinopteri > Cypriniformes > Leuciscidae > Siphateles > Siphateles boraxobius. The sequence goes on from NW_027509042.1 coordinate 30,297,920, forward strand.
TCTCCTTCCACCCTAAAGGTTTACGTGGCGGCTATATCTGCCTACCACACCCCTCTGGGGGGTACTTCTATTGGGAGAAACCCTCTAATTACTCGCTTTCTCCATGGTACATTGAGGTTGAGACCTGCACTGCACTCTAGAGCACCGGCTTGGGACTTGGCCATTGTACTCGAGGGTCTGGCTTTAGCTCCCTTCGAGTCCATCGAGGAGGTTTCTGAAAAGTTCCTCACTCTAAAGACTTTATTTCTCCTTGCTATCTCATCTATCAAGAGAATTGGTGATTTACATGCTTTGTCGGTTGCTCCTTCATGTCTGGAATTTGCACCTGGTATGGTGAAGGCATTTCTCTACCCCAGGCCGGGTTATATTCCTAAGGTCCCACTGAATGTTGGGGGCCCAATAGTGCTGCAGGCCTTTTATCCTCCACCCTTTAAGGCGAGACACGGCAGGCAAAAACATCGTTTTTTTTTCACTGGTCAATTTTGAGATTTTAGGATATTTGTCTTCAATAACATGTCTTCTTTCAGACTTGTGGTGAAAAAAAGTCCGAAATACACAGTTAGGTCTTTATTTTACTACTATTTGTCTGTTTGCGTCTTAAGATTTCTCATAAATTCATCACAAGTTGTCGTTATAAATCATCCTTCTGCTCCGCGATCGCGATCTGCACCCTGTCATCACACGCACCGTTAGAAAGCTCGCTCTCTGTTGTACAATACTGCAGGATCCAAATATGGTAATTTCCTTTTTATCAGCAACCAATCGCGAAAGTAAAAGGGGGGATTTTACTCTAAATGCGCGATCTCATTGGCTGATGCTAAATCTTTAAAGCCCATTTTCTCAAAATGACTTTTCTCTCATACTCCAAGTCCGAAATCTCCACGTCAGTAGCACCTATATACACCAAACTTCCCAGTCTTGTACCTAGTAATATTATGAAGACATTTACAGAGGGATTTGTAAATATATTATCCTAGCCTGATTTACATAACATTTTATTCCAAAAAACATGTCGAAAATCATTTTTTATAAGGCTATTGGCAGTATATTCTGATTTACAGGATAACAAAAGTAGATATCCATAAATCCCTCTGTAATTTTTTTCCCATCTAATATGTGAACACAATGAAAAAATAATTTTGAACCTGGCTTTATCCAATACTCAGATTTCGTTTTTTAAAATATATGCAGATTAGCGCATATTTAATTAGATAATGTCTAATTTGCATATTTAAACATTAAATTACAGAAAACTTGTAATACATTTTTTTCTCATCTTAATGTAGGTAATCAACTGGCAAAGTTTCATGGTGATATCTGCTAGTTAAAAAAAATACCCTATTCACCTGTAGTGTCTCGCCTTAATACCCCTGACCAGGAACAGCTTAACCTGTTATGTCCAGTCCGGGCTATAGATGCCTACGTTCACAGAGCTGCCCTGTGGCGTAAATCTGAGCAACTATTTGTTTGTTTTGGGTCACTCAAGAGAGGATGCCCTGCATCTAAGCAGGTTATGAGTAAATGGTTAGTCGAGGCTATTTCATTGGCTTATGAAGCGGCCGGGCAGCCTTCACCTATGGCTGTGCGGGCCCATTCTACTCGGAGTATGGCGGCCTCTATGGCCTTAATTTCGGGAGTTTCCCTTCTTGACGTGTGTAATGCGGCAGGATGGTCCTCTCCGCATACATTTGTCAGGTTTTATGACCTTGACCTCTCCACTCCTGGGGCGAGGTTTCTTGCTTCTTAGTGTGCGCAGGACCTCACACAGAACGGGCATTTGTCACTATGGCGTAGTGGGTATAGGGTTCCCACCGCGTCTCAAACGCAGCTCGAGTTCCCTCGAAAGGGAACGTCTCAGGTTACATATGTAACCCTGGTTCCCTGATAGGGAACGAGACGCTGCGTTTGCCTGCCATACTTCCTGCATGCCCTGATCGACTTGCTTCAGGTTTTTCAGAAGCTATCGCGGTCTGATTTCAGGGTTGCTTTATAGTTTCCTGGTCTATGACGTCACCTATGTCGTAGCGGGTTTCCATTGGACTGATTTTACACGTGCTTCACGACGTAATCACGCAGAGCGTTCCCACCGCGTCTCAAACGCAGCGTCTCGTTCCCTATCAGGGAACCAGGGTTACATACGTAACCTGAGACGTTATCGTTTTTGGAAGAAATGAGGAAAAATGTAAAATCTCTACCCTGCTCGAAAAAAAGGGCTTAATAGCAAAGGAAGTGGTAAGATAACTTGGTGTCTTAATAGATAATAATCTAAATTTTAATAGTCATATAAAAACAATCACAAAATCAGCATATTTTCATCTTAAAAAAATATCAATAAACTTAAAAAATGTATGTCTAAGGAGGATCTTGAAAAGATCATACATGCATTTATTTCTAGTAGGATTGATTATTGTAATGTGCTTTTAACAGGACTCCCCAAAAATACTTTAAAACCGCTCCAAATGGTACAGAATAGCACAGCCAGGATTCTTACAAAAACCAAAAGAATAGATCATATTACTCCAATTTTAAAGTCCTTACACTGGCTCCCAATTAGATACAGGATTAATTTTAAGGCACTTTTACTAGTTTTTAAGTCAATAAAGGGGATGGGACCTAAATACCTTTATGATATGTTTCAACAGTATACTCAACCAAGGCCCTTAGATCACAGCATAAACAGCTTCTACTAAAACCTATAGTTAGAACAAAACAAGAGGAAGCTGCTTTTAAATATTTTGGCGCCCATCTCTGGAATCAGCTTCCAGAAAACATTAAAAACGCTCCAACTATCACAATTTTAAAAATAGATTAAAGACTAAGCTTTTTTCAGAGGATTTTTGCAGTTAATGCGTAATAAATAAATGTATTTTCATTTTTGTGTATTTTTGTGTATTTATCTCCTTGTTGGTGTTTTATATATATAGAATTTTAATTATTTATATTATACTGTGTGAAGCGCATTTTAGTGCTGCTGTGTATGAAATGCGCTATACAAATAAAATTGCCTTGCCTTGCGCGAGCAGGGTGCGCGGAGGTATGAAAATACATATGTTGACAGGCAGGTATAGGATTGCATTTGGACCAAATACAATGATTGGATGAATATTTTATGGTCCTACACCTACCCTAGAATATATATATATATATATATATATATATATATATATATATATATATACATTTAAATACATTTAGACCACTTAAATTAGTGATTGCTATCAAGAGGTTAAAAGACCTTGGCTGTTTCTGTAACAAATCGCCTACCCTGCCTTTAAGTAGTCAACAGTAACTAAATAAAAAATACAGTATAGGCCCATTATTCACATACCGTTCTAACCAAGCAGTTTAATGTTGACAACATCCACACACTGTGGATATAAAAAAGGTCTCAGCAGGGATACAGTTAACAATTAGCATAGAAGACTGTGATTTCTACAATTAACTCTAATTTAAAATAATTAAACTGTGTCATTAATGCTATCCAGTTGGCATCAGAAGTAGCCAGACGCTCTCATTTAATCACTTGAAACAAACTTACAAACTAACGAACACTGACTTTTGGAAATACCTCCAAATAAGACATTGTCTCCATGCAACCCTTAAAAATGGTCCTGACGCACCAACGAATGAATAGCTTCTGTCTGCTGCTAACTGTCACAAAAAGGGATGGGCTTAGCTTTCTATGCCTATATCTGAGGTGCCAATGCACCTAATTTAAATGGTCTTAAAGTGGCATGGGAAAGAGATTTAGGGGGTATGATCAAGAAAGAAACGTGGAAGCAGGTTGTATCAAAATGGCATAATAATGTTCATGAAATTCAATCCCAGCTGATAAATTACAAAATTTTGAATAGATGCTACTGGACTCCAAGCAGATTGGCTAGAATTAAACTAAGAGATACTGCACTATGCTGGCGGTGTAACAAAGATATAGAAACGACGTTTCAATGTGGGAGAAAATTGTACAATTTATTAATAATATTTTTAGCCAGTCATTATATAAGAACCCTGCCAAGTGTAAGTTGGGTATACCGGAGGATATGCGTATATCTCGACAACAGATGCTATGGTGCCGTTTAGCTATGGCTTCTGGATGCAGAGTTTTTCTGAGACATTGGTAGTCAGACACACCTTCCTCATATGGAACTTATGTCAAATATTGCTAGTTATGAACGCGTGATATTTAGAGCCTCAGGACGTCATGATTTGTTTATGAAATAGTGGGGTCCCTTTATCTCCCTAACTGAGAATATATTATAAAAAGAGAAAAAACTCTTCCAAGTATATCTTTCACCTCTGTGTTGTAACCTACTAGTCCTGTAAAGTCTAAACATTATTTATTTATTTTCTTCTCTGAGACCTAACTCTTTATTGATTTGTGTAATTGTTATTTATTTTCCCTTTTATCAGAGCTATGCAGTAATTTTTTTTTTTTTTTGGTGCATTAAGCTGGGATAAGGGGTAAAACATGTCACTGTTAACATTTAATTTCTGACTGATGTTCATGTAAAAAAAAAAAAAAGAAGTAGCCTGACGCCTCTCAATAACAAACATTCTGATGTTCCTTTTATAAAATTCGATGCTATAAAAAGTGCATTTGCAGAAGTAATAATATAAAACAATGCTTAGCCTTAAGACAAAATTATAGCCAGCCTACACAGGTATTCATAATAAATAATTATGATGATAATATAATAAATATGAAATTCCACAATCCATTCAAGTGAGACTACAAATTAGTATGCTAGCTTACATTATTAAATCAATATGAACTTATACCTTGGGATGTCACATAAAGTGCATTTTATTTGTAGATATTTGTCATCCTTCATTCTGGGACATTTAGGCTTCTTAAGAAGTCTTGCTTATTGTGGCGGCCAATATGATGGTCATCTAGAAAAATCTAAAATGTAAAAGGCTATTGTGTGTATGTGTGTGTGTGTGAGAGAGAGAGAGAGAGTGTGTGTGTGTGTGTGTGTGTGTGTGTGTGTGTGTGTGTGTGTGTGTGTGTGTGTGTGTGTGTGTGTGTGTGTGTGTGTACAGATATGTGTTAATGAGTGTTTTTGGATTTGTGGAGTTGTAAAACTTATAGTTTTTATTTTGAAATAAAAAGATAAAATTAGACCCCTGGGGTATTCCCCCCTCATTAAAACACACACATTAGCCTACCGAACAGCGCAACTGGCCGTGGTCAAAGGAAAATACATACAATTTAAATAAATTATATATTTCCAAAAGACTGTTAAACTCAGGAACCCTCAAAACTATGTAAATTCTGACCTTACGTCCCTGAAACAATTAGCTACCGTCCAAATATGACGTCACGGTTCACACACACACAAACACACACACGGTCACATCCTTTAGAAGAAAAAAGTATTTGGCCTAATAGGCTACATTTGCTTGCAAGCACTGCATTAAATTGAAAGCGTATCAAAGGCTAATAGTTGTTCTTAAGAAACTGTATCGCTATGCCTTTAAACACACAAATCGTTCAGATGTCATACATTTTGTTCTTTCTGTCATTGTCCTGCCATGCGCTTCTCTTTGACCTTGTAATGCACGTATATCTTAAGCTGTTGATATGTTTTGATAGAATAGTGAAACCAAAAACATAACATTTAAATCAAATTTCATATCTCTGCTTTTAATTAATTTGTTCTTTCTAATTATCAGCATAGGTAATTATAATTAAAAAGGAAACCTACCACAGATGTTACTGTTTGTTCTCCACTTGTTTTCTTTTCATGTGATTATTCGTTTGTTTACGGCGCGTGTGTAAGATGCCAAAAAGTATAAATCCAGTGATCTACAGGCTAGTAATCTATATTCAGATTTTGTAAATATTGTATTCCTCTAATATCAGTTTGTCTTTTCGGTTCGCAACAAATGCTCCTCGACCGACACTAGCTCATTTTCCCACCGCTCCTGCTTCGATGTGAAATGATGCGCATGTGTCCAGTCAGGCGCGGAAACACCCAAGCAGTTCACCCTAACACTGCAGTTAATATGAACGTGAATTCTTGAATGAACGTAGCCTCTTTACATAGCCTGTTAATCAGTCAAGACGCATTAAGTAGCCTATTGAGATAGAACAGTCTAAAAAAAATGGGAAAAAAAGTTTGTTAAAGTCACCATGAAATCAAAATAAACAAATTTTTTTTATGGAATATTGCAGTATTTATTATAAATAAATACTTATCCGTGCACATCACTATTTTTTTAATTCATCATATTGTTTATTCAAAATAATTTCCTCTTCCTCTTGCAACATCTCTTCTCTGATGACATTTTTACTGGCACAAGGATGGGACAACCTGTCATTAGGACATTACATGTCACTTTGGATGTAATCTTCTGCTAAATGCATACTTACAAAAGAGTAACAAAGCATTCATCAAAGAGCAAACAACAACGCTGTAGTAGGTTACACAATGGCTACACAATACCAAGTTTAATAGACAACTAGATTAGGTAACCAGCTAGGGAAGAGAAGATATATTTTTTTCTTTTCTTTTCTTTTTAATAAGTGCGCTGGTTTAAAGGGATAGTTCACACAAAAATGAAATTCTGTTATTTATTACTCACCATCATGTTGTCCCAAACCCATAGACTTTCGTTCAACTCCGGAACACAAATAAAGATCTTTTTGATGAAATCTAAGAGCTTTCTGTCCCTCCATTGACTGTCATGATTCTGCCATCAGGTCTGTGAGTTCTAGTATTTTGGCAGGATCATGACGGACCCATGTTCTGTGTGCAAGCACATGGCCTTGTGTTTTGGTCATGTGCTTGTGTTGTCTCGTCTCGTTACCCCGCCCCCTTGTTATCCTGATTCTGTCATTAGTGTTTCACCCGTGTCACCTGTTATGTTTGATTAGTCTTCCTATTTAATCCCCTTGTGTTTGCTGTCTTGTGTCGGTTCATTGTTATACGTTGATCGTGAGTACCCTGTGTACATCTAGTCATTGTTAGCATCTCTTGAAGTCTTGTTTGTTTTCTTGTTCATTTGTTTCCCAGTTTAGTCTAGTCAGTCTGGTATTCTGTGTTCCATCTGTTTTGCCCCCTCGTGGGTTTTGTTTTCCTGTTTTTGTCATTAAACCGTGTCTTATTTTATACTGTCTGCGTTTGGGTTTATCTCCACATCTCACCGTGACATAGACAGCTATGCAACTGATGCTTTGATGCTTCAAAAGGTTCATAAAGAGATCGTAAAACGAATCCATATGAATTGAGCGGTTTATATGATGGACCTACTGAATTTGAGTGAGTAATTCAGTGAGTATGAGAGTAAGTAATTAATGACAGAATTAAAACTTTAAAGGTGCTCTAAGCCATTGGTTCCCAACAGGGGGGTCGCGGCCCACAAGGGGGCCTCAGCGAGCTCTGTGGGGGGTCGCGTCATATTTTGAAAAGTTTGGAGCAATGAGCATTAAATAAAAGTCCTTAACTTTTTCCTGTTCAAAATTTATATAATGAGCGAGTTCATCATGAATCCATCAATCCGTGTTTTTGTCTTATCCTGAACCACTATGGTACACGGTACACCTATAATAAGTGTTTACATTGGGACTATTTTACACTCGTTCGGATCGCTGCCGCTGCGGAGTAGCCCAGAACCGGCGTGACTCGTCATAGACGTACACAGAGAGAAGTAGTTCCGGCTACAATGTTCTTCCGAAAGACGCATTATTCTGTTAATAAACGCAAGTTTACTATCGCTCGCTAAAGCGCCAAAAACGTAAAAAATAAACCCTCACCTTGATAAAGCCTCACATTGATAAAGCCTCACAAATAACGTGCAAGTATTGAGGCCCCAGACAGCAGTCATTTAGTAATAGCCTGTATTCTTTCTTTTTTTACCTACACACCAGTGGGAATATTTTTGGTTTTGCATTTCAAATAGGGCCAATATATAGGCTTCTCCTAGGCTTACGTTTTTAAATTACAAAGGGCCTACTGATGTTTTTGTTTTTGTATTTTCAATATTATAGGCTATTATTTGTGCATAAACATATCTGGTTATAGTAAACATACCGTTTGTTTGAAAACAACATATTTTGTCATCCTTGCTGCAAGCTTACAAGAGCGATAATATCATTAAATGTGAAGGGGGGCCCTAAAATATTTTATTGGGAAAAAGGGGGTCTCAGACAAAAAAAGGTTGGGAACCACTGCTCTAAGCGATGTCACGCGTTTTTTTAGGCCAAAACATTTGTCACATACAGCAAACAACTCCTCACTATCCGCTAGCTGCCTGTCCCCTGAACACACTGTAAAAAGACACGGTCTCTGCAGACACCCCAGGCTTCACAAACGGCAACAAAAACAATCTGTAGCAACCCGCGCCACGAAACATAACAAACTGTTCCAGTCAATAACCGACAAGAACGATTTGGGGGGTTAGTGCGCAGATGATGAGGAGGAGGGAGGGTCTAGCTAGCCTCCGTTTTGTTTGACAATACTTTAAATGTCAACAAGAAATGACGTCACCCGCCATCGATTAGAGCACCTTTAAATTTGATGTGTTATGGGTTCTAGACTAGACGTGCTCTGGATTACCTGCAAAAGCTTAGTCATGCTTGTTGGAAGGCCTGCAATAAAGCATTGCAGTATCCAGCCTTGAAATTACAAGTGCTTGGACAAGTGTAGCTTTGCCGCGTATTCTAAACGGAAGGGTCTGATTTTCCTAGTGTTGTAGACCGCAAACCTGCACAACCAGGCCGTTGTTAAGATATGGTTGGAAAACCTCAGCTGGTTGTCAAACACTACCCCCAGTTTCCTTTTTGTCCTAGATCGCAGCAATAGCAAATGACAACAATCCAATGATCCAATCAATTCCTGATGGACAACATCAAGTTGTGCCCTAGAATGATTCTTGTTCGAGAAGCCATTTAATAGGGAAGAAAAGACTATATCACAACTTCAGTTTCAAGCCGACTTTAAGGAAATATATTCTGATAGCACAAGTACATCACAGAGACGTCTATTTGTTGTGTGTGTTTTCATCTGGAAGACATATTTTTTAGAGTGTTTGCTCATCTACAATACAATAGGAAGTTTCCTGTCAGAAGTCAAATAGACGTTTAGAAAATGTCTTTAAGATGTTTATGATTTAGAATGTATGTAAAACTGACATCTAAAAGACGTCTATCATATGTTAGTAAACAGCAGATGCTTTCCAGATGAAGTGATCTTTAACAGACATCTTGCAGATACGTGTGCTATCTATTGGATTAATCTTTTCAATATGTTCAAAGGTATTTGCCTATGTCTTGGTGCAATCTCAATTCTTCAATTTTCTGAGAAATTAGTGTTTATACTTGCCTGTCCCTTATTATGGGTCAACCAAATATTGATATTTTAAATATCAAATATGTATTATAGTTTTAAAAATAGCATTCTCCTCAGTTAATTAATTAATTGAGACAACCATTTTTAAATTGATTTTCAGATCAATCTTTTGATTATTACCTCCATCGTTAAGGCTGCAGCCTGATTGGTCCCAAGTCCTAAACTCCATTACTGTAAGTAACCCTAAACCTGATCATACTAAGCTGCATTTCTCAAAAGCATCATAAGCCTAAGTAGATCATAGAACCATTGATGGTCTCTACACAGTCTACTAGGGTTACAATGCTTTTAGGAAGTGTAGCGCTGGTGTTGCTGTGTAGGCAAAGATTAGCATTTTTTTGGGGGGGTTGTCTCCTGAAGTGAAACATTTGTATTCAACAAAACTCATATTTTTAATTGAACTAAATTGCCTGTTTTGCTTTTATCTTCTGTCCTGTCAATGAGTGTGCGATGCAACCAAACAGACTTAAATTGTCAAATAGCCTATACTTTATGCACTTACCTCACTGAAAATCGACTCCATATCAGAGGTGTAGTCAGTCAGGGCCATATAGGCCTATATACACTGTATGCTTACCTTTTCCCAGGGCTGTTAGTGTATAATGAATTCTGAGGATCCGTTTTTTCGTATGTATGCCCTTATATCCATTTGTTTTGCTGCTTCAGAATCTACCGTGTAAGCTTCCCCACTGTATCTGATTCTTTGTAGTAACTGGTGCATTAACACTTAAATTTTACCATTACCTTCCCCTGACAACTGCAGCCACAAGTATCCTTGACTGAGACAGAGAGTATACGTGGACTGGAGTCACTGTTAACTCCTAAGATTCCAATAACACTGAAGAATTTTAGCAAAGCCTAATTGAAATTTGAAAGTGCAAGTGTTTTCATTTTAAGGAAGAAACTCTTAAAGATTTTCTTTACTGAAGCAAGTGGTTATTGGAGCTTCATACTTTATAGCAAAGATTTATAGGCTCTGTGCACATGTCAATGCTCTAATCCGGCTATTAAGGGAATGTGAGACTTAATTGAATCTCCCCTTACTGAGTGCCAAGATTCAAAACCCTCAGGAACTGTATGCAGACCCCATGTCGGACAGGGGAATGCAGGAGGGCTTTTTGTCTTGTGAATATAATTGTCTAAAAGGAGGTCTAGATATCTTGTTTTAAACATTGTGGGATTAATGATGATTAACTTTAATGGCCTACCAATTACAGAGATGTGTGTAAAGTAAGGTAAAAGCAAGATATCACCGCACTACATGACCCTGTCACTGTCATGTTCATCTGTCGTGTTGTGTATCTTGTTTTCATCACTCACATGTCTTCCTTGTTCTGTTTTCACGCCACTCGTCTGTTTCCATGATCACTGTCATTAAATTCATCTGTTCCACCTGTGTTTAGTTAATTATCATCTGTGTCACCTGGGTTCGGTTAATCTGTGTTCATCAGTGTCTGTATTTAGTTCCTTTCAGTTCAGCCTGTCTTTGTCCATTCTTAGTTCTATTTAGCGTGCGTTATCCTGCCTGTACCTTCCTGAAGTTAATTGTGAGTTAAAGTCTTTGTATTGGAACTGTTTGCCTCCTCCTCTTTTTCCTTTGCCAACACCACACCATGACAGACCCACAGTCACGACCGTGTAAATCTGTTTAAAAAACTGATTGCAGTGTATTTTTTTTTGCACTTATATTTAAAACAATTCTCATCTTTCAAATAATCTTACATATATATATTATGTGGTTAGCTTCAAGTGATTCTGCAATAGAAATGGTATATCATATTTTTAGGGCTTTATAGTTATTTACTATATACTAACTTGTTTTTTTTGTTTTTTTAAAATAACTTCTTTGGAAAGGTTCTGTGTTTAGAACTCAAACGGAGCTGCATACAATGTCCGAATTGGTAGATATAATAGTCCTAATTTTACAGTACAATATTATTTATAAAGCACATTTAAAAACAACCAAGGCTGACCAAAGTGCTGTACAGAACAGATAAAAATAAAACCACCAATAAAGAAACACAAAACAATAGATAAACAATCATACCTAAATCAAGGAGTATTAAAAGCCAAAAAAAAAAAAAAAATTTAAAGAAGATTTGAAGGTGGAAACCGAGGGAGCTAATCTAATGTAGAGATGTAGACTGTTCCAAAGTTTTGGGCCTGCAGTCACAAAAGCGTGATCGCCAAGTTTTATAAGTTTAGGTCTAGGCACAATGAGTAGACAGTGATCACTAGATCTAGAAGGAGTGTACGGACATAGTAGATCAGTCAGGTACTGAGGGGCCAATTTGTTGAGGGCTTTATAAACAAATATTAAAATTTTAAAATCAATTCTAAATTTGACAGGTAGCCAGTGCAGTGTGGATAAAGTGGGGGTGATCGACTCATACTTGCGGGTCCCAGTGAGGAGTCTAGCAGCTGCGTTTTGCACTAGCTGTAGCCGGGAGAGGGAAGACTGACACCAATATAAAGTGTATTACAATAGTCAAGACAAGTTTTTACAAAGCATGAATCATTGTTTGGCAGTTACTCTGGGTTAAAAAAGTTTTCACTTTAGAGAGTTGGCGAAGATGAAAAAAAGCATGATTTTACAACAGTACTAATCTGTTTATCAAATTTTAGGTTGTGATCAAACAGAAAGCCCAGATTTCTAGCGCATTGAGTTTCTTATAGGGCAAGAGAACCACGGTCAATATCAACCAAACAGTTTTCCTTGGGCCCAAACAGAATGATTTCATTTTTATTTTCGTTTCAATTTAGAAAATTACTTGAAAGCCAAAGCTTAAGTTAATTTAAGCCAACAGGAGTTGTAAACCATTTTTATTGTTATGTTTTAAAGGAAAAGAGATCTGAGTATCATCAGCATATAGATGAAAGTAAACTCCGTATTTATTAAAAATGTAAGCCAGTGGTAGCATGTACAGGGTAAACAATACCGGCCCGAGGATTGATCCCTGTAAGACTCCACAGTTTAGAGGTACAATGGAGGAGGACTGATGAACAATATGAACCCTAAAACATCTGTTGGTCAGATAAGAACAGAACCACTGTAAGACTACGCCACGAAATCCCACAGACATCTCCAGACGACGTCTCAACAGGACATTACTAAATCAAATGCAACACTCAGATCTAATAAAACTAAAGCCTTGGATTTCCCAGAATCAGTTTCTGTGAAAATATCACTTGAAACTCTTAAAAGGGCAGATTCTGTACTGTGTAAAGTTTTAAAACCAGATTGAAATGTTTCATGGAGAGAATTTACAGCCAAGTATGATTGTAATTGAGTCAGTGCAACTCTCTCAAGGATCTTCAAAATAAAAGGTAGATTAGAAATAGGACGGAAGTTAGAAAGAGAGGAAGGATCCAAATTTGTTTTTTTTTAAAGAAATGGCATCACCACAGCAACTTTAAGACTGTTAGGGAAGGAATCAGTAGACAGGCATTTGTTTATAACCAATAACAGGCCAGGACCAACTGAGTCCATAATTTGTCTCAGGAAAAAAGGTGGGATAATATCCTGAGGACAGATAGTAGGTTTTAGGTAACCAACAATTTCATTACATGAGTCCAGATCAATCAGCTCAAACTCAGACCAGATGGAAGAACATAATGGAACATCATGCATAGTACATACAGAGTTAGACAACTGAGATCTTAAAGTTGTGATCTTATCAACAAAAAACTTCCCAAAGTTGTCACAGAGAGCAGTAGAGAGCTCTAAAATAGAATGCACAGGGAGATTTAAAACAGAGTTAATAGTGAAAAGAGAACTAGAGGTTTATGACAATTATTTGTGATAAGTTAAGAAAAATATTTGCATTTTGTGGCCTTTGCAGCTTTCTGAAACAAGTTGTAAGAATTGTTCAAGATTTCATAGGAAATCTGCAATCGGTCCTTTTTCCATTGGCGCTCAGCCCGTCTACATACCTGTCTAAGGGTATGTGTAGTGTCAGTGTGCCAGGGCACTGGTGTAGGCTTTTGATTTTATACTTCAAGGGTACAAAATAATTCATAATATCTGCAAAGGTGGAATTAAAAAGATTAAGATGTGCATCAGTGTCCAGATCATGCAGAGTAGAGTCAGACTCCAAACAGTTACATACATCATGGTAGGCTGCAGAAAAATCTTTACAAGGGCGTTGAGTAAGACAACGAGTTAAACGTTTATATTTAATTTTCAAAAAAAAATATTAAAAGACTTGTGTGGCCTGGAGGATAAATACACAATGAGCTTCAGGATATTTTTTGATAATATTAGCCAAAACATAGCCATGTAGCTTTATGAAAGTGGCTGCATGGTGATTCCATGCTAAGCACGGTTGTCTTGCAGCAAGAAGGTACCTGGTTCAGGGCTAACACAGAAGCCCTACCACTACTGTGATTTGCTCAGATTGAGTGGAAAATCATTATCAAGCCAAACCATGATATTGAAATACTTTTTGTTCAGTATACACCAACTTAGAGTCACAACTTATAGTTGTCTTTTTGTGGGTACATCCTCACATTGGAGTGGAGGGTTATAAGGTGATTGATAATATAGGTAGGGCTCTTAAACACCCCAAAATTGCAAAGGAGTTATTTAATGTAGTTGTCAAAAAGACGTGGCAAGAGATATGGGATAAAGTAAAAAGGGGTGCCATCTGCATTCAAAAAAGTTGTGAAAGAGCAGTTTATGGCAGTAGCAGGAATGTATGAATATACATTGAATATAGTATGAATATAGCATGTACTCTGCTCTCAATAAATTAATTCATATAATAAAAAAAGCGTGATTTCGGCAATTGTAATAAATGTGGACTTTTAGAAACTAGGCATGTGGTTATAAAATGTATAAGGCATAAAGAATCAAAAAAGTATATAATAATATATAAGCTTTGTATAATAAAATAGATTAAGCTCCCCTTCTACAACAACGCTCCATCCCAATAGGTGGCGGTAATGCACCAACAGTTAGTTTCCCAACCGCTATTAAGCCTAGAAGAAGAAGACACGCTACTACAGTGAATAAGCATTTTAGTTAATTCGTCGTAGTTTCAAGACGTCACTGTATGCTCAATGTTTATTTCCCAAGAAAAATATTTTTGATTATACAGCGTCCACGTACCGAAAAGTTCATTTTATGGTACAGAAACAATGATGAAGATCTTTCTGGAGGGCGTGGAAAAGTTTGTTGTTATCACGTGATAGACCTCTAATGTTTGATAAACTATTTCTTTTTTATCCTCCAGTTTGGTTTTGACGTTCAAAGGTTATTTTCAAAGAATGCCTCAACCTAAATACAGAAAGATTGCTGTATTGGGGTATCGTTCAGTTGGTAAGTGTTTGATAGAAATGTTTGAGTAGGAAGTATTTGATGTTATGTAGTCGTTAAGTTAGCAGAGTTATTGCAGTTATTTCATTACATTTCATCTGAGCTGTTTACTGGTTTCCAATCACTTTAAGTTTTACGTATTTACAAATTTACGTATTTATTTCGATGCTGTCAACAAGCTTCTAAACGCGGAGCAGCATTTGGCGACATAAGGGAAAAGCGCATGGTGCTGGCAAGAATTAGCAACGTGCTTCTTCAGTCAGATCACGCGCGATATGCCGACCAATACTCGAATAACATCAATCGGGCAATTCTAGTAACATGTAGACATGTCTTAATATTGATCTGTTACTCGATACACGTCCTTTTTAAACCAATTATTCGATTAGCTAAAAAGATATCGCTTTCCGTTCCACCTTAAATGACGCTACGTGTCGATGTGAATGGCTCTGTGTCCATAAAGTGGTTTGAAGCGCTCATTCTCGGTCATTTTGAAGGGTACGTAAAAAAAAAAAAGACACTGTGGAATGGTAAACAGTGTAGTGCCCTATCAAGTTTTGGGGATAATACAGAATGAGTAGACCCCGAATTTCACTGTAACATTTTCAATGGTCTTGTGAAATTGACATGTACGATAACAAAGAATAAGCTTTCTTGTTGCATCTTCTCTAGGCAATTTGAGTCTGCGTTTCTCCGTCAAAGTTTGAACAATTGTTACGGTAGCGGTACCATTCTGTTTTAATTAGACCATAAACTTTACATTTGAGACAATACATATGAATGAACCAAGGTTTATTTTAATATCTCCCCATGTGGATAATTTTCAAGGGTGCGTGTAATATGAGGGCTGTTACAAAAATGCCAAATTTGAAGAATTATTACTGTGCCATCTCAGAAATCAACATTTCAAAATCAAATGGTTCTAACAATACTGTAAATGTAGATAATTGAAGCCACCATACATGAGATTAATTTTTGTTTATGTTGTGTAGATGAATATCAACCTATGCATAGCTATATCTTGAAAGCCCGGCGACCTGTAAAATCTTGTATATTTGATGTTTTGCCTCTTGAAGTGGCAGGTCTTGTGGTGTTTTGTTTGCAGATTGGTGCCATTAGGTCTGCCGGTTGTATGCAAGTTGAGGGCGGCAAACTATATCTCTCTTGCTCTATCATTTAACTTCATGACTCACTGCATGTAAAAGTTTTGGTAATGTAAACGCACATTAGTGCGATATTGTTTGCATCCATTAAAATTAAAGAGACGGGAATTGCAATTACAGTGCTCAATGGCAGTAGTTGTATTATGAATTAGGGGAAAGCTGTGAAGTTAATTGCTCAAATATGATAGATATATTATTATAATTTTGTACTTTGTTTGTTCAATGCATTATGAACAAACTGTTTAATCTTTGTACTTTGATACAAGTTCACACTGTATCAGTTCTCATTATCATATTTAACACAGAGTGATGCCGAAATAAAATGGGCAGAAGGTTCAATAAGATTTGAAAGTGGTATGTGAAGGCCAAGTATAGTAACCTATACTCGGAATTTGTCCTCTGCATTTAACCCATCCAATTTAGTGAACAGACATCCAGAGCAGTGGGCAGCAATTTTTTGCTGTGGCGAGCAAAATGGGGAGCAATTGGGGGTTAGGTGCCTTGCTCAAGGGCACCTCAGTCATTTCCTGTCAGCAACCTTCTGATTACCAGTCTGACTCTCTATCCATTAGGCCACGACTGCCCGACCCATCTATATTTACCCATATGTGAAGTTCATTAAAAACTGTACGCTATGTTCAAAAGAAATTAGGCAGAAGGAGCAATGAAATGGCAACTTATTTTTTACTATCACATACGGTATGTTGACTTAATGAATCAATTACAATTGGTTTTAGCATTCAAGATGTTTATTTTCACAATGCATTAGGCTTTGTTTCAAGCCAGTGTCATATTTAACGCACCCATGAAAATGACTGTGAAACTTTTACCCGAATTGGGCAGAGGTTGCAATAGGATGGCACATTCCGTATCATCTACAGGTCCTTCTCAAAAAATTAGCATATTGTGATAAAGTTAATTATTTTCCATAATGTAATGATAAAAATTAAACTTTCAAATATTTTAGATTCATTGCACTCCAACTGAAATATTTCAGGTCTTTTATTGTTTTAATACTGATGATTTTGGCATACAGCTCATGAAAACCCAAAATTCCTATCTCAAAAAATTAGCATATCATGAAAAGGGTCTCTAAACGAGCTATTAACCTAATCATCTGAATCAACTAAATAACTCTAAACACCTGCAAACAATTCATGAGGCTTTTAAAACCTCCCAGCCTGTTTCATTACTCAAAACCGCAATCATGGGTAAGACTGCCGACCTGACTGCTGTCCAGAAGGCCATCATTGACACCCTCAAGCAAGAGGGTAAGACACAGAAAGAAATTTCTGAACAAATAGGCTGTTCCCAGAGTGCTGTATCAAGGCACCTCAGTGGGAAGTCTGTGGGAAGGAAAAAGTGTGGCAAAAAACACTGCACAACGAGAAGAGGTGACCGGACCCTGAGGAAGATTGTGGAGAAGGACCGATTCCAGACCTCGGGGGACCTGCAGAAGCAGTGGACTGAGTCTGGAGTAGAAACATCCAGAGCCACCGTGCACAGGCGTGTGCAGGAAATGGGCTACAGGTGCCGCATTCCCCAGGTCAAGCCACTTTTGAACCAGAAACAGCGGCAGAAGCGCCTGACCTGGGTTACAGAGAAGCAGCACTGGATTGTTGCTCAGTGGTCCAAAGTACTTTTTTCGGATGAAAGCAAATTTTGCATGTCATTCGGAAATCAAGGTGCCAGAGCCTGGAGGAAGACTGGGGAGAAGGAAATGCCAAAATGCCTGAAGTCCAGTGCTGCTTCTCTGTAGCCCAGGTCAGGCGCTTCTGCCGCTGTTTCTGGTTCAAAAGTGGCTTGACCTGGGGAATGCGGCACCTGTAGCCCATTTCCTGCACACGCCTGTGCACGGTGGCTCTGGATGTTTCTACTCCAGACTCAGTCCACTGCTTCCGCAGGTCCCCCGAGGTCTGGAATCGGTCCTTCTCCACAATCTTCCTCAGGGTCCGGTCACCTCTTCTCGTTGTGCGTTTTTTGCCACACTTTTTCCTGTGTGAACTTTGAACTTTATCACAATATGCTAATTTTTTTAGAAGAACCTGTATATTTATGAAGTTTATGGGTCCATAAAAAAAAGAAAAGAAAAAGATTGCTCTTTAGTACATTTACATGTGTTGGTGGCATACTCTTCACCTGCCTACATAATGTGGCTTGATCAGTGAGCAGCTTTCTCAACACTTTTCCATTACTTTAGTTATCAATTCTTTCCATTATAATATAATAATATTTAATGTCATCAACACCATTATAATGGCTGTCACTGTTTTTGTTACCAATTATTTTTAACATTACTTCGGTAATCATTTTTATTTTACAACAGGAAAATCCTCCCTCACGATACAGTTTGTAGAAGGACAATTTGTAGATTCCTACGACCCTACTATTGAAAACAGTGAGTACTGAAATACTTTGACCTATATTACTAATATTATAGCCTGCATGACTGTAAAATGCCATGATGGGCAAATACATTAAATTTAGTAGCTAGCAACTAGTAGATCCTAGTTTTTAGAACATTGTATAATGTAGAAGCATCAAACACAGTATTGTACAAAAGTATGAGAGTGGGCTAGGTCGGTTCTGGCCAGTGTGGTGCCTTGGGCACAATCAATCATTGAATCAATGGCACTTTATGTGGGAGAACCTATACCTCTTTCTAGTGGTCGACCGATATGGGTTTTTTGATGGCCGATGCCGATATCTGAGAGAGCAGGGTGGCCGATATAAAGCCAATATTTGTATTTGTATATCAAACGTGTGTATATATATATATATATATATACACACACACTTTATATTTATATAAATCAATACTTAATAAATTAGATACATTTAATAAATCCTTAAAATAAACATGCTTAGGCCCTATACTTTAGATGGCAACTTCTTGAATCTGCAATCATATTACAGTATTTTTCACAAATAAAGTAATTGTTTAAAAATATATGAATATGTGGATAAAAAGGAAGTAAACACTGTAACAGGGCACTCAGTAACCTGGTAATTTCATGCGCACTGATAATCATATTTTTTTTACTTTGACTTTTGACAAGGTAGGCTAACGCTAATTTTACATACAGCACACAGTGAAAACGAAATGAATATGACACAGTGGGCAACTGGATATAGCACAGCATATTTTAAAATGAAGGATTTAAAGTTTTTCGATCGCGTCTCCTGTGAAGCTGATCTTCTGTTCACATTCCCACACTTCGCACGGACCGTCACTGGTCGCATTTACTCACTTCACACGGACTGACCGTCACTCACAGGAACACGTTTATGCAGGCTACAAATGCACACTTCACAAGATATCATAGCTGGATTCGATTACATCTGCAAGGTTTGTGAAATTAAATGTTTATTAGATATTCAGAGATTTGTTTAAATGCTGTAGATCCGCATTTGCTGAATGTTGACGGTAAATGAGAAAGTATTTTAGCCTGATTGTTTGGCTTTTCGGTTACAAATAATATAAAAGCAAACGCATTACTTTTTCACATACCATTTACTTTCTTTGATTACCAGTTCTGTAGCCACCGGTTCTGTCTAACAAACTATTAGATATGACTGACAGAGAGACGGAGAATGTGAGTGAGCGCTGTGTGATCAGATTCAGGCGCTGCCGTTCTCTTCTCCGTTGTGGTGTTCTCAGCGCAGCCCGTCAAAATAAAAGTCTGCCGCGCCGTCAAAATAAAAGTCCCGCTTCCAACACATCGGCCAATCAGAAAAACTTATCGGCCTATATTTGGCTTTTTTTAAATATCGGCCGTGGCGATATATCGGTCGACCTCTACCTCTTTCCATTTGAAAAAAAAACTGTCCTTTAGTATGTAGAACTACATATTATAACCATGTTTGTTTATTATTAATTTCTATTTTTATTGTTTTTCTTGTTTCTTTTGCCTTTTTGTTTATTTTAATGTGTAGGCAAGTTTAGTGTGCATTACATGTTATATGATTAATTATTCATTAACAAACATTGTTATATAATGCTTAACAGATCATCGGTTATTTTCAAATAGTAATTAATTTCAATAAATTTAAAAAGGACTAAACAAAATTGTGTTATTAGTGTATTTCATCAAGTGATCAGTAATGGTTGCTATTGTTTAGTGACACCTGTCAGCTTAACTAATTATGAATTTTGAAATTTCATGTATGTGTTTCTGTAATTTATAATTTAGTTAATGCCTGCTTGTGTGTTCTCGGTATGGTCACTGAAATGTGGAAATTCATGCAACTACATGACAGTTGGTCCCCTTTGTCCCCAATTTAAAATATTTTTGTTTGTCTTTAAGCTTTTAATAAAATGGTGTCTGTGAGTGGCCAGGATTTCAATCTCCAGTTAGTTGACACTGCTGGACAGGTAAGACCCCCTACAATTTTTCTATTTAAATCTTTTTTTTTTCATCATTTTTCATACCAGTTGTTCCTCTCCCCTTTTCTGTTTAGGATGAGTATTCCATTTTCCCCCAGTCTCATTCTATGGACATTCATGGTTACGTTCTGGTGTACTCTGTCACTTCAATGAAAAGGTCAGGGTTTTTTTTTCTTATTTGCATTGCTATTATTCTTTTATGTTTTGTTTTGTTTTCTTTAGTCATACAACTGGAATGTTTAAATGTTTGGTCTCTTCTGACCATTTAATTTTCTTAAGTGACAGGTTAATATTTAAAATAAACAAACTTGCATACTTATGTAATTGCTCTTTTTTTTATATATTTGTTCTTCATTCTTGGACTCATCAATATATACCCAGTGTTGTTTTTGTGTTTGCATCTTTTTTAGGTTTCTGACTCTTTTTTTTCTGCCAGTTCTACCCTTTTTGAGTATAATTTATTGGCCCTGTATGGACAAATGTGATGCAATTGTACTACGACTGATCTGTGGTACTTTCACTTGGTAGTCATTTTTATGCTGTTTCAAACTAAAATTTTCATTGTTGTTTCCAAATTCTTTTATCCTTTATTAAATGAAAAGCCCTGTTAGAAACATTAGTGCAGTGAATTCGGTCAGGCACACAAGAAGGCAAAGCACTCAGACGTGATGCTGGAAAATTTGGACTGAACATGCACAGTCCTTGCAGCTGGTCCTTCTGATGATGACATTTACATAATGGACTGTGCAAGACAGAAGGAAATGAACAACTCTTTAAAGGGCCATTATCCCTAATTTTAGTGCTGGTCGTCACATCACAGATTTGAAAAGGCTCATAAAAAGTTATGAGAAGAATTGAGCATAGGAGGGGAAAGGAGAAGTACAGTGACCTACAACACCAATCAACAGATCTTCTGCACACTTACTAAAAAGATATAGTGCAGATTCAAATGTTTGCGGAGATAAAGACAAAAGAGTTGTGGGCATGGCAGTTCTCTTTACATTTTGCACTGCCTAACCAATACATGATAGTGCTTTCTGTGTAAAACTTACCAGTTAGTTCAGAAGAATTGAGCATGCAGACCACGTTTAAGCTTTAGTCAGCTACACTAGTTTCATAAACCTGTATCAACAACGTTATTTGAACAAAAATATTTGTGTTTCATAAGTAGTGTGCAAAATTTCAAGGCAGCTTACTCAAAACAACATGAACTATTTAATTATTATTAAAACCCCAAACCCTTTTATCTTGAGAATTTCTGTTTCAAATGTGTGAAAACATATTTAAATCTTACCAGATATATGCACTAATTCTACTTAGTACGTTTCAAACTGTTGCATTAGTTTACTAATTAGACGACACCATTTTCAACAAAAAATGGGACATTTTTTAATGCGTTTTGGCCATTCATTTACACGACATCTGCATTTTGGGGGCCTGAAAACGCAAACTTTTGAAAATAGTGTTATTGTCTCCGTGTAAACCACAAAAATGTGAATTTGTGAAAATGGAGACATTCGTATTACCTGTTCAGTGTACAGGCACGTAGTGTTCTTTACAAAATGACATTGCCAACCACTGGCTTTTTAGTCATTTTCACGGATCTGTGTGAACAGGGATCGTTTTGACCACATACTATACTATTGGTATAAATATAACTGCCAAAAATTCAAATAGAATGCTGAAACCATGAGCACGGGCTCTGTCAAGACTCCTTTTACTCTGGCATGGTTCTTGTGCAGTTTACTGACTAATGTTCTGGGCTGGAAAAATCGATTCCACTAATGCCCAATGGCTGTCTCTCTGAGCAATGTAATAACATTGCAATGCATTATTCTGTAGGTCTTAATATGTTAAATTGCATGAGAGAGAATGAATCTGCGGGTTCAGTTTCAGTCTCAAGCAAGTACTTGAAGAGATTACCAACAGTTTACCGCCAGATCACCATGTACACTTCTGGTACCGTGAACAAGATGATGCAGAAGTGCTGCTTACACAAACACTGACACATCATATTTATTTTTGGACTAGTTATGTAGTCACATAAACGACACGTATATCACCTTCACCTTGTATCAACTTTTGTATCAGAAGTCTATGGAGAAACAGGGCTGGTTCTAGACAGGCTTAATTTCGCTTCAAATTTTACTATTACTATTAGTAATATTAATTACTTGATATTTTGTATTTTTCAAAACCATTATTCTAACACTAGTAGTGGTTGAGAAAAAGTACCTTTATTTAACCTTATATTCTGATATGGGTTATTTTTCTTCTGATTGTAAGGGACTAGATACTTATTTGAATGTTTTCCAACAAAATGTAAACATAATCTGCTCTGTTTTCAGTTTTGAAGTTGTGCAGGTTCTACATGACAAGCTTCTTGATATGGTTGGAAAGATACAGTAAGTGTGGTTTAAACTCATGAACATATGGTCAAAATATTACATGCGGTCATAAAACATAAATAGTCATAAATATTACATATTTACCCAGGGTACCTACTGTTCTAGTTGGGAACAAAAAAGACCTTCACATGGAAAGGTAAGCATAACTATATATTCACTTTTAGGGACCAAGCACTTAAACCCTATATTGCTTTTTTTATGGTGTTGGCTTATTTATTTTAATTTTATTTTTAATTTTTGTAGAACTAGATGTGTATAACTTTAAATTTGTGTTAAACTTGGTAGAATAGTCTCAAATCCCGCCACTTGTCGAATATACGCCCATCAGTCTTGACAGGTATCGCTATTATAAAGTCTTTGATGTTTTTGCAATAAGCCATACTGAATCCTGGGGGGGGGGGGATTTGCGGCGTTGAGTGCATGGATCGTGATCATGAGGAGTGCCAGCAGTGAAGGGCAAATTCAATGATGCTTGGTTGGCTCAGTATTGAACTATTAAAAATTGGCTTATCAAAATTCCAATTAATAATGCCTAATAAAGTAGTGTTTATAAGGGCAGTGCTGCTTTGTTTACAGAAGTAACTGGGGAAAACAATATATTTCTGCTGTTCCAAAACCGCCATCTGCTGTCATTGAAACTGCATTTTCATTCAGCACGTCTCCACAATTTGTCCAGACCCATGCGAAGATCGACCCCTATTTTCACACAGCGTTGTAAATGTGGATTAAGGAGCTAATGTGCTTTTAAAAAATATATAGAATAATCATATATCTAGATTATTATATATAATATTTTAAATTAATATGTAGCTATAATCATAATCAATAATTTTGACTAATCCATTTTCTTTAAAGACTGACATGTTTTTTTTTATAAATTATTTGTTTTATATATATTTTTATATATATTTTTTTTCAGTCATTTTATAGTTTAGGATGTTGTCATAAACAGTAATCATTGTGCAGGTGTTAATAAAAGGAAAGCCTTAAATTAGATTTTTAAAAACCCTGCATATAACCTGTACACGTGGTTAACAAATTATTTTGAATATTTGTAATGGATAACAATGACCTTATCCATATTTCTTTATGTGCAAAATTTTGTATGTAATATTCTCCCTATATTTTAATGTTTTTAATCAAGGAATGGTTCATAAAAAAAAGAAAACTAAAACCAGTGTGAAATAAATATTAAAAGCATGTAGAATGCCCCTCCTCTCTCCTCTCCTCTCGTACACTGTACCATCCCTCTCTCCTAATTGTATTTTATTACTGCAGTAACATTAGGCAGAGGTACAGACAGCAGCTACGACTTTAATATTGTCCATTTTGGCAGTAACAAACCCACCTTTATTGTCTTGGTTGTGCTTGATACAAAATAAAAGGTGCTTTAAAAAGTCCTTAAATCTGGTGTTCGTGAAGGATGGGTTTGAACAGGGTTTCCACTCTTAGTTTAAAGGGTGTTTGTCTCATTTGCCGTATATAACCATTAGATGCTCTTGACAAAATGTTATAAAAAGTAATTGTATTTTCTGTTAATTTATGGCAAAATGAATGACACATTTTTTTTGTAATTAAGTTATATAAATATGATTTAATGTATTTTTGTGCTTTTACCTGTAATAAATGCAGCAACAACGAGTTCTTAAATATTTATCACATTTCAGACCATGGTAGATGACCAAAATGGTAGAAAACCAAAATGGTTTTCTACCATTTTGTGGTGGAAGGCAAAGCATTTCCACTCAGCATGCTCTCTTTTTTGTTGTTTTGATTTAGAGTGATTAAACCAGAAGAGGGAAAGAAGCTAGCTGATTCTTGGGGTGCTGCTTTCATGGAGTCGTCCGCTAAGGAAAATCAGGTAACACCTCTTTGTATCTTGAATAGGAACTTTTGCTTGCCTACAGTTAGTTTAACAAAACAATTTGTCCACACATTTCTGTAATAAGCATATATTTGTTTTCTGTTAAGTTTGGACATTTGTGTATATATTCTTCTTAAAAGAACTTTAATTTTACAGACAGCTGTAGAGGTTTTCAAGAGGATTATTCTGGAAATGGAAAAGGTTGATGGAAACGCCCCATCAGAGGAGAAGAAGTGTGCAGTGATGTAAGGCATGTAGTAAACTCACATGCTGAAGTTAAAAGACACATCACCTTGCCTTTAACTATAACAAAGCAGTTCAGAAATAGGTCCCCTCCTGATTAATTTCCAGATGCTTCAACAAACATTATTCCAAAAATCATATTCAGTGTAGGGAATTAAATATTGATGCTATTTGAAGCTCAAATTACTGTAAAAGCTTTTACTTAAAATCTACCATCTCTGTAACCTTCAGAACCTTCAGCTTTGATATGTTGACTGACATTTCATGTTTAATCTGACAGGTACTAACCTGTCTGCAACTACTATCTCAATTTTTCTCAGCAATACACAGTTGTTCTCATTTTGATTTTATTTTATTTTTTGCTCTCCCTCTGACACATATTTACTAATTTTACTTCTCTTATGTAACCAAAAGAAATAAAATGGGAAGTCCTTTGAAATTTAGTTTACATACAGGCTGTCATTTAAGACGGCACATATGACAACTTAGTGCTGTGCTGCTCCTTTCCTCGTCCTTGTGGGGTATGTGAACAGTGTGGGTATATAATGATGTAAACAGAACCCCAAAAAGATCTACTCTTGCCCACCACCAGTGGTTTTATACACAATGAAGTGACTGCAAGAATTGTATTCTTTCTAAACCTTCAGTATAAATTAAATATGAGATCTTTAAAACTTTGTTAGAATGCTATTTGTGAGATTTAGCATTTTTATTTTATTTCTTTGCATTTTTGATGGAATTGTTTTGCTTTGATCCAGAAATGAACATGGTTACCCGTAAAGGTGCCCATGGCATATAAAAATCCTCATTAAATAAATACACTTTTTTTTAGGATAATGCTGAACTTCATACAGACCATTTGCCGTTTGTGAGGGCTAATATCTACAGTTACCAAGGACCAGTCAATTCATGATCAACAATTTGCTCCTGTGGTGTTTTATGAGCTTAATCACTAACAATATCTCTCTAGAGCAGTTAAAGGGTTAGTTCACCCAAAAATGAAAAGTCTGTCAGTATTTTCTCACCTTCATGTTGTTCCAACTCCGTAAGACCTTCGTTCATCTTCGGAACACGAACTAAGATATTTGTGATGAAATCCGAGAGCTGGATCACTCCTCCATACTCCTCCATAGGCTTCTTCAGGGATTGAACTGGCTGGCCTCAAAGTCATTAAAGACATTGTTAAAATAGTCCAAGTGACTACAGTGGCTCAATCTTAAGTTTATCAAACGACGAGAATCC
Organism: Siphateles boraxobius; assembly: GCF_051911475.1. Classification (NCBI taxonomy): domain Eukaryota; kingdom Metazoa; phylum Chordata; class Actinopteri; order Cypriniformes; family Leuciscidae; genus Siphateles; species Siphateles boraxobius. Next base: position 30,323,897 of record NW_027509042.1, read on the forward strand.
TTTTTGTGCGCAAAAAAACAAACAAAAATAACGACTTTATTTCAACTATTCATTTCCTTCTCTTTGGGCCTCTAGACAGTTAAACTAGTGATATAGGTAAACTCCTGTTGTTGTACCTCACACGCATCACCCACATGACCAGCGTCGGCCAATAGTGAGCCTACTTGTGACGTAGCTCTACGCAATCATACTAAGTTAACTGACTAGAGGCCAACAGAGAAGGAAATGAATAGTTGAAATAAAGTCATTATTTTTGTTTGTTTTTGCGCACAAAAAGTATTCTCGTCATTTGATAAACTTAAGATTGAGCCACTGTAGTCACTTGGACTATTTTAACGATGTCTTTAATGACTTTTCGGGGCAAGCAAGTTTCAATCCCTGAAGAAGCCTATGGACTAGTATGGAGGAGTGAACCAGCTCTCAGATTTCATCAAAAATATCTTAATTCGTGTTCCGAAGATGAACGAAGGTCTTACGGGGTTCTAACAACATGAGGGTGAGTAAATACTGACAGAATTTTCATTTTTGTGTGAACTATCCCTTTAAGACTGATAATACACCGGCTACTGAAAAATGTTGTTCCAATGCATTTTTGATATCTTTTGCATCATCCTCTCTGCTTCCCATTTAGTAATTTTTAGCCATATTAAATAGTACCATGACACGAATACCATCATGTAATTTCCTTGCCCATACTACATTGAATTAGCATTACTGAAATCCAAAGGTCCTTTAAGATGTGACCTCCTCATTTTCCCGTGAAGTTCAGAGTGCTAGGTTTTTCATTTTTATAATTTTGACAGCCTTCATTATAATTTTTTTCTGTATATGGAATTTTTGTATGTGGAAAAATAAAATGTTTAAAGAATGTGTTTTCTGTTTATTTGTTGTTCTTTTCCAACTATCAAGAGTTAGTTGGATCTCTAACATCAAAGTTGAAATAGCCAGTTAGGTGTGTATTTACCCTATGATGTAACTTGCTGCCTAATCACTTGATTACGATGAATCGTTGGAGAATATAGTTTTATTTTGAGTGTGGTTTTACTTTGTCATACTTATGTTGTTCATCCACGCTGTGATTGAAGGGCTGTGGTCACCATCTTCTGGTGAAAGGGCGGGAATTCATTCGGTATGACGCTCACAGTGCTTGGGCAGAGCCCGTTTACGGAGAGCCTGTTCACTCCCTATTAAGCCCTATTTTACCGAATTTGGGTTGTGGAAGTGTTGTGGAAGTGCCACCAGAGTTCCACTGGGGGGCGATCGCCCTGAGTGCAAAATGAATGGGAGTCTATGGAGCTAGAAGGCTAAATTTGTCTCTTTCACCCGATTGCCATTGAGAAATCTCAGATTTGATTGTAGGTTTTGCAAGTTCAACATGGGTTATAGGACGAAAGTTGAATGAACGAGTACTGTCCTTTCGATTTCTTACAGGTTGAGGTGTTGCCCATTATGTGTGTGTTGCCCAGAATGTGTGTGTATTTTCGGCGTGGTCTTTTAAAACAACAAAACAAAAACTCTTCTAGCACGTGTATTTACCTGTGTCAGCTGTGTTGTCGATGCCTCGAGAGAGGAAAAAAAGTGCAGAGCGCGAAAGCACCAAAGTGACTGAAGGATTGCCGTAAAGCAGTATCTCTAGTGGTACTATGTGTATGACGTCATTGACATTTTAAAATACTTTTTAAAGCAAATAGGTGACTCTAAAAAGCCAGATTATTATACTTCCTGTCTGATGGCTGAGCGACTGCGCAGGATCAAACTGAGCTTGACGACAGTCTGAGAGTTGTAAATCTTCTAGTAGCTGTGCCAATAAAAATCTGAATCACCTTATTCCTCAAAAACGTTGTTGAAATATTTTGTCCCGTTGCTTTTATGGACACTCTATCCATGGGCTTCTCCCTTGACTATATGCCTCTATGCCCTGCCCCCCCCCCCCCCCCCCCGCCCGATTACCTCATAGACAGTAAAAGATTGCCTGCAAGCTTCTCCTGTCTATACGGTAATGTATCTATTGTGCGACAGAAAGTCGCGTGGTTATGACGCAATCGTTAGCCTATTTTTTACAAAAACGGCTTCTACGGGGACATAACGCAAGATACAAAGTAATGGTGCCTTTTATATATTGTCGTGTTTCTTTAGAAATAAATAATGGACAAATGAAGTCTTTGGACGCCTCAGATGTAAAGTTATTCGCTGTCAAAGTGACGCCAAAATGAATGGGAGTCAATGGAATGCTAACAGCAGGTGAAGTTCTGCTACAATGGCGGCTCCCGCGAGGCTTCAGTTTCCGGCTGATGATACCCCCTTGTGGATTACTCCCTTGTGGATTACCCCCATGTTGCATTTTGGGTCCGCCACCATATTTACAGGATCGCGCCCTACATGGCCCTACCCCGCTGTATTTAAATGCATGTGTTAGAAGCTGTGTTTGGATTTTCTGTCGAGATTTTTATAAACATCGATTTGGTTGGTCAGTGCTGCTCGATCAAGAACTGCCATAGCAGGTAACACGATCGTTCAGGGAGGAAACTGAACAACGGAATACGTTTTTTCAGCTTTCCTTCGAGGAAAAACTAGGGAAGCAGGTCGAGGAGCTGACGAGAAGACTCCGGATCACGTGGGTTGCCGCAATCAGGAGGAAACACTTTACTTAGTTACTGTCAACCACTGCATACTACGTTTGTTAAAAGTTGTACAAGAGGTTGTGTATTGTATATTCCTTGATGAATAGTTGATTAATGATGTTGAATTTGTGGTTCATGTTAGCAGATGATAAAGCCAGGCCACATTGCAGGAATCAAATTATATTTTTGTTTTCAATGAACAATTTGCTATGATATTCTGTACATCTTTTTACATGCCTGTTTAAAATGTTTGTGAATCAAGTTTTTATATAACTGCTTAATAAATACATTAAGTAACTTACCTGTTTCTGTACTGATTGCATCAACAAAGACCCTTTAAGTACATTTAAAAAACAAATATAAGTCACTCCATCTACTAAACTGGCCAATGAATTCAATGTTTTTTATACAAGATTTGAGAAATCTCCATGCCCTCATCCTTTCCCTCCCGGGGGTGTCACATTTAGAGAGGCGGAGTCCATTGCCCCTCAAGATCAAGTTGACATTGATATTGACATTGAGGAGAAGGATGTGTATCGGCTATTTAGCAGACAAAATGTAAGGAAAGCGAGTGGCCCTGATGGGATTTCACCTGCCACCCTGAAGTACTGCGCTAGTCAGCTAGCTCCAGTTTTTACGGACATTTTTAATCAATCAATTGTTTTATGTAGGGTTCCGAGTTGTTTTAAGTCATCAATCATTATTCCATTGCCGAAGAAAAACAAAGCTGTGGACCTAAACGACTACAGACTGGTGGCCCTTACATTAGTGGTCATGAAATGTCTGGAGCGGTTGGTTCTGTCACATCTTAAACCTATCACAGCTCCTTATTTTGATCAACTGCAGTTTGCTTACAGGGCAAACCGCTCGGTAGATGATGCGGTCAATTTAGGACTGCATTATGCTCTGGACCATCTTGACTCTCCTGGCTCCTATGTAAGGATGTTGTTTGTGGATTTCAGTGCAGCCTTTAACACCATTCTACCCGAGCGACTGTGGGAGAAGCTGTCACTGATGGGGGTGGGACCCTCTTCCAGCCGCTGGATAATGGATTTTCTTAGTGACAGACAACAGTATGTGCGGCTTGGCCAGCACATGTCTGATCCTCAGACTACTAACATTGGAGCACCGCAGGGGTGCGTGCTGTCACCATTTCTCTACTCACTTTATACCAATGATTGCACTTCCAATAATGGTTCCATCAAGCTGATTAAATTGGCAGACGATACTACATTGGTCGGCCTTATTAAGGGAAATGACGAGTCTGCTTACAGGCAGGAAGTGTCTAAATTGGTTGCTTGGTGTGATGAGAACAACTTGGAGCTTAATCAGCAAAAGATTGTGGAAATGGTGATAGATTTTCGCAGAACACCCGCCTCCCTTCCATCTCTAACTATTAAGAGCTCTGTTGTGAAGAGGGTGGAGTCAATTAAATTTTTAGGCACCGTTATCACAAATGACTTGAAATGGGAGGAAAATAGTTCCTCCATTCTTAAGAGAGCTCATAGTGGAAAGGTTTTTTGAGACAGTTAAATAAACTGAACGTTTCCAGCTTTGTTCGGTCTAGATTTTACAGGGCCACTGTGAAAGACTTCTTTCAGCATGGATTACTGTTTGGTTTGCATCGGCAACAGCCCAGGCGAAGGTCAGACTACAGCGTATTGTGCGCACAGCAGAGAGGCTGACTGGACAGAGGCAACTGTCACTTAACGACCTATATGAGGCCAGAGTCAGGAAGAGGGCAGCTAAAATTGCTGCTGATCAGTCCCATCCAGCAAGTGACATTTTTAGGTTGCTTCCTTCAGGAAGAAGGTACAGAGCAGTGAGGACAAGGACCTCACGCCATCTTAATAGTTTTTTTCCAAGAGCCATTTCCTTTATGAATAGCTGATCTAGCACTATTTGGACTATTTCATTATTGGATTTGATTGTTTTAGGCATGCTTTTTCCAGCTATACGCATATATGTTTGTGTGTTGAGTTTGTGTGTAACTGATGGCCATATCAAATTCCTGTGTACCTGCTGATGCATTTGGCGAATAAAGTGATTCTTATCTTATCTTAAACTGGGATGGGCAAAGATACATCGAACTATTTTAAAATAAACTACCAAATAGAGCTCGGGCGTAGACGTCATGGAACGGTGCATTGTGGGTAACGGCGGCCATTTTAGAGGTCAAGCATAGTCCGGTTTGGAATAAGGTAATAGCGTAACCGGCCGATCTCCGGATAAATAAAGGAGTTTATTGATTTAAAAACGATTGTATTGCTCAGTCCCTCCAGGATTTCGCGGGCCTTTTTTCTGATTATTGCGGCCTAAAATTCCTGATGTTGCGGCCGCTTTTCTAAAAAGTTGCGATGAAAGTTGCGATGTTCTTTGGCATTTGTTTTTATAGGTTAAAACAGCAAAGGTAGATAGATTTTTACTTAAAGTGCTCATATTATGCTTTTTACCTTTCCTTTATTGATATATCTTTTTTTGCGCATGTTATAGGTGATAGGAGGTGATATACTACAGTACATAAACGTTACCTCTAAATTACCATGCATTGTATGTATAAATATTAGGGGTGGAATGGTACACAGACATCACGGTTTGGTACGATTTCGGTAATAGAGTGAAAAGCATGAAATGCAGAAGGCATTTTTATAAATGTCTTAAGCCTTGTATTTGTAAAATAAGTTTTATTAATAAAGGCACAGAACCAGTTTATTTGTAGTGCACTGACAATAGTTTTATATAATTAGTTTATTAATTAAATTAATAAAAAGACAAAAAGACCTTGAGATATGTTTGGTAATTGTACCTGAATGAATTTAAATTTAAATTGCTATATTTCAGATCAATATATTTGTTTTCCTTAATTTTAATTAACCTTAACTTTATTTTCATCTGAATTATAAATAATTGATTTCCGTATAAAATAATACTACTATTAAAAACACATTTGATTTTCTTTTTTAATCAATGTAGAATGTGTAACTTAAAAATAAACAGATTAGGGCTCCGACTCTGAGGACAAGAAATGAAATCCAAAGCGATATGATGAATGTCCAAAAGATGACTGTTTTGACATGAGGTTGGATAAATGATTTGCTTTTAAAACAGTGTGTGTGTGTGTGTGTGTTTGTGTGTGTGTGTGTGTGTGTGTGTGTGTGTGTGGCCTGGTAAACCCTACCTTATGGGGACAAAATGTCCCCATTAGGATGGCAATATCTGAAATCCTTGTTCGTGTGGGGACATTTTTTGGTCCCCATGAGGAAAACAGCTTATAAATCATACTAAGTGATGTTTTTTGAAAATGTAAAAATGCAGAAAGTTTTCTGTGATGGGTAGGTTTAGGGGTGGGGTTAGTGTAAGGGAATAGAATATACAGTTTGTACAGTATAAAAATCATTATGTCTATGGAAAGTCCCCATAAAACATGGAAACACTACGTGTGTGTGTGTGTGTGTGAGTGAGTGTGTGTGTGGTTGGGGGACAGTTGTAGGTTACAGTTTGACAAGAGTTTAGACTGTGACAAAAGCACAATGTTGTGTTTTATTGCGAGTGTACACAAATATAAGTAAACAATTTGCAGTTTGAATGATGTCCTGTTGTGAAAAAAATGACGGAGTAACCTATGTTTTTATGTTTCCACTGTTCGATCGCGCCCGCGCCTCTCAATCACACACACACACACACAGTTCGATCCGTCTCTCTCTCTCTCTCTCTCTCTCTCTCTCTCTCTCTCTCTCTCTCTCTCTCTCTCTCTCTCTCTCTCTCTCTCTCTCTCTCTCTCTCTCATACACACACACACACATAACATCTCTTTTCACCTCTATGCGGATGACTCACAGCTCTACTTGCCTCTAAAATCTAGGGACTCCATACAATCTCTTTTGATCCGTCTCGAAGACATCAAAACTTGGATGGCTAACAGCTTTCTCCAGTTAAATAGTGACAAGACAGAAGTCATTATTTTTGGTTCTCCCAAGGCAAGATGCACTGTGGTACAAAATTTAGGTCACTTCACCCCATTTATCAAACCTTATGCCAGAAACTTGGGTGTGATTCTTGACTCAGAACTCTGCCTTGACAAACAGATCAGTTCTGTTGTTAAGAGTAGTTTTTACCAGCTCAGAATGATTTCCCGCCTGAAGTCATTCCTATCTCATGACGATCTTGAGAAAGTTATCCATGCCTTTATGACATCACGGCTGGATTATTGTAATTCCCTCTACTTTGGCCTCTGTAGAAGATTTTATTATTTAGAAAACAAGTAATTTTGCTATATATTTGGACACAATTATTTCTTCTGTCTGTGACTTTGGATTTCCTCTGTGTATGTGAAAGACCTTGAATGGAATGTTGTTTGCTGCAGAAAATTCTATTCTGAGAAGTCACATGGTAAAAGACCTTTACCCAAAACTATCTAAAGGGTGTGTTACCTTCTATGGGAGAAGATGTATGTATATAACTCTGAACCAAAATATACTCGGGAGCGCACTGGAAGGCCAGAGGGCCAGTGGGCCGCAGGCCAGAGCGTTAGAGTGTCGTTCTATGGAACGGAACGGCATTCGAAAATAAAGTCTAATTATTTCTGGCATCAAAGATCTCTGCGAAGTAATTTTTCAGAAAGATTGAAAACCACAACATTTGGCGCCCAACATGGGGCTTGGGTTTTGAGGCAGAAGGAACCACGAAAGGCGACTCTGGTGACCGACACAGACAACAGTGGCCACTGTACTTTGAGGTGAGCAATTTTTGCTTTTGAAAAAGTATGTGTTGTCACCAGTGAGCCAGAGAGGTAAGACCCTTTAAAATCCTTCTCCAAGTATAAAGAACTATAAAATTGAAAAGAGGATCTTTGATTCTAGAAATAATTGTCTATTGTTGTTGACGATATCAAGTAATGTGTTATAGCGTGGCGGAGCTCCCGTTAGTGTTTGCCAGTGTTTATATAATCTGATGCAGATTGTATGAATATTGGTACTGCTGATGTGCCGCTAAAGGTTTTGTCGTATGTACGTAAGAATTTATGTTTACTGTTAAAGGATAACAGTTATTGTTTTTTCTTGTCAAGAGGGCCTTGAGGATGACAAGTGTACTGATAGAGGTTATCAGTTTTTTATAGATTTAAGTATACTGATATAGGGTATCAGATTTCTGTGTTTCCTATTAAGAGGGCCTTGACGGATAATGGGATAGCATGTACACAGATGAAGTTAAGTATACTGGTAAAGGTTACCAGAACTCTGTGTTACTTATTAAGAGGGCCTTGAGGATAATAAGTTAATTGCATGTGCACAGATTAAGTTTGGTTTATTGTTACCGCCTTGTTATAGGTTAACAAGGGACTGGGTAAGTTTTATGTGGATTTCGCCAAGAGGGCCTGGATGGATGGCGAATATTGCACAGATAAGTTTAGCTTTTGGTTACCGCCTTGTTATAGGTTAACAAGGGACTGTACGGAAAAGCTATGTAGTATATGACTCTGTTGTGTCGGAGGAAGTGAATCGCAGAGGTCTTATTGTTTAAAGTTATTGTATTGTCAATGTGTTGTGTGAGTAGAGTGAATGTAGGATCCTGTCCTGTGTGTCTGCTTGACTGTGACTGTGGTTAAAAATAGGTGACAATGAATGTGTGAATGTGCTTGAGAGACAAGTAATGTATAAATGAGTATTAAAAGTAAAGGAAATAGTAAAAGAAAACAATTGTTTCAAGATATTAGTCTTGCAGATTATTGTAGTATAAATAAGTTAAAGTATAAAATATATATTAATAAATGGACTGATATATATTAATGGATAGATAAATAAGAATGCACGTGCTTAATATATTATATCTTATATCTGAAGACGTCTAAAATTTGTATCTCATTATCCCTGAAGACAAAGTGAGAAAAATGATTCTATTGTAGATAATTAAGTTTGTGCTAAGAAAAAATAACTTGTGCAGTGTGCTAAAAGTGAACAAGATTGAGTGACAAAGTTTCAACAGTCATAAATAATTAACAGCAATCTTAGAATTTTGGTAATGTGAATTGTTGGAAATGGGTGAGAAAGGTTGATTCACCATGGAGTTATTTTGAGCACAGCATGCAAATATAGGAGAAAGATTGATGTCTGATTTATGATAGGGAAAATTATTTAATTGTATTATACTCAGATAGTCAAAAGTTAGAATATTGATGATATTGCAAAGAAGAGATAGCTTGCTTTTTCCTGCAATGAAGAACTTGCTTTACTAAAAACAGAATGGGAGAACTGCTGTTGTCAACCAGTGATTATTATATAGTATAAAAGAACTAGGAAAAAGATGGTTAAAAGTGGAATTTAGATAAAGAGCTAATAGCTCAGGAACAAATATTTATAAAGACTAATTTGATCTATGCAGCTCTCTGAGTGTTCAAGTTTCAGATGGCTTCAGTGTCGAATGGAAGAGGTGAAAGGTAAAAGACACAACTGCAGAGAGAAAAAGAAGAGTGGGTGAGGGGCGTTCAGCTCCCCTTCTGAAGATGACCACTTTCTGGAAAACTCAGCATGGAGAAAGACTGATTTAAAGCTGGAAAAGGTGAAACTTTCACTATTTCACTGGAGACTTTTTCCTGAGGACAAGAGGAAAATCCTGAGATGCAAAGCTGAGGCAAAATCTATCAAAAGCCCAAACTCAGCAGAGGCAGAGAAACAACAGAGCCAATATACAGTCTACTACACCAAGCCTTGAGTGACAGCTAGGCTGACGACACATGCAGAGCGACAGCCAAGAAGCTTCAACAGACTGTTAATCTAAAAACAGAAGAACTGACTGAAACCCTTCCCTTACGGGCAGCACAGGTGTGGCAACTCCGATTATCACTCTAGAGACTGCTTCAAATTTAGTTAATTATTAGATTAACTTTATTCATTCTGATTATTCACTGGTCCCATAAGCAATTCTTTATATTCTCTGCTAAACTAACACTCTCTGCTTTTTCAGTAGGTTCAAGTCCAGCCATATAAAAAAGAAAGAAAATACACTGAAAGAGACAAGTGGGTGCTCAACTCACCAAATAGTTCAAACTGAGGCAGGATTTGTTATAGTAAGGGCTATTAGAAACAACTATAGGGCTTAAAAGCATGAGAAAAATTAATCTGTAGAAAAGTAAAAGATAGACACAAAATGTCAAAGAATTGTTATTATTGTTTGCAAAACAATGATACTGGTCACTCCATTTTGTTTTGGTAAGTTTTTAGAGATATAGATTGGGGAAAAAATTACTCCAAAAGTCCAAAATTATGAAATCGCAAAAAATGCTGTCAAAACTGGGATAATGAGATGGAAATGTTGTTGGCCATGGATCCAAGATTATGCAGAGATCTCCAATTTCTTAAAGCAGCTCATGAGCAAAAAACAAAAAACAATTGGAAAAATCAGAAAAACAAATGACAAAATGTATTTGAAAAATTACAATGACAGGCCTATTATACTAAAATACTTAGTCTATTAGATTTTGTAAAAAGAAAAAAAGGATTATAACAACGGTGTTAAACTAAACCTTATGATCATTGATACTTCACAATAGTGTTTGACATAGTTGTGTTGACCTGATCAACCCTTGACTAAAATTATAGGATGCCTCATTTAGAGCACAACCTGCAAGAATGTATGCTGGCCAGTGTGTGTGTGAGAGAGACACTGAGTGTGAATGAGTGAGAGATGGTGTTTGAAGAAACATCTAAGGCAAATCAATTATTTTGCCAATACAGCTGTATTTAAAATTTAACATGTGGGCCCACAGGGCAAATTCTGCCCAGTAAAATAATGACCATGGATGGATTTGGTTAAATTTCCTGGTCAGGAACTGAAGTAACAACATGAAAAAACAAAGAATGAAAAGAGAAAAATAAAAAGAGAAAAAACAGTGCCACATTTGCGCAGCGCATAACATATCTCACTTTCTTTGCAGCATAACACGTCTGCCTTTCTTTTCAGCATATCGTGATGGAGCTGATCTTTGTCAAAAGTATGAAATATTGTCTTGTAACTTTTGTCAAAGTGGGTTGAGTATTGTCCAAGATGCCTAATAAATAGTGGGTTGATAGTGGAACTCAAGACAAAGAGATAACTGAGTTGAATTGCCTAATTATAAGAGTACATTGAAATTTATTGTGAAAAATTTTTAAAAAGTTGCAAATAATGATGAAAAGTCAAATTTATGAAAAACAAATAGGAATATATGGATTAAACTCCTGCTGTTAATGAAGGCAGAAAGGACACCACTCAGCCCACATGACCTTTCTACAGGTAACATCGAGAAGTACAATGGGACAGGTGAGCAGATGATTGAAATCACATGTTGTTTTCACTAACAAAAATAATTAAGCTTTAATTTACAGATAGCAGCAGCTCAATTCCAGGAAGGATTCTGGAACAAGTCTAACAAAAAGAACCAGTAACTGTGCTTTGTAATTTCAGAGGAAGTGATCAACAGTGTGACATTTGAGTCCATGCCTCTCAACTTAAAATACACCAACTGACTTCAGCAACCCCCCACAACTGAAGTGAGGGATCAAGGACATGCTGACAATGAGAGAAAGAGTCCATTGCAATGAACCCCTCAAGAGTCACCCTGGTGAAGACTAACAGAATGATCAAATTATGAATGGAAAAAGAAGACAAACTTGACCAGAAACACAGAAATGAGAGGAACTGTGCAAAGAAGAGAGAATCAACAGAAATGAGTACAAGCTCAAACAATAGTCAACATCAACCAACTTTCCTACGAATGAATGTTCAGCCCTTGAATAGATTCAGTAGCAACTTAATAATAACCCCACCATAAAAAAAATGATTGAAGCGAAAAATATATTACGCAACATAGAAAACAATGATGATGACTAATTAAGAAAAGAAACTAAAATAATGTTAACAATTAATTTAAGAAATTGATATAGCATAATGGGAATTAAGACATTTCATGAAGGAAAAAATTAGAACTAAAAATAACTTAAAATAAATCTTAAAGGGTACTCAGATGTAACTTGTCAATACAAGGGTAGACTTAATTAATTTAAGGCTACAGTTGAAATTAAAGCAAGTATTAACACTGGGTATTAACAAATATTCAATGTCAAAATTGAATTTATAAGATTTGATTCAATATGCAATTGACTAATATTAAGTAGTACTTATAGAAAGTTTATAGACTTACAAGAAGTTATTGAAATTCAGTAACAAACAAGCCCTTATGAACAATCTAAATGGCACCAGAGGGGGGGTCAAAAATTAGATATTTGGCATTCACATGAAGGACAGATTGTTGAACCAATGAATACTTTTGAATATTCTCAGTCCAGATGCGCAATGGGTTTAAACCAGTGCGCAAAGGGGGGAGTAAGGTAAGGAAATTAAAAATTAAAATGAAGATAAAATTAAAGGCATTTTAAATTAAAAGGCATTTTTGCAAAGTTTTGTGAAATTTGTGGCAAAAACAAAGTTAAGAAAAGAACAGCGACAAAAATAGGCCATATATCAGTATACCAGAAGAACGTCTACGGTTACGTATGTAACCCTCGTTCACTGAGTAGGGAACGGAGACGTTACGTCGGATGACGACGAATGGGGTTTCGCTTAGAACACCTATCGACTTCGAGTATTACAAAACGAGCCAATGGCAAAGAAATGCCATGGGTCTGCGGAATTTGCATAGCGTATCTCCGCCTTACCTCGTGGGTATAAAAGGAGGACGCCAGCAACATGCAGATATGTTTCTTCGCTGAGGAGCCAAGACTGAGCTCAGGCGATCCCCGCGGTACAGCGGAAAGTGGCAGGCAGACGTAACGTCTCCGTTCCCTACTCAGGGAACGAGGGTTACATACGTAACCGTAGACGTTCCCTTTCGTTGTCACTCCGAGTTACGTCGGATGACGACGAATGGGGTTACCAGTCTAATCACGCCACCTTCTCAGCTGTCTTCCAGTGCCCTGCGTAAATCGAGATCCCTGTCAGCCTGGACAAAGGACTCCATTTATCACAGGAATACCAAAGTACACTGGGAAGCATATCCCAAGCTTAGGGGAAGTATGCAATTAATGCCAACCCAGAGGGGGGGGGGACTTAGAGAATACACATATGACCCGAAGGAAGCATATGGAAAACACTGGGGTGTCCAGCCGCAGGTGGAATATTTCAACCCCAGGGGTGGCAAGGTGGCTTGCCAAGGGAAAGACACATGCTCAGAGAGGCTTACAGTGGAAATACACATGTGGGGGTCGCTCAGAGGAGGGACCGTGCACACGGGAGGCACCTAGCCGACGCACAGGCAATAGACACTGGCGCCGACGTCAGGAGTGCTGGAGTCAGGGCTTTCAGGAAAGCTAACCTGAGGAAAATATCGCACGTATCCAGTCCGTGGAGTGGAATGGCGAGCAAGCGAAGACACCTGAGCGGGTCCGGTACTAGCTGGTTGAAGCGAGTACACAAGAGGACACAGGCTCCACTCGGAGATTATAGAATCTGGCGAATGTGTTAGGTGTCGCCCAGCCTGCAGCTCTGCAGATGTCTGTTAGCGAGGCGCCATGCGCTAGAGCCCAAGAGGACGCCACACTCCGGGTGGAGTGGGCAGTCACACCAAGGGGGCACGGTCGACCTTGCTGCTGGTATGCCAAAGCATTGGAGTCCACTATCCAGTGAGACAACCTTTGCTTGGAGAGAGCCTTTCCCTTCAGCTTCCCACCATAACAGACAAAGAGCTGGTCAGAGGTCCTGAAACACTGCGTTCTGTCTACATAGGCCGGGGTCTCAGGATCACGTGAGAGGAAGCCGGCCCAAATTCCAGGCACGCTTCGTCAACGGAGAATGCGTGCAGGTCCCCAACCCTCTTGATGGAGGCCAGTGCAACCAGGAGCGCTGTCTTCATAGACAGGAACTTAAGCTCGACTGATTGCAGGGGCTCAAAGGGAGCATTCTTCAGGGCAGTTAGAACCACTGAGAGGTCCCAAGAGGGAACGAGAGGAGGCGAGGCGGATTTAGTCTCCTCGCTCCTCTCAGGAACCTGATGACCAGGTCGTGCTTCCCCACCGACTTACGGCAACATAGACCTTCAGGGTGGAGGGAGACAGCCTTCGCTCCAACCCCTGTTGAAGGAAGGAAAGCACAACGCTGATCGAGCATCTCCGGGGGTCTTCTCGGTGAGAAGAGCACCAGTTGACGAAGAGGTTCCACTTCAACGCATAGACGTGTCTCGTGGACGACGCTCTAGCGGAAGTGATGGTAGCCACCACTGCTGGTGGTAGGGTACTCAAACCTGCCTCGTCCCATCCAGGAGCCACACGTGGAGGCTCCAAAGATCGGGACGAGGGTGCCATAGGGTGCCCCGTCCCTGAGAAAGAAGGTTCTTCCTCAGAGGGATCGGCCAGGGAGGTGCTGTCGCGAGGAGTACTAGTTCGGGGAACCAGGTCCGGTTGGGCCAGTAAGGGGCAACCAGAATGACCTGCTCCTCGTCCTCCCTGACCTTGCGCAAGATGTGCGCAAGAAGGCTCACTGGGGGAAACGCATACTTGCGGCCCTGCGGCCAGCTGTGCGCCAGAGCATCCGTGCCGAGCGTGCCCTCGGTCAGGGAATAAAACTGGGCGCAATGGGTCGAGTCGTGAGAGGCAAACAGATCTATCTGCGCGTCCCCGAACTGGTCCCAAATCAGCTGAACCGACTGGGGATGGAGTCGCCATTCTCCAGGGAGTGGCCGAAGCCGTGAGAGCTCGTCGGCTGCACAGTTCAGGACTCCGGAATGAAAATGGCTCGAAGCGACCTCAGATGCTTCTGACTCCATAAGAGGAGGTGGCGGGCGAGTTGCGACATACGGCGCGAGCGTAGACCACCTTGATGGTTGATGTACGCTACTGTGGCGGTATTGTCTGATCGGACTAGTACGTGTTGACCCCAGAGCAACGCCCGGAAGCGGTGCAGGGCAAGGCGTACTGCCAGCAACTCGAGGCAATAGACATGCCATACTGCTCAACACTACATGCGAGAATCACTGAGCTTCAGGAGCAACCTTGCTCAACACCTGCGTGTGATAAATCTCACAGAATTTTTCAGGAGCATTTCTGCTCAACATGAGAGTGTGACAGCATGTCCATTGCGCATGGCGCCCCAGCCCGTGGAGGCATCTGTTGAGACAACAACATGCCGGGAAGCTCGTTCCAGGGGCACTCGGGCCCGTAGAAAACTGAGGTTCGACCACGGGGTGAGTACTGACGGCAGGTCGGAGTAACTGGTACTCGGAGGGTGCCGTGTTGCCATGCCCACCTCGGGACTCGGTCGCGAAGCCAAAGCTGAAGCGGTCTCATATAAAGCAATCTGAGCGACGTACCGCGGCTGCAGATGGCATATGCCCCAGGAGCCTCTGAAAAAACTTCAGTGGAACCGCACTCTTGCGCTTGATAGTCTCAGGCAAGTCAGCAATGGCTGAGTGGAGAAGGCGAGCAAGTCCATACCGAGAAAAGAGATCCTCTGCACGGGGCAAAGTTTACTCCTTCCCCAGTTGACCCGAAGGCCCAGACGAGCTAGGTGCCAGAGCACTGGGTCCCTGTATTCGCAAACCTGGTCTCAGGAGTGGGCTTAAGACAGCCAGTCACCGAGATAGTTCAGGATGCGAACCCCGTGTTCCCATGGAGGAACAAGGGCTGCCTCAACAACCCCTGTGAAGGCGCGAGGAGACAGGGCTAGCCCAAATGGGAGAACAGCGTACTGATATGCGCGTGCCCTGACAGCAAACCGTAGGTATGGTCTGAGTCGAAGGAGAACGAAGACATAAAAGTAGGCGTCCTTCAGGTCGATTGCTGCAAACCAATCCTGTGGCCGCACACATCCAGAAATGCGTTTGGCCAGGAGCACCTTGAACGGCAGCCTGTGAAGGGAGCGGTTCAGATGCGTAGGTCCAGGATTGGCCGTGACCCACCAGACTTCTCCGGGACAATGAGGTAGGGGCTGTAAACCCGGACCTCATTTCGGCTGGAGGAACAGTCTCAATCGCACCCATCGCCAGTAGGGTAGCAACCTCCGCTCTCATGATAGGGGCATAGCCACCGACCAAAGTGGAGCAGACTCCCCTGAAGCGGGGAGGAGACCGTGCGAACTGAATCGCAAGCCGAGCCGATGGTTCGCGCTACCCAGCGGAACAGAAGGGAAGCTCTAGGCAGGCTCCCAACTGTAGCAGCGGCGTCAAGAACCACAGACGTCCCCCGGGTGGTGCAGCGAAGCGGAATGACCGGCCCAGACGTGGACGGCATAGCGGCCCGGTGTGGGGGCAAGGTCATAACCGCACCCTGACAGAGGAACCCAGGGAAGGACCAGCGTTCCACGGGGGCCTGCTCTGTCAGGGGTCTGGCGACAGAGGGGGACAGGGGCGAAGCGGTCCGTGGACGGCACGCCGTGTCAACCGCCTCTGGAACAAAGGGGGACGAGGAGAGCACGGCTTGTGGGCGGCGCTCTGTGTCGTCCGAGAACTCTATATGCTCAGAGACGAGAGAGTCAGTTCTTTCTGAATAAGGATTCTTCGCCAGCCCTCCACCGGGGAAAGGAGTGGCCCTGCTACCAACTCCTGGAAGAACTGAGTCTCATCTCTGAGCAGCCCATCTCAAAAGTGCCGCTAACCCGGCGTTTAGCGGGGGGCGGGGCTGCAGAGGGCTGTGGCGTCCCAGCTACGGTCTTCCAGAGCCAGGCCCGGGTGAATGGGCGGGGTTGGAACCGTAGGAGGGTGCCTTCGGCGGTGGGCAGACTGAGGGATCTGAGCGGACGGCGGGGCCGTCGGGCAGAATAACCTCAATCTGCTCATGGGCGGTTGAGAACTGTAGGGCAGAAGCACTCAACCGCACCGCCGAAGAGGCCGACTTGGGAGATGGGGGTGTCGAGCAGACGGGTCCACCCGACATCGTGCACCTCAGACCGGTCAGCCCCAGAATGGTGAACATCACCTGACTCCGAGAGCGTACGGCCACTTTCGTCGCTCGGAGAGCAAGGTCAGTGGCGGCGCGCAGCTCACTGAAGAGCCTCGGGTCAGTCCCGCCCTCCTGCATGTCCATGAGCATCTGGGTCAGGTAGACCAGCAGAACGGTCATGGGATGCAGTGAGGCGGCTGCCTGTCCTGTGGCACTATAGGATTTCGCCACAGATTAGTGTAGACGAAAAGAACTACAGGCTTTGGACGGGTGCTCAGGATTGCGCCGGGAAGCACTCTGAGGACACAGTAGCATGGCAACAGAGCGTTCAACCGGGGGGACCCCAGTGTACCCATGGGCAGCGGCCCCTGAGGGGAGGAAAGGCGGATGAGACCAACGAGCGGACCCGTGATCTCATCATGCACGTCCGGGAGGAAAGATATTGGGGTTTGCCGTGGACGCGGGTCGGCGGCCTCACCCAAAAACCAATCGTCCCGGGAAAGCATGGCCGTCATCTCCGGATCAGACTCAGGCACAACCGTATGCACACCAGAGGGTGGCAGCTGTGACGAGTCGTCATTTCCAGAAGAATCAAGCCCACCTAGTGATGCTGCTACAGACACAGCATCATCCTCTGTAGCTTCAAATGAAAACACTGAGAGCATAACTGAGGGAGCTGGATTTTGAAACTACACTCTGGAAAAAAACTAGTGAAAGTGAGGCTTAGATAAGCCTCAGAGGAGGGAATGTAGAAGATTTTATTATTTAGAAAACAAGTAATTTTGCTATATATTTGGACACAATTATTTCTTCTGTCTGTGACTTTGGATTTCCTCTGTGTATGTGAAAGACCTTGAATGGAATGTTGTTTGCTGCAGAAAATTCTATTCTGAGAAGTCACATGGTAAAAGACCTTTACCCAAAACTAGCTATAGGGTGTGTTACCTTCTATGGGAGAAGATGTATGTATATAACTCTGAACCAAAATATACTCGGGAGCGCACTGGAAGGCCAGAGGGCCAGTGGGCCGCAGGCCAGAGCGTTAGAGTGTCGTTCTATGGAACGGAACGGCATTCGAAAATAAAGTCTAATTATTTCTGGCACCAAAGATCTCTGCGAAGTAATTTTTCAGAAAGATTGAAAACCACAACACCTCCCACAATCATCACTTAGATGTTTGCAGTTGGTACAAAACGCAGCAGCGCGTCTTTTAACTGGCACCAGGAGGCGTGAGCACATCACCCCCATTCTGGCCTCCTTGCATTGGCTCCCAGTCCTTTTTAGGATTCAGTTTAAAGTTTTACTGTTTGTTTTTAAGGCACTTAATGGGCTCGCCCCAACCTATATCACCAACCTTGTACAGCCATATTCAGTTCAAAGGTCACTAAGATCCTCAAACAAAGGGCTCCTGCTTGTGCCGCGCTCACTTGCTTAAACAAAGGGGTGACAGAGCTTTTGCAGTTGCTGCTTCACGGTTGTGGAACCAGCTCCCTCAGGATATTAGATCTGCCCCCTCCATTGCTGTATTCAAATCCAGGCTAAAAACTCATTTTTATTCCATGGCCTTCCTTGTTCCCTAACCTGGCACTCCTGTTTGTTCTAAGTTGTATTTCTGTGTTGTGTGCCCTGATATTGAAGGTTTTCTTTTTATTCATGTTTTATATGCTTATGACTATTGATTCCACGTGTTTTTATTCTTTGTCTTTTTAGTTATTCATTGTACAGCACTTTGGTCAGTTTTGCGCTGTGTGTAAATGTGCTTTATAAATTAAAATTACTTACTTACACTCACACAGTCCGATCGCGCCCGCGCGCCTCTCTCTCTCTCTCTCTCTCTCTCTCTCTCTCTCTCTCTCTCTCACACACACACACAGTTCGATCGCGCCTCTCTCTCTCCTTCTCTCTCTCTCTCTCTCTCTCTCTCTCTCTCTCTGTTATTTTTGTAGGTAAATCTGAGACGTTGGCAGCACACATGTCTGCTGCGTCTTCTGAACAAACCAAAGAAGTGAATTTGATGACGCTTCGCAGGAGACCGCGATGATTGGTCAAAGTTGCAGAAAAATTGCGGTGATTGGTCAAAATTGCAAGGCGCACTGAATTCACGGGGATTTGTTGAGTTGCCTTGATAGTTGCGATTGCGACATCCTGGAGGGACTGATTGCTCCAGAATGAACAGAACTGTGTCCATGGCAATGCTCTGTTTTTCATGGCAATGGTGTTATACTTGGCAGTGGTCTGTTATCAAGAAATAACATCAAGAAATAACTGTTATCAAGAAATAGCAGACCGCATTCAATATTAGTATTCAACCAAGCCATGTAATAATAACAATTAAACTACAGAGCTCCAGCAATAGAATAATATGTAAGCTATTAGTAATAATAAAGCATTTTAACATTTAAGTTACAGAGCTACAGAATACCATTTAAGGTCCAGTGCAGAGGAGACTATAGCTAGAAATTACCACTGCATTTGTGTGTCTATAGGCTGATGCTTTCTAGAAGTGTAAGGTACAAATTATGACATAGCTTGTCAGTACACTAACCTAGTCTATCCACCAAAATCTAGATGAATAAACGATCGAGGTGACAATGCTAATCGAGAAATGATATGCTGATTTGGCTAACAGCAGCTACATCAGTATAACAGCTTGCCCCCAAAACACAGCAACGTACTTACTGCTTTAACGTTAATATGTACAGCAGAACTTTAGTTAACTGCTAAATGACTACATTCAATGTAAATGTAGCTAGCTAGTTAACTCTGGCAGCTGAAAATCTTTTGACCATGTGATAAAAATATCAGTTATCGTTAGCCGTTAGCGCTAACGGACTTGACTACAAAGCAAAGCAAAAAGACCACCACTTATATGATTTATGAGGCGTTTGCCCTGTTGATCGTGAGACCGATTACAGCAGTTCACAATACAGCAATACTGAACCATTTTCCTAAAACTTAGCTTAGGCTACTAAAACGAACACCAAAACTAAATCATATGGATCAACGTTGTTTATCGCGGACTGTTTATCCAAACAACTTTTTTTGGCTGTGGCATTTAGTTTCATAATGCAACACTGCGTGACGTACCTTCACATTCCCTATAGCCGCAATGGTATCCAGCTGCAGAGCCGCAGCAGTCCCATAGACAGTAAAATAAATGGACAGAGCGACCCCCTTGATTTCAACGGAGAAAACTGAAGCCCATTAGAAGCACTCACTTCCTGATGGCTGAGCTTACTGCGCAGGCTCAAACTGAGCTTGACGACATAGATGTGACGTGAGCAACCTGTCTGACAATTGTAAGTCTTCTAGTAGCTGTGCCAAGAAAAATCTGAATCACCTAATAATTTCCAATTCCTCAAAAACGTTGGTGAAATATTTTGTCCCGTTGCTTTTATGGACTCTCTATCTATGGGCTTTTCCCTTGACTTTATGCCTCTATGTTCCCCCGATTGCCTCATAGACAGTAAAAGATTGTCTGCGAGCTTCTCCTCCTGTCTATACGGTAATTTCTCTAAAGTGCGACATAGAGTCACGTGGTTATGACGCAATCGTTAGCCTATTTTTACAAAAACGGCTTCTACGGGGCCATAACGTAAGATACAAAGTAATGGAGCCTTTTATACATTGTCGTGTTTCTTTAGAAATAAATAATGGACAAATGGAGTCTTTGGACGCCTCAGATATATAGTTATTCGCTGTCAAATTGACGCCAAAATGAATGGGAGTCAATGGAATGCTAACAGCAGGTGATGGTCTGCTACAATGGCGGCCCCCAGGGAGGCTTCAGTTTCCGGCTGATGAATTAACCCCTTGAGCAGTCCAGCAGCCACAGAGTGGGAGTCAGAGGTGGAGCTTATCGACACAATTTTCTTTTATAGTGGGTTTGCACCTACGTCACGATTTGGTCAGTTACCCGGATGCGCGGCCATATTGGAGATACTCGGATGTAAACAACAGCTGTTTATGTACTACTGAACACATTGTCACACAAATTTATGATGTCTAAACTACGGAAAAAAACACATGGAAGCTGCAAAATCATATAGAGAAGGACTTCTGGAGGATCTTAAAAAGTTGCCCACGACAGATCTAAAGTATCCAGATTGAAATTTGTTGCCCATTCTCAATGAGAAAGTGACCAAGCAACATTGCTCAGCAACATTGCCCGGCAACATTGCTCAAAAAGTTGCCCTGTGTATCATCACCTTTAGTAAGCAGGTAAGAGCGCAGAATTTTGACGAACTAAAGTTAATATGTGGTAAAGATCCAAATGAGCTAGCTTCTCTAGCCCTTAACGCCATTCTTCCTTCTATTTCTTATCCCGACATAGATTGATCTATTTGATTGATTGTTCAGATTGTCAGTCCAAAAAAAGCACATGAAATCTGTTTCAAGCTACATCCAAATGATCCTTGGATTTGAAATCCTATTCATATCACATTATCAGGAAATCTACTTCAGTCTGAACGCTCTGATTGGATTTCGCGTGGTATGTGACTTTCTCACGTCACGTAAAATGTAAACCTCAGACGTTGTTATAGGGAACATGCCTGTTGTATTTCCCTTGTGTGTATGTGTGAGAAGGAAGGAGACCGGGGTCGGCTGGCTGAGGCTCGTGGTTATTTTATTCAATAAACTCAGATCACACTCGCGCCACATGCGCTCGTCAACATAAATCTCATTCACAGTACAAAGTACTCGGTAACTTGTCAATAGAGTCCTCTTTCCTCCACGATCCCACGAGTCCTCAGCCCTCTCTCCTCGAACGCTGGTTCCCATCTGACTTTATACGATCTGACTCCCCACGCCAATTACTGCAACGAGACACAGGTGTCAGTCATTTTGCACTTGACCCACTTACCGCCGCTCGTCTCTCCACTCTCTCTCTCGTCGCAGACCTCGCTGAACCACGCCTCCCCCGCCACATACCCCCACCGCCCGACTCAGGCCGGGGAGCCATCCGGCCTGCAGCCCCCCCCCCCCATTCCTAGAGAGGAAGTCAGCCACAGCCATCTGCACCCCCGGCCTGTGGATCACCTTGAACTTAAAAGGCTGTAAAGCGAGATACCAACGGGTGATCCGCGCGTTGGTGTCCTTCATGCGGTGGAGCCACTGCAGGGGCGCGTGGTCCGAACAGAGGGTGAACTCCCGCCCCAGGAGGTAATAGCGCAGGGTGAGGACCGCACATCTGATGGCCAAACACTCCTTCTCTATGGTGCTGTACTTAGTCTCTCTCTTCGAGAGCTTACGACTAATGTACAGCACCGGGCGGTCCTCCACCTCCTGGGACAGGACAGCGCCCAGCCCCCTGTCCGACGCGTCAGTCTGCAACAGAGAAGGGAGAGAGAAATTAGGAGAGTGCAGGAGCGGGCCACCACACCAGTGTTACAAATTGGTGTAATCCAAACGGCGTGGTGAAGGCTGTTTTTTCTTTGGACATGGGAGACAAGGGGATCTGCCAATATCCTTTCGTTAAGTCCAGCGTTGAATAAAAGCGAGCCGTACCTAACCGATCAAGCAGCTCGTCAATCCGCGGCATTGGATAAGCGTCGAATTTCGACACTGCATTCACCCTGCGATAGTCCACACAAAACCGTAGCGAGCCGTCCGTTTTAGGAACTAAAACTATCGGGCTTGCCCAGTCACTGTGGGACTCCTCAATTACTCCCATCTCCAGCATTGCCTCTAATTCCGTCTGAACCACTTTTTTTTTGTGTTCAGGCAATCTGTATGGCCGCCCGCGAACTACCACGCCCGGCTCTGTCTCAATATGGTGCTGGATCAGATTAGTACGACCAGGCAGGGGTGAAAACACATCGGCAAACTCTCTTTGCAACCTTGTGATGTCAGTGAGCTGCGAGGGCGAGAGGTGATCCCCCCCCCGGGGCCAGGGCGAGAGATTTCCCTTTGATGATCGCCTCTGGCCGGAGATCCTCCTCTCCACTCACTGCCGTCGCAAGCAACACTGACTCCTCCTCACACCATTTTTTTAGGAGGTTGAGATGGTAGATTTGCCGTGAATCACCCCTGTCTGTTCGTACTACCTCATAATTGAGATCCCCTATCCGCTGTGTGACCTCAAAGGGTCCTTGCCACTTCGCTAACAATTTGGAGCTGGAGGTTGGTAGTAAAATGAGCACTTTATCTCCCGTTGTAAACTCTCGAAGCTTAGTTCCCCTGTTATACAGCCGGCTTTGTCTGTCCTGAGCCTGAAGCAAATTCTCCATAGAGAGCCGCCCCAGTGTATGGAGTTTTGCTCTCAGGTCCATGACATACTGAATTTCATTTTTGCTATCTGAGTGTCCGTGCTCCCAAGTTTCTTTTAGGACGTCTAAATCCCCACGGGGCTGACGTCCAAAAAGAAGCTCAAAGGGGGAAAACCCCGTGGAGGCTTGCGGGACCTCTCGCACGGCGAACAAGAGGGGTTCTAGCCATCTGTCCCAATTTTTCGCGTCTTGCTGTACGAATTTACGAATCATTGTTTTCAACGTGCGATTAAATCGTTCGACCAGTCCGTCCGTTTGTGGGTGATAGACGCTGGTACGCACCGATTTAATGCCCAATAATTCATATAATTCGCTTAACGTGCGTGTCATAAACGCGGTGCCTTGATCCGTGAGAATCTCTTTCGGGATTCAAACGCGGGAGATTAAACGAAACAGGGCGTCTGCCACACTTTTCGCTAATATAGTGCATAGCGCCACTGCTTCAGGATATCGCGTTGCGTAGTCTACTATAACTAACGCAAAGCGATGTCCCCGTGCCGATCGTTCTAATGGCCCGATGAGGTCCATACCAATTCTCTCGAAGGGGACCTGCACAAGAGGTAGAGGGCGCAACGGCGCTTTTGGGGCGGCCGGTGGGTTTACCAACTGACATTCACGACACGACGCGCACCACCTGCGTACGTTCTCGTGAATGCCCGGCCAGAAGAATCGGGTCATTAAACGATTTAACGTAGCTGTCATCCCTAGATGCCCCGCCATCAGATTACAATGTGCCGTCTGGAAAAGCATTTCCCGACGGCCCCGTGGAACTAACAATTGGGTTGTATCGTCCTTTGTCTGAGTGTCTTGGGTCACCCGATACAACCTATCTTTTATAATGGCAAAATAAGGATAGGAGAGCGTGCGGTCAGGTTGGAGGATCTGCCCATCGATGGAACGGACCTGTTCAAACGCATGTTTGAGCGTCTCATCTTGGGACTGTTCCAGGGGAAAGTCATCGCGGGTGGAGAGGTTTAGCCTCGCCAAGCCGCTCGGTTCCCCTGAAACAGTTCCGCTGGGTCCAGGAACAGCCTCTCCGACCTGAGCGCTCGCCCCCCTTCCCCGCCTTTTCTTTTTCCCAGAGACATCCGTTGTCAAACAATCCAATAATAGTTCAAAAGCTGGCCAATTCGTTCCCAAAATTAACGGATGCCGGAGGCGCGGGCTAACTGCAACCTCCACACAATGATTTTGTCCCCTGAAATTAATAGTGATGGCCTTTAAGGGGTATTCCACTATATCCCCGTGCACACACCTCACCTTAACCATGCGGCCCGTATCCAATGCCCCGGATTGTATCAGGCGTTGAAGGATGGAGGTCTGGTTACAACCTGAATCCACCAAGGCCTGATAGGTACCCCCCTTAATACTCACAGGTATCTGGTATAACCCGGCTTGATCGGGGGCGGCCTGTGGGACGTCCGGGATCCGGACCAAGGTCCACGAAATGGCCCGGATCCCCGCAACGCCAACAGGCCGGCCCAGGCCTCCCCGCCGCCCTAGTGGCAGGAAGCGGGTCAAGGAATTGGCGTGGGGAGAGCGCAGGAACCGTGTCGAGCCCTTCAGAATGTCCCGGCCCCCCTCCCCTGACGGATCCACGCGACCCGGCTGGACCCTCTGCTCCAGCCTTCCAACGGGGAGGTGCCCTCGGTGGTCCGGTGAAACGGGTCCTGGGAACAGGAACGGTCTTAGGGGAATGGGAAGAGAGAGAGACAGGGGGAGAGAGAGAGAGAGAAATAGATGGCAGGGGTTCGCCGACCCCGGAGCACGCCGCCAGTTGATCCTCCGCCAGCTGGATGGCCAGATCTAGCGACGCCGGCCGGTGGCACTGGACCCACTGGGCAGTCCTCTTCGGTAAGCGTGAGACGAACTGTTCCAGTACCACCTTGTCGATGATGGCCTCGGCGCCGCCTCCTCCGGCCAACAGCCATTTGCGGCACGAGTCCCGGAGCTGCTGCGCCAAGACAAAGGGTCGGCCTACTTCTGCCAGTTCCAGTGAACGGAAACGTTGACGGTGTTGTTCAGGGTTAAGGCCGACCCTCTGGAGAATGGCTCGTTTCAAATCGGCGTATACCAGGAGGTTCTGGACGGGCAGTTGTTGAGCAGCCTTCTGGGCTTCCCCCGACAGCAGTGGTATCAGATGGCGTTCCCGATGTTCCTGACGGAGTTTGCATCTTGACAGCGGCGTTCTCCTTCCTTCCCGGGTTTCGGCACCAGTGTTGTATTTCCCTTGTGTGTATGTGTGAGAAGGAAGGAGACCGGGGTCGGCTGGCTGAGGCTCGTGGTTATTTTATTCAATAAACTCAGATCACACTCGCGCCACATGCGCTCGTCAACATAAATCTCATTCACAGTACAAAGTACTCAGTAACTTGTCAATAGAGTCCTCTTTCCTCCACGATCCCACGAGTCCTCAGCCCTCTCTCCTCGAACGCTGGTTCCCGTCTGACTTTATACGGTCTCCCCACGCCAATTACTGCAACGAGACACAGGTGTCAGTCATTTTGCACTTGACCCACTTACCGCCGCTCGTCTCTCCACTCTCTCTCTCGTCGCAGACCTCGCTGAACCACGCCTCCCCCGCCACAATGCCGAAACAAGGCTGTTGTTGCAAAGTGCCGGACAAGCAGAAAATTATTATTTTGAAACAGGCGTGGAAAAAAAACTGTGAATACCAGCCTCCTACAGTTCTGCAGCTCAAGACACAGGAGTCCAGCGCAGCGGCTACACATTTCCATGTTGTAAAATTTAATAAGGCATCATCTGCAAATGCAAACCCCTCCATCAACGCAACGTCATTGCCAAAGAGCTGCATGAACACACAAATCGGATCTGAACAGTTGCGATACACAGTGTGGACATCACTTTAGATCAGATTCCAATCGGATACAAAGATAATCGTATTTGGACTGACAGTGTGAATGTAGCCATAGTTAACTACTTTACGTCAACATTTTAGTCATAGTAAATGCTTCATTTCCACATGTGGCTAATGCTGTGCCTCTCTCAACCACAAACACCTTTTTCATCCGTTTTTTGCACTCTTCTCTTTAACTTTTGGCAGTCTATAGAACTCAAAATGTTTTTTCCCGGTGCGACCGATTAGTACAGACCAAAACACGACCATTTTTCAGCAGCAATAATCAGCCAAGTATGCAAGTCCGTTCAGTTCAGTGGCATTGTAAACAGGACATAAAGCGAAATGTCAACAGTTAGTACATAATATTTAAATGAACGATTCATAATATATTTAAAAATAGTCTGGATGATTAAGACCTCATTACTGAAACAGAAGTTCCCTTTCGAGGTAGGTTTCTCAACATTGTTTTATTAACTGACGCTTTGGGGAAACTTCTTTCTTCGAAAAAGCTGAAGCCTGACCTAATCAAGCTATTGCAATAGCCAATGGTGCACGAGCGATGGACGGGTCCAACCTATTGCCTCAGAATCTTTCTCCCTCACTCGGCTATGCTGTCTTCAAGAAGCCACCTATCGCTCGCCCTTGAGGTACGCTCTTCAGAGGTCTGTGTACAAAGTACATCAGGATTTATGGGAAGTGTTTCTTGGTTCCGGCTGATCTAAACTATGCAGCCTAACATTGAATTATAGCAATCTATAATGTGTTATGTGTATGCTAAGCCAAAGAGATGTGTTTTTAGTCTAGATTTGAACTGGCAGACTGTGTCTGCTTCCCGGACCATGTTAGGAAGATTGTTCCAAAGTTTTGGTGCCAAGTGGGAAAAGGATCTACCGCCAGCAGTTGATTTTTATATTCTAGGTATTAACAACTGGCCAGAATTTTGAGATAGCAATAGACGTGAAGGCAGAGGTGGGCACAAATACATCAAAAACTATTTTGTTACAAAATACAAATACTGGCTCATGAAATGTAACAAAATAAAATACAAAATACTGATGTGAAAAATGTATTTAAATAAAATACAAGTAATTAGTATTTTGAAAATACAAAAATACTCCCACAATAATCGTAAGTCTTTTTTTATTACTGAAAGGTCAATAACACAAATAGTAGCAATAACACAAATATGAGAAATGTGTAAATTCAAAATGGCGAAGTAGCAAAATAAAAAAGTATGGGCATTTCACTAAATCTCTACAGGGCCTGAAATAGCTCCCTCTGACCTAAATGGTATGTATAGCTAAGTTCACATCAATGGTGTGGTAGGCTGCCCTCCATAGCAAGACGTGTTTGATGTAGGCTACGTAGCCATATTATCAAGTCAAGTCACCTTTATTTATATAGCACTTTTTACAATACAAATTGTTTCAAAGCAGCTTTACAGAGATAACAGGAAAGTAAAGTTGTAATAGTATTGTTAAATTCAAAATTAAATGTTAAATGTCCCCAACTAAGCAAGCCAAAAGCCAATGGCGAATAAAGGCGAAAAAAAGGCGACAGTGACAAGGAACCAAAACTCCATCAGGTGACAGAATGGAGAAAAAAACCTTGGGAGAACCCAGGCTCAATCAGGGGGCCAGTCCTCGTTTGGCCAACAAACGAACAGTGTTCGATTATGATTTAGGCGGCATAATAGGTCAGAAGTCAGATTGGATCAGAACTTTCACAATATTTATCCAGTTCATCTGGTTAGGGGTCGGAGTCATCACCGTTACTCTACTCGTGCCTTAAAGGACAAGTTCGGTGTTTTACACTTAAAGCCCTGTTTTAAGATCGTTTCTGATGAAATCGAACGGTTAAGATTGAAATTTGGACAAATGCTGCTGTCCCGAGAATTTTCGGTTTCTGTGTTAGCACCCCCTGCCACCTCCACAAAGGTTTCATAGGTGCACTGATAGAATCATTCATAAAACACATTAAACTTTAGTTTACAAAGACGTGAAACTCACCGAATGGTCTGAGGTGTTCACTGATATGCTCACACAAAAATCGCTGCAAAAGATGCTTTCCAACAGGTGTTTTACCATTCGTTGTAAAACTTCGGACCTATTTTTCCAAATGCCTCACAACCGGACATTCTTTCTTTGAGAGCTTAAATAATAGACACTCCAGCCCAGTTGGTGGCGATAATGCACCTTTGCCAATGTTTGGATAGCGTAACCTACGATACCGCGACTGGAAGACTACAGAAAGAATACAAACAACCCCATTTCCGTTTCCGGCGGCGGAGTAATACTGTACCTCACAGAACATCCAATACAAGTCAATGCAGTTGGACAAAAACTATGATAAAACCTGTTGGAAAGCATCTTTTGCAGCGATTTTTATGTAAAAATAACAGACCAAGAATTTTCGTCACAAAATCAAAATTCCATTTTAATCATAATATGTGTGGGTTTGTTTTACACACGAGGTCCACTACCCTGACCTTGTATGCCTTTTCCATAGTAGAATCGCGCTGCGTGCGCAATTACTGAAAAACAATAGGATTGATGATTATTTAATACAAAATCAATATCAATATTTCTCTTATGTAATATGTTTAAAAACATGTAAAAACTGCAGATGGATGTTATATTGTGAACGCTTGATTAGCATGGAGATTTCAGTGGAGTTACGACTGACGCGCTGTTTCATAATAGGTAGGGCCTATGATGTCCTTTTAATTTTATGAATGACAACACAGTGCATTGATCTCATAAGGCACAATTATTTTCTCTATAATGCCGTTCAGTGTGCAATATGCGTGTGTGTAGACTGTATATTTTTCACAAAACACTTTACCCTAATTTTGTTTTTAAGAGTTCAAAACTCATTCACTTCTTGGAGGGAGCCCGGTCTGCAGGGTGTCACGTGATTTTTTGTGCATCTAACCTGGACATTGCCATTGCCAATATCAGACCGAAAATGTGGCAAAATCATTTACTATGGTGATTTTTCTTAAGTATTTAAAATACTCTAAATACACTCCCTCAAAGTATTTTGTTACAAACTACATTTTATTTTTCCACACCTGCAAAATACAACTTACAAAATACACTAAAGTAATTAAATACGTATTTAAAATAAATTTAATTGAAATACTGCCCATGTCTGCGTGAAGGACTATAACGGGTTTAGAGCTTGCTCAAGTACTGCGGAGCTAAACCATTTAGTGCTTTGTAAGTAATCAGCAATATTTTAAAATGTATACAATATTTAATAGGGAGCCAATGCAGTGTTGACAGAACCGGGCTAATATGGTCATACTTCCTGGTTCTGGTAAGAACTCTAGCGGCTGCGTTTTGAACTAGCTGTAGTTTGTTTATTAAGCGTACAGGGCAACCACCCAGTAGGGCATTACTATAATCTAGCCTTGAGGTCATGAACGCATGAAGTAATTGTTACGCATTTGTCAATGAGAGCATATGACGTAATTTAGATATATTTTTAAGATGGAAAAATGCGCTTTTACAGATACTAGACACGTGACTTTCAAATGAGAGATTGGTATCAAAGAGCACACCTAGGTTGCTAACTGACGACGAAGACTTAACAGAGCAGCCATCAAGTGTTAAACAGTTAAACAGATTATTGCGTGTGGAAGTTTGTTGTCCAATAATTAGAATCTCTGTTTTTTCAGAATTTAGTAGTAGGAAATTACTAGTCATCCAATTTTTTATATCAGCTATGCATTCCGTTAATTTTGTGAATTGGTAAGTTTCGTTAGGTTTCGAGGAAATATAGAGCTGAGTATCATCGGCATAACAGTGAAAACTAATTCCATGTTTCCTAATGATATCTCCTAACGGTAGCATGTACAGAGTGAACAGGAGCAGTCCTAGTACTGAGCCTTGTGGTACGCCATACTGAACTTTTGACCGATAAGACATCTCTTCATTTACTGCTACAAACTGATAACGGTCAGATAAGTATGATTTAAACCATGCTAGTGCAATTCCACTAATGCCAACATAGTTTTCTAGTCTATTTAATAGAATGTTGTGGTCAATGGTGTCAAATGCAGCACAAAGAGCAAGTAACACTAATAGAGAGATACAACCGCGATCGGATGATAAGAGCAAATCATTTGTGACTTCAATGACAGCAGTCTCAGTACTATGGTATGGTCTAAATCCGGACTGAAAATCCTTGCAGATATCATTGCTTTCAAGAAAGGAACACAGTTGTGAGGATACTGCCTTTTCTAATTTCTTTGACAGAAAAGGCAAATTCGAGATCGGCCTGTAATTGACTAATTCTGTAGGATCAAGTTTCATTTTTTTAACAAGCGGTTTAATCATAGCCAGCTTAAAGGGTTTTGGTACGTATCCCAGAGACAAAGACGAATTAATGATATTGAGAAGAGGATCTATGACCTCTGGAAGTATCTCTTTCAATAGTTTAGTCGGTATAGGGTCTAACATACAAGTTGTCGATTTAGATGAGTTAACGATTTTGCAAAATTATTCTTCTCCTATAGCAACAAATGAATCAATTTTTTTCCTCAGGGAGACTACAAAGCACTCCCTGATGTTATACTGTAGTAGACAGTTGCATAGTTATAATTTTGTCCCTGATATTATCGATCTTATAAGTGAAGAAGTTCATTACTGCTGTGTTTCTTGGAAACTTCTGGGCTTGAAGCTTTCTTTTTCGTTAGTTTAGCCACTTTTTCAAATAAATACCTAGGATTATGTTTATTTTCTTCTAATAGGGTTGAAAAATAAGCAGATCTAGCAGCTGTTAAAGCCTCTCTGTAAGCAATCGAGCTCTCCTTCCATGCAATCCGAAATACCTCTAGTTTTGTTTTCTTCCAGTTGCGCTCCATTTTTCTGGCTGCTCTCTTAAGGGCCTGGGTGTGCTCGTTGTACCACAGCGCTGGACTATTTTCTTTAATCTTCTTTAAGCGCAGCGGAGCAACTGTGTCTAAAGTGCTGGAAAAGAGAGAGTTAAAAGTTTCTGTTGCAATATCAAGTTCTTCTAAGCTATCCGGGATGCTGAGATGATGAAACTGATCAGGAAGATAATTGATAAAGCAATCTTTCATGGCAGAAGTGATAGGTCTAACATATTTATAACACGGGGTCGGCTTTGCAGTATATTTAAAACTAGATTTCTTAGTGGTTTTGAAAATATTACTATAAATTACAGCAACACCTCCCCCTTTGCCTTTCGGACAAGGTTCATGTTTATAACAGTAATTTTGCAGGGTGGACTCATTTAAAGTAATTTAATCGTTTGGTTTTAGCCAGGTTTCTGTCAAAGACAGCACATCTAGGTTATAATCTGAAATCATATCATTAACTATGAGCGCTTTTGAAGTAAGGGATCGAATATTCAGCAACCCAAGCTTTATCATTTGCTCATCTGTATTATATCAGTTTTTTATTTGTTGAACATCAATTACATTTTTAACCTTAGATAGGTTTGGAAGTTTTTTGTATTTCCAAATTCGGGGAACAGACACAGTCTCTATATGATGATATCTAGGTGAAAGAGCCTCTATGTGATGGGATTTATCTGACCTTGGTGATGCGAGGCCGCTAGCAGACAGTCAGTTTAGCCAGTCTGTCTGCTTCCTGACCTAAACCCCAGATTGTCATGTTTTATCTCTAAGACTATGAGCCAAATTACTAGAGAGAAGAGCAGCACCATCCCAGGAGGGATGAATACCATCTCTTTTCAACAGGCCAGGTTTGCCCCAAAAACTTTTCCAATTGTCTACGAATTCTATATTATTTTGCGGACACCACATAGACAGCCAGCCATTGAGTGAACACAATCTACTATCTCATCACTTCTTCGAACAGGAAGGGGGCCAGAGCAAATTACAGTGCCTGACATCGTACTTGCGAGTTCAAACACCTCTTTAATGTTAATTTTGGTGATCTCCGACTGGCGGAGTCGAACATCATTAGTGCCGACGTGAATAATAATCTTAGAGAATTTACGATTTTCATTAGCCAGCACTTTTAAATTTGCTTTGATGTCAGGCGCTCTGGTTCCCGGCAAACATGTGACTATGCTGGCTGGTGTCTCTATTTTCACGTTCCGTGTAATAGAATCGCCAATAACTAGGCCACATTCAACAAAATTCTCAGTCGGTGTTTCACTGAGTGGGGCAAATCGATTTTTTATGGTAATCGGAACGGAAGAGCTGTTTTTTGATCCGCGACTTGAGCGATCCCTCACTGTCACCCATCTGCCTGGCTGCACGGGCTCTACTTCAGCCGGTACCGAATCATGTAAAGAGTTCTCTATGCTAGGCGCATCCAAAATAGTATCTAAAGCTCACGCACATTTACTATCCTCAATTAAAGTTTGGATGCCTGTCTCTAGTTCTGAAATCTTCTCCGTCAGCCTGACTGTTTCCTTGCATTCATCACATATATATCCTATATTGCAGACGGGGAAGGCTATACTAAACATGTGGCATGAAGTGCAGGTGACAATAACAGGACAAGACATTACTCACCGTGTTTGTTGACTGATTCTTTCTCACCTGGGCTTTTATGAACTCAGAGGCGCGGGCGCATGAGAGAAAATGAATAAATAAACTGAGCGCACGGGTGGCTCGTTAACAGACTAGCGAGTTACTAGTGTGTCGTGCTAAGAATAACGGAAGCTAGCGAATGTTAAGTAAGCTGTAATTAGTAGTATAAACAATTAGAAATGATAGTAAATGATGGTTCAAAACAGAAAGAAATACGAAGCTAATACGAGGCTTAGACGGAGCTTACAGCCTCAAAGCAGACAAAACTCACAGCACAGCAGAGTCTCAGAGTCTCAGCTCCCGCGTTCTCTCTCTAATCGCTCACACATTCACAATATATAAGCTGCCCATTACCACAGCAGCAGTCAGTCGTGTACAGTGCACAGAGAAGTTCCAGTCACTCACTCATTCATGCGATATAAGGAGGGCAGCTCTCCCCCCATCTTCGTGCAGTGGTCTGACTAGTACAAAGCAGAAAATGCTCGGGCCACTCGATATTCTCTTGTCGGCTATGCAGCTGTTTTCAGCGCTCTGCACGACTGGGCCTGAGCCAGATATGAAACCAGAAAATTTGTGGCGGAAATGCCAACCGTTCTTAACGTGAGGAAAGTGATGTTCCACTGTACCATGTCAAAGCTGAAAGACTATGCAGAGAGTGCTTCTGTATCAGAATTGTTTTCTCTAATTCGATACATGCCTCCCATCTGGAAGCGGCGGGTTACATATACAAAGCACGGGTTGCCCAGTTTGCCCATTATGAAGCTATGAAACGCCCCAGCGTTACGAGTGCATTATCGTTATTATAGTCCAACACCGTGGTACAACGACCACACTCTGGCCCTTAAGAGAGCAGCCAGAAAAATGGAGCACAACTGTAAGAAAACAAAACTAAGAGTTTTTTTGCATTTCATGGTATGAGAGCACGATTGCGTACAGACAGGCCTTAAAAGCTGCTAGATCTGCTTATTTTTCAATCCTATTTGAAGAAAATAAACAAAACCCTTGGTATTTATTTGAAACAGTGGCTAAATTAACGGGGGGGGGAAAAGCTTCAACCCAAGCAGCACAGCAGTAATGACTTTATGACCTTCTTTACTTACAAGATTGATAATATCAGGGAGAAAATTATAACTATGCAACCGTCTACTACAGTATCGCATCAGGCATTTTAGACTCCTTGAGGAAAAATTTTATTCATTCATTGCTATAGGAGAGGAAGAATTTTCTAAACTCGTTAAATCATCTAAATCAACAACATGTATGTTATACCGACTAAGCTATTGAAAGAGATGCTTGCAGAGGTCATAGATCCTCTTCTTAATATCATTATTTCATCTTTGTCATCAGGATACGTACCAAAAACCTTTAAGCTGGCTATGATTAAACCGCTGGTTAAAAAAGGGCAACTTGATCCTACAGAATTAGTCAATTACAGGCCGATCTCGAATCTACCTTTTCTGTCAAAGATACTAGAAAAGGCAGTATCCTCACAACTACACCGAACAACACTTTTGTTTTTGCCCCCATTTTTCATGAGCTGAACACAAAGATCTAAGACTTTTTCTATGTACACAAATGGTCCGAAAACCAGTCAGTATCTTGTTTGACCACCATTTGCCTCAAGCAGTGCAACACTTCTCCTTCACATAGAGTTGGTCAGGTTGTTGATTGTGTCCTGTGGAATGTTGGTCCACTCCTCTTCAATGGGTGTGCAAAGTTGCTGGATATTGGCAGGACCTGGAACACGCTGTCATATACGCCGATCCAGAGCATCCCAAACATGCTCAATGGGTGACATGTCTGGTGAGTATGCTGGCCATGCAAGAATTGGGATGTTTTCAGCTTCCAGGAATTGTGCACAGATCCTTGGAACATGGGGCCGTGCATTCCCATGCTGCATCATGAGGTGGTGGTCGTGGATGAATGGCACAACAATGGGCCTCAGGATCTCGTCACAGTATCTCTGTGCCTTCAAAATGCCATCAATAAAATGCACCTGTGTTAGTTGTCCATAACATACGCCTGCCCATACCATAACCCCACCGCCACTCGATCCATAACGTTGACATCAGCAAACCGCTCACCCACACAATGCCATACACGCTGTCTGCCATATGCCCTGTACAGTGAAAACCGGGATTCATTCGTGAAGAGAACACCTCTCCAAAGTGCCAGACGCCATCGAATGTGAGCATTTGCCCACTCAAGTCAATGAACTGCAGTCAGGTCGAGACCCCGATGAGGATGACGAGCATGCAGATGAGCTTCCCTGAGACGGTTTCTGACAGTTTGTGCAGAAATTCTTTGGTTATGCAAACTGTCCGGGTGGCAGGTCTCAGACGATCTTGGAGGTGAAGATTCTGGATGTGGAGGTCCTGGGCTGGGGTGGTTACACATGGTCTGCGGTTGTGAGTTGGTTGGATGTACTGCCAAATTCTCTGAACCGCCTTTGGAGACAGCTTATGGTAGAGAAATGAACATTCAATTGATGGGGAACATCTATGGTGGACATTCCTTCAGTCAGCATGCCAATTGCAAGCTCCCTCAAAACTTGCAACATCTGTGGCATTGTACTGTATGAAAATACTGCACATTTTAGAGTGGCCTTTTATTGTGGCCAGCCTAAGGCACACCTGTGCAATAATCATGCTGTCTAATCAGTATCTTGATATGCCACACCTGTGAGGTGGATGGATTATCTCGGCAAAGGAGAAGTGCTCACTAACACAGATTTAGACAGATTTGTGAACAATATTTGAGAGAAATAGGCCATTTGTGTACATAGAAAAAGTCTTAGATCTTTGAGTTTAGCTCATGAAAAATGGGGGCAAAAACAAAAGTGCTGCGTTTATAATTTTGTTCGGTGTATGTTCCTTTTTAGAAAGAAATGGTATCTGCGAGGATTTTCACTCAGGATTTAGATTGTACCATAGTACGAAACAGCTTTCATTAGAGTCACAAATGATTTGCTCTTATCACCTGATCGTTTTTGTATCTCTCTATTAGTGTTACTCGATCTAAGTGCTGCATTTGATACCATTGACCACAAAATTCTTTTAAATAGACTCGAAAATTATGTTGGCATTAGTGGAATTACATTAGCATGGTTTAAATCATACTTCTCTGATCGTTATCAGTTTGTAGCAGTAAATGAAGAGATGTCTTATTGATCAAAAGTGCAGTATGGTGTACCACAAGGCTCAGTACTAGGACCATTGCTGTTCACTCTGTATATGCTACCCTTGGGAGATATCATTAGAAATCATGGCATTAGTTTTCACTGTTATGCTGATGATACTCAGCTCTACATTTCTTCACGCCCTGATGAAACTTACCAATTCACAAAATTAACGGAATGCATAGCTGATGTAAAAAACTGGATGACTAGTAATTTCCAACTACTTAACTCTGAAAAAACAGAGATTCTAAACACCTGTCTTTGACCTAGCATACACATAACACATTATAGACTTCTATAAATCAATGTTAGGCTGCATAGATTAGGTCAGCCGGAACCGGAAACACTTCCCATAAATCCTGATGTACTTGGTACATCATAAGAACGATGCCGTCTACGCTAATATTAGTCTCTCTGTTTATCCCAAGGTTTACCGCAGTCCACCGGATCCAGGCCGTATCCAGATCTGATGAAGGACCTGCGCCTGGACATGACGACAACCCAGTCCTGAAATTTCAACTAGTCTCTCCCCTGTGAAGACCTCCTTCCCTTCACCTCTGTACAGATAAAACGTTGGCGGGATATATCCGGTTCACGTGGCTACACGGAAGCGATAAATAATTCTTTATTATAATTTTTTAAGGCCAGACAAGTAGTTTGTAACAATCTCCGTTACTGTTATTTCCTATTATCACTGTAAAGCTGCTTTGAAACAATCTATATTGTTAAAAGCGCTATATAAATGAAGGTGACTTGACTTGGGCTTAGTCTCAGGTATGTCTATTCAGAACATTTGTCTTGGATGGTCTTTGCAAAATACCTTCTCTAGATTCTATAACCTTGAAATCCCTTCTATTGCACCGCATGTGCTGCTGTCTGTGCAACGGGAGATGAGTGAGCCATCATTGTGGCCACACCCGTCCTCAGCGAGTGGTTTCAACTAAAGACCTATTCGGACGGGATTAGTTTAACATGGAGAGGTGGGGTAAAGTAATTACCAGAGCTTCTCAGTGATTTTTGTCCTGTCCGAATGTGCCATCTCAGTAATTATTACGGACAATGTCAGTAAAGATTACGGCGACTTTTACATTCTGTAAAAAGGTCCGGAAAAATTGCCTCAATACTAATCCCTTGTGAATTCGACCTGTTTAAAAGCAGTTTTCTGCGTTTTTTCAAGTATGAAGGTGCTTGAAAAAGCATTCAGTTGCATTCTAGGTAGTGGGACAAGTCTGTGGCAAAACTCAAGTGTTTTCTGCATACCATTCAGATTGAAAAGAAGGTTGAAAGCACTTGTAATAGGCACAAAACTTTTTAGCTTTAGGTAAGTGCCCATTACCAACTGAATCCAATCAGAATTTAATTAATAAATTGTTAGACCGGACCTAACTGTTACATATAGGTTATATATATGGATTTTATGTGTTTGCACACTTGATATCAGGAAGCAACGTGATATGCACATGACGACAGGGATGGCGGTGTGTAAACCGAGTTACCTCTCCCACTTCTGCTAGTTTTACCGAGATTTCTTATCCCGTGCAAATTGCCCATTAATATTACAGACGTTAAAAATTACATTACCCCATCTACCCTTGTAAAACTAATCCCATCCGAATAGGCCTTAAATCGTATAGTCTGGTATGCTGCAGGAAATGCTGGCTCTCTATACATGTTATTATTTATTTTGAACAAATACACAACCTGCAGCATTCTGCATTGGTATTATCATGTTAATCAGGGGCCTCCTGCTGGAAGCTGCCTGCCTCACTGAGTGTGTGTGTGCCATTGTTATTTTTACCTGTGTTATGCTTATGTATAATGCGCTTATGGGCTGTGTACAGTAATCTGCTTGTCTAAGCTGATTGTGTGTTGTGAGTGCACCAATATGTTTTTGTTGCTTCAATATCCTCTCATTGCATTGCACTGGTCTAATGCCATGGCATTATATGTGTTGGTGCTGAAGGCGCCAGCGCATTCTTGGCCGATTGCCAGCTGACTGGTTAAGTGTCTCCACTAGGTCCGGTGGCCGACCTAGGGGGAGCTTGGAACTCTCCTGTATTTATACTCATTCCCGTTTCAACTCTTTTAGATTTAGGGATTGTGTCATTTTTACACGGCAGGGATTTTATATGTACCCCAAAGCATTGCATAAGTTGCTGTGTAAAACCTCCTCAGAGTCTTTACATGTATGCTCTCGCTCGAAGAAAGATTCTGATGCAGTTGCAATAGCAGGAGTCAATCAAGCTTCAGCATATTCGGAGAAAGGAGTTTCACCAAAACGACAGATAGTGACGCAATGTCTCATTCCCTACTCTCAGGGAACCTGAGATGGAATGGTTACGTTGAGTAACCCAAGACGTTCTCTCTACCACAACTGGCCTTAAACTGTAGCGATAGTGTTGCGTAGGATGAGGTACCTTGGCTTTTTTTTTTTTTTTGCTAACAGAAGACAAGCCCTGATGATTTGGCCATTTTTTTTCTAAATGTAAGTTAGACATTAATTAAGTACATTTTCATATAAAATTATTAATATAAAGTTTTTCTAAATGTGGAAATGTAATGATAATCACTCTTGTAGTGTTACATTTTTACCTGGAGAATTATAAAGAGATCTGCTTACCAGCCATCTTGAAAGTTCTGGCACACGTTTTGCTTAATTCTTAATATTTATTTTAAAGTTCTGTGTGTAAACGGTCCTTAAAAATGTTGTGTAGGATGGCAACATCAGTCATGGACACTTCATTTTTCCCACTCTATTTTCATTATATCCAGTCTGTCATTTGAAAACATCTAGTAGAACATTCATTTATTTTTTTCCGAATAGTTTCACTTGAATCTTTTTAAATTACAACATAACATACATTCATAGCTAGACGCATTTCGGTAATGAGAATTTTAGCAGAAAATGTAGTAAAATACAATAATAATTAATTCCTACGTTTTTTTATATTACTAAAATATGTTACATATTTAAAAAGATTAGTGCCGCAGTTTTAATGGTTTGGTGAGAATGATCCAAGTATGTATATGGTTTCAATTTCAGCCCACTAGATTTCCAGCTACTTTTCTGAGGGAAAAAACACTTTTTTTTGTCAAACTCATAAGGTATTCATCTAGCTTCACTAAAATTGGCAAATACAAAACTTACACTATAAGTTTACACTATTAGGACAATTGGGGACATGCAGGCTAAATGTTGTTAGAAACTTTTTTATATATTAAACTGTTCTCATGTAACCAAAAAATATGATGGCAAGATGTCAAAAAGTGTCTGTATAGCAATGCTTTGACATACTTAAATATTGTATGAAACCATACCCTGATAATATCAACTTGGTTACAGTGCCACCTAGTGTATCCTAGTGTAGGTATAATTTTATTTTAATGACTTTCATAATATAATTACTGGGATGCTACAAAACAGATTTGCTGCTGTCATGCTTGACCCTGTAATTCAACAAAAAACAAAAATCCCCCCTCCCCAAAAAAAGAAAATCACACTCATGAATTGACAAGTCTGTATTTTGCCCAACACCAGAAGTTTCTACAGTACAGAAGGACGTTATTGTGTCATAAACGAACAAAAAGAGAAACAGCAAGACATGACCTTAAAATCTAAAAGATGCACAAAATGATGCAGCCATGCATGGAAACAGAATGGTTTTTTTGTATTTTTTTATCATTTATCTCCTTAAAATCAAAAGGCACAATAAAAGGCCCTGAGGTAAAGAGGCCACAATGGTTTTATGTCCAAAATACTAAAAATTCCATGTTTTCAATCCTTGAATTCAAGTGCTACTCTATAGCCATTCATGTAAGTACATGAATCAATATCTGTAATATACTGCCAAGGCAAATCAATTACTTTGAAGCATTTACCAAAAAGAAAAGAATCATTCACAAGAAAAACAAAGTTTTGTCTGATAATAAAACGACTTGGCTTCAGAAAAAGTAAGTGCAGGACATGGACTGCTGCTCTCGATAGTTCTGATAAAATACATTTTTACCATTTGTGTACTTATTTGATACAGTTTAAAAATAATCTGAGTCAACAAAAATGTAATTAACACACTCATTATAACACACTCATTAAATAATCAAAAAATTGTTAATTAAAAGAACAATGATATTGTCTTACATTACCACTGCCCAAACTGTTGCCATTCCTAAAAATACCACAAATCAACTGACAGTCTTTAGGCTTAGTTCAAATCTTGAACTCTGCTTAAGGTCTTTGCAATCTTTACAACAATTTTTACAGAATAATTTTACAATAATTTCTTTTAAGTGTATAAGACAATCAGCATTTAAAATAAAACACGCGTTTAAAATGGAGGAGCAAGAGCCTCTTTGTGTGAATTTTTCCCCCTCAACTACATTTACCTTTTTGTTCCTTGAAGTATATTATTTCATTGTTAAGTTTGGAGATAATTTTCCCTTTTCTGCTTGGATCTCATAAACCCCTCTCTATTTTTCCCTATTACAGTACAAATGTGCAACAATCAAAATAAGTAAAAGAGAGGGTAAAGAAAAATAAAATTGAAGCAGCGCTGCTTAAAATCTAAATTAGAAACAAATGGACATATCATTTGGTCTGTAGAAAACACAAACTCAAAAAGTAAAGGGTAAGTAAAGTAAAAAAAAGAGTAAAAGATAAACAGTCAGTTTAATGTAGCCCTGTATTTAGATTTGGCACTTTTCCTTCCAGCAAGTAGAGAATTGTATCGGAATAAGTGAGGGGAGTGAATAAGAACGAGAAAAGAGGAAGAAAAGAGATGGAAAAGAAGGAGATAAAGAAGAATTTAATGTACAGCTACACCAATGAATGAGGTACTCCCGATGTGGTAGATATGGTGCCACATCAAGGTGTAGTTAGAGGAAAAAAGACAATGACATGAAAAGTCCTGAGGGTGTGTAAAAGAGCTGAGTGAAAATTATGGGGGCAACAGAGGAAGGCTCAGATAATGGCGTTGGTGC
Source organism: Siphateles boraxobius (assembly GCF_051911475.1). Lineage (NCBI taxonomy): Eukaryota > Metazoa > Chordata > Actinopteri > Cypriniformes > Leuciscidae > Siphateles > Siphateles boraxobius. The sequence continues at coordinate 30,364,238 of NW_027509042.1, forward strand.
CACGAAGGCCAACCCCACGGGCAAACTGCTCCAGCAGGCCTGAGATGGCACCGGAAGGGCTTGGAGATGATGATTTAAGTCCTACTGTAGAGCTATAGACTGAAAGGAACAGCTCCCTCACTGCCTCCAACCTTACCTGCCTTTCAGGTACAAATGTGCACCTTGAAAGAAAAGAGAGAGAAGAAAACTCAGAAACTGCATTCATCATATTCTCTCCCTTCACTTAACATTTTTGTGCCTTCCCTCCACACAAAAACACAGCTCAATATGTACAAAAAAATCTTAATCTATTTTGGGATCCTAAAATATCAGAAATTAACATAACAGTCTTTACATTTCCGGCATATTTACAGTTTTACACCAGCTGTCATGTTTCCACACACAGAATTAGTGATGTTAAAACTACACCATAATAAAACAATATATATATATATATATATATATATATATATATATATATATATATATATATCGATAATATCTTTCTGCAGTGATGGTAGTATAGACTTAAGTGTGTGCTCCATATAGTAGTGATCATTTCACATTTATGCATTCGGTAGGACCTTTCATCCAAAGTGAATTAGGATGACCTTGGACATGGCAAGCCCCATGCTCTACTACTTGAGCTACAGGAACACTTATCCTATTCACTTTGAAGACTTAACATTACACTGTAAGAGTTTGTATTTTACATTTCAATTTCGAAATGCCCTACTAAGGCATTGCTTATGCCATATGGAATGAAGGATATATTTGATGTAGAAAACTCACTCGCTATGTCCGAATATCTCTACTTCCATACTAGTAGGTGAAAAACAGTATATGTGCTGTGTAGTATGTCCGAATTCATAGTACTCATAAAAGAGCAGGTGAAAAATACCTGGTGACCTGCTAATTATGGCGAGATTTTGAAGTGTGCATACTATAGAAACTTTACTATCCCATGAGGCCATAGGAGAGGATTTGTGAATGGAAGTGAAGAGATGCAACTGACAATGTAGGTCACATGACAATGACAACATGGTGTATGTAGTACATCCGAATTTCATTCATACTACACACATTCATTCTATACAGGCCGTACTTTTTTAATGATCACGATGTAAGTTTCAAACCAAATGTAATACCTACTACACAGTAAGGGATTTCGGACACAGCAACTGACTGATATTGCATTTGTGACCCTGGACCACAAAACCAGTCACATGGGTCAATTTTTTTAAATTGCTGATTTATACATCAACTGAAAGCTGAATAAATAAGCTTTCCATTGATGTACGGTTTGTTATGACAGGATGATATTTGTCCGAGATACAACTATTTTTAAATCTGGAATCTGACGGTGCATAAAAATCTAAACAATAGCCGCGTTTCCACTGTCGGGCCAGGGCCGGGCCAGGGCTAACAGCGAGCCGAGCCGGGCCAGTGGTTTCGGGCCTCAAGCACCGGGCTTGCGTTTCCACTGCCGGGCCAGTAGGCCCGTAACGCTGCCCTAAACCCCGCCCTTAACAGTCCTTTCTGGATCAAACGTCATACAACCTAACCAATTTCAGCGGGTATTATGAATTTATTATTTTAGTTAGGAAGATAGCATGTATATGAACTCATAGGCCGTGGCTGCCATAGTGTCCCGACTTGTCTCGCCACTAACAGAGGGACTGTGACCCAGCACACTGTCCCATTAAGTCGAACCATGGAAAGTTCCTTCTCTCTGCTTCGCTTTGTCCATTGTGCGTTTTAATCGCCTCACACTGCGTCCGCAACTTTTTAATTTTTTCCCGAACTTAAAGCTTTGTTCGCTGAATTCTTAGCTTCAGCAACGATGTATTTTATAACGTCCTCGTTTCTGCACACGCCGTCAAATTGACGTTGTACCCTTTCTTCTGCCCAAATGCTCAGAAGAGCTTTGGTATCTTCGACAGGCAGTAATGTTACAGGCGATTCCCCATTTTGAGCAGCGATTATTTTGCGCTATATAAAAAAGTGAATTGTGCATCTTGCCGCAGACCATAACTTTCCCTAACACCGATAAACTATGCCTTTTACCTTGACAACGCCTCTAGCCCGAGCTGGCCCGCTTTTGCCCAAGGTATTCGACGGGATCGAAATCCTGTCCGTTAGCCCAGAGTAAGCCCCGATCAAGCCCCGGAAGTGACAGAGGAAACGCGACTGGCCTTGGCACGCACTAGCACGGCTCGGCCCTGGCCCCGCAGGGGAAACACGGCTATTGAGAAAATCGCTTTTTGAAGTTGTCCATTTATGTTCGCGCATTCACTCACAAAAATAAATGTTGTTAAATATCTTCATGGAACATGATGTTTACTTAATATGTTAATGTTTACTTAACCTAATGATTTTTGACATAAAAGAAAAATCGATCATTTTGACCCATACAATATATTGCTGGCTATTGCCACAAATATACCCGTGCTACTTGTGATTGGTTTTGTGATCCAGGATCACATTTGTGACATTTAATTTGTGTACATGCTCTATAAAGAGTTTGCACAATTATCTGCGAGCATAGGATCATCAAGCATAGGATAGGCTACCCAAATATTAAATTCTGTCAATTACTCATCCTCTTGTCATTTCAAACCAATAAGACTTTCAATTTTAAAACACAACTGAAGATATTTGAAAACGGAGTGATTTCTGTCCCTCCATTCCACCAATTGATACTTCATAAAGTTCATAAAGATATTGTAAAAGAAATCGTATTGAATCAAGTGGTTTAATCTAAGTCTTCTGAAGAGACGTGATCTCTTTAAATGATGAACAGATAATATTTTGGCCTTTATTCACATATAAACATTGATTAGTGCATTTAGATAGAGAATATCAAATATGGTAAACAGAAGCTTAACACAAGCTACTTGCTTGATGCACGAAAACAAACTTCTTTTGTTCTTTCTTAAGCTTAAACTTGCTTGTGTGACAAGCAGAAACAAACTTAATTGACAAATCTCAACAGTTTGAATCGTCAGTGTTTTGGGTAAATAGAGAGAGGGAGAGAAATCTCGGACTTCTTTAAAAATATCTTTATCTGTATTTCAAGAGGAAACAAAGTCTTATGGGTTTGAAATGAGGGTGATTAAATAATGACTGAATTTTCATTTTTGGATGAACCCTTCAAATGCACTTGAATGACGCAAAATTAATGTAAACAGTAAGTTATGTCTTAAGGGATTGTAAACAGATGTGACAAAACATCTTAAATGTCAGAATAGATCTGTACATTAGGTATGCCCATAAGGAAATGCAGCCTATTAGACCTGCCCTGTCTATGATGTCATTAATAATAAATCAAACACCAAAGCCCCTTTCACACAGCGCGTTGATCCCGGGAAATTGCTGGGAAATTGCCAGAACGCCTTCTGTGTGAACGCAAACACGACCCGGGATTGATACCGGCATCGATGCCGGGTTGGGGACCTAGTAACATTGCTGGAATCAGTCCCGGAACGTGCGCTGTGTGAACAAAAGCCAGGACCGATGCCATAAGGGATGTGTCATAGTGATGACGCTCGTGCCATCGCGCGACTCTGTTGCTTAGAAGAAAGTTTGTGTTCGTCATCAACAAAGAAAGGACGAACAAATGTCTAGAAACTGGAACGAAGCAGAGACCAGGAGCACTATCCAAGCTGAAGCTGAGATCGTTCGCCAGCTTTGTGGAACGGTATGCGTGTGTACATGTTTTCGATGCGAACGTACATGTCTCATCCCGATGTCGTGTCTTTACGGGATCTTTATGGGTTGTGTGTAAACGCCCTCACAGATCCCGGCAAATCACTGGCAGTGTGAATGAACCGAAATCAAACAATCCCGGGACAAATGCCGGTTCACATTATCCGTGTATTTTCCGGAATCTCTGTAGCCCCTTTCACACAGAGATACGAAATCAGAGAGTGCGTTCACACACAACCCGTAAAAATCCCGTAATGACAAGTGACATCGATGTGACATGTAATGTCTCAGCAGCATCTATAGTTTGCTTATTTCTCTCTCGAGAAACCACGCTTGTGCATTTTTTTCTCTGATTCGATCATAAACTAGCACATTACGTAGCCTACCGTTTCACGCTGGCGAACGAATCCGGCTTCAGCGCTATCATTACGACACGGCATTGATTACGGCTTTTGTTCACACAGCGCGCGTTCCGGGACTGAACACGGCAATGTTACTAGGTCCCCATCCCGGCATCAATCCCGGGTCGTGTTTGCATTCACACAGAAGGTGTTCTGGCAATTTCCCGGCAATTTCCCGGGATCAACGCGCTGTGTGAAAGGGGCTCAATAATGCTTAGAAAAAAAAAGAAAAAAAACTCATTGCTCTTGTCTAAAACTTTAGCAGCTATAATATGCCCTCTACAGTTAGATACTTAAATCATTCTTTGTTTATTGCTTGTAACGTGTTTTTCTGTTCTTCTTTATGTTTTTTGAAGTTGACGACATCACTACATGCTGCTGTTTAATTTTACTCTTTTCAATTATATTAATAGTACATTCAAAATGAATTTTTTTTATACCATACTCCTTTAAAGTAGTTAGGTTAAAGATTCAGTGAAGTAAATCAGTTGTCTTACAAACTCACTGATGTGTGTGAATACTAATGAAAGACCAAGAATTTTTTGGTCTCTTTTGGATTTAATAAAAATGTTCACATCTTCCACTGATGAAGCTGGCTTGGTAGCCTATTCCTATCATGAAAATCATGACTCATAATATCTACTTTTTTTTCTTTTTTGTAAATATAATACATTGATCTTTTAATCTCATTACAACTTTGTCAATTTTTCTACATGCCAAAATTCTGTTGTACAGAGAGCACATAAAGTTTGGAACAAGTATTTCTGATTTCTGTTAAACTACACAGCCTCAACCGACTGGGTCTGATGAAGCAGAATGATAAAAATGGTTGAAACAAAAGAGAATGAGGGAAAAGAGAGCTAAATTGTATACATCTATGATCTTTGCAAACACCTTGTGACAGTCAATGATCTGTGTTTTCCTATTCTGTACTGGGGATGGCGCTGTTGAGCGTGGGAACCAGGTGGGAAGTTATTTAAGGAAGTGTGATTGCGTTTCTCTTTCTCTCTCTCTCGCTCTTTAGCCTTTGTTGTCAGGTGCGGTCGTGGTCACTCTAGTGGATGGCTTGTGAGTATTGTTGTTGTAGCCCCTGTTGCATTGATGTGTTAATGCTGCGGTCTTGTTCTGTTTTAATGCTTAAAATTCATATTTTGAGGAATATGTTTCCCTGATTGAATTTCGTAAAGCATTGGAAAGTTGTGTCGAGAGCGATTTGGTGATTGGCGTTTAAATGGAGCGGTTGAGAGAGAGCTATTTCCAATCCGGTTATGTTGTGGTTTAGACGTTGACTCAGGGCATTATAGGTAGTATGTTTTGAGGAGGTTTTGGTGTTTATTTTGGGAAGGGTTTTCTTTTGGTGTTTATTTCGGCGCTCGGATTGCCGAATTATTTTGTAAATATTGTGTGTGATGTAATGAATTGCATTTCAGTCCTAGTAGGTTAATGAGTGACATGGTAAGCAAACGTTTTCTTTTCTTTTTGCCTGTTTTCTTCTAATGTGGTTGCCGTATTATATTTTGATTAATTTTCGTTCTTACATAAGATTTATTGCATTGCATTTAATTATTTGAATTATTTAATCATTTTGATTTATCTGTCATTCATTTATTGTTGTGAGGTAACTAAAAGGTAAATGTTTCTGGGACTGAAATTAATAGTTGTTTTGTTTAATTATTTTTTTTCTCTGCTCTATTTTTTTTTGTTGATTGAATCCATTGATGTACTGAATTGAATGTAATATGACTGGATTTGAACTTTGAATAGAAATCTTCTAAATCAATTTCCTTGTAGTTCCTTGTTCTGTTACTTTATAATTGCTAATGTTTCTAATGAGGGATTAATTCAATAATTGTGGTGGGGTTTTTTACCCCTGGCGCTCGGTTCAGGGAACCAAGCAGATGATTTAACTATATTTTCTCAAGCAATTGATTCACCTAGGAGTGTATTTGTGGACACTGTAGCCTGGCAAAAAAAATGGTTTGAGGAAAATGCTAGACTTTGTACTAAAGACGTTCCTAGAGAGACGTTAACACTAGTTGAAAAGGCGCAAACTGATTTTTTGATCGTTCTTAATGATCGTATGAAAATTTTTACCAATCAAACAATGGATGCCATTAAGTGGAATGCAAAACAGTCATGTACCGAGTTTAAGGAATTAGTTGATGATGCTAGTAATTCATTACTTTCTTCTTTTAAAACAGCTATCAAAGAACATAGTGTAGGTGGAAAGGAGTTGCAAGAAGAAGTACGCAGTCTGAAGCAGCAAGTGTTTACTATGCAAACTTCTCTGGATGCCTTTATGCAGAAAAGCCCGCAACTTGACATTAAGATAGTTGAACGGGAGGATGTTGTTTCTACTCAGGTATGTTTGGGTTCAACTGTAGAATGTAATACTGGTGATTTGGTTAGTCAGGTTTTTGCTCCATCTAATTTGACCTGTGGCCGTGTCCTACCTATTAAGATGATATTTCAATCCTTTGGGGGGGGGGGGGTGCATGATGAGAACGATCCACTAGTTTACTTGGAAAGATGTAAAGATTTCTTAACTCTTAGACCAATGTCAAATGGTGAAATTCTTGCAACAATGCGTAGTGTTCTGCATGCTTCTGCCCCTGATTAGTGGGAGACAGTGAGATTTAAGGTTGATACTTGGGAGAGTTTTCAGCAAGCTTTTTTAGCTGTTTGTTTTACCGGAAGACTATCAAGATGTGTTGGAGGATCAGGTACGAAATCGGTTACAAGGAACAAATGAAAGTGTTTTTACTTTCTCATTTCAAGCTTTGTTTAAGCGTTGGAAACCAGAAGCTACTGAGGATGAGGTTTTAAAGCTCTGTTTAAAGCTATGAACCCTTGTTTTGTTAGTCAGCTTCGAGGTCGTGTACAGACAGTTGAGGAACTAGTAAGGCTGGGAACTCAAATAGAAAGGGATCACGATCATCAGAGAAAGTATAATCAGCTTCAGTTGTCTAAGAGCACTACATTTGACCAGAATTCACAGGCTAGGAAAATAAAAGAGGTAGAACCAAAAGCTATCTTGCCTTCAGAGCAACGAAATACAAGCTTGTTGTGTTGGAGGTGTCATGAAAATCATTCTCCAGGTTCTTGTCCTAATTTCAAAGCTTCTTTGAGTGGAAAACACTTTGGAGGGCACGCACAGGGTGGGAAAGAACCTCAGGTTCGTAGTCATCAACAAGGTGTAGTTTCTGCTTATGATGTTCAACGATGTTCAGCTCTTAAACAGTTAGTTGTTCCCTTAACTGTGAGAAAATGCACTGGGAAAGCACTTGTAGATACAGGGGCCACCTATACATTGTTGCATTTTGATTTATGGAACAAGATGAAAGGACCTAAAGAGCAACTTGATGCATGGCGTGAAGGACCACTTTATCTGGCTAATGGGGATGCTACGGTTCCTCTTGGACAGAAAATGCTTGATTTTTATTTGCATGATTGGCAATTTCAGGTTACTACAGTAGTCCTTCCAGCTCAGAAACTTGTCTATTCAATGGTGCTGGGGTTAGACTTTATAGCGTTGACTGGTTTGCAGCTTAATATTAAAGATCAGTTATAAAGTTTTTCGGGGGACCTGGAAAATCGTGTTTTCCCCTTCCAACCACCAATTACCTCGGGGGATTCTTCTTGGAGGTCTTGTAAACCACCTGTGTATTGTAAGCCTATTGCTTCTCTTTATTCCTCTGTTTCTCCTGTCCAGCTGGAGTGGTCAGTGACTGAGTATATGGAGAACTATGTGCAGGAAAAAACTGTTACAGAACTTGTCGAGCTAGTACAAAGCAAAGTCAATGAGAGTAAGTTATCAGACAAAGAGTCTCATGTTCTTTTTACGCATTTGTATGATCATCCTGAAGTGTGTACTCCTTCTCTTGGTAGAACTCATCTGGTTCAGCATAAGATCGCTGTCCGTACAGATGTGGTTGTAGCGCAAAAGCCCTATAGATTACCAGTACATAAAAAGGAAATAGTTAAGGATCAAATTGATGATATGCTTTCAGAAGACATTATTCAGCCATCTCATTCTCCTTGGGCATTTCCTATTGTACTGGTTCCTAAAAAAGATGGAGGCCAGCGCTTTTGTGTTGATTATCGACGATTAAATCCTATGAGTGAAAGTGATGCATTCCCTCTCCCTACTGTGGGTGAAATCCTGGAGTCACTTGCTGGAGCCGGTGTGTTCAGTACTCTGGATCTTAACAGCGGGTACTGGCAAGTGGCAATGGACCCAGACAGTATGGCTAAGACTGCCTTTGTGTCCCCTTTTGGGTTGTATGAATTCAAGGTTTTACCTTTTGGTTTGAAGAATGCCCCAGCCACATTTCAACGGCTCATGAATAGGGTGTTGGCTGAATGTTTAGGACAGTGTTGTTTGGTGTATTTAGATGACATATTCATTTATTCATCAAATTTCAGTCAGCATATACAAGATCTCCAAAGGGTTTTCAGGTGTTTACAAAAGGCAGGATTAACTCTGAAACTTCAGAAATGTCATTTCTGTTTAACCCTCTGCTATGTGAAAAAACCCCAGCAAAACGCGCCGGCGCGTTTGTCGACCCCATAGGGTTAACAGAAGTTTCTTGGCCACGTGGTGACCACTGAATGGGTGAAAGCGGATCCTGCTAAAACCGAGGCAATTCAGAACTTCCCTGTACCAAAAAATCTAAAGAACTTCAGCGGTTCTTGGGGATTAGTGGATGGTATCATAGGTATGTTCCTAATTTTTCAGCTATTGCCGAACCCTTAAACGCCTTGAAACGAAAAGGAGCCCGTTTCCAGTGGTCAGCTGACTGTCAGGCTTCTTTTGAGAATTTAAAAATGCATCTTTCTTCTTCACCAATATTGGGACACCCTAACCATGCTTGCACATTTATAGTCTATACAGATGCTAGTTCAACAGGTTTGGGTGCTATTCTTGGTCAACGACCAACTACATTTGGTACGACTGAGGAAGTACTAGCATATGCAAGCCGTACACTTACTGGTGCAGAAAGGAATTATTCCACCACAGAGAGGGAGTGTTTGGCTGTTGTTTGGGCGGTCGAAAGGTGGCGGCATTATTTGGAGGGCAAGTCTTTTATTGTTGTGACTGATCATGCGTCCCTCCTTTGGGTGTTTAACACTACCAAGGCAAACTCTCGTCTGATTCGTTGGGCTTTGAAATTGCAAGAGTTTGAATTTACTCTGGAATATCGCAAGGGAAAGCTTAACAGTGCTCCCGATGCTTTGTCCCGTGTTAGTAACCATGACTCTACTCCATTAATTGCTGTTTATACTAAGCAAACCCCAGATAGTCTAGATATCTGGACAGCACAACAGCAAGATATAGAGGTCCAAAAAGTATATCAGAGTGTAGTTGATAATATGCAGAGTCCTGATGAGTCTGGTTCTGGATTTGTTATTTTAGAGGAAAAGGTTTACCGGAAGGTGAATCATCCTTCCAAGGGAACATATTTTCAAGTGCATGTCCCACAGATCCTTCGCCAGACTATGTTGGAAGCATATCATTCCGACCCGCTAAGTGGGCATTTTGGTCGTTATAAGACACAAAAAAGGTTAATGGAAGTTGCTTTTTGGCCAAAAATGTGGGGGGATTTTTCAAAGTTTGTTAAAAATTGTGTCAGTTGTCAACAATGTAAGCCTTAGTGTCGTAAACCAGCAGGCCTGTTACAGCAGAATGAAGCACATGAACCATGGGAATTTCTCGGCGTGGATCTTATGGGACCATTGCCTTGTAGTATGCAAGGTAACACCCAGTTAATGGAGATAGAAGATTATTATAGCCATTGGGTAGAGTTGTTTCCACTTCGAAAAGCTACTGCTATGGCAATCGCACAGATGTTAAGGAGGGAAATTTTGACACGGTGGGGTGTTCCGAAATTTTTGTTGTCGGACAGAGGTCCTCAATTTACCTCTGAAATTTTGCGAGAGCTGTTTAGTAGGCGGGAGTGGTGCAAAAATTGACAACAGCATACCATCCCCAAACCAACTTTACACAATGTGTGAATCGGACTGTTAAGGGGATGATATCATCTTACGTGTTTGATGAGCATAATCATTGGGATCATTATTTGCCAGAGCTGAGGTATGCAATCAATTCTGCTGTTCAGGAGAGTACTGGATACTCCCCAGCAGAATTACTCTTGCAAAGGAGGTTGAAAGGACCTTTTGAATGTGTTTAAGAACCCCATCAGACTAGTCTCAGGGTTCTTAAAGATTTGCAGGAGATTGTAGAAAAGAACTTGTCTCGAGCTAAGGAAAAGCAGAAATGTTTTTATGATGCCGGTCGTAGGAACGTGACTTACTCTAGGAAAGATAGAGTTTGGATGAAGGCACATCCCCTCTCCAAGGCCTCTCAACAATTTGCAGCCAAGTTTGCAATCGAATTGTAGAAAAATTAGGTCCAGTAAACTTTCGGGTTGTGCGTGAGGACAATTGAAAGGACTTGCGTACTGTCCATGTGTGAAATTTGAAGCCTGCCTTTCCTGCTGCTGCCGAGTTTGGTTATAAGGAAAGGGAGGAAGTCTTGAATTTTTTTTACTGAGGAGTCAGATGATGAGGAGTTTCTGGGGTTTTAGTAATTATGTTCTGGATTAATTAGTAGTCCGTTTTGCAAGGCCAATTGACTTAAAAATGACGGAAATCTAAATGTTGAATGTAGAAACTAATGTTTAATGCTGTTGTTATTGCAGGGTTTTATGCATTGACATTTCCCTGTTGATGAGCATATATATGTGTAATGTTACAGAATGTTAGGGGATCTTTCTTCACGGGGTGAAGAATGTGAATCTGTGTTCCCTTTCGTAGTCACTCCGAGTTACGTCGGATGACGACGAATGGGGGTTTCACCTAGAAAGCCAATCATCTCCATGTATTATAAAACGAGCCAATGGCGATGAAATGCCATGGGTCTGCGGAATTTACATAGCGTATCTCCGCCCCACCGCGTGGGTATAAAAGGAGAGACGCCGGCAAAGGCAGATCATGTTTTCGCTTCGGAGCCAAGAGCTTCTCTTCACTCCACAAGCCAAATCCTGAGTTTTCTGTGACATCATCTTCTTCGAGACGAGCGAACTCTCCGGTGTTGGTGTGACGGCAGTACCCAGCGAGTTTCACATTGCCTGCGATCTGAGCAGTGATCTGCCAGTCTGTGTGCTTCTCCCTGGTCGCCTCAGCATCGCTGAGTTTTTCCTCTCTAAAACAGCTGCACGTGGCACGTCTTTTTAAAGATGTCTCGCCCGTGTTCTTCTGGGTGCGGTCGATTCCTGTCTTCCTTTGATGGGCACAATCGCTGCTTTGCGTGTTTGGGCTTAGAGCACGCTAAAGCAGCGCTTGTGGATGACTCATGTTCCTTCTGTGGGAACATGGCCATCGCAACACTAAGGTCGAGACTCAATGATCTCATTCGAGATATAGTCCCCTCATCCACACCCCGATCTACACCCTCCACGAGATGTGGTACTTCGGCTGGTGGACAGGGTGACTTGAGGGTGACGGTGTGGAACAATCCGACGATGCGTCCTCGGACCACGCCCCCCTCTACAGTGTTGCAACCCGCGAGCTCTGCGGTGATTCTAACGGGTCCATCTACTGATGCCCCGCGTGTTTCATTCGGCGCTCCAGAGGAGGACTCGATGTCGATCGCGGCATCACAAAGCGGGCAGGAGTCATCGGGAAGTGACGATGTGGCTGCGTTGCCTCCTTCTGGAGTACCTGTGTTGCCCGTATCAGATCACGAGATGACGGCCATGCTCTCCCGGGCCGCCTGCAAGCATCGGGCTTGAGTGGAACCCTCCGCCCTGCCCTGAGCGCTCGCGGTTGGATGACTGGTTTTTGGGTTCGGCTGCCGTCTCATGGCCACAGCCAACCCCAATACCATTCTTCCTGGAAGTGCATGAGGAGCTGGCGAAATCATGGAAGGCTCCCTTGACCTCCCGTGTACGTTTGTCAGCTTTCTCCACCTTTCCCCCCCTCGATTGGGCGGTCGCCCATGGGTACACTGGGATTCCCCCGGTTGAACGCTCTGTTGCCATGCAACTGTGTCCTTAGAGTGCTTCATCTCGTGGTATCATCTATTCATCTCGGATATTCATCTCGGAGCGGTTGAGGACTTTGCCCAGCAGTTCTCAACCGCACAGAAGCAGTCTGAGGCGATCAAACATATTCTGCACCGACGGCCTGCTGCTGCCTCCACCCAGCCGTCGGTACAGACGTCTCAGCCTGCTCGCCGCCAAGGGCGCCCTCCTGTGGCTCCCTCCCCTCCCGCACGGCCCCAGCAGCAGCCTTCACCCGGGCCGCGTCGCGGAGGAGGCCGCAGGAAGGCGAAACAGCCCTCTCCAGCCCCGCTAAACGCCAGGCTAAGCGGCGCTCCTGAGACGGGCTGCTCAGTGATGGTGTCGGTTTTTCCCCAGGAGGTGGTTGCAGGTCCCCTCCTTCCCCCGGCTGAGGGCCTCGCCGCTCTCATCCCTCTCTGTCACAGAGTTCTCGGACCGCAGTGTGCGCCGCCCCCGGGCCTCGCCATTCCCGTCCCCCTCTGTCTCAGAGGGTGCAGATGACAGTGCGTGCCGTCTCCGGACCTCACCACTCTCGTCCCCCTCTGTCGCCAGACCCCTGGCAGAGCAAACCCCCGTGGAACGCTGGTCCTTCCCTGGTCTCCTCTGTCAGGACGCGGAGCATGACCGCGCCCCAGCTCCGGGCCGCTATGCCACCCACGCCTGGGCCGGTCACTCTGCTTCGCTGCCCCTCCAGGGGGACGTCTGTGGTTCGCTTGACCCCGCTGGTTCAGTTCCTGGCAGCTTGGTTAGAGCTCCCCAGCCTGTCCCGCTGGGTGGCCCGAACTATCAGGCTCGGCTATGCGATTCAGTTCGCATGGTCTCCTCCCCGCTTCAGGGGAGTTCGCTTCACTATGGTCGGTGGCAATGCCCCTATCATGAGAGCGGAGGTTGCTACCCTGCTGGCGACGGGTGCAATCGAGACTGTCCCTTCAGCCGAGATGAAGTCAGGGTTCTACAGCCCGCACTTCATTGTCCCCAAGAAGACCGGTGGGTTACGACCGATCCTGGATCTGCGTGTCTTGAACCGCTCCCTTCACAGGCTGCTGTTCAAGATGCTCACGGCCAAACGCATTTTCGAATGCGTGCGGCCACAGGATTGGTTTGCAGCGATAGACCTGAAGGACGCCTACTTTCATGTCTCCATTTTACCTCGACACAGACCGTTTCTCCGGTTTGCTTTCGAGGGGCAGGCATACCAATACGCGGTTCTCCCATTCGGGTTGGCTCTGTCTCCTCGCGTCTTTACGAAGGTCGTCGAGGCAGCCCTTGTTCCCCTACGCGAACACGGGGTTCGCATCCTGAATTACCTCGACGACTGGCTAATATTAGCTCACTCTCGAGATCAGGTTTGCGAACACGGAGACTTAGTGCTCCGGCACCTAGCCTGTCTGGGCCTTCGGGTCAACTGGGAAAAGAGCAAACTCTGCCCTGTGCAGAGGATCTCTTTTCTCGGTATGGAGATCGACTCGGTCGCCATGTCTGCGCAGCTTACGAGCGAGCGCGCACACTCACTGCTGACTTGTCTTCGACAGTTCGATGGCAAGAGTGCGGTCCCACTGAAATTGTTTCAGAGGCTCCTGGGGCATATGGCATCTGCAGCCGCGGCAACGCCGCTCGGATTGCTTCATATAAGACCGCTTCAGCTGTGGCCTTGCGATCGAGTCCCGAGGTGGGCATGGCATCATGGCACGCTCCGAGTCCCAGTGACTCCGACCTGCCGTCAGACCTTCACGACGTGGAGGAACCTCAGTTTTCTACGGGCCGGAGTTCCCCTAGAACGAGATTCTCTGAGAAAGGATCTCCTTTCTCAGAGACGGGGCACCCTCTGGCACCCTCGACCCGATCTTTGGAGGCTCCACATGTGGCTCCTGGACGGGAAGAGGCAGGTTTGACTACCATCACTTCCGCTAGAGCATCGTCCATGAGACATGTCTATACGTTGAAGTGGAACCTCTTCGTCAACTGGTGCTCTTCTCGCAGAGAAGACCCCAGGAGATGCTCGGTCAGTGTCGTGCTTTCCTTCCTGCAAGATGGGCTGTAGCGAAGGCTGTCTCCCTCCACCCTGAAGGTGTATGTAGCCGCTATCGCAGCATATCACGAAGCAGTGGAAGGTAAGTCTCTGGGGAAGCACGACCTGATCGTCAGGTTCCTGAGAGGAGCGAGGAGATTGAATCCTCCTCGCCCTCCTCTCGTTCCCTCTTGGGACCTCTCAGTGGTGTTAAATGCCTTGCAGAGGGCTCTCTTTGAGCCCCTGCAATCAGTTGAGCTTAAGTTCCTGTCTATGAAGACAGTGCTCCTGGTTGCATTGGCCTCCATCAAGAGGGTAGGGGACCTGCACGCATTCTCCGTTGACGAAGCGTGCCTGGAATTCGGGCCCGGTCACTCTCACGTGATCCTGAGACCCCGGCCTGGATATGTGCCCAAGGTTCCCACCACTCCCTTCCGGGACCAGGTGGTGAACCTGCAAGCGCTGCCCCTGGAGGAGGCAGACCCAGCCTTGGCACTGCTCTGTCCAGTACGCGCTCTCCGTGCTTACGTAGACAGGACGCAGTGTTTCAGGACCTCAGACCAGCTCTTTGTCTGTTTTGGTGGGAGAATGAAGGGAAAGGCTCTCTCAAAGCAGAGGTTGTCCCACTGGATAGTGGACGCCATTGCTTTGGCTTACCAACAGCAAGGCCGACCGTGCCCCCTTGGTGTGACAGCCCACTCCAACTGGAGTGTGGCTTCCTCTTGGGCTCTAGTGCATGGCGCCTCGCTAACAGACATCTGTAGAGCTGCAGGCTGGGCGACACCCAACACATTCGCCAGATTTTATAATCTCCGAGTGGAGCCTGTGTCCTCGCTTCAGTCAGCTAGTACTGGACCCGCTCAGGTGTCTTCGCTTGCTCGCCATTCCACTCCACGGACTGGATACGTGCGATATTCCTCAGGTGAGCTTTCCTCTCTGAAGCCCTGAGTTCCTCCAGCACTGTTGAAGCTGGTGCTAGTGTCTATTGCCTGTGCGTTGGCTCGGTGCCTCCGTGAGCATGGTTCCTCCCCTGAGTAACCCCCACATGTGTATTTCCACTGTAAGCCTCCTTGAGCATGTGTCTTTCCCTCGGCAAGCCACCTTGCCACTCCTGGAGTTGAAAGTTGCAACCCCTCGGGCTGGTCACTCCAGCGTTCCTCCATATGAAGCCCTCCGGCCATATGTGTGTTCTTAAGTCCTCCCTACGGGTAGGCATGCTGCGGCATATTTCCTCTGAGATATGCTTCCCAGTGTACCTTGGTATTCCTGTGTTAAGTAGGACTCCTTCGTCCGTGCCAGTATCACGACAGGGGGATCAGACTTTCGCAGGGCACTGGAAGACAGCTGTGAAGGTGGCGTGATTTCACAGGGACCCCCATTCGTCGTCATCTGACGTAACTCGGAGTGACTACGAAAGGGAACGTCTCGGTTACGTATGTAACCCTCATTCCCTGAGTAGGGAACGGAGACGTTACGTCTCCCTGCCACTTTCGCTGTACCGCTGGGTAGACGCCTGAGTTCAGTCTCGGCTCCTCAGCGAAGACATGATCTGCCTTTGCCGGCGTCTCTCCTTTTATACCCACGCGGTGGGGCGGAGATACGCTATGCAAATTCCGCAGACCCATGGCATTTCATCGCCATTGGCTCGTTTTATAATACACAAAGATGATTGGCTTTCTAGGCGAAACCCCCATTCGTCGTCATCTGACGTAACGTCTCCGTTCCCTACTCAGGGAACGAGGGTTACATACGTAACCGAGTTGTTTCCTATTCCGTACTGGGGATGGTGCTGTTGAGCGTATATTCAGGGAACCAGGTGGGAAGTTATTTAAGGAAGTGTGATTGCGTTTCTTTTTCTCTCTCTCTCGCTCTTTAGCCTTTGTTGTCAGGTGCGGTCGTGGTCACGCTAGCGGATGGCTTGTGAGTATTGTTGTTGTAGCCCCTGTTGCATTGATGTGTTAATGCTGCGGTCTTGTTCTGTTTTAATGCTTACGATTCATATTTTGAGGAATATGTTTCCCTCATTGAATTTCGTAAAGCATTGGGAAGTTGTGTCGAGAGCGATTTGGTGATTGGCGTTTAAATGGAGCGGTTGAGAGAGAGCTATTTCCAATCCGGTTATGTTGTGGTTTAGACGTTCACTCAGGGCATTATAGGTAGTATGTTTTGAGGAGGTTTTGGTGTTTATTTTGGGAAGGGTTTTCTTTTGGTGTTTATTTCGGCGCTCGAGTTGCCGAATTATTTTGTAAATATTGTGTGTGATGTAATGAATTGCATTTCAGTCCCAGTAGGTTAATGAGTGACATGGTAAGCAAACGTTTTCTTTTCTTTTTGCCTGTTTTCTTCTAATGTGGTTGCCTTATTATATATTTTGATTCATTTTCGTTCTTACATAAGATTAATTGCATTGCATTTAATTATTTGAATTATTTAATTATTTTGATTTATCTGTCATTCATTTATTGTTGTGAGGTAACTAAAAGGTAAATGTTTCTGGGACTGAAAGTAATAGTTGATTTGTTTAATTACTTTTTTTCTCTGCTCTATTTTTTTTTTGATTGAATCCATTGATGTACTGAATTGAATGTAATCTGACTGGAATTGAACTTTGAATAGAAATCTTCTAAATCAATTTCCTTGTGGTTCCTTGTTCTGTTACTTTATAATTGATAATGTTTCTAATGAGGGATTAATTCAATAATTGTGGTGGGTTTTTTTTACCCCTGGCGCCCGAACTCAACCTTTAAAGACCAAATACCGTCACAACCTTCTTACTTTAAGTTACTTAAAATCTAGTGCACAAATCATCTTAGTGGTAAACAGAAGGACAGGTAGCGGAGAATACAAGAATACAGTAAATAGGAGTGGTAGGAGTGTGTATGAGACTTGCATTCGTCCACTGGGACCCTCATCCTGGAAGCTGAATGGAAAAGGAGACTCTGAGGGCACCGGGGGAAGATCATGGATGCTCCCACATCCTGAGACAATCTGCCAACTGCCATAATCTGTGGATAGCGAGGAGCCTGATCGAGCATACTCGACTATTGGTCTGAGATTGAGAGAGACATTCAAAGTATTAAAAGATTAATAGAGCAAGAAAAAAATAAAAGACAGGTCATTTTGGCCAGTAGGGTTGGGTCCAATAAAAAATGTTTGGCTCTTTGGTACTTAAAATTATTATTAAAGTGTGTATGTGTTGACAAATTTCATTCTAAATTATATAATATCATTATAAATGTTATCATTCACACCTTTCGATCACTAAACTGCTCATATAATTATTTGTATCCACTTTCAAGTTCAAAAACAGGAATTGGTTATTCACTCAGTTTACTTTTGGGTTCACAAATGGGTCTAAATTGGCTCTTTTACAGAAGACTAATTGTGAAAATATCATAAGGTGCTTTCATCAAGTATGTACACTGAAAGACAAATTGGCCCTTCCAAACACAGACAAAACAAATTCATCAAGTTTCAAGCAAAAAACACAAGCACTACAAAATAAACTTTACAAGTACCCACCTCCTTCCTGGTACAGCTAATGGGGTGCTTCCCGCTGGCCGTGTAAAATTTTGATCTGAGTGGTTGGATGAGGAAGAGCTTGAGGACTTAAAGGACCCCAGAGGACTGGCCTCAGTGATAACATTAGGTATTCGCTCCTCTGAAGTGATCGGTCGGTTCCAAAGCATAGAAGTAGAAGACAATGGGATGCCCTTCCTCCTGTGATAAACACTAAATAAGTCAACAGCATTTAAAACTGCAATTGTCAAGACAAATATTTACTCATAAAATGTGAACAAGAAAATAACAAATATTTAGTTAATTTCTGTGATTATTATGGATTGTTTAATGCATTAATAATAATGGTAACACTTTACAATAAGATTGTAATCATTTGTTAACATTAGTTCAATCATGACAACTCTCGCAATGAATTTAACCAGCATTTATTAATAAACATAGGCTTGTATATATGGCATGTACATAGGCTTGGTCTTGAGGATAGATCTAAAAATTGACATGGAAACAGTGAACTGAATTCAGGCTGCTGCAAGGAAACATAGGGAGACCCCCCGTGCAGATCTTAGCAGGTGGTGCTGGGGAAGGTGGAGGGCTAACGAAATCCCATGGCATGAAATCCCATCCCATGCTTCTACAGCATCTTAGTTAATTTCAGCATTAACTAATATGAACAAACAATGAACAATTATATTTTTACTAACCAACATTAAGACATTAACAAATTCTTTAAAAAAAAATTATTGCTCATTATTAGTTCATGTAACTAATGCATTAAAGTTGTAACTAAAGTTACAAATGAGACCTTATAGTAAAGTGTTACCATAAAAATGCAGCATTCGTTTTTCCCTCCATTCCTGAGGTTACGCCTAATATATTTTCTCCACTTTCTGTGGCTAGATATGTATGCTCACAGTAGAGTGCTGATCTCCCTTGGCCGAGTGAAGCAGACCGGAGGACAGTGCGCACATATCTTATGATTGGCCACACTCCTGATCTTGCCAGTAACTTGTCTAACACAGGTGTAAGTGCATTCATACTATTAAGCCATGAAAGGTGCTTATTTTGTAAGTCCTACCCGCTAGAAGCCTGTGGTCCAGTGGTAATCAGGTCTGTAGCTTCTGCAGGTATACTGGAGGGAGCAGATGTATCTTCTGTGATGAGAGAAAAATCACTGCTCAGACTTGTCACACTACCCCGATCTCTGGACTCTGAGAGAGATAGAGAGATGGAAAGTAAGAGAAAGAAAGAGAGAGAGAGAGAGAGAGAGAGAGAGAGAGAGAGAGAGAGAGAGAGAGAGAGAGAGAGAGAGAGAGAGAGAGAGAGAGAGAGAGAGAAAGAAAGAAAGAAAGAAAGAAAGAAAGAAAGAAAGAAAGAAAGAAAGAAAGAAAGAAAGAAAGAATGAAAGACAGACCATAAAACAGCAAGCCATGTATAATAAAGTCTGTAGTCTATTTAAAAAACAATCCTGCAGGGACAACCACAAGCAGGAGTATCTACTATTGGTTATGTATACTAGACAGTTCTTATAATCATAGCATACATAAAGTTTTGTGAATCTGCAGTTTGGCCATTGTAGTCAGAATATTCACTGAATCACTAATTTTAATTAATAGCTATTCTGAAACTGCAGTAATTTAGGAAAACAGGACTTACTTAACTGGCAGAGGTCATCAACTGTAAAGTCAGCATCTTTGAAATGAGAATTTTTTCTTCTGTTAAGAGTTATAGAAAAGACAAAAAGAAAAAGAAAAAAAATGGGGAAAAGTACAATACTACAGTCATAAGATGCAATTATTTGGGTCCAAGTGCATTGAGAAATGGAACCAATATTAACTTAGTTTCCGAATTTATCAGAACAGAATACGTTTTTCATCAATTTGGCATTTAAAACTTTAATTTATGAAACAATCACAGAAATATGTTGAACTTACAGCCTGCCTTATTAGTGGAATTCTACGGAATTTTGAGTGCAATGCAAAATGTTTTTGCTAAACAATTTAATCTGTTTTTGCTGTGTGGGAATAATACATACAGGTACAACATTTCACAATTCACACTAATTAGACAAACAATCTGGGAGGAGCTTGATTTTCATTCAAAAAAATGATCTAATCTAAAGTTGTGAAAAGTTATCAAAGAAATAGAAATCCATATGGCCATTTGATTTGGAGGTACAGGCACATTTAGAGGAAGAAAAAGCCTTTTTCGTTATCAGGCTGGTGCAAATCTCACACATGGAATTTTGTAAAACTGTTTAACTTGTTCAGGTTTTATACATAATTTGTGATGTTATGCAATGCCTATAATTACTGACGGACCTGTAGATATGCTGAATTCAAAGTTCAACATTTATTTGATCATTACGGACCTATGAATCCTACTCCAAAGAATCTTCCTGCACAGTTTTTTTTTACTTAAGCAAAAATCCTTTTTTACTTAAGCAAAAATTTGTAAAATTAGGTTTCGCAAATAATAATAAAAAAAGATTAACTCAAGAAACACAAATGTAAAAGCAAAGTTGTTCAAAGTGAGGGCCTATAATATGTGGTTTTGATTTTTTTGTTGTTGTTTTTTTTTTTTTTGAGGAAATACAATTGGAGACAAGAGACCGTAATTCCAATGATACAATACTCCTGAGTCTATGATAAACACTTATAGGCCAAATATAGGCCAAAATGCTTTATTGCCAAATTGAAATATTTCCAGTTATTGATCTATTGATCTAACTGTTTATGTTGAGATCATACAAAAAAAACCTTATAGTTTGCTAACTTTATGCCATCTTAAATGTTTTCTAAAAGTTTTAACCAACACCTCTGGTTCGTAGGGCAAAGTTCATCTGCGGTAAATCAAACAATTTTGCCTGCAAGTAAAAAAAATTCAAGTGGGTGATTTTTTTTTCCCTACAAATTTTCCACAGACCCCCAAGATTTAAATAAGTCAACCGTATTGTGTTTCCAATTGAGCTTGTCTAATAGCTACTGTAAGTTGGGCTGAGCAACTCTGTGCCTTGAGATCCCCTTTCCAGCAGAGCTTAGCTGAAACTAATCAAATACACCTGAACAAGCGAATCAAAGTCTGATGGCACTACAGACAAAATAAAAAAAGTGCAGTCAGGTTCTGAAAAAAAGAAGACCAAGAAAAAAAGTTACATTTCTTAACCTGTAGGTGGCTCTAAGCCAAAACATCTACTCACATTGTGCATATTTTTTTCAAAATCAAGGTGGGAACCAACCTGTACTGAAATTACTGGTTATTACGCAACTTTAAAAAATCACACCCTTGTAATCCACCACATATGGTTGCACCAAAAGGTCACCTAACAGTAAGCTCACAATACAATTAAAATAAAAAAGATTAAAAGCTTACATTTAAAAAAAAAAAGCTTATTGTTTCTATTTAGATTCAAAGACTATCAAATTGCTCTATTCTATACTCATGAGACACACAAAGATTATTCTTATATTTAAAATCATAAGTATGATAGCTTACCTTTGTTTCTTTTTGACTGAAAACATTTCACAAACAATATGCTTCAGAAAATTGAAGCAGAAAAAGAAAATCTAGGAGAGAGAATATCAAAACTTAAATTGTTTTCATACAAAATAAAATGATGAAACACAACACTCTTGACTTATGTGCAATAAACACACCACCAATAATCATCTATACAATTCTCACACATGAAAAATGACTGTATGGTGCACACCAAACCATAATTACCATATAAATCACATATTCCATTCAAAAGTATTCCATATTCCATTCCATCTATTCCATTCCAAAGTAACAGACAATTTCATGGTGTAGGTTTAAAATGTGAAGTCTCACCTCCTCTCCTTTAGAGAGCCGGTCAGGCAACATGTGACTAGTGAAAAGGACAAAAAACAAATCTGAGAGAATATCCTTATATGTTAGATCAAACATCACTTCCTGCAGACATATTTTCTTTTTATTCACCCTTCAGACATGTAGCAAAAAATATATATATTCATGTTGTTGGACAAAATGTGAAAATCATATATATATGTATATATATATATATATATATATATATATATATATATATATATATATATACATCTTCGTGTTTTGTGATTATTGCTTGCAAATTGAAAACTGCCTTTTTTTATATATATATATAAAAAAAACTAAACTTGAATGAATCAAAGGGAACACTTGGTGCCGTGTAGCTTTCTGGGTTTCCAAAAGGTTAACATCATAAAGCTGCTATATAGTTATCAAATAATTTACAGTCACATGGCAGACTGCAGGTCACATACTTCCTGGGCTGCATGTGCCAGTCAAACAAGTGCCAAGAGATTAATGAAAATGTTAAAGAACTGCTCTTTCAGTATATCAGAACTCCTTGCAGTGTTAGTTGTGTGCATTTAGTAATATTAGGGTTAGTGCGATCATGCATTCAATGAGTTTGGTACTTTAGTACCATTAAATGTTACCTTGTGATTTATTTTATATTTAAGATAAATTAAAGTGAAAAGAATTATCAGCTTATGCCAGTCGTTTAATATTGGTACATTACAAAACACAGATGTGTAAGTCAAACAGGAATGAGACTAACCCAAAAAGAAACCAGTCATATGCGATTGTCAGGTAGAGGATCTCAGACGGCTCCAGACTAGCATGAATGGCACCGTCCTATGAAAATGCAAAATTAATTCAAACATTGAACTCTCAAAACTTAATAATTGCCAAACATTAGTCACAACTCAAAGAATTGTAAGGATAGGAATGGGGGAAGAAATGAGGGTAGTTAGCACTGTGGGGTGAATAAAGTTATACAATTAGGTCATATGTAATGAGAGACGGAAGAATGGATACTCACCGCCCACAAAGAGAGTCTAAGTAGGGACACAAAGAGAGGTGTCCTGTCCCAGCCTGATATACAGTGCACCAGTAAACCGTTCTCATCTACAACACACAACAGGCCACAACACACCAAATAGTTATCTAAAACTATACAGACGGGTAAAACATGTTGTACAGTTTGGTGAGGACGTGTGTAAGTATAATAGTTTACCATCAGAGTTAATGATGTGTAGAAGCAGTTTCAGGTAGTTCTGAGTCTGCTGCACCAGGTCCCATGACTGAAAAACACGAAGGCCATAATTCAATTTAAGAACATAAATCTGTGGATCACCATCCTGCATTCTTTATTAACCTTTGTTAGAGTATTAACCATTAAGCTACACTGTTTATGATAACAATGCCATTATTCAAATTTTTCATTTAATTTTGTGGAGACACCTAAAAGCTACCAGTCAATACAATCCTCACCCTCTAGGACTACATTTTATTATGTATCAGTAAGCATTGTGCCTTGCACCAATTACTAAACTATTTTTGACAAAAACTCTACAAATTCACTCTCAAATGATCCAAAAAGTATTACTGCAGGCAGTGTAGTTTGCATTTTGAATGTGAAATCTTCCCGCTGAGTTTACATACAGCTTGTGCCGTTTCCTTAAACCCAAACAATTCCTGTTTGTCCATCTAAAAGACAGTCAATAAAGGTGATGAGGAGGTCTGAGAACCTGGTATTCACTCCAGTTTGTGTTGAGGTTTCTTGTAAAGCAATCAGGGATTGTCAAAGGAGCATCCACATAGTCCTACACACACAAACACCCAAACATGATGGTCAGTGTAAAATCAACTTTGTTTACTCTGTCCAAACAACAATCTAGCCAAGTATGCAGACATATGAAAGTGACTTTGTGTTTGTACTTGGTATGGACCTGATTCCAGTTGAAGACAAGTCCTTCTGCTGTGTAATCTCTGTCTTTATATTCCCTGAAGAATTCACATCCTGAAAACAAGCACATGAAATTACTATTATTAAAACTACAGTACAATGTACTGATTACTACCATTTAATAAGTAGAATGTAACAAAACGTGTTCCTTAAAATGAAATCAGCATGAGCATTAAGTCAGGCAAGATCTACACCTGGATAAGGCACAGAGAGTAGGGTGAAGTCAGCATAGCGTTGGGCCTTGTCCACCTTTTCTGAGGAAGTCACACTGAAGACGAACAAAATTGTAAAGAGAGTAAAAGATCACTGAGAAAGACAACACAAACACAAAACACTGTCATGTCATAATGAACAGTGGCAAGGGTCCAAAATTAACTCCTGCAGAGTGCCAAAAGTGGGTAAATTCTCCATTTGGCCAGGAAAATGATGAATTCCATGCCAGCCAGTCATGACAGGTAATAAATTCATTGCAGATTATTTGGATATGCTGTGGTGTTACAGAAAACCTTACAGAAGTTGAAGTATGAAAACGTCTCCAGTTACTTTCGTAACCTTGGTTCCCTGAGAGGCGAGAACGAGACATTGCGTCAGCTGACGCTGTGAGAACTCCCGAAGAATCCCATTAGGGGAAAGTTTCGAAAAATACACAAATATATCCCATTCATACGCCTATTCATTCTTTTTCTCACGTGAAAAGGGTAAAAATTTTAACCTTTAGATATCACCATGAAAATTACTGAGTTGATTACTTACATCAAGACAAACAAAAAATGTATTACAAGTTTTTTGAAATTGTTTGCTAACATGGACAAACGGTGCATAATATAATTACGTATTAGCTAATTTGCATAATTACCCAAACAGGTCTAAACATTGGGTATAGCCCGGTGAAAATGTCTTGTTGAATCTTGTTGACATATAACAGTAAACTATTTAATATTAAGGTCTGAATGGAACCCATTTAGGCTACCCATGAACATTAATGCAGGAAGAAGTACTTTAGAAACCAGCCTTTATTAATTATTATGGCAGAGATGGGGTTTGGGGCTGGGTCAGTGGGACTGTTTCTGGGGGATGAGTCTGAGGGAAGAACAGGAGACACGGGTAAGGAGAATGCAGAAGACAAAAGGTAGGTGAAATAAAAAGTGTCTGGATCAAAAAATCTAATTACGTACACAATGCACTCAATGCCCAAACCCCATCACTGCAATAATAATTAATAAAGGCTGGTTTCTAAAGTACTTCTTCCTGTATTAATGTTCATGGGTAGCATAAATGGGTTCCATTCAGACCTTAAGGTCTGTTGTATAGGACTAGATGTTGATATCCCTCTATACATGCATACTTGAGGCACCGATTGGACTCCGTGGGATTGTCAAATGAGTGATGTCACCCTTGGGTTATCAAATGGGCGCCCTCCTTCTTTGGTGTTTCGCTGATAGGCCCACGACACCTCCAGAGGGTTCAGCAGTGAATCCCGGTGTCCCAGGTTCACTCCCTAGGTGCCATCAATTAATTTGAAGGCCCAGACGGAGTCCTTTCTCTTCATCCACAGCTGCTGGCTTCCCTTTTCAGCAGCCCTTGAGAGGTCTTTGACTGCCTGCCGGTGGGCCTTCCCTCGCACTCCCATCTCCCTTAGTAGCCTAGATGTTGAGGTGGCTACGAACCCTCTGCAGCCTACTTCCACTGGGCGTATTTTCGCTTTCCAGCCTTGTTTTTGCACATCGGCTGCAAGTTCAGCGTACATCAGCCTTTTCCTTTCATAAGCCTCCTTCACTGCACCCTCCCAGGGCATGGTGAGCTCGATGATGTAAACAAGCTTGAGTGAGGTTGACCACAGAACAAGGTCTGGTTGCTGATTTGTAGCTGCGATCTCAGCTGGGAAGCAGAGTTTCTTGCCCAAGTCTGCCAGCAGCTTCCAGTCCCGTGCTCTCCCCAGCTGACCAGTGTCTGGTCTTGTGGCGGTGAGGCTGGCTTGACCCTCGCCCTCTCGAACAAATGGTATTAGCTGCCCCCGGGATGATGGAAGAGGAAGGGCATTCACACTTGCCCGTCGACTTTCTAGCACCGCTGCAAGACTCTTTAGCACCTGATTGTGCCGCCAGGTATAACGACCTTGGGTGAGGCTGGTCTTGCATCCCACTAAGATGTGCTTTAGTGTTGCTAGACTGGGACATAGAGGGCACGTGGGGTCTTCGGCGTACCACTGGCTTAGGTTAGCAGGGGAAGGCAGGACATCGTAGGCAGCCTTGATTGTAAAACATGCCCTTGAATGCCTCCATCTCCCACAACTCTTTCCAGGAGATCTTCCTCTTCTCCACTCCTTTCCATGCCATCCCCTGCCCTTGTTTTGCCTGCGCCACAGCTTGGGCGCACCTTCCTGCTTCCTCCTCTCGACGTATCTCCTGGACCACCAGCTTGCGTCTCTGAGATGTAGAGGCCTTGCTCCACGCTGGTGTACTGACCCCGAGGCCTAGACCACTTTCCCCCCCTCCTGCACTCGGCCCACGATGTCCTTGTGTCTGAGTGCTGCCTTTGCCTGCTCAGTAGCAGCCAATGGGGTCCACTTCCTCCCGGTGGCCAGGATGGGGGCCGCTTGGGCTACAAAATGATCACTCGAGTCCAGCAGCATCATCTCCAGTCTGACTTTGACGCACTTGTACTCCTCTGTTAGACTGGAAATGGGCAGTTGTAACATCCCCTTGCCGTAAAGCCCAATTCTGCTGAGGCACCTGGGAAGGCCAAGCCACTTCCTTATATATGAGCTGACCAGTCTCTCCAGCTTCTCCACCTTTGAGAGCGGGACTTCATAAAGAGTTAGCGGCCACAGGAGACCTGGAAGTAGTCCATACTGCATGCAACAGAGCTTGATGTTCTACAGGCCGGTGGCTACCTTCCTCCTGAGCTGCTCTACTTGCTCTTTGTCTTTGTCTAGGCTTTTCACTGGCTTCTCGGAAACCGTTGGAATGGGTTCCTCACCAATGTGAAAGCGGTGGTCTGACAGCTTCCCCTTGATAATAGAGATGCTTCTGGACTTGCTTGGCTTGATTTTCATGCGAGCCCGCTCAATGTTTTCCTGGAGCTTTCTTAGTAGCCGCACAGTGCAAACCTTGGTCGTGGTGAGAGTTGTGAGGTTGTCCATGTAGGCTCTAAGTGGTGGCAGCCTCAGCCCTGGTCTTACTCGCTGTCCGCCAACCGTCCATCGAGAGGCCCGGATGATGACTTCCATGGCCAGGGTGAAGGCCAGTGGGGAGATGGTGCAGCCGGCCATGATTCCCACTTCCAGGTGCTGCCATGCTGTTGTGTATTCTATTGTTGTCAAGCAGAGTTGGACATCCTTGAAGTAGGCCTTGACTAGGGTTGTGAGCGCTACTGGGACCCTGAAGTAGTCAAAGGCTGTCCACAAGAGGTTGTGAGGGACTGAGCCAAAGGCATTCGCGAGATCCAGGAACACCACATGAAGATCTGTTCCCTCCTTTTTGGCGACCTGAATCTGATGCCAGATGACACTGGTGTGTTCTACACAACCAGAGAAGCCTGAGATGCCGGCTTTCTGGATTGACGTGTCAATCAGGTTGTTCCTTTGCAGGTATCCTGTCAGCCTGTGAGCGACTACGCTGAAGAAGATTTTTCCCTCGACGTTTAGCAGACTGATCTGGCGGAACTGCCCGATCTCTGAGGAGTCCTTTTCCTTGGGGATTAGGATCCCTCCAGCTCTCCGTCAGGACGTTGGTATCTCCTTCTTTTGCCACACAACCCTCATCAGTTTCCAGAGGAATCGTAGGACGTCTGGTGCGTTTTTGTAAAGCCTGTATGGGGCTCCGTTGGGACCTGGAGATAATGCGGCCCTTGCTCTGCGCACGGTTTGTTCTACCTCACTCCATCTGGGTAGACTGACATCCAGTTCGTGCTCTGGTGGATTGACTGGTGGCATGTCAGGAGGGAGCGCAACTTCTTCCTGGTGTCGGTCATCTGTGCAGGAATTTTTCAGATATTCTTCCAGGTCGGCCTTTGAAACTCAGAGACTTCCGCTCTTCTCCTTTGTAAAGAGGCTCTTCACAAATTTGAATGGGTCTTTGTAGAAGCGTGATCTTGTTTGCACCTTCCTTCTGCGCTTCCTCAGAAGGTTTTCAGCCCTCCTCAGTGTTACAAGCCTGCTCTGAATCTCTTCCTGTAGCAGGTTTATACCTTCCTTCTCCTCCTCTGTGACCTTCCTCCATTGCTTCTTCAGCTGCCTCCTCTCTTTGACTGGGCGGTCTATTTCTATCTGCCTTCTGGATTTGGTGGGGATTAACGGGGTAGCTCGTTTGCCTTCGATCACTCCAAACCGTTCCACCCCATAGGTATAGATAAGATCACCCATTCTATCCAACTTTTTCATGGTTGTACCTCTGATCCCTTCCAGTATGTTGCAGAGATCAGTGTTGACCTCCTTCAACTGCGTCTTGTCGCAGGCTTTTGGCCATTTGACTAATGGCCTTCGCCCCTGGATCTTCTTCTCTGCTGTTGGTCGTGATGGATTGGGTTCAGGCTGCTCTCCTGTGCCTTGCTCTTCCTCCTCTCGGACAGGGATGTTGATGTCCTGCAGACTGTGGTGTGTGTCCTGCTGCTGAACTTCTGTCGACTGACTCGGCCTGCTTCTCAGAAAGTAGCTGTCGATGCGACTTCCCTGTTGACCCTTCCTTAGGCACCCTTTCTTGCCCTGGTGTATTTAATTTTAATATTAAAGGGACACTTCACCCATTTGCATTAAGCTTTGTATTGTTAGAAACCCAGTCATATATTATAATTATCGTGGATTTTTCCTTTATTTTTCCCTGAGATGGGAGAAATAAGGATTTAAGTGTTTTACTTCCTGCTTTTTATGACGTAAAAATCGTCATTTTGCATCATAAAAAGCAGGAAGTCCCATTTAATTGAAAATTGTGTGGGACCCACTCACGCTACAGACCTATTACAGATCAGTGGGTGGGACTTCACTTGCAGATCACAGAAAGCAATACCAGCCATCTTGTTTGGAAGCTAAGCTAACAAGCGCTGTGGAGATAGGAAGTTACGACAATGACGGAAGAAACTAAACATGATATGGAAGAAGAGGATTGTGAAATTCTGCTGCTCGAATCCGGTTTTCGTGGCTATCTTTACGAGCCGCGATATAGTGAAGAGCAGCTGAGGCTGATCAGGAGGCTGAGGAACAGGAGGCGGCTGCCTGTCGCGGACGAGGAGCCCGGACTGGCTCGAGCTGGGCAGACTGCTGATGCCTGTGCTCTCGCTGTGCGCTACGGACACAGATAGAGTCCGTCTGCTGCAGAGAATTTCAACGATGGCAATTTCTCCTGGAAGAAATCTCTGAATCAGACGAGCACACGGACGTTTGTGTTGTGATCCATCCTAGTTTCGCACCGCATTCTGACTGAACATCCAGGTATCATGCAATAATTCACCATATAAAAAGAAATACAAACGAGGAGTAATTCACTAATGAGTTTGCCAATGTAACGGGGTTCGTTGTTGTGGGAAGAATGAGGCGGGAACCGGCGAACATTTAAACATTTTAATAGTAAAATAAACAAATACAAAACAAAAATATAAGCCAGCAGCCCCTCACCGCTGGCCACACACAACATAAACAAAACACAACATAAAATCAGGCCTGTTCCTCACTCGATCTGCCCTGTCGTCGCTCCTTGTTTTATGCGTCCGCTCCTCGGTGAGAGATGCGAGAGAGACCGGCGCGTCTCACAGGTGTCGTTCATTATCACTCACGCCACCGGCCTCGCGCCATCCTCTCACGTCCCTCGCCCTCGTCCTGCTCGCCACAGCCAACTAACTAGAAATTTTGTGTGAAATGAATTTCTAACTCTGGTAGCAGCTAACGTCTGCCTTGTAGACGGAAGAGTGATTTATCTGATGTTTGCGCTGTTCTGGATTAGTGGGAGTGGCTTGCGGAGCTGTATTTCGACTACATATATGACCCACTTTCAATAAAGATTAATGTTGAAATGGGTGAAGTGTTCCTTTAAATAGTTTACTGTTATATGTCAACGATTCAACAAGACATTTTCACCCAATGTTTAGAACTGTTTGGGTAATTATGTAAATTAGCTAATACATAATTATATTATGCACAGTTTGTCCATGTTAACAAACAATTTCAAAAAACTTGTAATACATTTTTTGTTTGTCTTGATGTAAGTAATCAACTCGGCGATTTTCATGATGATATCTAAGGGTTAAAATTTTTACCCTTTTCACGTGAGAAAAAGAATGAATAGGCGTATGAATGGGATATATTTGGGTCTTTTTCGAAACTTTCCCTTAATGGGATTCTTCGGGGCTTTTTTTTCATAAAATGACTGGACTATATAGGATAACGCCAGCTTGGAACAGCTGGCCAATTGTCGCGAAGAATGCAAATACTGAAAGGCTTGCAAAAATGCATGGGCACGACAATTGCGTCAGAATCACGACTGAACGCTTACACAACTGATCGAACAGTGAACACGCCGGCTAACGGAATGTCTCATTCCCACCTCTCAGGGAACCGAGGTTACAATAGTAACCAGAGATGTTCCCTTTCGAGAGCGGTAACTTCTACATTGTGCCAGCTGACACTGCGGGAACTGTATCCCACCATGAGAGTAGTGAAGATAAGCCCGGAGAAAACGGGGCCAAGCTACACCAGCTACGTAAGAGACAAACAGTCAGCCAATAGCCGTGCTTCTAGGAGTGCTCGCATCTGATAGGCGGAACTAGACCAATGAGACATCAGCTCGGACCCTATCAAAATTTGCATATACAAACGCAATGAAAGTGAAGGCTGCACTGATCCAGGGCAGACACAACATAATAAGTACTCAAGCATGAAAGCAAAACACTATGTCAACGATGGTAGTGGTAACAACTGTATTAAGCTGTATTAAGTGTATATTTTAACATTTATGTTTAATCTCTTTGGCACACAATATAGAACATATAAAAAATATTTTCAGAATAAATTTAGAATAACAGAATAAAAATAAAGATTTCAATGGTAATTGTTTTGCCACCTTGGCTGGTAGGCAAAAAGTTCATTTTGGACCCTGATATTTTGGGTGTGAAAGGCCTACATTATTGTACATTATTCTATTCTATTCATAATTATTCTACATTATGGCACATGCCATTCGGAGAATGGCACATTATGTAATTTTTAACAAAAGCATGAATTTAATTGGAAGTTCACTCACTTGAGGCCAAACTTGACCTTCTTCTTCTCCACCATGAGGTCACAAATGTAGTGTACAGACAAATACTTCAACAGCTTAATGTCAGAGCCCCTAACCTTATCAAACAACTGTGAATCATTCCTGTAGAGTGAGAAAGAAAGAAAGAAAGAAAGAAAGAAAGAAAGAAAGAAAGAAAGAAAGAAAGAAAGAAAGAAAGAAAGAAAGAAAGAAAGAAAGAAAGAAAGAAAGAAAGAAAGAAAGAAAGAAAGAAAGAAAGAAAGAAAGAAAGAAAGAAAGAAAGAAAGAAAGAAAGAAAGAAAGAAAGAAAGAAAGAAAGAAAGAAAGAAAGAAAGAAAGAAAGAAATTAGTCTCACAAAATCAATTAATAATTCGAACATTTGGCTCCTTGTAAGATTGTGTTCCTTGCCAGCTTATCTTACCGAACTGCACAGTCATCCTCCAGAACCTCTTCAGCATCACCCAAGGTGTCATCTGAACCGCCTGAAATAGTTTGAGATTAAACCTAATGCAACCCAACAAGTAATTTTCACAGCAACATCTATACTGCCCCACAGTTTAAGGTCAGTCAATAACTGTAGCTTGAGCAGTTCAGATTAATGGCAGGCAGTCGCGGCCTAATGATTAGAGAGTTAGACTGGATTCTAAAGGATGCAGGTTCTATTCTCAGTACCAGCAGGGAAAAAATGTAGGTGGGGAAGTGAATGAACAGCACTTTCTTTCACCCTCAATACCCACGACTGAGCTGCCC
This sequence comes from Siphateles boraxobius, assembly GCF_051911475.1. Taxonomy (NCBI): domain Eukaryota; kingdom Metazoa; phylum Chordata; class Actinopteri; order Cypriniformes; family Leuciscidae; genus Siphateles; species Siphateles boraxobius. Next base: position 30,395,669 of record NW_027509042.1, read on the forward strand.
TTGAGCAAGCCACCAAACTCCAATTGCTCCCTGGGTGCCCAATCACTACCCACTGTGTGTGTGTGTGTGTGTGTGTGTGTGTGTGTGTGTGTGTGTGTGTGTGTGTGTGTGTGTGTGTGTGTGTGTGTGTGTGTGTGTGTGTGTGTGTGTGTGTGTGTGTGTGTGTGTGTGTGTGTGTGTGTGTGTGTTAGGGCTGCAACTAACGATTATTTTGATAATCGATTAATCGGACGATTATTTTTTCGATTAATCGGATAGAAATTAAATTAGATTTTTTTTTTATTATAACTAAATAAAACCGTAAATCAGGGTATTTATGTGTAAGATTGTACTTTAAAAAGTGCAAAAGCCACACATTGAGTTTTACTAATATCAATATTTGCATTGTTTTTAATGATAATTACTGATGGCAAGTTGACAAACATGCTTATTGTTAAAAAAATGATATCCAACATATTATGTTTTAACACAATTTTTGTTAAAACAAATTTACACAGACATGTTGTTCAGATGTGAATATCTGAACTAAAAACAAACTAAAAACATCCATTTAATTCATTTAATTTTTATTTAAAATTAATTATATATAAGGAATATAAGGATAAAGAATATAATATATATTATATATATAATATATAAAAGAATATAATATAAGGATAAATTGATTAAATAAATATAGAAAGACTGAAAACAATTGTGTGAATGTAGAGCCGCAGTAGATCGCGTTTGAAAAACAATTAAAACTTAGTAGACAAATGCTATAAAAAGAGAACGGAATGGAGGTAACGTTACCCAGCAAGCTAACAGGCTTGAGTAAAGGACAGGAGAAATTATGCATTAGTGCACAAGCATTCGCTGAAAACCACTGAGTACAGTGACTAAAAAACAATATTTTACTGCTGCTGTTATTAACTGCCTTTGTATTTAATGCTTCACTTTGTAAAGACCGTTTTAATTTAACCTATTTCTGCGGTAGCGCTATTTTAATCCATCACTTACGTTGCGAGCGAACTGATTGCGCAACCTGATGCTCGAGACAAAATACAGACATCCCAAGATCCCGGAAGTCCCGGGAGTCTCCCGCATATTGATTGCGGCTCCCTGATGCCCGCGAATTAGTTCAAACTCCCGAAATCTAGAGCGCGCAAGCAAGAGCGCGCATGCGAGACTGCTCCAAACCGTGTAGCGCGCGCGCTCGGCAGGGCGCCTGAGGGAGAGAGACCTTGCGTGTGTGTGCGTACCAGTAAACGCTCCCCGTGACGTAAGCAGACCAACTAATCGATAATGACATTCGTTGACAACGATTTTCATAATCGATTATAATCGATTTTATCGATTAGTTGTTGCAGCCCTAGTGTGTGTGTGTGTGTGTGTGTGTGTGTGTGTGTGTGTGTCCACGGTTTTCACTATGCTGTGTGTGTGTTCAATACTCACTTTTCGTAATATGTTGGGAGAAAATTGTATTTGGATGATCCATGCATTAGTTCTTAAAGTGACAGTAGCCTAAACCCTTAATATTAATATAATATTAATTCAAACAACAAAAGATAAAGAGAAAATCACTCACTGCTCTTGACTAACTTTGGTATTTTGAATAAGGGTTTATACACGGGAGACTATTAACTGTTATTTTACATTTGATTACATTATTCAATTTCTGTAGGTATTTTTTCTTAACTGAATACTACTGTTAAACCTACCTGACAACCTTAAAGGGATTGTTTGCCCAAAAATTAAAATTATCTTCACTTACTCACCCTAGAGTTCCAAACCTGTACAAGTTTATTTCTTCTGTTGAACACATAAGAAGATATTTTAAAGAATGTTGGTAATCAAACAGTTGACGGTAGCCATTCACTTCCATAGTAGGAAATAAATACTATGGAAGTCAATGGGTACTTATCTAAATGGCATTTTAGTCAAAAAACGTTGACAAAAACTAAATCAAGTCCGCTCGTGCGGACGTGTCGATTATAAACAAGGCTTTAGGTGTGAGATCTGTGAGATCTTTAGGTGAGGTTTGAGATCTGTGTTTATGACGCTGAGGAGAGGACGCTGGCGTTGTTTGTTCGCCGCTTCTTCGTCCGAAAATCCTTGTGGCAACAATTGTTGCCATTTAACCAGGCTATACAGTATGTTTATTGACCAGCACTACTACGTCCAGTAAATATAACGAGTGCAAACTTTATGGATGTGTTTGTGCGGATTTCGCCGATTCCAGCTGTTGTCAACTTACCAGTCTGCCTTCGCCCGGAGCTTTTCCTGTGTCTGTGCATCGCCTCCTACCATCGAGAGGATCCTGACCAGGCTGTTGCTGAGGTCTGCGGGATTCTGTTGAGTCTGGCGGCTCTCCTCTGCTCAGCACGGGCGCTGTGGCCGGACACCAGGCCGTTTTCCGCGAGTGGCACAATGTTTAAGTATTCCGTCACCCAACTGAGGAGTTTCAACAACTGCATTGTTCCATCATGCATACCAGTTATTAAACAACTTGGATTGTTTCGCCGGCCGCGCTACACTCACAGGAGCTGCGGCAGAAAGTTTGTTTTCTCCCGGTCTGATCATGGCATTCCATCCCTCTGGTCTGGCGCACACCCTGTCGCACTTCCAACACGTCATCAGGGCGCTACCCTTCCCAGAATAAGTAACGCTGGAGTTTCAACGGCAGCGCTGAGCACGGATCGGGAGGGAAAACGTGGAGTGGATTTCAGTCTACTCCGGCCAATACAGAGACACACTGCTCCATCTACCATCACGATTGAACTGTTCAATGCACAATCCATCACAAATAAATCCTGCCTTATACAGGAACATATTCTGGATAAATGTCGAGATTTGGTGTGCCTTACAGAAACCTGGCACAAACCAGATGTTTTCTCTGTTTTAAATGAGACCTGTCCTCCTGGTTACTGTTACCTACAGAAAGCCCGTAATACAGGGCGCGGCGGCGGTCTGGCTGTCATGCACCGAAGTGATCTGGGCCTGTCCCCCATTACCATGCCTGAGCCATCTTCTTTTGAATACCTCGCTTTTAAGTGCAAGCCTCCTCTCTCCACAACAATATTTCTCATTTATCGGCCACCCAGACCGAACCCGTCTTTCATCCCAGAAATGTCTAACCTTCTGACAACACTCTGTACTATGTCTGCCAATATCATAGTTCTTGGAGATATGAATATCCATGTCAACTCCCCCACCTGTCGTTTTGCAGCGGAATTCCTTCAATTACTGGACTGTTTTAATCTAACTCAACTTGTCGATGTCCCCACTCACACTAGGGGACACACACTCGATCTGGTTATTACAAACTCTGACCATCTCAGCAATCTCCGGGTTTATGATCTGGGCATCTCTGACCACAAGGTCATTTCTATGACGATGTCTTCACCGTCCGCCCTCATCAAGCCTAAGCGCCAAATCTGTTTTAGAAATCTAAAAAACATCAACTCAGATTCATTGGCACCCGACCTTCAACATCTTCTTTCTGTTAACTGCTCACCAGTCATTAACCCTGTGGACTACTACAACAACACCCTCAAGAGCCTCCTAGATATCCACGCACCAGTAAAAACTAGAACAGTGAGCTTCTCCCGAACAGCCCCCTGGTACACCAGTGAGCTACGGAAAATGAAGGCATTTGGGCGGGCCATTGAGCGGAGATATAAAGCCACTGGTCACACTGTCCACCAACAAGCTTTTCGGAAACACCAAAATAAATACTCTAAGTCGCTAATAAAGGCACGGTCATCATTCTACTCTAATATCATCAAAAACAGTCCCGGAAACTCAAAGCAGCTGTTCTCCACCATTAATCATCTTCTAAAACCACAGACCCACTCATTCACGGAAAACACAGAAGAACACTGCAATAACTTACTGGACTTTTTCAAAACTAAAATAGATTCAATCCGCTCTTCCATTCATGGATCCTCAATCCAATCTGCCCCATCTGTACACTCTCAGCTTGCAATCGCCCAGCCCCTGAAATGCTTTCCAGAAATCTCGAATAAGGAGGTAGAGATGATCATCAAAAGGATGAGAGCCACCACCTGTGCCCTGGACCCTTTTCCTACTGCTCTTGTCAAAGCAAACTCCGTTATTCTAAGCCCTCTCATCACCACTGTAATAAGCCAGTCTATCCTGTCCGGCATTGTTCCATCTGCTCTTAAAACCGCCATAATCAGACCTCTTCTGAAAAAACCCACTCTTGCTCCTGATATATTATCAACCTATAGGCCAATTTCAAATCTTCCGTTCATCTCAAAAGTCTTGGAAAAAGTTGTTGCCACTCATCTCCAGGACCACCTCAAAAACAACCACCTATTCGAAAAGTTCCAATCTGGTTTCCGCACAGCTCTTAGCACAGAAACAGCGCTCGTCAGAGTCACAAATGACCTACGAATGGCAGCTGATGCTGGCTCACCTTCCCTTCTCATACTGCTCGACCTGTCCTCTGCTTTCGACACTGTGGACCATGGCATTCTACTCGACCGGCTGCATCAAACCACTGGACTTACTGAAATTGCCCTGGACTGGTTCAATTCATATCTGACGGACAGAAAAGAGTACATTTCGCTTGGAAAATCAAGGTCCCGGGAACACACAGTTACCTGCGGAGTACCTCAGGGGTCGGTTCTTGGCCCCATTCTCTTTATCATTTATATCCTGCCACTCGGACATGTCATCAGCCGCCATGGAGTGTCTTTTCACTGCTATGCTGACGACACACAACTGTACATGAAATCTGATCCACAACCAACTGCAGCACCGCAAACATCATCTCCGTCTCCAACACTCACTGCCTGTCTCGAGGAGATAAAGGTGTGGATGAAACAGAATTTTCTCCAACTAAACAGTTCCAAAACTGAAGCAATTCTCATTGGCACCTCGCACCAAATTCAGTCATCCTCACTTTCCGGTATAACTGTCTCTGGCCAAGACATCCCCCTTTCCAAAACAGTTACCAATCTCGTTGTGAGATTTGATCCACAACTCACCTTTGAAGTCCATATCAAAAATCTCTGTAAGATCTCCTTTCATCATCTCAGAATCATCGCAAAACTCCGTTCTACGCTTACCTTAGCCGATGCTGAGAAACTGGTCCACGCCTTCGTCTCCTCTAAACTGGATTACTGTAACGCTCTTCTCATCGGGATCCCCAACAAGAGTCTGCAAAAGCTGCAGTACGTCCAGAACAGCGCTGCTAGGATCCTGATGAGAGTGCGAAAGTATGAACACATCACTCCCATCCTCCACACACTTCACTGGCTTCCCGTGTCTGCTAGGATCGAATATAAGGTTTCACTTCTCACTCACCAATGCATCTATGGAAACGCACCCCCCTTCCTGAAATAACTACTTACCCCTGTTTCTACAGCACGATCCCTCCGATCACAAAACTCAAACCGCCTTTTAATACCAAAAACTAAACTCTGCACAATGGGCGATCGTGCTTTTTGCTCTGCCGCTCCCCGGATTTGGAATGCCCTCCCGGACCATCTGAGGTCACCACAGACCACCAAGACTTTTAAAAAGGGACTAAAGACATTACTTTTTAGCAGATCTTATGGATTTTAACAATGTCTAGATATTGTTCTTAGAATCAGACCTGTAGCACTTTGAGGTTTTTTCTTAAAACGTAAAGTGCTTTTACAAATAAAATTTATTATTATTATTATTATTAGGTGTATATGACATTCTTCTTTCAGACGAATACAATCATAGTTATATAAAAAAAATGTCCTGGCTCTTCCAAGCTTTATATTGGGAGTGCATGGGTGTATTTCTTTGGAAGTCCATCAAAGCGCATCCATTCATGACTAAAGTGCTCCACGCGTCTCCGGGGGTTAATAAAGGCCTTCTGAAGTGAAGCGATGCGTTCGTGTAAGAAAAATATCCATATTTAAAACTTTATCGACTAAAATAACTAGCTTCCGGCAGACGGCCGTATGCATCGATTTACGGCAAAGGAGTAACCTTTGAACTGACGCACAAACTTTCGTTCGTTTGTCAGAAGAGAACTGTCTCCCTGACTGAGCCTGATTTGTCCCAAGGTTTTTTCTCCATTCTGTCACCTGCAGCAGTTTAGGTTCCTTCCCACTGTCACTTCTAGCTTGCTTAGTTGGAGACACTTAATATACAACAATATTATTGATCAGACTGTACTGACACTGATGTTTGAGAAATGAAAAACTGAGCTGGACAAAGACATAATTAATTGCAGAACTGGTTTATAGATTAAATGAAAAAATTTAATAATTGATGATCTTTACAATGGAATTGAATCAACACTGAACTGACTTCTGCTGAACAACAGCCAAAATGCATAATTTTCCTGTTATCACTGTAAATCTGTATTTTCTAAAGCGCTTTATAAATAAAGGTGGCTTGACTTGCACCATTGTTGGGAAAATGTCTTTGGCAGTTGCACCACAGCTCCTGATATTTTCAGCATCTGTCAACTTTTGACACATCATTTTGATGCTGGTACAGCTTGTTTTGGAAAGAGGAACAAACACAGAGCTGTCTTAATAACTAATAGAGAGTGTGTACCTGAAAAAATGTAGTTGTATCCAGTGCGTCCATAAAGTTCGCCCCAACCTGCTAGTGTGGAGGATCGACACACATGCTACAACAGAGGACAAAAAAATAAGAGTTAAGGTTGCCACAACAAAAAAAGAAACACAAAAAAGAAAAACCCTGGTAAAGGAGGCTTGAAGCTTGTTGTTAGCTCCCAGTAAATTATACCAAGTTAAAGGCTGATAGTCCAGAACTCAACACTTCAGTACTAAAAATCCTGACAGCCAGATTTCACAATAAAACATTAAATCTGTTATTTACACTTTGATTGGTCTACTATCAATATATTCAAATGTCTAAAAGGGGCATGTGATACATGGATAACATAGTTTATTGAAGCAGCATGAACATGAAACATGAAGCAGCAACAGAAAGCATCTGGTGGTCGAAAAAATAATACTATGAGGCAAACTACCCATTTGATTGGAGTGGCAAGATAGTTACCTTTCCATTGTAGAGGATGACAGGACAGACAAATCTCCCTCTACAACGAGCCATCTTACTACGGTTGACCAAATCCTGCAATTTACTGATCTGCACTGTACTCTCAAAGCTGAACAAAAATGAAGAAAAAGAAGAAAAGAACAATTAAAAAAAATATATTACAATACACTGGTGACAGACCAAAATATTGGCTGATAATCTACCATTTGATCAACCAAGAACTTTGCCCACTTGACCAATTAACAAAAATTAAATTTCAACATTATGCCAAAAAAGGTATGGCTTCAGATTTCATTACAGATTTTAGCCTGTATTTAGAGAACATTAGGGGATCAAACATAAAATGTCTTTCCATGAAGTCTTCCCACATTGTTCTTAACTGCAGATATTGCATTACAATTGAGCAGGTAGATAGAGATGTAGTTGCATTAGACAAAGTAGATCAAAATTTCTATATGAATAATTAAAAGGCAATTACAAGGTAGTAACTGATTAATCTAAGTAGTTAGGCTACTTCTGTTTGATCAGCTACGATAAAGTTCCATGTCCATGTTTTAACATTTAAATTAAAAGCATTAAAAACTGGCCACTACAATGGAACTGTAAAATTTCAGATGCAAGATTCTGGTTTAGTGCTAACCAAGCGGCAACATTCTAATCTGAAAAATGAAGCCTACCCGGAAGTGCGAAAAACTGCAATACATCGAAAATCCGCTAGGGGCAGGTCCCAAAAGGGAGCAAAATATCCATAGACCCCCATGTTAAAATGTCCGTTTTCACAGCATAAATTAATGTTTTTACAGGTTGGTCCCATGGACTTTTATTGTATTTTTCGATAGGTTCCGAGTGCCTGACAACTGTGAGGGGGTGAACTCGTTAGTTTAGATCGTATTTAGATATAAAATGTATGACAAATAAGGGCGTGGTTAACTTTGATTGACAGGGTGATTGACAGCTGATAACGGGCTGCACTGAGTGGAATTCCTGAAATTTGGCGTCTCGGCCATGATCTGACACAACACATACCTTCTCTGTATCCTTTCTGAACAAGATTTTCTAAGATGGCGCCACCCATACCCCCCATAAACGGCCTCAAAACCGTTCTTCAGAAAGTCTATGGGTGACGTCACAGACGCTTTGTCCATATTTTTTACAGGCTATGGTGCTAACCTAATTTAGATCTAAATTAGCATTGTTTTGGATGTTCGGTAAGTTTCGTCTCAAAATAGGGAATACGTCATAAGAGCCGACCAATCAGGTTGTGAAGATATTATCTATTTGCCTTGAGGTTTGGTGAAAATTTCTTCGGACACTGCAACAGATAAGGCATTACATCATCCTCTGTGGTGCCTTCTTTAAAAACATGAATTTAAAAAGTAACGAATAATAATTAAATCCAAAACATAGACTTATTTAATATACTCTACTTTCCTGCAATGATGAAAACAGCTTAATTAAAAAAATTGTTAAAATCTTTCGTAAGGAAACAATACTCCCCAATTTGATTTTTTTTTTCTTTAACACTCCACGTAGGGTTTTGCAGTTGCACGGTCTCTTATTAATTGTTTTATTTGTTTTGATGTATTTATCACATAGTCTGTAATGTGATCCTTAACAAGTCCCAGTCAGGTCCCCACTGTCCTTTTAAATAAAAGAGCAAAAAGCTAATAATCAAAACAAAAAAGGATTTAGATATATCTATCATCTATAAACACAAAAGTGTGATTTACATTTAAAAAAATTACAGCATAAAAAAATTAACAGTGAATATTAATTTCTGATATTCGGAACCATTTGTTAAAGCAGAACTCAGCTACTTGGTTGTAAGAAAAGTAATGTCGTCACATAATATGGCATTGATACAATAAAAAGCATTAGAAGTAGTGTTGATGAGCTGTGCATGTCTGTTTGCTGGTTTTAGAACTTAGTCAGGGTAGACGCCACACTGAATTTCATGTGCATGAAAACAAGGCAGTGAGTGATATACGTAAGGGGGTCACATATGGCGTTTCGATCGGCTATTTAATATGACTTTGCAACATGCACTAGTCTCAATGAACGTGTCTGCATCTGCCAATTATTTTTTTTTTTAATTATTATTATTTTTAAATTGAACAAAGATCACAGGAGACACATGTAATCACACACAAGAAAATAGGATAAGGAACTCGAGGTAGAGCAAGGCAAGAAAGTACATTTTCAAACAAGATACAATAAGAAAACTACTAAAAAAAATTCATGAAACATTTAAAGCATTAGAAATTAAACATACATGATTAAAAATAAATTTCACTTTTTTTTCCATCTTCAGGAAATCAGGAGATAACATAATGAAACCATTTTTTTTTAACAACAAAGCAGTTTTAGTGGCTTTCTTGTTAGCTGACTGTGGCGAACAGGACGAGGCCGAGAGACGTGAGAGAAAGGTGCGAGGCCGGTGGTGCGAGTGTTAATGAGCTACACCTGTGAGGCACACCGGTCTCGCATCTCTCAAGGAGGAGCGGAAGTATAAAGGAGGAGCGACGACGTTGATGATCGAGAGAGGAACAGGCCTGCGTTTTATTTGCGTTTGGTTTTTGTTTTGTGTAGCCAGCAGTCGTCCGCGAGGGGCTGCTGGCAGACTTTTGGTTTTTGTATTTGTGTTTTATTTTGGTAGACAGCAGTCGTCCGCGAGGGGCTGCTGGCAGTTCTTTTTGTTTTATTTGAAAATTAAAATTATTTGAATGTCTGCTGGTTCCCGCCTCCTTCTTCCCTGAATCATAAACTTTGTTACACTGATTAACAAAGAGAGTCATAGAATAACTTTAAATGAACACAGAAAAGCCTAAAATTGGGCTTAGAATTAGTGACTACATTTATGGAGATGAAACTGTCCACATAGAGTTAGAAGTTTTAATCTGTCGTCCATCTCTTTTGACCCAAGTCCCAAATCAAAAAATTGAGTCCCAAATCAAAAACAGTACATTCTTTATTTGAAAAATAAAAAGTTTGTTGCAAGCAGAGAAAATAAAAACACAGCAGCAGGTTTATTAAATGCACGGAATTAGGGCTGGGCGGTATATCGAGTTTGTACAATATATCGATATTTTTTATCCCCACGATATGGAATGAGGTAATACCGTTTATATCGATACAGTAGTTTGATACGAGCACATCTGAAAAATAGCGGAGGACGCAGTGTGAGCTCCTGCAGTGAAAGTAGCCTACATGGTAGCCTACAATTTGTCCTAAACATGACACAAGCTTATATTAAGCGCTTTAAAATAACTGGTAAGATATAGTTAACAAGTTTAAAGCAGCTTGCCCTGTCAGATGCTGTTGCTGACTGACAGATAAATACTTGCGCTGTTTAATGCGTTTGAGACGTGGTGCTTTCCTCAGTGCTTAACTTACATTTCACAGGTATATTCTCCATCTGTAAATGTTAGAAAATCAAACAAATATGTCCATTTCACTGTCAGGAGAGGACGAGCTTCAGCAAGTGAATCTCCGCTAAAATTCAAGCTTCCGTTATTGAGCGCCGCCGCGCGCATGTGTGCCAAACAGACGAGCACAATAGAACAGTAGCGCAATAATTCTGACTAAAATATACATAGGCTATTGCTAAAATATTTGTTGTTGGAGACAATAAATGTGCCATATGTGGAATTTTAAACCTACAAGTATATTTTTATGAAAGTATCCATTATAATGGGGTAATCAAATGCAGGCTAATATAATTAGTTTGTGCTTTTGTTTTTATTTTTTATTTTTTATTTAGCCTTTAGTCATTTTAAAAACAAAATAATTATATATGTTTTTAGTTTGTAATGTTACAATGTAATAATAATGCATAAGTCTTATATAGCGCTTTCCAAGGAACTCAAAGACGCTTTACAAATGAAACAAACAAAAAATGATGAGAGTGTTATTATAGGTTGTAGGCAAGCTGAAACAGGTGGGTTTTGAGCAGTTTTTTGTAGGTGGTCAGTGAATCTGAGTTTCTAATGTGGATAGGGAGTGAGTTCCAAAGGGTGGGGGCAGCGATGGCGAATGCTCGATCCCCCAAAGTTCGGTGCATTGATTTGGTGATGGGTTTGAGAAGGCCCAAGTCGGCAGAGCGGAGGCGTCGGGAGGGGCGGTGATGCTGTAAGAGGTTTGTGAGATATGGAGGTGCCAAGTTATTGAGGGCTTTGTAAGTGATGAGCAGAACTTTGTAATGGATGCGCTGTTGTACAGGGAGCCAATGAAGCTGTTGAAGAACAGGGGTGATGTGGTCTCTGGAGCTAGTGTGGGTGAGGAGGCGAGCAGCGGAATTTTGAACGTATTGCAGTTTTTTTATATCAGAGGATGGGAGGCCATATAGGAGACTATTGCAGTAGTCGAGTCTTGATGCAATGAATGTATGGATGAGAGTTTCTGCAGCAGATATGGAGAGGATAGGGCGTAGACGAGCAATATTTCGTAGGTGGAAAAAGGCAGTTTTGGTGATATGACGGATATGGGGCTTAAATGTGAGTGTGGGGTCAAAAATGAAACCAAGATTTCGGATCTGGGGAGAGGTGGTAACTGTATGGCCATCGATGGAGAGAGTGAAGTCTTCGGAGGAGGGGAGGAGAAATTTGGGACCGATGACGATAATTTCCGATTTATTGTAATTGAGTTTTAGGAAGTTGGCGTTCATCCAGGATTTTATTGCAGAGAGGCAGGTTGTGATGGTTGATACTGTGGCAGAAGTGATGGATTTGGTGCTGAGGTATAGTTGTGTGTCGTCAGCATAACTATGGAATTTTAATCCATGATTATGAATGATAAGTCCAAGGGGAAGCATATACAGGATAAACAGAAGGGGACCTAACACCGAGCTGACTGATAGAGAGGGGAGAATTATGTGAAATGGAAAGGATGAGGTAGATTGGTGATCTATACTAGGAGAAATGTTCACAGAGAGTTCTTGGTGAATGCTGTCAATTTTGTATTTAAAGAAGTCGATGAAATTATTGCATTTGTCCATGGTGAATGAATGAGTGATTTTGTCAATGGGTTTGAGAAATTTATTAACTGTGGCAAACAGAGTCAGAGATCCAGTTGGTGGATCGAGAGTGAATGATCCCAGAATAAAAAGCTGTTCGGGCTGATGTGAGCGCTGATCTATAATGATGGCTGTGATCCTTGTAGGCTTGAAGGTGTACAGTGAGTCCAGTTTTCTTATGTAGGCGTTCCAGTTGTCTGCGCTCTTTTTTGAGTTTGTGCAGTTCAGGAGTGAACCAGGGAGCAAAGTGGGCAAATGTAACTATTGCAGTTTTTACTGGTGCGAGAGTATTTAGGCTCGATGTGAGTGTGCGGTTGTAGTGAACTAGTAGGTCAGCGGTGGTTGAATTTTCAGGGATGCTGGATATGGAAATTGTGTTTGCAATATGGGAGGAAAAAGAGGTGAGACAGAGGGACTTTAGATTTCGGTAAGATATGGTGCGTGTCTGGTTGAAGTAAGGGCTGGGGATTTTGAGGTGAAATGTTATGGCGAGATGATCAGATATGGCCAGATCTGTGTGTGTGAGAGTGTCAATATTAAGTCCAGTAGAGCAGACCAAGTCCAAAGTGTGTCCACGGGTGTGGGTGGGGAAATTGACATGTTGTATGAAGTTAAAACTGTGTATGATGTCCAAGAAATCCGTGGCGGGTTTGGAGGTGGAAGAATCGATATGGAAATTGAAGTCACCTACAAGTAATATGGTTAATGAAGTTGTACAGAGTTGAGTTATAAATTCTGAAAAATCTGACAGGAAGGAAGGATTGGGTTTGGGAGGGCGATAAATTGTTGAAATAGTCAGAGGAGTGGGGCCTAAGAGCTCAAATGAGAGGTGTTCAAAAGAGGGAACAGATGGGATGGGGAGAGGGCGAAGCTTGAGGGTTTGTCTATAGATGACAGCAATACCACCGCCCCTGCCTTCAGGACGAGGTTGGTCCATGTATGAGAATCCAGTGGGGGTGGCTTGGTTGAGGGAAAAGTAATCGTGGGGTGTTTGCCAGGTTTCAGTTAAACAGATTAATTCTAATTGTGAGTCCAGGATGAATTCGTTGAGAATGATGCTTTTGTTGTTAAGGGATCTTATGTTCAGTAGTCCAAACTTGAGAGACTTTTGTTTTGAAGGGGATGATACAGAAACGGGAACTGACCGGAGGTTGAAATGGTTCACGTGACGTTGGCTCTGATGACGCTGTGCGTTGCTGTTTCGGTGCCAGGACGCGGAAGAGAAGCAATGAGGGAGTGTTGCGCCGAAGCTTTCATTCCCGGTGGATATGTGTATTAAGTTTCTACGGGAGCCTCTGTGGATGTAACGGTGTCGTTGAAGTAATCCGAAGGTTTTTATTTCAGCGATGAGTTCCGGAGTAGCCGATGGATAACAGTTTAGCTGGAGTAGCTGTTTAGCTGAGTACCAGAAAACCATGAAGTTGTTAGTGGAGTTTTGCAACCAAGGAGGCAGGATGGAGAGCAGAAAAATAACTAGGACCAGGTACTGCATCGCCAGGAGGAAAGATTGAGTCGTCTTGGGAGAAGTTAGCGTAGCCGCCCGAAAGCGCGGGTGTTAACCCGATCGATCCAGCGGCGTTGCCAACTATACAATCCGTAGTCCCAAAATGCTGCCGAACCAAACTGGGTCGGGTCCTTCGGTAGCGGAGACGTGCAGGCGAAAAGGTCCAGGTAAGTGCTGAGGCAGTTTTGAATCAATAAGTAGTTTTGATTTGATTTCCCCGGAGGGAGAAGCGGCAGCCAAGAAACGCGCCAGCGTCCTCTCCCAGCCGAGTTTTAATGTGATTTTAACCACCTTTTTGCACATAATAGCCTACATTACATTCACTATATTTGTTTCCATATCCTTCAATATCAACATTGTTTGGATATCATTGAGCAGGTTGTGAAATAATTTTTTAAAAATAAATACAGATTTTCTTTATCCAAATAGAAAAACGTAGAAAGTACCGAGATATATATCGTATATCGCCATTTAACCAAAAAATACCGAGATATGATTTTTTGGCCATATCGCCCAGCCCTACACGGAATATACTGTTACACATCCGTTTAACGTTTATGTTCACTTAAAGCAGGTTTTATCAAAAGTTTAGAGTGAGATTTAGGGGATGAGCCACACAAATATTTGCAGCAGCGGTCCCTCGACCCAACCAAATTCGCTTCAATTTTTGCTAGCAGTTCAATTTTGCCTATTGTTCATAATTGACCAGCACAAATGGAAATTATAACAATTGTTAAATCTGATAAAAAGACAAATTCATCCAAATAAAATAAATAGTTACATTTAAAAAATACAAATTTATTGAAAAATAAAAATAAATTTGACCCCAAACAAGCCAGCTGAACATCAGTGCTCAATGTAACATTGTGTCATAACAACTTGGCCTGAGCATGTATAACCGGTCACCTTTACAGGGGTCATCGGATGCCCATTTTCCACAAGTTGGTATGATTCTTTTGGGTCTTCATGTAAAGTTTGTAACATACTTTGGTTAAAATTTTTCAATCGTTGTGTAAAACAACACCCTTTTTACCTCTTCAAAAACAGCTCTATTCACAGTGACCCGTTTCGGTGCATGTCTCTTTAAATGATAATGAGCAACAACCTTTTGGCTTTTTGAGGATTAAAAAAAACGTGAATGGATTTTTTTCATTGCATGGTGATAGTGTCCACACACTGCAAAGACACATTTATTTGCAAATACCATATAAAAGTGTATTTTGCATCCGATGACCCCTTTAAAAGCAGTTGGAGAGTTTTTGAAGGCATCAAAAATAATTTAGCACGAATTTGGCTGTACTCCTTAACATCAGCTCTCACTGTCTTTGATCACAGGCAAGAGATATCGTCCAGGAATCGTAAAATCAAAATGCTAAAAAAAATTTTTTAAATAAATGAAGATGTCCGCAAACCGCATTCATCAGATCGTGCTCTTTCAACTTCCACTCCGTCTGTGCGCGTGTTGTCTAGTAACGAACGTGCTTGCAGTGGGAACACATAATTTACCCGGAAACAACTAATTCTAATTTCTGATTGGCTGGTAGCTAGCATTTAACTCTGTATAACTCGTCGAGACAGATGCTATGAACTTGGCAGAGAAATTCCCCCCGTTTGCCTGCGCCTCGTCCATTAATTGTATAGCGGGACAAGTTCCCTTACTCCTCAGGGTGAGAAATACAAGGTGTGGCGTGTGAGCGTGTGAACGGGTTGAAATGCGTGTGTCTCACGCCCAATGCGTGAGACTTGAGAGCCCTGCTTAAAGACATAACCAACTACATTTACTAGGATACTCGCAAATATGCTTTTTTTACACAATTTTTTGTGAATTCATCAGTTCAAGCACAAGGCGGCAGGAAAGAATTCAATACAGTATACAAAATAAACTTCTTGTCTGTAAATGTCCTGTAATAATGTTGGGAACCACTCATTATACATAAATTATGTACCAGTTCAAGTTTTTACTTGCATATATGATTTAGTTTTAATCCAAATAACGCATGTGTGCTGAGTGAGTGATCAGCAATCACCATGAGTTACATTTACATTTTACATTTATGCATTTGGCAGATGCTTTTATCCAAAGCAATTTACATTGCATTTCAAGGTACAAATTTCCATTCTTATAAGTTCTTGCTTTCCCTGGGAATCGAACCATGGCGCTGCAAGCATAGCATATTGACATAGGCCTATACGACCAAACTACAAACTTCCCAGCGATGTCTGTGAAAAAGGGATGTGCTTGACAAACTTGTGAATATACTCAGAGTTTCGCTAATCAGCTCACGCAGAGCATCTTTGGGCATAAATATTTAATTTGTTTTACATTCTATTAATTCAATACTTCATTGACATCCTTCTCTGATATATCTATTCTGCTCTTTGTTTGCTCTGTTGTTGGTGTTTCTGTCACAAGCACTGTGTAATGTGCATGCTGCGTGGTATCAGAGCATTTTATAGTACGAGTACCTGAGCGCAGTATTGGGCGTGATATCGATACTGGTTTCGGTATCGGTGCATCCCTATATAAAATGTTTTTTGCTGAAATTCACTTTTCCCCAATATTACTACTATGTCTACTGTGCGTCTTCAGTAGACTAACAGAGATGGTGATTTTATTACCTCTCTTTATTATTGTCTGAAGATTCATATTCCAGAAACACGATCTTCCGTGGGTAGTGACCACACACCTCCCCATTGGTGTTGTGGATGATGCTATACTTGTAGTCCCGGTCAAACAGCTCCAGATAGCGCTTCTCTATTCTTTCTATCTGAAAATACATATAGAATACATAAAGCTTTTAAATGCTTTTTAAAAACTTTTCACACAGCAAAAAATTATGTTATCAGAAGAAGCAAGTTCAAACACTCTAATTTTAGAAAGAAAATAAACCCTAAGTATTTTACTTTTTTGAATGATGTAATTTAATCATAAGTTAGCAGCAAAAAATAATTGGTAAATAAAATGAGATTCAGTCCTCTTAATAAGTCCTATTATATACTTGTGTTTGTATTGTACTGTATATTTGCATTTCCTTAAATTGTGACTTCTTCTCATCACTCATTTACACGGATGTTACACCTTTGTAAAGCATTCACACTGATTTTGGCCGTTAGGGCCATATGAGTGTCCGTGTCAGTGCAAATTAATTTCAGAGAGCCGGGGTTCCATTTATTTATTGCTTGGCTTCTGAATTGAACTGTAGCCTGAACCTATTAACTAAACTTAAACTGAAGTGATTCTTTAACAGTTCTGGGTAAAACAGGGTAACTTTGGAATGAAAACCCAAGAGTGGCATCATTCTACATTCTACCCAAAATCCATAAGTGTACTGAGAACCCTGCAGGGGGACCTGTTATCTCAGGTAATGAATGAAAGTCTCACTGATCCAGTCTCTAAGTACATTGACTATTTTATTAAACCTTGTTTGCCTTCACTTCCAGCATTTGTCCAAGACACCACAGATGTTCTGAATAAGATCACACAACTACAAGACATAGGCTCTGAGATCTAGTCACTATGGATGTAGAAGCGTTGTACACTAACATTGAACATACGCAGGGTCTGGCAGCTCTGACTCATTTTTTAAGTAGGAGACCTGAGTCGGAAATGCCACCCACTGATTTTGTTTACTGTCATTAACTGAATGGACATTGAATAATAATATCTTCATCTTCCAGGATAAGACTTTCAAACAGATTAAAGGTTGTTCAATGGGGGCCTGTTACAGCCCATCATATGCAGGTCTATTTCTGGGAAAATGGGAAGAAGATTTTGTCTCTATTTCTGGGAAAATGGGAAGAAAATTTTGTCTTAAACCAGGAAAGGAATGCCTACTTCAAATATATTGTCTGGTGGGGAAGTTTCATTGATGATGTTTGAAGGATTTGAAGGAGTTCCCTTTATTGAATAACATTAATCCCAACATTTAACTATCTTTGGAATATAGTAAAGATTGTATTAATTTCCTTGATCTAACTAGGGCCTATCTTTAAAGACAATCATGGTCTACAGACTTCACACTTCAGAAAACCGACTGACAGGAACACCATTCTGCATGTTAAGTGGTTGAAGGAAAATGTTCCTTATGGGTAATTCTAGAGTCAGGAGAATTTGTGACCAAGACAATTCATTTGTAAAGCAAAAGATTTGACGTCACATTTTAAGGAACGGGGTTATAAAAGCACAACTCTCCAAAAAGCATATATCAGGGCCAAATTTGTAAATAGGGCATCACTTCTACAAAGAAACCCACCCAAGCCAACAAAAGACAGACCCATTTTTGTCACGTATGTACATTTGTTTACGCATAGTACAGAGGAAGAACAAATTAAGAGAATAATAAGAAAAAATGGGGGTATTATTGAAAGTGATGATGTGCTTGGCCAGCTGTTTCCTGAGCCACCTCTGGTCACTTTCAGGAGATGTCCTGCAATTCGAGACAAACTGGTCTGGAGCCATTTGAAATCAGAAGGCCAACAAACTTGGTTGGGATCTAAGCTCAAAGGGTCTTACAAATGGCAACACTGTAATCATTGTACAAATGTATTATCGACTAAAACCTTTGGTGATGTTGTAGGCCTATCCCAAAAACAATTTACCATTAACCATTTCATAAGCTGTAAAACTGTATTTGTTCTAGACTGGAATGCCCTGAATACAAAATGTTTAATATAGGATGAACAAAGAGCTGTTACAGGACAGATTGGCTGAACATAAATATGCAATCTGCACGGGCAACATGAACTATCCTATGGCGAAGCACTACAGGGAACACCATAATAGTGACCCATCTACAGTACAGGCCTGTGAGATTGACCATATACCACTGTCACTAAGGAAAGGGGACAGACAAAAACTAAGCCAGAGAGAAAGTTTCTGGATTGACAAACTACAGGCTACTAGATACCAGGCCTAAAAGAAGAACTTGATTTTAGTATTTTCCTGTAAACCACACCCTTTATTTTAGACATGCAGGACAGGAATTGGCTTGTGACAGGAATTGGCCGATTTTCACGAGATCGGCCATGATCGGCGACCGGCCGGTCAGTCTGACATATTCCGATTTTATGCCGGTCAAATGCATTCGGGCGCCACGTGATTAACATCGCGCAACAACATCAGCATCCCACGTGCACGCGGAACGCACAAGTAGGAAACCTCCCGAATAACGGACGTTTCACACCGTAAGCGTGAGCAGCGCATTTATTTTCCGCCGTACATGTTAATCAATGAGTGCATTCAGATTCACACCACGAGAAGGAGCAGCGCGTGATCAACGGTGAAGCGGGTTTCGGCGCAGTCTATTTTTGCTGCGCTGCTCGCGCTCAATTTAAGTGAAAGCACACTTTTGATGGACAAAGTAAATATGATTTCACACAAAAAGTGCCCAAAATGCACAGAATTTGCATGTCTGGTATGTTTTAACAGAACTGTTTGCGAAATAAAACTTGCCATTGATGTAACGTTACAAGTGATTGCAATAGGCCTGTGTGTGTGTGGGTGTGTTTTGAGAAATATCTTTATACTTCAATCAAGGCTATATTTATTTTATTTTTATTTTTATTTGCTATTTATATATTATTGCCATTACCTGTTTTCATTCAGAAGTTGAAGTAAATATATCACTTTTTTTTAGTTGAATATTGGAAGTCAAAATGGTTCTTCCATACCATAACACTGCACTTAGGCCCCGTCCACACTACTGCGTTTTCGTTTAAAAACGGAGAATTAAAACGAAAACGATCTCCGTCCACACCAGCGTTTTAGCTGCGTATTAGAATAGAGATTGCTAATGTGATGTCATCGTGACGTTTTACCAGTGGTGAACGCAAAGCATTTTGGGAATCCGCGGCACAAACAGAAGGCGCCAGATTTGATTGCATGGAGGGAAGAACGCAGTGTTCAAGATGCCGTCTACCTGCTGTGTTATAAATTGCAATAGTCCTTCTTGCACAGTTTTGAAAACGAACGCTAAGTGTTGTTTTAAGGACATGTTTGTGTATGCTCGTAGACAGCCACTCTGAAGCGGTCAGAGGCGATTCTAAAAGATTCAAAAAGTCGAGACAGGACCTATCCTCAAAATTATACCCACCACTTTAACTTAGTTCATCCAAAACAAACTAGAAAATAGACTCAAAGTGCTAAATACCTGAATTATCCTTTAAGAACGGATCAATATATTTGTTTTCCTTAATTTTAATGAACCCTAACTTTATTCTCATCTGAATGGTAAATAATTGATTTTCGTATAAAATTATTCTACCATTAAAAACACATTTGATTTTTTTAATCAATGTAGAATATGTAACTGCTCTGAAGAAAATAAATGAAAACCAATGCGATATGATTAATGTCCAAAAGATGTAACCCACAGACTGTTTTGAAATGGGGTTGGATAAATATGTTGCTTTTAAAACTGTGTGTGTTTGGTTGGGTGACAGTTGTAGGTTACAGTTTGACAAGAGTTTAGAGTGTGACAAAAGCACAATGTTGTGTTTTATTGCGAGTGTAAGTTACACAAATATTAGTAAACACTTTGCAGTTTGAATGATAACCTCTATGAACAAAATGACGGAGTATGTTTTTTTTATGTTTCCAACTTCCACTGTTCGACCGCGCCTCTCTCTCTCTCTCTCTCTCTCTCTCTCTCTCTCTCTCTCTCTCTCTCTCTCTCTCTCTCACACACACACACACACACACACAGTTCGATTGCGTCTCTCTTGACATGAATTTTGACTGCATGCAGATAGATGAGAGAGAGCGAGGAGTGTGGTGCTTAAAACATTACATTTGAACGGACGACAGTTTTCTGGTATGGTCCGACAATGTTTTCTTTAGCCCGCTGCATTTTGTAGGATTAGCCTATATTCTGTTTTTCACGCTATTTTTTTTTTCATGCCAGAACACTAGCCTGCTATGCCAGCCCATGTAATCGGGCCAAACATACCCATAATTCTTTGCGTTCTGATGACGTTGCCGCCCAGTTGGTCACATGTCTTAGCGATCTCTATTGATCTCCGTCCACATTTAAACGACTGAAAACTCGGAACACGTGACCATTCTCCAACACTGTGCATGCGCGTGCCGGTGTAAACAGGAAACGGATGGACTATTCCTCAGATTTGATGAGGAAGCAAGTAACGTTAGCTACCTCTGCAAAGATTAGAAAATGTCGAAGACCAGAGATTTCTTTTCATGGACCGCCGCTGCACACGGGAATTGTCATAGATCGCTCGAATAATAGTTTGCCTCCGGCGCATGTAGGCAGTTATAGCATTGTAAAATGCAGAATTTGCTTGCACAACAGCTGCTAACAAAGACATCAAAGTCAGTAACGCTTGTAATTCGTTATCCATGTTGCACTCACTGGGTGCTTCTCATTTCTTATTTGTGCATCCTCGTTTCCTTTCCTCGCTTCCTTTCCTAGCGCCTCAGCTCCTCCCCCTGTAGGTTGTGAGGGAAGGACGCAAGGAGAGAAAGTGAGGACGGAGGAATCGAATGAAAGTTTTTTTTTATACATTGGAATACTTGATCACTCGAGCGTCACTTCACAGCGTCATCAGCAGCGCTCAAAGGATCTGCCCTTATGTTGTTGAAGTTTGTTTATTTAAGAAATGCATAATGAATAATAATAAAACAAGATACCCTGTTGAAATATGGGAGATGTGTAGTTTATATAAACAGCAAGGGTAACTTATAAATTCAAATTATTTGGACCGAAATGAAGGGGGAGGAGAATAGGTGCGTCACGTTTAGTCAATAAAACTCTTCCGCATAGGATACACCTGTGTATCCTCGCTCATGACTCCTCTGAAAGCCTCCTCACTCCTCGATCCTCGACTCCTCGCGGTGCACTTAGAGAATTGAGATGTCCTTCAAGATGGCTGTGCTTGATTGGTTTCCGGGTCATAGGATGGAGGACAGAGGAGCGAGGAGACGAGGAGGGATATTGAGAAGCACCCACTAACATCAGCTACGTAGTCCAGGATGTTTTTGTTTGTTTTCTTCCGGTGACGGGACATGTGATGGGTGGCTGACGAATCAGGGAAGGATACGTCATGGGTGATGACACCCAGTCATAGAGCTGAGCGTGACCTTCTACATCATCGTTTCTAAACTCCTCCGTTTTGTCCCGTCTACACTAAAACGCCCTCCGGAGATTCAAAACGAAAAACGGAGCTGCAGCGTTTCTAAACTTCTCCGTTTTGGGTCTTCGTTTTTCCCGTTTTAGTGTGGACGGGAGGTGCAAACGTAGCAAAAGGTCTCCGTTTTTAAACGAAAACGCAGTAGTGTGGACGGGGCCTTAGATATGTGTGAATTTCCCACACCAGGAGTAATAATTTATAATTCTAATTTATTTTATTTGTACAAAAAATGTTCTATGTAAAATGTTCTATTAAAGAAAAGATAGAAAATAAATATTTGTGTTTGCTGCAAAGTGGTTAGAAACAATGAAATCGGAATCGTATAAAATCGGTATCGGCAGGCCAAACTCATGAAAAATCGGAATCGGCCAAGAAAATTGTAATCGGTGCATCTCTACTTTATTTCTATTTTTACTTTATATGTATTGTAGTGATGCATGCATTGTATGTAACCTTGGTGTGTAGTTACGAACATTTTGTTCTATAAAGTACAAAAGAGGACATCTAGTGGTCTTTCTATAATACTACAACTCTGAACCGGCTTCTGCCAAATGGAGGCTTCTGATTGGTTGTTTGAAAGCTTATAAGAAAGTCTCTCCCTTTTTGAATACGGTCGACTCCCTGACGAAGGCTTGTATGATGAAACGCATCAGAGTGTTTTTTTTAAGTTTTAAGATGACCAAGCCATAACAATAAAGGCTTGTTAATCTTCCTAATGAGAGTGCCTTGGAGTTTCCTGAATTTTTGTTACAGGGTAACTTAGGTGTCAATTATGAAATGCTGATGCTATGAGAATACTTTCAATAAGACAAGCTGACTATGTTACAATGGAATATTTAACTGTGTTTAAAAGTATGATAATGAAGTTGTTCAATATGGCTTGGCCATCTTTATTTAGCAATTATCAATGCTAAAACTCAACATATTTACATTTGCAGAAAAGCATTAGGCCACAATGTATGAGGACGGTTATGTCATTTTGACAGAACATTCATTATTTCCCTGGACTTAAAATCTCAAAACATGCACAGGTTTGAAACGACACCAAATATTTACCTAACATTCCATTAAATTAAATTCACATTTATTTGTACGTATAGCGCTTTCACACAAGCATATCATTTCAAAGCAGCTTTACAGAAAATACAGAAAGACAGAAACAATGAGCTCATTTAAGTAATGAATACATGTTGTTAACAACATGTTCCACAACACTGAGCCATGATGCTCATGTGGGAAATACTATGGAATTATTTTTGTCTAAAAAAAAAATGAACGTAACTTTATAAAACTGAACATAACTTTTTCAAAAACTATCAAAAATATGCCATTACAAAAGAAGAAAAACACGATGAAAATGAAAAAAATGAACTCAGTCGCACAAATTTAACAGGCTCTTCAAATATGCTTCATTCTTTGTTAATGTTTTTCAAAGATTCGTTATTGCACATCGTGGATTCTGAATGCAATGCCACAGACTTCGCTTACTCTTCGCAGTTTTTCGTTTGGTGTTTTGAGACAAACCCCTTGTGGGGGTGGGCTTAACAGTGACCTACTCTGATTGGATAGGGCGCTTTTGATGGAAAGGTGCTCTCTGACTTGGAAGTACAGACGTCACTCAGTGGCGCGCATATTTGAAAGCTCTCGCAGTGATTTGTATGCAATACATCGTGCTTTTTATTACTAAATATGTAAATAATACTTTACCTTCGATCGTCTCAGTCTGTAAAGATGAGCTCTCAGGAGAGACACGGAGCGGCATCATCTTCCTCCGACGCTTGTCCTTCAAGGCAGCTTGCAGTAGTTCGTATTACTGAATTAACCAATAATATCGATACAAGTTTTATTCATGTAAGCCTACAGTGTGCAACAGTTCTGGCTTTATTTTAAGTCCAAACCTTCTTCCATGAAATATTTCCCACAAATGTGTTCCATTTTGTAGCAACAAGAGGAGTGGAAACACAATCATTGAGAAAGAGAAAACGAATATCTCTATTATTATTTTTTTTTATGTAGATTTAAAACATATTCTGCCTAGTGCCTACATAGGCTACGTGTCTGCCGGGTCTGGGAGAGGCAATTCAGAACTTGTCAAAAAAACTATTATGGCCCTTAAATAGCATAATGACACCATTAGGGATAGCACCAAATACAGTGGCAAACTGTTTTGGAGTAACATTAATATTATAATGAGAGATAAATTCTTGATAAGTAAATAAGTAACCATCCTGATTAAATAATTGTCTAACCCGATTGATCCCAATCACCGCGAGAGCTTTCCAATATGCGCGCCACTGAGTGACGTCTGTACTTCCAAGTCAGAGAGCACCTGTCCTTCAAAAGCGCCCTATCCAATCAGAGTAGGTTACTGTTAAGCCCCACCCCTACGAGAGGTTTGTCTCAAAACAGCAAACGAAAAACTGCGAAGCGTAAGCGAAATCTGTGGCAATGCATTCAGAATCCACGATGTGCGAAAATGAATCTTTGAAAAACATTAACAAAGAAGAAACCTGTTAAATTTGTGCGACTGAGTTCATTTTTTTCATTTTCATTGTTTTTTTCTTCTTTTGTAATGGCATTTTTTTGATAGTTTCTGAAAAAGTTACGTCAGTTTTATAAAGTTACGTTCAGTTTTATAAAGTTACGTTCATTTTTTTTGAGACAAAAATAATTCCATACAATACAAGGTTGAAAATGTGTCCTGCATTTAAAGATAGGGTACTAGGCAATTTCAGATAGGCTCGCAATAGAGTAGCTTACTAGCTTTAAAAGCATAAGATCCCACCCTTCCTTCAGAGCGCTCTCCAAAGCCATGCCTCCTCCAAAACACATGAACGCAAAGTCTGCAAAGCGTCACGAGAAGGCATTAAATTGCCTCATTTCACACAGCATATATAGTCATGGTCAGAATTAATGGCACCCCTGGTAAATATGATCAAAACTGGCTGTAAAAAATAAATCTGCATTGTTTATCCTTTTGCAGGGGGGGGGGGGGGCAATCACGTTATTAAATAAATGTTTTTCTCCAAAACACGTTGGCTACAATTATGGGCACCCCATATAATTTTTTTACGAGTAAAATATGTCTGAAGTATATTCCCATTAATATTTACATTTTTTAGCACACCAGGGTGACTAGGAACATGACATTGTCCAGCCATGACTTCTTGTTTCACAGGAGTTTAAATATGAGGAAACACAAATGCCAAATCCCCTTAATCATTCATCACAATGAGTAAAACCAAAGAAAATAGTTCTGATGTGCATTAAAAGAATGGCTATAAGAAAATAGCTAAAGAATTGAAAATCCCCATTTTGACCATCAGGGCAATAATTAAGACGTTCCAATCAACTAAAGATGTTATGAATCTGCCAGGAAGAGGACGTGTGTCTATATTGCCTTAATGCACAGTGAGGAGGAGAGTTTGAGTGGCCAACAACTCTTCAAGGATCACAGATGGAGAATTGCAGAGATTACTTGAGCCGTGGGGTCAGAAAGCCAAAAAAAAAACTACAAAAAAACCTACATCACCTCATGTTGTTTGGGAGGGTTTCAAGAAAAATCTTCCTCGCTCATCCAAAAACAAACTAAAAAAAAAAACAAATTCAGTTGTCAGACACGACTGGAACTTCAAACGGCACAGGCTTCTGTGGTCAGATGAAACTAAAAAAAGAGCTTTTTGGCAGCGAACACGCTAGATGGGTTTGGAGCACACAAGGATAAAGAGTACCCCATGTGTAAAATTTAATATACCGCTGGATCTTTAATGTTGTGGGCATATTTTTCTGCTGAAGGTCCTGGACTTCTTGTTCAGATACATGGCATCGTGGATTCTATCAAATATCAACAGATAAAAAATCAAAACCTGACGCCTTCTGCTAGAAATCTTATAATGGGCTGTGGTTGGATCTTCCATCTTCCAAAAGTTACGGACAGCTGTAAAGAGTGCTGACTTGTACCACCTGACTGCTGGAGATTAATTTTCACCGTTGTTAGTGTTGCCATTGAAATGCATAAATCCGAGTCTGAGGACATGAACCGCTCCAGGTAGAACGTCACGGGTTGCCATCACTTCATTACAGTAGTTATGGCGATAATGCAGCATAAGCTCATTGTATTGGTTCAAGAGGAACTGTAAAAGATGGCTGCTGTTTGTTTGCAGCGCCCAGTGACTGTCTATCTACAAATCTGCATTGCCACATGAAATGCGCTGATGACATGTGATGTCTGCGGAAATATATACTTTGGCAAGCAGGTAGAACATCCTATTGCATTGATTGGACAAACATTTTTGGTCCAGTGACTTAAACAGAATACACATGCAGGGCTCGAATTTCGGTGCGGGATTGCGGGTATTGCACATCATTTTAATCATTCCCGCAGGTCTTGTGTTTATAATGCGGGAAATTACAGCAAACATTCATTCAATCTAGCATGTAGGCCTATGAGTGAATTTAACCTAACAGATTATAAGATCAAATCAGTCATTTTAAAACTTTATGCGAGACGCAATTTCACAAACAGCGTGAGTGATTCTGCCAATGCCGCATCTTCTCTGTCTCTCAAAATGTGTTGAACAAGGCAAGTCAATCGCGCTGCACTGCAGGCGGCGACTCTAGACTCTCGCGTTTCAGGAGTCCGGACATATGATGGAAATGTCACTTGCACAATCGGGCCATTGCATCATCACTAATGTTTATAATTTGTGCGTCTTTTTAACTCTTACCTATTTAAACATTCAAGCGATTTTAAACCGCATAACAAACAGCTCGTGATTAACAAAACGGAGTTATTTTTCGCGAATTATAGCGATAATTATATGTATTTGGGGTCTATATGACCCCAGACATAAATAGAGCAAAAAAATTGTACAAAAAAATATACATTTTAATAATACAAATTATATATCATTTGTTTTGTTTACTTCTCATCTATATTTTTATGCTGTGTTTTGGGGGATATGAAGTACTTTTTTACCTTTTTACTGCAAAATTCCTCTACAAAACCATTAGCATAAATATGAAATATTACATTTTTATGAAAAAAACACATTAATGATGATCAAATTTAAATAGGAATTGTTTCTGGATATTGATCTAGGTGTTAGATGCATAATTCTGCCATCTGCTGGTTAGATGTTTTTTTGTAGATAATATATTTTTAGCCTTAAAGTGTAATTACCATATACTTCCAGCAGAGGCCCCATAGAGATCCATTCATTTTTCTGGATGTGACTTCCTGCTCTTATAACAGTTTTTTTATGAATATATATATTTAAACGTTTAAAATACATTAAATCAGTATTTTGTGAAAGTTTAGAATTATTTTTGTTGTTGTTTGAGGTCTTTTGAAGTATCTTGTTATTGCAATAATGCTATATACATTTTTTTAAAAATCATCATAAACGTTTTTTAAAATCATTTTAAACCAACAATGGACTACATTTATAAGAATGTGTGATGTGTTTTTTTTCTTTATCAAGTCAGTGGCCCATTTAATAGCTGCTGTGCATGATGGGAAAGAACTGACTGATGTTTGACGTGTTCGGTCTTACCCACGGAGTGACCTCCTTCGCTCTGAACTGGCTCTTAGAGAACTCATAGATCAGATCGGTTATCTCCTCACTCCTACTAGCCATCATCGAGCACGCGCCGTCAGCCGCCTTCTGCTCGATTCGAACCCGCCCTTCCTTAAACAGCGCAGCTCCCTGGGGCCGAGAGGATCCTCCAGGCCATCCCTTCAGGACAAGCTTCTTCCTCACTGCCCGCCTTAAGGCGCCGGGGCCGGGGACGCGTCCCGAGTTCAGGGTCCTGGCGAGATTATCCCCCTCCACAGCACTGGTGATCAAAATAGCCCGTTACCAACGGTACTATAAGACACGAGAAAGACTTCAAGACTTCTTACCGCTATTATTTATCCAATCGGCAAAATAAAAGTATTGTCCGTTTACGTTATAATGAAACACCCGCTTTGGTTTGTCTTTTATTTTTAGAGCTCACATAAGAACACCGCATCCCACAAAGTAATCTCATCCACTGCTACCAAAACAATCACAGGAAATCCGCGCCACAAGTCTTCAACTTAAATTTGATATGGAGACAAATCATTCATTGTTGTTTACAACGCCAAAACTTTCGGATGTGTGTAAAAGCATACAAAAGAACGGTTTTGTAATATTGCAATGAAATCTATCCGTGTTTGGATATAGCCAAGGAACTTTAACCAGGGTCAGTAGTAAACAGGAAACTGACGTGATCATGTGATCAATACTTCCTGAAATGTGACGTCAGCGTCGCTTAATGTAGAATTTTGTGGATTTATTTATATTTATTTGCGTATTTATTTTATTTATTGTTTTTGCAGGTTTCGTCCTCCATACGCGGTTGTGGGGGGTTGATGTCTGGTACAAATATGACATACAAATGTCTTAATATAAATATAGAATAAACAGTATTAGCCTATTATTATTATATTATTATTATTATTATTATTATTATTATTATTATTATTATTATTATTATTATTATTATTATGTAATCATGGGTCGCCGTTGTGGGGGTACTTTGTGTCTGGTTCAAATATGACATATAGAAATATATAGAAATAGAAAACCAATTAGGATCACACCGGAATATTTAAACCCCCTTTTGCACGTTTTTTTGCATGTTATTCAAAACAGCTTCACGTGTTTTCAATAACACACCATTGTTATTTCTGTTGCAAACATTAACAAAAGCATTAGAATAACAATTTATAATCCGGTTAAACACTGCTGTTTTGGCAGCGATCAAAATGAGTAGTATAAATGACATAAAATAAGTTTTTAAAAAACATTAAATGATTCTAAATGTTCCATCAAAATGGGCCAAGTGAGATCAATGGAAAATGTTTTAGCACCCTTGTTATTTAAAATTTTAACTGTAAAAACGTACACCCTTCACTCTACAGTTGTTTGAAAGGGTGCAAAAGAGGCACCCTTGTCAAAAAGTCAATCAAGCAGAGTGTATATTGGAAAATACAGATTTTCTTTTTACTGGTAAAACCCTAATTTTAGTAGCTTTTGCACGTGAAACAACTGGCCCAATCAGATTCTAATACCTATATTAGCACTAGACAGACATGGGCAGTATTTCAATTAAATGTATTTTAAATACGTATTTAATTACTTTAGTGTATTTTGTAATTTGTATTTTGCAGGTGTGGAAAAAAGTAAATGTATTTTGTAACAAAATATTTTGAGGGAGTGTATTTGGAGTATTTCAAATACTTAAATACTTAAGAAAAATCACCATAGTAAATGATTTTGCCATATTTTCGGTCTTATGTTGGCAATGACAATGTCCAGGTTAGATGCACGAAAATCACAAGACACCCTGTAGACCGGGCTCCCTCCAAGAAGTGAATGAGTTTTGAACTCTTAAAAACGGCATTAAAGGGTTAGTTCACCCAAAAATGAAAATTATGTCATTAATGACTCACCCTCATGTCGTTCCAAGCCCGTAAGACCTCCGTTCATCTTCGGAACACAGTTTAAGATATTTTAGATTCAGTCCGAGAGCTGTTTGTCCCTCCATTGAATATCTATGTACGGTATACTGTACTTGTCCAGAAAGGCAATAAAGACATCATCAAAGTAGTCCATGTGACCTCAGTGAGTTAGTTAGAATTTTTTGAAGCATCGAAAATACATTTTGTTCCAAAAATAACAAAAACGACGACTTTATTCAGCATTGTATTCTCTTCCGGTTCTGTTGTCAATCCGCGTTCATAAGTCCGCTGACGTAAGACGAGCTGACGTGTTATCTGGTGCGCCCGAGCTTCGTTCACAGTCTGAGGGAGACGCACGCTGTAAACAAAACAATCTTTGCAAACATGTCTAAGGATTTCGACACAGGGGAAGACTTGCATTTTTTTTTAACCAGACATATTTATTTGAACCCGAATACACGGACGCACCAGATAACACGTCAGCAGCGTCTTACGTCAGCAGCGTCACTGGCCTCGTGAACGCTGATTGACAACAGAACCGGAAGAGAATACAATGCTGAATAAAGTCGTCGTTTTTGTTATTTTTGGAACAAAATGTATTTTCGATGCTTCAAAAAATTCTAACTAACCCCCTGAGGTCACGTGGGCTACTTTGATGATGTCTTTATTGCCTTTCTGGACAAGGACAGTATACCGCACATAGATTTTCAATGAAGGGACAGAAAACTCTCGGACTAAATCTAAAATATCTTAAACTGTGTTGCGAAGATGATCAGTATTTTGTATTTTATTTTGTTACATTTTATGAGCCAGTATTTGTATTTTGTAACAAAATAGTTTTTGATGTATTTGTGCCCTCCTCTGCCACTAGACTACTGACGTCAAAATGATCACTAGTTTGCTCATTGATGGTTAACAATGGATACAGTGTTTTCCACAGGATTTTGTGAGATTATGAGGGTGGAACAAGAAATGTTTCTACATTTTAAAGTTACATGCATCAATCTAGAGCACTTTGAGAGTTCAGAAATATAAGAGCTCAAACCCATGTTTAGTGTGCACATGGAACAGTAAAAAGTATTGTACCTGGACTTTAGTGGACTCAAACCTCTGTTTAGTTGTAGCCTAATATAGTTTCACTTTAGGAAGCCAAACAATTAGAATAGGCTATATCTTAGAGAGAAGTATTATTTTTTAACCCAAAATAGGATTGACTGAGCATTACTGATTTCCGGTGTTGGGCAAGCTACTTAGAAAATGTAGTGAGCTAAGCTAGCAGTTACTCTACATTTAATGTTGCTTCACTACACTGCTACCACCTTGGGAAATGTAGCAAGCTAAGCTACAGCAATATGGCAAAAATAGTTTACTACATCTAAGCTACTTTTTCAAATGTAATTTTTATATTGAACCAACTTAATTCCAAGTCAATGCTATCTCAGTGATCAATAAAACTGTCAATCAAACATATAGGCAGGCATAATTTGTCAGTTCAATTGTTTATTCAACAACTGTAACAAAACAATTTGGCAAAAAAAAACAACAACATAACTATATAAAACCATAGAACTATATAAAACTATAACAAAACCAGGTGTCAAGAGTGTGTGCAACTTTTTCCATTTCTCACGTGTCAGCCCAAGGATTGATATTGGTACGTGATGTCACACCATACGGAGCAGAAGGTGGTGGTAATGCACCAAAAAGCTGGTTTGTTGGGCCCTATGAAATCCATTTTATTTTTTCCCACATTCCAAATTCAGTTTTATTTTGTTTTTATTTTTCTGGACTCCAATTTTAATGGTTAAATAAAATGTTAGTAATCAAAAACATGTATAATTAATTGAATCATGAAACGTATACAATTTAACAATAATTTATTAACATTTTAAATAAATTACATTTTAAGGGCACTATGAAATATATTTTTTTAATGGTTTAAATTGTAAAGACCAATTTTTTAAAATGTAGGCCTAATGATTTAAGCAAAACTTTCTTCAAAGGTTAAACCAACCTTTTATTTTGACAGGTTGCCGTGTAGCTAGACATTTGAGTCTCTGTTTTTTTTTTTTGTTTTTTTTTTATATGACGATAGTTTTTCTCAAATCAAGCTAAAATGCTGCTAAAATGACTCTCAGAGCGGCTGTGTAGATTAAGTTCATCGATCCATTACTGAAAACATTGCAAGCGTCATGGGTGCTTCAGTGTGTGGTAAATGAATCCGTGCGTCTGAGCCATTCATTTACAGAGACACGCAGAACATGCATGATTCCTTTTTAAATAGTCTTTATGCGGTTTAATATTCACAGACACTAGTCTATATCGCGATTTTATTTAAAATTACTTAGCCTACCTTCTTTTCATCCAAGATCTGACAAATTCCGTGAAATTCCGCGTTATACAGTAAATTTCGTTTTTATGCATGGATACTGCGATTCAGTCCATGATTTCCCTATTGATGTAATGCAATCTTATGGCCCTATGATTGCCAACAACCGTAAACCGAGAAGAAGAAGAAGTCACCGTCACTAACTGATCCAGCATCATCGATACTTGGCAGTTGTATTTCCGATTTGAGCTTGAGCTTGAGCTTTAGAAATGCTTGGAAAAAATGTAGCTGGTGTGGACGCTACCGCACTACTTGATAAAAAAAAGAGCTTTGCTACTGAAAAGTTATTTGATTCAGAAAACAGCGACGCTACCACCACGCTACTGAGAAATGTATTTAAACTAGTAGTGTCACTACTTGTAGCGACGCTACTGCCCAACACTGCTGATTTCTGTTTTGTTCATACTGGAAGGGCGTCCTCGTGCAGAAACTCCAAATATATCTCTGAGAAGACATATTACTTATGACGTCCCAGGAAATCCCTAATCCAGGTAAGGCATCCAGCTATCACTGTAGCTAAATAAAAAGATAGAAACGCTTTGACTGATTAAACATGAAGACAATAAACAGACGACTGCGACAATGTGGTTTATCTGAGTTTCCTTTCGAAGGAACTCACACTGCGTCAGAACGACACTTTGGGGAACGTCCCCCAGCATAGCGCCTCTGAAGCATGACTGAAACTAAGCCAATTGGGATTGGTGTCGCGTCATGACGTAACGTGTGACGACATACACTGAAGCTACAAAGGGATGCCGGCACACAACAGAGTTAGCTTTCTGTTCTTCAGCAAGCGCTCTCTGTTGTTGTATACCTATTTGGTGTTGTCTGTCACAAGCGATCTCACTATATCTGCTCTGTATATTATTTAAAGCATGGTGAGTCAGCAATACAAGAGATGTGTGCAACCCTGCCCTAGATTCATCATGGGTGGGGACACATTGTTTGGGAGTGAAGCACGCTCAGGATTGTGAAGCTTTTCCAAACCGAGTGTTGCACTCCTGCCTGGCCATCTTCCGTGACGATGGTCAGGCTCGCGCTCCCCGTGGTTCCTGCGGCGACTCATATCATGGGGTTCGCAGATGGATCTGACAGGGGACCCTGAGACTGCTGAGGTATTTCCTCAGGATTCCTCTGCCAGTTCTTATGTTCTCCCTCGCCGTGCGGAAGCCCGCCCAACGGCTTCTTCCTCACGAGTGGAGAACCTGATGCTTGAGCTATCTGCTTCTGAGGAAGTGGATGTGCTCAGCATCGAAGACGGGGACTTTGAAGATGACTCTCCACTCCATGTCCGCATATGGGGAGCTGGCAGAGGTTGTTTCTCGTGCCGTGGACCGGTTAAACATCATCTGGCCATGTGAAAGGCAAGAAGCATTCACCTCAGTTTGCTTTTCACCTCTTGACAGGGGATTCCTCCTTGATGCCCCAATTTCGCCTTCTGGCCTGTTCGGCGACACCGTCAGAACAGTCGTCCACAGGTTTCAGGAGGCAAAGAAACAGTCTGCAGCCTTTAAGCAGTACCTCCCTCGCCGCTCAAAAGCGAAGAAGTCTGCCTCCAATGGCCTCCATCCACCAGCTCCTCACACAGGCAGGCACAACAAGAGACCATCGTGTCTAGAGCCCCCACTTAAGGAGCTTGGGGGCATAGACGGCGCTTTCAACCGAAGGCTTTCGCAGAAGCAGGGTGACCTGAGGGCCGCCATGCTGGCTATGAAGGCTTCGGGAAAGAGGTCCTATCTGCCATAGGGCCTCTTTGGACTCTCCCCCCCCCCCCCCCCCCCCCCCCCCACCGGCAGCGCTCGTGTCCGCAAATCGAGAATCTTTTTGGATTATTCCCTGCCAGAAAGCCGCTTCAGGGGGTCGCGAACAAATCTCGAACGATACCTGAAATCAGCCTCGAGAGGCTGGTTCCCTTAGTAGAATATATCGAGGCATGGCAAAACCTACCGAAAATTTCTCCTTGGGTCCTGAATACGATACAGAAGGGTACAGACTGCAGTTCGATTTCTGCCCACAGAAATTCTACAGGGGTGGTATGGACTGCAATCGACCCAGAGCAGGGTTGGGTATTGGAACAGGAAGTAAACTCCCTGCTGGTAAAGGAGGCCATAAAAGGTGTTCCTCCACCAGACAGGGAGTCCAGGTTTTACAGCCACTACTTCATAGTTCCCAAGAAGGATGGAGGGTTGCATCCAATTTTAGATCTAAGGTACCTGAATCGGTCTCTGAGGAAATACAGGTTCAAGATGCTAGATAGATGATAGATCTGAATGATGCATACTTCCACATATCCATCCTTCCATCTCACAGGAGGTTCCTGAGGTACACTTTCGGGGGTGAAGCGTTCCAATATCGGGTTCTTCCGTTTTCCCTAGCTCTCTCCCCTTGCGTCTTCACCAAATGCATGGACGCAGCTCTAGCTCCGCTGAGGCTTCAAGGTATCCGGGTGTTAAATTACATTGACGACTAGCTTAATATGGCCCAGTTGCAGGAGCTGTCAGTTCGGCCTCAAGATGTGGATGAAAAGTGAAGAAAAGCGTGTTGATGCCCACCTAGAGAACCATGTTCCTGGGAGTGGTGTGGGACTCAGTTTCTCAGTCTTCTGCACGGATCGAGTCCATTCTGGCCACTGTGACCAGGATGAAGCTAGGCCAGCCCATCACTGTGAAACATTTTCAGAGAGTGTTAGGACTCATGACAGCAGCGTCCAACATCATTCCATTCGGCCTGCTGCACATGAGGGCCCTGCATTGGTGGTTGAAAACCAAGGGATTATCCCAGATGGGGGAAACCCATTCTGCGTGATCAGGGTTACGCGCAGATGCCTTCATTCCCTATCTATGTGGAATAAACCTTGGTTGCTGTCCCAAGGTCCTGTGCTGGGAGCGTCATGTCGCTGGAAAGCTGTTTCGACAGACGCCTCCCTCACGGGCTGGGGCGCGGTCATGGACGGGCACTTTACGAGAGGTTTATGGTGGGACCATCATTCGTCCTGGCACATAAATTGCCTGAAAATGCTGGCTGTCTTCCGAGCTCTAAGAAGTTTCCTGCCAAACATCAAGGGTCACCATGAGGCAGGGGCTTAGGCCCGGGGAATGGAGACATGCGAGAGGTTCAGCCCAGTGGAAGTGCATCTGTACGCTCTGCCCCCGGGAGTTCTGGAGAGGGTCCATCGCGACAGGGTCAGTCTACTGATAGTAATCCCATTGTGGCTGGCCCGAGTATGGTTCTCAGACATCTCAGACATGGGAGATCCCAATCAGGAGGGACCTGCTTTCGCAGGCAGAGGCCTCAATATTCCACCCTCGGCCTGAGCTATGGAAACTGTGGGTCTGGCCCCTGAGGGGGCACAGTACCTAAAAGGAGTAATCGAGACAGCAGGACTCCCTCCACGGAGAAATTGTACGGCCTAAAATGGAATGTGTTCACTAATTGGTGTAGAGAGTGTAGTGTGGACCCAGTTAACTGCCTGGTGGCTTCAGTGCTGGAGTTCCTCCAAGACCGCTTCTCTGCTGGTATTTCTCCGTTCACACTGAAGGTGTACATGGCTGCCACTGTGGCTTTCCACACTCCTCTGGGCCTATAGAATGACATCAGCGAACGTTTTCTCCATGGGGCTTGGAGGATAAGACCTGCGACTCGGACTAGAGTTCCCACATGGGACCTGGCAGTGGTTCTTGAAGCGCTGGTCGAGAACCCTTACGAACCTTTAGAGTCGCATCACGGCTGGTCGTGAGGGCTCACTCAACCAGAGGCATGGCATCTTCTAGAGGAGTGTTTCTCAAAGTGTGGTACGCGTACCACTAGTGGTACGCAGGGTCCCTCTACTCAGAGGAATCACTGAATTTCGCAGGTACGATCAAACCGGTGTGATCAGCCTTGGCTGTCTGGTCCCTGGAGCGTACGATCACACCGATGTGAGTGGAACGGTCCATGCATCACATAATCAACTGCTAAATTCAAATGTGCTTTTGCGCATTGGCTGGCGCTGAGCCAGAGACGGACGCACTCAATGCTGTCATATATCACAACTATTCAATACGGGGTAATACACAAGAACTATCAAAACAATACATTACAATACAAAACAATACAATACAGTACAAAACAATACATTTAGAATTTGTAAAATACACACGGAAGTCTATGGAAGCGGCAATAATAATAATTTCCATTATAATTAGACAACATGTTGTATCAGATATACACATTGTGTAAGTAACTTTCAAGTTTACTCTATTCTTCTACCAGTTCACCGTCCACTTACTTTCATATATTTCGGGAGAAGTGGATGAATTCACGTGTTGTAAATCCAACAGATCCGATTCTCTGAACAGTGGCACAAACTAACATGGTGTCGCCCATATAGCTCAACTAACGCGATCAGGTGTTTAAACAACAAAACACTTCCACTTGCATATATTTGACAATAGGAATTTCAGATGTTTAATTCCATAGCTAACACATTCCTGAATATTTTAAATAAAAAAGGAAATTAAAGCAGATCATAGTCACCCAGCGCTGCTGTGTCACGTAACAAGCAATGCGCGTCACCATGGAAACAATAAAGTGATAAGTTAAGTAAGGGTCGCCATGAAAAACTCACTTGGGTCAGCCAGAATGTTTTAAATGCATGTGTAAAAAGGTTAAATAATACACAGCATGTGTTATCTTTTTTTTTATTAAGTACAGTACCTCTTTTACTTCATATTTTAAGTCCAGTACAGTTTTTATTTCACTTTTAGGTGCAATACATTTGAATTTAACCATTATTTAAGTTCTTTTTACCTGTATGTAAGCAGCACAGTGCAGTGTTAATTTTCAAACTGTGTTTTTACAATGTTTAAAGTTGCTGACAATAATAAATATTCTTATTAGAAATAAAACTGCCTCATTTTTGAGCTGTGCATAACTGTAGCTGAATAGTTAGGCCTACTACGCTACTGTATTTTCATATTGGTCATTATGGTGGTACTTGGAGAGCAAAATATTTTCTGAGGTGGTACTTGGTGTAAAAAGTTTGAGAACCACTGCTCTAGAGCCCTCCTTTCAGGAGCCCCTATCCAGGAGGTACAGGTCCTTCTAAAAAAATTAGCATATTGTGATAAAGTTCATTATTTTCCATAATGTAATGATAAAAATTAAACTTTCATATATTTTAGATTCATTGCACACCAACTGAAATATTTCAGGTCTTTTATTGTTTTAATACTGATGATTTTGGCATACAGCTCATGAAAACCCAAAATTCCTGTCTCAAAAAATTTGCATATTTCATCCGACCAATAAAAGAAGTGTTTTTAATACAAAAAAAAGTCAACCTTCAATTAATTATGTTCAGTTATGCACTCAATACTTGGTCGGGAATCCTTTTGCAGAAATGACTGCTTCAATGTGGCGTGGCATGGAGGCAATCAGCCTGTGGCACTGCTGAGGTGTTATGGAGGCCGAGGATGCTTTGATAGCGGCATTAAGCTCATCCAGTGTGTTGGGTCTTGCGTCTCTCAACTTTCTCTTCACAATATCCCACAGATTCTCTATGGGGTTCAGGTCAGGAGAGTTGGCAGGGCAATTGAGTAATACCATGGTCAGTAAACCATTTACCAGTGGTTTTGGCACTGTGAGCAGGTGCCAGGTCGTTCTGAAAAGTGAAATCTTCATCTCCATATAGCTTTTCAGCAGATGGAAGCATGAAGTGCTCCAAAATCTCCTGATAGCTAGCTGCATTGACCCTGCCCTTGATAAAACACAGTGGACCAACACCAGCAGCTGACATGGCACCCCAGACCATCACTGACTGTGGGTACTTGACACTGGACTTCAGGCATTTTGGCATTTCCTTCTCCCCAGTCTTCCTCCAGACTCTGGCACCTTGATTTCCGAATGTCATGCAAAATTTGCTTTCATCCGAAAAAAGTACTTTGGACCACTGAGCAACAGTCCAGTGCTGCTTCTCTGTAGCCCAGGTCAGGCGCTTCTGCCGCTGTTTCTGGTTCAAAAGTGGCTTGACCTGGGGAATGCGGCACCTGTAGCCCATTTCCTGCACACGCCTGTGCACGGTGGCTCTGGATGTTTCTACTCCAGACTCAGTCCACTGCTTCCGCAGGTCCCCCAAGGTCTGGAATCGGTCCTTCTCCACAATATTCCCCAGGGTCTGGTCCCCTCTTCTCGTTGTGCAGCGTTTTTTGCCACACTTTTTCCTTCCCACAGACTTCCCACTGAGGTGCCTTGATACAGCACTCTGGGAACAGCCTATTTGTTCAGAAATTTCTTTCTGTCTTACCCTCTTGCTTGAGGGTGTCAATGATGGCCTTCTGAACAGCAGTCAGGTCGGCAGTCTTACCCATGATTGCGGTTTTGAGTAATGAAACAGGCTGGGAGTTTTTAAAAGCCTCAGGAATCTTTTGCAGGTGTTTAGAGTTAATTAGTTGATTCAGAGGATTAGGTTAATAGCTCGTTTAGAGAACCTTTTCATGATATGCTAATTTTTTGAGATAGGAATTTTGGGTTTTCATGAGCTGTATGCCAAAATCATCAGTATTAAAACAATAAAAGACCTGAAATATTTCAGTTGGTGTGCAATGAATCTAAAATATATGAAAGTTTAATTTTTATCATTACATTATGGAAAATAATTAACTTTATCACAATATGCTAATTTTTTTAGAAGGACCTGTATGTGATGCGGCTGGCTGGGCCACTCCGTTCACACATTCACGGTTTTATAGCCTGAACCTCCCTTCTATGCCGGGTGCATGAGTGCTCTCATCCTAAATTGTGCCTGTGAGTCTGTGCCAGCTTCATACTAGGACTGGCGGGGTTTTTTGTGGCATAGTGGATATAAGTTCCCCAAAGTGTTGTTCCAACGCAGTGTGAGTTCCCTTGAAAGGGAACGTCTCAGGTTACGACTTTCCCTTGTTCCCTGAGAAGGGAACGAGACACTGCGTCCCTTTGCCATGTTTGGTATCATTTAAAGTGTCTCAGTGCGCCTGGTAAAATGGTCTCATTCTCCTAACCATAATAGAAAGCTAAAAGAAGTTACAAAATATGAGAAGTAGGGTGTCCTTCTAAGGTGTTCCCTCCCCCAGATCCTCCATTCTGATCTCACAGTTGTGAGCCCCTCACTAGGGGACCAAATCTAATTATAATGACAGACACCACCATTTGGTAAGCAAATTGAATTATCTGGGTTTATAAGGAAAATGGGCAAAAGGTTCTGGGAGTCTGTAGGTTGACTGCCCACACAATCGCTGTGTGTAATTTTCATTGCCAGGTAATACTTTCTACAAATTCATGATTTCTGTTATGATATGATCAACTGATGATTTTATTCTCATGAATTGGATTTTGAATTATTGCTTCATTACCTGGTCAATAAATTGTAAACTTTTGATTTTACTCTGATTGACTCTTGAGATTGTTCTCCCAAAGAGATTATCGGATTTGTATGCTCCCGCAATTCTGAGTCAGATTGGCGACGGCGAATACTTTGTCACTAGTTCAAGTGTACTTGCTTTGTAGAGACGGGTCATTCCGTTTAGGGGTAGCTAACGTGCTGCCTGACCAGCCTAAATTTGGGTACGTCTATTTTACCTCTGTCTTAATTTAATGTAACTTTAGATAAGTGTACGTGAGAGATCACGGGCTTGGCCAGTCTAAACTATTATGAGGAAAGTATCGTTGGTCAACTCATACCTATAATAGGGCCAAAACCTCTACTAAAGTATAACTATTGAATTAAGTTCAAGTGTATGCAATTCAAGGGGACTAAAAGAAAAGTATCTCTGATTGTGTTTTGGGTGAATCCGACCGTCTGAGATATTAGTCAAAACCTCCGTTTAGTGACGAAACTGATGAGATTGTGATCGTGAGACCCGCAGAAGATGCGAGGACCTCTAAGCTGCATAGTTTCCTAATCTGAACGGGTAAAACATAATTAAAGAGTCTCAAAAGAATAATCAAACATTCGCTCACTTTTAATGATACCCAGATATCATTAAAATCCTCTTTTCATTTATGGAGTCAGATGAAATAACGAGTCAATACATATGAGAAAAATGTGTTCCATTTAATCTTGTTGTGTTGCATAAAAGGAAAGACAGTAACCCGCAGAGACCTTCACCTGTATTATTGGAAACCCTCATTGGACCAATAAACAGGCTTACAGTCCTAACCCAAGACGTTCTTCAAGCCTTCTCTGGTATTTTCATAAGAATAAAGTATATTTATAATCCAATGCTAATAGACAGCATTTATCATACTATGTATAGAATACTATAAAATAAAATATTGTCTTTTGTTGGACAACTGGTTTATGAATGCTTCGCATTACAAGTGTTGGAAGATGTTTGAAGCATTTTGCTTTTTTAAATAAACATTATAAGTGACTCAAACTCGCAGTACTTTCAGAGATGGATCAGCATTTATCTCTGATCACAGAGCCGCTCTGCACCAGGGCTGGCAACTTTTGAGTACAGCTTGGAGTGAGAAATAATTTGAGGGTTTGGGAGATTTGGCAGGGTTGTAAAAAAAAAAAAAAAAAAAAAAAAAACTTGCATCGCAATACATGTATTGTGATTGACAAAACATTTGGTAACTAAAAAGATTTTCATTACATTTTCTAACAACATGTTTGTCACACACACAGAAGGGAACAGACAGATGGTAATGTAAAACTGGTTTATTGAAAAGCAAAGGAGACAAACAGCGGGAACCAGGCGATTGTGAGTGGATGGTGACTGAAAATTGTAGATAGTGTCTTAGTTGGCTGTAGATTGATGTGGAGTTTCTGTGTAGATTGTGAGGAAACACAATGATTTGTGAACGGGATCTTGAAGACGGGAGACAGAAGACAGGATACTGCCGTGACGATCTCTGGTGAGTATTCAGGTAAGGAGTCTGGGTGTCGATGTGGCATTGATGATACCAGACCATGATGGAGAGGAAAGTGACCTGAGATATAGGGTGTGATAATGAGGGTGATGGTTAGCAGGTGTGGGGGATAGAGGAGTGTGATCAGGTTTGAGCCAGGGAGGATGATGGGAAGTGTAGTGCTGAGGGTGACTGTGACAGTACTTCCAACCTTACACGAGAAAGGTCAAGTGGGATGATAGGGTGGGCGCCCTGGAGGCTGGTCAGGCGTGTGCTTAGGGATACTGACGGGAAGCCTCCAGGGGAGAGGCCGCAGCTCGGGGGACCACGGCGGATCAGGCAGATCAGGTGGCCATGGCGCTGCAGGAAGGTCAGGGAGCCCTAGAACAGCAAAAGTGGCTGTGTCCGTGGACGGATAGCCCCCCTCCCCAAAATTTTCTGTGGGCACTGGAGCAAACTCAGGGACTGAACGCCTCTCTGGACACAGGACGGGGACTGCAGGCCTCTTTAGACAAAGGATGAAGACGTGGACTGGAGATTCGGGCACAGCGGTCATCTTGTCAGAGGGCTCTGGCGTGGCGGCGATCTTGGATAGAGGGCTAGGGTGTGGCGGAGGCCATCTTGGCAGAGGGTTCTGGCATGGCGGTGGAGGTGGCCATCTTGGGTATGAGACTCTGGAATGGCGGCCATCTTGGGACGAGACTCTAGAACGGCGGCCATCTTGGGACAAGGCTCTGGAACGGTGGCGGCCATCTCAGGACGAGGTTCTGGAAGGGTGGCCATCTTAGGACAAGACTCTGGGGTGGACAAGGGTGACTGTGGTTGAGTGGTGGTGGTGTCTTCACCAACCGTGAGGGAAGAACAATAGCACATAATCAATATAATGAGCCAGGGAAAATGTGATAGCTGCCGCAGGAACTTGTTGATAGAGGTGATTGTCCAAACCACAACAAAAAATTGTCTTTAATGTGTCCTCCTTCCAGGGTCCTTGATATAACAGCTTGAGGAACTCTTCTACATAGTCCTCAAACAGGCAGCCAATTTGAAAGAGACAGATAATTGGGTCTGCGGGGATGAGGAGTTTGCTCATGTTGTCCCTTTGTTTTAGGTCTGGTCTTCTGTCACACACACAGAGGGGAACAGACAGATGGTAATTTAAAACTAGTTTATCGAAAAGCAAAGGAGGTAAATAGCGGGAACCAGGCAATTGTGAGTGGATGGTGACTGAAGATTGTAGATGGTGACTTAGATGGCTGTAGTATGATGTGGAGTTTCTGTGTAGATGGTGAGGAAACACAATGACTGGGTGAACGGGATCTTGAAGATGGGAGAACAGACGGAAGACAGAATATTGGAGTGAGAATCTCTGGTGAGTATGGTGAGTCTGGGTGTCGATGTGGCATTGACGAGACCAGACCATGATCATTAAAAAAATATTATACATTATTATAATAACCACATTATATTCGAGTTGTTTAATTTAACATTTGATAATAATACCATTATCAAAGTGACTGAAGATATATGGTGTGATAATGAGGGTGATGGTTTGCAGGTGTGGGTGATAGAGGAGTGTGATCAGGTGTGAGCCAGGGAGGATGATGGGAAGTGTAGTGCTGAGGGTGACTGTGACAATGTTACAATATTTAAATCGATTAATTTGGATAAATATGAGGCACAGCAGCTACATGTTAATTTTTCTCAAGGAAAAAATCTCTCGCTGATGCTGTTAACACAAAGGGAGCCCTGCCAGCTGGTATTATTTCCAAATGTTAAATTAAACAACTCAAATATAATGCAGTTTTTATAATAATAATGTATAATATTTTTTAATGATATGAGTAAAAATATAATATGTAATATAGTGCATATAGCTAGCAAAATGCTCCTTTCTATAGATAATTTTTCTAGCTATGGTCATTAAATGGTTTTCCTGAGGTAAATGTTGCGTTACGTGACATAGCCTATAGTTCCCTTTCGAGGGAACTCCAACTGCGTCGAATGACACTTTGGGGGAACGCCCCTCAGCGTAGCGCCTCTGAAGTATGGATGAAACCGAGCCGATCTCTGATTGGTGCAACGTCATGACGTAATGTGTGACGGCAGATAGGCGGAAGCTATAAAAGCAGCCGGCACACATAAGATGTCAGCTTTCTGTTCTTCAGCAAGCGCTATCTGTGACTGTTTGTCTTATTTATTGTTGTCTGTTACTGAGTGAGTGAAATGGCGAGTGTGAGCTTCAGGAAGTGCGTGCATCCTTGCCCTCGCTACATCACGGGCGGGGACACACACCAACTGTGCACACATTGTTTGGGAATGCAGCACGCGCAGGCAGCTCTCGAGGGGGCTGCTTGCGAGGATTCTGAAAAGTTGACAATCCGTGTGCTGCGTTCCCGGCTGGCTATCTTTGATAAAGATGGTCAGCCTCGCGAGCCCCGTGGTGCGGGACCCGCGTCCGCTGAGGCGGCGCGGCGGCGCGGCGACGCTCTTCATGGGGCTCGCAAAGAGATCTGTCCGGGGTTCTCGAGGCTGTTGAGGCACCTTCTCGGGATTCATCGGGCAGTTCTGATGTCCTCGAGCCTCGCGCAGAAGCCCGCCCCGCGGCTTCTTCTGCGCGAGTCGAGGATCCGATGTTTGAGCTGTCTGCCTCTGAGGAGGTTGACGTGCTCAGCATCGAGGGCGGGGATTTCGGGGACGACTCGCCGCCCCGTGTCCCCGCGTATGAGGAGCTGGTTGAGGTTGTTTCCCGTGCGGTGGCTCATTTAAATATCAGCTGGCCACAAGAGAGGCAGGAAGCGCAGTCTAAAAGTAAACTGGATGAGCGCTTCCTGCAGCACAGGGAACAACCTCATCACCGGGGCTTGCAGTTCTTTCCCGATCTGCACAACGAGTTGTGTAGATCGTGGAAAAAACCACACTCTTCTCGTGTCTCCAATCCCCCTATTATAAATTATAGTAACATCATGGGGGCACGAGAGAACGGTTATGGGATGATGCCGCGCATTGAACAGCCTTTGGCGAATTATTTATCGCCTGAGTCGGCATCATCCCTTAAAGCCTCGGTGCTGCCCACTAAGCCGTGTAGAGACACATCAGCGCTAGTGGGCAGGGCTTATACGGCTGCGGGTCGGGCTGGTGCGAGTCTTCACACCATGGCTATGCTCCAGGCGTACCAGGCCGACCTTCTTAAGGACATTGATGAGGGCAAGGGTCCAACTCCGGAAGATATTGCGGAGTTGAGGAAGGTCGCTGATTTGTCTCTCCGAGTCACCAAGG
Organism: Siphateles boraxobius; assembly: GCF_051911475.1. Taxonomy (NCBI): domain Eukaryota; kingdom Metazoa; phylum Chordata; class Actinopteri; order Cypriniformes; family Leuciscidae; genus Siphateles; species Siphateles boraxobius. Next base: position 30,439,374 of record NW_027509042.1, read on the forward strand.
AGACGGCCCGCGCTGTCGGTCGCTCCATGGCAGCTATGGTGGTCTCGGAGAGGCATTTATGGTTAAATCTTACGGGCATCAGGGAGAAAGACAGGGCTTTCCTCCTTGATGCCCCGATTTCGCCTTCTGGCCTGTTCGGCGACGCCGTTAATACCGTCGTCGACAGGTTTCAGGAGGCGAAAAAACAATCAGCGGCCTTCAAACAATATCTCCCTCGCCGCTCAGTGTCCAAGAAGTCTGCCCCCAGTGGGCAGCCGCAGCCACAGCCATCAGCCAGCTCCTCCGCCTATAGACAGGCTCAAAAACAGAGCGTCGCGTCTAGAGCCCCCCCTCAAGGAGCTTGGGGGCATAGACAGCGCTCTCAGGCGAAGCCTCAGCCTAAGAAGGGCGACCTGAGGGCCGTCCTGCAGGCTAAAAAGGCTTCGTCAAAGAGATCCTAGCTACTCTAGGATCTCTGCGGGCGGCCCCACCCGTGGTGGAACGACCGAGGTCGTCTCCTTCACGGAGCCCGCAGGAAATCGATGTTGCTCTCCCGCCGTTAAACACGCTTCGGGACACATCGGTATCCAGCGAACGCAGGCTGCACTGTCCGCCCCACAGGCTTGCGGTCAGGCAGCTTTCGCGTCCGCCCATCGAGAATCGTTTTCGGTTCAGCCCTGCCGGGAATCCGCTTCAGGGGGCCGAGAACGAATCCCGATTAATACCCGAAGCCAGGCTCGAGAGCCTGGTTCCCTTGGTAAAATATTTCGATGCATGGAAAAATCTGGCGAATATTTCTCCTTGGGCCCTGTGCACCATTCAAAATGGGTACAGGCTGCAGTTCAGTTCCCGCCCACCCAGATTCAACGGGGTGGTCTGAACTGTAGTCGACCCAGTGCAGGGTCGGGTATTGGAACAGGAAGTAAACTCCCTGCTGGCAAAGGAGGCTATAGATCGTATTCCTCCACCGGACAGGGAGTCTGGGTTTTACAGCCGCTACTTCATAGTTCCCAAGAAGGATGGGGGGTTGCGTCCAATAATAGATCTCAGGCACCTGAACCGTTCTCTGAGGAGATTCAGGTTCAAGATGCTCACTATTCCCATTATAGTGAGTCAAATTCAGTCCGAGGATTGGTTTGTCACGATAGATCTAAAGGACGCATACTTCCACCTATCCATCCTTCCATCTCACAGGAAGTTCCTGAGGTTCGCTTTCGGGGGCGAAGCGTACCAATATCGGGTTCTTCCGTTCGGCCTAGCTCTCTCCCCTCGCACATTTACCAAATGTATGGATGCAGCTCTGGCACCGCTGAGGCTTCAGGGCATCAGGGTGCTCAATTATATCGACGACTGGCTGATTTTAGCACAGTCACAGGAGCTGGCGGTTCGGCATCGAGATGTCGTCCTCGCTCACATCCAGAGCCTGGGGTTGAGACTCAACACGGAAAAGAGCGTGTTGACACCAGCCCAGAGAACTACGTTGCTGGGAGTGGTGTGGGACTCGGTCACGATGCGGGCACAATTGTCTCCCGCGCGGATCGAGTCCATCCTGACCACAGTGTACAGGATAAGGCTAGGCCAAGCCATCACTGTGAAGCACTTCCAGAGAGTGTTGGGGCTCATGGCAGCAGCGTCCAGTGTCATTCCATTCGGCCTGCTGCACATTAGGGCCCTTCAGTGGTGGTTAAAAACCAAGGGGTTCTCCCCGAGGGGAAACCCGTTCCGCATGATCAGGGTTACGCGCAGATGCCTTCGTTCCCTATCTATTTGGAAGAAAGCTTGGTTTCTGTCCCAAGGGCCAGTGTTGGGAGCGTCATGTTGCCGGAGAACCGTTTCGACAGACGCCTCCCTCACGGGCTGGGGCGCGGTCATGGACGGCCGCTTTACGTCAGGCCTATGGCAGGACCATCATGCCTCCTGGCACATAAACTGCCTGGAGATGTTGGCGGCGTTCCGAGCTCTGAGGAGCTTCCTGCCGGACCTCAAAGGTCATCATGTCCTTGTGAGGTCAGACAATATGTCGGTAGTGGCCTATATAAACCATCAGGGGGGTCTGAGGTCTCGCCCTCTATGCAGACTGGCGCATCAGATCCTCCTGTGGTCCCAGGGGAAGTTGTTGTCTCTAAAAGCAACATTCATCCCGGGGAGTCAAAATCAGGGAGCAGACATCCTGTCGAGACAGGGGCTGAGGCCCGGGGAGTGGAGACTCCACCCCGAGGTGGTGGAGTCAATATCTCAGAGGTTTGGCCCAGAGGAAGTGGACTTGTTCGCGTCTCGAGAGACGACCCACTGTCCACTGTGGTTTTCCCTCACCCATCCAGCCCCGCTGGGGTTGGATGCCATGGTGCAGACGTGGCCGAGGTTACGTCTGTACGCATTTCCCCCGATCGCTCTGCTCCCGGGAGTTCTAGAGAGAGTCCGTCGCGACGGGATCAGTCTACTGTTGGTAGCCCCGTTGTGGCCGGCCCGAGTTTGGTTCTCCGACATAATTTTGCTCCTGGACGGCCCTCCATGGGAGATTCCCATCAGGAGGGACCTGCTGACACAGGCAGAGGGCTCAATATTTCACCCTCGGCCCGAGTTATGGAAACTGTGGGTCTGGCCCCTGAGGGGGCACAGTACCTAGAGGCCGGCCTATCAGCTGGAGTAGTGGAGACCATACTCAGCTCTAGAGCTCCATCCACGAGGAAATTGTACGGCCTAAAGTGGAACGTCTTCACCGTTTGGTGTAGGGAGCGTGAGGTGGACCCAGTTAACTGCCCAGTGGCTTCAGTGCTGGAGTTCCTCCAAGATCGCTTATCCACTGGTCTTACCCCGTCCACACTCAAGGTGTACGTGGCTGCCATTGCGGCTTTCCACGCTCCTCTGAGTGATGGGCCTCTGGGGAGACACCAATTGGTCGTACGTTTCCTCCGTGGGGCTTGGAGGATGAGACCAGCGGCTCGTACCAGGGTTCCCACTTAGGACCTGGCAGTGGTTCTCGAAGGACTGGCCGAGGCCCCCTTCGAGCCGCTGGAGTCGGCTGAGGCCAAGAACCTTTCGTTGAAGGTGGTCTTTTTGTTGGCCATTACTTCTCTGAGGAGGGTAGGAGATCTCCAGGCGCTCTCCATATCTAACGAGTGCCTGGAGTTTGCTCCAGGCAACATTAAGGCCATTCTTCACCCTAGGCCCGGCTATTTGCCTAAGGTGCCGTCCAGTGCGGCACGGCCTACGGTTCTGCAGGCTTTTCATCCTCCACCTCACGTGACGGCGAATGAAGAGAGACTTCACATGCTCTGCCCTGTCAGAGCACTGAATATTTACATTCAGAGGTCCTCTTCATGGCGGAAGTCGGACCAGTTGCTGGTGTGTTTCGGGTCGCCCAGAAAGGGGCTTCCCGCCTCAAAGCAGACCATCAGCAACTGGATTGTCCAAGCGATTTCCACGGCCTATCAGGTGCGCGGTATGCCTTCACCTTTGGCCGTGAGGGCTCATTCTACCAGAGGCATGGCGTCCTCTAGAGCCCTTCTCGCGGGGGCCCCCATCCAGGAGGTCTGCGATGCAGCAGGATGGGCTACCCCTCATACCTTTATTAGGTTTTATAGTTTGGACATTCCGTCTACACCCGGCTCTCTTGTGCTCGCCTCCTAAGTGTGCCTGTGAGCAGCTTCACACTAGGGCAGGCAGGGCGCGTTGTGGCGTAGTGGGTACTCGTTCCCCCAAAGTGTCATTCGACGCAGTTGGAAAGGGAACCTCGAAAGGGAACGTCCTCGGGTTACGACTGTAACCCTTGTTCCCTGAGAAGGGAACGAGAACTGCGTCCCTTGGCTAGCCTTCCCCTGCCTGAGAGCGCTTGCTTCATCACAGAAGCTGACATCTTATGTGTGCCGGCTGCTTTTATAGCTCCACCTATCTGCCGTCACACATTACGTCATGACGTTGCACCAATCAGAGATCGGCTCGGTTTCATTCATACTTCAGAGGCGCTACGCTGAGGGGCGTTCCCTCAAAGTGTCATTCGACGCAGTTCTCGTTCCCTTCTCAGGGAACAAGGGTTACAGTCGTAACCCAAGGACGTTTGTTTGCACATGACTGTGGCGTGAAATGCAGATGGAGGGCAGGAAGCGATTTTCTACATAGGAAGTACTATAACAAACTCAAAATAAACAAGGTAGGACTCATTTATGGCATTACCACCAGAAAATGTGTAGTAGTATTTAATTATAGGCATAGTGTAATATCGAGTGATATTGTATATTGTCTAAAGAAAATAAACAATATCAAGGTTATCTTTCTTTTACTTTCAGGTTTTACCAATTGTAATAAGACCTGAATGACTGCCATGCACTATGATGCTGATATAATGTATTTTAATGAATAAAGTGAAAATCAATAATTGAATTATAAAAAAATGAATTTATAAAAAAAAAAAAGAACTGTTCTCTCTATGGCTTCCGGGTTTCTACAAATAAATTAGACTTGAATTGTAATTGTTGTGGTCTTTGTTAAACTTCGTTTAGCATTGACGACACATACACAAAGGAGTTAGCACGCTGCACTTCTTTTACTAGTCTGCAGACCCAAGAACTCCCGGTCATACCAACTACACAAACTGTATAGGGGTGTACTAGTCAGAACCATTCACTGCATATACTACATGCCCCTTCGTAAGCATTCAACAAAATATCACTCAGACATAAAGTAAGGACAGTATGCTGAAAATATCACCAGTGTATAAAATAACATATGCTATGAACAAGCAATATTAACACTAAACTAGTTTACTTAGGTAAGCACATAATCCTTAAACCGTGCCGGTTGTCTGACAATGCATCCAGCTCTTGTGCATTCCGGACATCGCACTCTCCTTTCCACATCTTGAGGAGGCTCAATTGGAGCCGGTTTTGAAACAGAGTCATTGCACAAGTCATTGCCAGTGTACATGAAACAGTCAGGTTGTGAGTCGTAGATCGTGTAGATCGTGCCTGATGATGTGACAACGTCGTATGAGCGAGGCTCATCTCGGATACTGACAACTGTAGCTGGTTTCCTAGTGTTTTTGATTCTCATATATACTCTATGTCCCCCCTTGAAGGCTGAAAGTGGGGCTGCTGTTCTATTGTACCATCTCTTTTGCTGTGATTGAAGATGCTGCAGCTCTTCCTGGGTGTGCTCAGCTATGGACGGTTGCAGAACAGCTTTGCTGGTCGGTATAGTGGAACGTAAGACTCTGCCCATAAGGATCTGGGCTGGGGAGTATTTGAGACCAGTGACAGGAGTGTTGCGGAGAGTCAATAAAGCTAGGTGAGGGTCAGTGCCGGACTGAGCAGCAGCTTTCAGCATAGATTTGACAGTCTTTACAGCCCGCTCTGCCATGCCGTTGGACTGAGGGAAATATGGGCTGGAGTGTGTGATGTTGAAACCCCAGTCATGGGCAAATCGAGTCATTAAAGCACTGGCAAAGGGTACATGATCTGCAATCAGAGTCTCAGGCACACCATGTCTTGCAAACACTGCTTTGAATTGTGCTATCAGTGAGCCTGCCGTTTTGTCTGGCAGTTTTAGGACTTCTGGATATTTAGAGAAATAGTCCACAATCAGAAGAAATGAACGTCCTTGAAAGTCAAAAGTTTTGGCAGCTATTTTCTGCCAGGGTCCCTCTGGAACTGGATGTGAGAGAAGTGGCTCCTTTTGATTTTCAGGACGACTCTCTTGAAAGTAACTGCAGGCTTTTACCATGTGACGTACAACCTCAGTGAGTCCTGGCCAGTAGAAACATGATCTGGCATGTGCTAGAGACCGCTGTATACCCTGGTGCACCACATGAAGTCGTTTCAGCACTTCTGGTCGCAGTGCACGCGGAATGATGATGCGATCATCTTTCATGAGTAGCCCATTTATGCCAATAGTGTATCTGACGGGCCAGTAAGCTTGTGCCGCCAGTGGGACATTTTTCTTTCTGTCCGGCCATCCTTGCTCATGTAGCTGCCGTATCAGGTATCTGATATAGGCAGGGCTCTCAAGTCTCACGCATTGGGCGTGAGACACACGCATTTCAACCCGTTCACACGCTCACACGCCACACCTTGTATTTCTCACGCTGAGGAGTAAGGGAACTTGTCCCGCTATACAATTAATGGACGAGACGCAGGCAAACGGAGGGAAGTTCTCTGCCGAGTTCATAGCATCTGTCTCGAGTTATACAGAGTTAAATGCTAGCTACCAGCCAATCAGAAATTAGAATTAGTTGTTTCCGGGTAAATTATGTGTTCCCGCTGCAAGCACGTTCGTTACTAGACAACACGCGCACATACGGAGTGGAAGTTGAAAGAGCACGATCTGATGAATGCGGTTTGCGGACATCTTCATTTATTTTTATTTTTTTTAGCATTTTGATTTTACGATTCCTGGACGATATCTCTTGCCTGTGATCAAAGACAGTGAGAGATGATGTTGAGGAGTATAGCCAAATTCGTGCTAAATTATTTTTGATGCATTCAAAAACTCTCCAACTGCTTTTAAAGGGGTCATCGGATGCAAAATACACTTTTATATGGTATTTGCAAATAAATGTGTCTTTGCAGTGTGTGGACACCATCACCATGCAATGAAAAAAATCCATTCACGTTTTTTTTAATCCTCAAAAAGCCAAAACGTTGTTGCTCATTATCATTTAAAGAGACATGCACCGAAACGGGTCACTGTGAATAGAGCTGTTTTTGAAGAAGTAAAAAGGGTGTTGTTTTACACAACGATTGAGAAATTTTAACCAAAGTATGTTACAAACTTTACATGAAGACCCAAAAGAATCATACCAACTTGTGGAAAATGGGCATCCGATGACCCCTGTAAAGGTGACGGGTTTGGGTCTTGACATACATGCTCACAAGTTGTTATGACACAATGTTATGTACATTGAGCACTGATGTTACGTTGGCTTGTTTGGGGTCAAATTTATTTTTCTTTTTCAATAAATTTGTATTTTTTAAATATAACTATTTATTTTATTTGGATGAATTTGTCTTTTTATCAGATTTAACAATTGTTATAATTTCCATTTGTGCTGGTCAATTATGAACAATAGGCAAAATTGAACTGCTAGCAAAAATTTAAGCGAATTTGGTTGGGTCGAGGGACCGCTGCTGCAGAAATTTGGAATCTCAATCTAAATCTCACTCTAAACTTTTGATAAAACTTGAGAGCCCTGTATAGGTATAACAAGTGTATCTGGCTTGTTGTATCATGTGCATGATGTTACCACAAAGTGATTCTCCATTCACTGCGTAGATGACTTTCTCTTCGCTCAGGTCTATACTCTCTGTTTTTTTGTTGTTTTGTTTTGTTTTGTTTTTTATTGTGACAGAGAGCGTGTCATACCTACCAGATGTTGAAGGGCTTTTCTGTCAGTGGGAGGGGGAAATTGCAATATTGCTGAAACCTTGGACTCATCAGGCTTCACCCCCTCATAGGAGATAACGTGCCCTAGCTAAGTCACCTCATTGACCATGTATTGCAACTTATCTTTGTTGAATTTCACGTTTAGACTCACAGCTCTGTTCATCACTTTCTCTAGGATGATGTCATGCTCTGCTTTGGTGGATGCCGCTATGATCATGTCATCGGCCACCATGAAGACACCTTCAATGTCCCCAAAGCTTTCTGAGTTCAAGCGTTGGAATACTTCGCTCGCTGACTTTATGCCAAAAGGCATGCAATGAAAATGATACCTGCCCCACGGCGTGTTGAAAGTACAGAGATCTGCTGACTCCTCATCTAGTTGAATCTGCCAATAGCCGTCCTTCTCATCCATGATGGTGAACAACCTTTTGCCAGCTAACTTACACCGTATGTCCTCCAGAATGGTAATATTGTAGTGCTGGCGGAGTATGGCCCTGTTTAGGTCTCTGGGGTCCAGGCAGACTCTCAGTGCGCCGTTTTTTTTCTTTTTCTGTGATGCAGAGACTGCTCACCCATGCAGTAGGTTTAGAGACTTTGCTTATGACACCCGTTTTCTCCAATTCATCCAGTGTCCCTCTAAGTCTGTCATGGACTGCATACGGAATCTTCCTGCAGCCGTGTATTACCGGGGGAACGGAAGGGTCAGTGTGAATGTGGTGCAATCCTGGAAACTGGCCCAAACCTTGAAACACTAATGCATAGCGGTTGAGGAGCTCAGTTTTTGTAGTGGGTGATGATGGTGTGAGAGCGTCCACTTTCCTTATAAGGTCCAACTGCACACATGCCTGTCTCCCCAGTAGGGCTATGTCTGATGCTGTAGTCACAAAGAATGTCAGTTGTTTTATTTTTAGCCTGCACATGGAGTTTAATAAAAAAAAGGTGCACCACATGCGCCTTCACCGTAGACACGTCTACAGCACAGTTCAAAAATACTCTTGCCTGCTGACTCAGCTCTCAGTCCACTTTTATCAAACTCTTCCCGATGTGTAAACTCAGTCCATTCATAAAATTCTTTCCAATGTGTAAACTCAGTCCATTCATAAACTCTTTCCGATGTGTATCCTCAGTCCGTTTGTCAGCCAGCAGGACGCGAGTGTTGGTACGAGTCCCCAGTCCTCATCTCTCTCGCTCTCTTGCACCAGCCGGCTTTTATGTGGTCTCCCCACGCCAATTACTGCAATCAGACACAGGTGTTCGTCATTTTGCACTTGACCTACTGACTTACCGCTCGGCTCCTCCCTCACTCTCCCGCTGCAAACTCCGCAAAACCACGCCCCCCTCATCACAGTGTCTTACCCAGATATCTCGGTATCTATATCTAGTGCATCCATTTTGGCTCTTTATTTGCACACAAGTGCGAAGTGGTTCTTTTTGCCACCTTTTTACACACTGCATTATAGGCAGGGCATTGCCTTGGAATGTGAATGCGTCGGCATTTGCCAACATTTTTTGAATGTCCTTTAGTTGGCACTGTCATTTGTTTGTTATCTGCTGGTTTGTTTGATCTCCATTTAGGCTGCTGGCCTTTTTTTGTGATGGCATGCACACATTGTGTTTCTGATGATGCTGCCATAGCTGTGACTTGTGCCCTCGTGACTCTTTTAGCTCTACACATGTCAACGGCTTTTGAAAGGGTTAACTCCGATATAGACAGTAATCGTTCACGAAGACCCGTGTCTGTTATGCTGAATACTATTTTGTCTCGTATCATGAGATCTTCAGTTCCCTTTCAAGGGAACTCGAGCTGCGTTGAGACGCGGTGGGAACGCTCTGCGTGATTGCGTCGTGAAGCACGTGTATAATCAGTCCAATGGAAGAGCGAGACGTCATAGGCGGTGACGTCATAGACCAGGAAGCTATAAAGCACACCAGAAAACAGACCGCGACAGCTTCTGTTGCCTTCAGCAAGCGATCTGTGTATTCTGTCCTTGTCATATTTATTGTTGTCTGTCAAGTTGCAATATATATATATATATTATGGCAAAAGAGAGCAAGCAGCTTTTGTGTTGTTCCCTGCCCACGTTATATCACGGGTGGGGACACACACATCAGCTTTTTGTTACTATTTGGGAGTGGAGCATGCTACAGTCAGTTCTCGAGGGGGCTGACTGTGAGCATTGCGAGAAACTGTCCGTGAGGACGCTCCGCTCCCGCCGGGCGTCCTTCGAGGAGGACGGTTCGGTTCGCGCTCCCCGCGCGGGTCCCGCTGTTGCCGATGCACGGCGGCGACTCGCATTTTGGGGTTCGCAAACGGATCTGACAGCGGGGGTTGGGACGGGCTCTGCCCTATCTCAGCTTTCACCTGCCAGATCCAGTGCTGGCGATTTCCAGTTCCGAGGAATTGGTATCGTTAGTGTTTTGTTTAGAAAAAGAGAACAAAACAAATAAAGATATTAAGAAAAGGCAGATGTTTGAGTTTTCAATAAATGAATAAATAAGTCAGCTCATAACTCTGTTGAATAAAGAGGAGCTTTAAAAGGAGGTTTATCTAGTGTTGTTGCTAGTTAAATATTTTCTGGCCAGCTGAACTTTATGAGAGTGAAAATAAGGAGTTTATTAGATGAAATAAATCTAAAAACAGAAAAACTCTGTATCTCAGCCTCCTCGTCGGGGACTGCCGTTTTTCCCTATCTCCACACCACACTGAGGTGTCAAGATCGTGGAATAAGTCGGTTTCTATTTTATGTGTTTAATGCCCTACGTCTAACTATAGTAATGCTATGGGTATTAAGTATCATGGTATGACAGTGCCTCGGGTTAAAGAGACGCTTGCTAGCTTTCTCTCTCCCGAGTCGGCGTCATAATTTTTAACCCCGACGTTACCCACCAGCCATCTAAATAAAAAAAATAAAAATTTTAGGCAACGCTGGTGGGTAAATTATAAAGACATGGATGAATGTGAGGTTGTCAGCACTGACGCTATTCGAGAATTGCGTCGTGCAAAAACAGATAAACTATACTGGGGAGGGACGGTTTCGAGAAATCGTTTCTCCTCTGCGTCCTCTGGGTGGCGACTCTCTGAGGAGGGTCGCACACGGCCAGTTCGGTTGTTTTCCTGCTGGTGGCCACGGACTGATATATATATATATATATATATATATATATATATATATATAAGTTTTTCTGATTTAAAAGTAAAGAAAAATAAGATAAAATTATGTCTGTTCTTCTGGATGCTCCGCTTTCAAGAAACTAAGAATAAACCGTTCAGCGGCGTTCCAGAGGTTTCTTCCTCACCAATCTATGTTCCTGAGACTGCTGGGCGGAGCAGTCTCAGTCTACTAAGCTCATCGCAGCACAGCGAGCATCGCCATTTGGGCTCCTCCACAATCAAAGGGGACTTGGGTGGCGGTAGCAGTCTAGCCAGTTAGAGATATGCAAGATCTGAGGACTATTTTATCTCTAAAAAAGCTTGGACAATAGGAAGCCCTGATGCCGAGGCTATCAGGCTTCTAAAGGGTGGTCCCCTCCGGGGTAGGGATGGTTTTTGAGAAAATCGTTTCTCCTCAGCGCCCTCTGGGGTGCGACTCTCTGAGGAGGGTCGCAGCGCTGCCAGTTCGGTTTTCCTGCCGGTTCGCCGTTCAGGACACCAAGGTGTCAGTGTCCCCAAACGATCCTCCGAGGGGGGTCGTAGAGCAGTCAGTTCGGTTTCCCTGCCGGTTCGCCGTTTCAGGGTGCCGAGGTGCCTGCTTTTTCCAATGATCCTCCGAGGAGGGTCATTGGAACTAAGTTATTTAAAGGGAGGCAAGATCTGAGGACTGTCATCTCTAATAAAGCTTCTGAGGGCTCCTCCGGGGCAGGGACGGTTTTGAGAAATCGTTTCTCCTCGGCGCCCTCTGGGGTGCGACTCTCTGAGGAGGGGGAAATCCGAGGGGAAATCCGTTTTCGCATGATCAAGGTCACGCGGCTATGCCTTCGTGCCTCGGTCATGTGGAAGAACCTTGGTTCCTCGCCCAGGCCCAGTGTTGGGGGCTTATTGTCGACGCATAATGCTATCGACGGATGTTTCCCTCACAAGTCGGGGGCAATCATGAGTGGTTGGTCGGCGAAGGGTCCGGACAACACACTGATGGTCTCGTATATTAGAGCAGATATCATGTTGAGGCAGGGGCTGTGGCCCGGGGAATGGAGACTTCACCCCGAGGTGGTGGAGCTTCTTAGGGAGAACTTCGGTCAAACTACAAGTCGACCTTTCGCATCGCTTGTACAATGCATTGCCCTTGTGTTTCTCCCTCACGCATCCAGCTCCGCTTGGACTGGATGTAATGTAATAGGTGTGGTTGCCACTACACCTATACGCTTTTCCCGATATCTTTGCTCCTGGGAGCTCTGGAGTTGTGGATACTGTGGGCTCGGCCTCTGAGGGGGCCCAGCTCATAGATTCAGGTTTCTCGACCGAGGTCGTGGAGACCATACTCCAGTCTAGAGCTCCCTCCACGAGAAGACTAATATGCTGTTCTCTGCCTGGTGCAGAGAACGCCTTCTGAATCTCGTTTCTGCCCTTTTTGGTACAGTACTTGATTTCTGTAATGAATGTTTCTTTGCTGGGCTATCTCTGAGGAGAGATCCCTAATTTCGTCTTCTCCGTGGTACATGAGGCTGAGGCCTGCACGTACTTGGATTTGCACCTGGTTGGTGGTAGTATTTCTTCACCCCAGATCGGGCTGTATTTCTAGGTCCCTACTAAATGTGCGGTCATTTGTGCTCCAGGCCTTCTGTCCTCCACTTTTAATACCCCAGATCAGGAAAATCTTAAATCTGTTATGCCCTGTCCGGGCTTTGGATGCTTAGGTCCACAGAGCTGCTCAGTGGCGTTTATCAGAACAATTATTTGTCTGCTTCGGGTAACCTAAGATAGGTTGCCTTGCATCTAAACAGATAATGAGCAAGTGGGTAGTTGAGGCTATCTCACTTGCTTATGAAGCGGCCGGACAGCGTTCACCTGTGGCTGTTCAGGCCCATTCTACTAGGAGTATGGCTGCCTCTAGGCTTTAATTTCGGGTGTTTCCCTTCAGGATATTTGTAATGCGGCAGGCTGGTCCTCACCTCATACATTTGTCAGATTTTATGACCTACACCTCTCCACTCCCGGGGCTAGCTTGCTTGCTTCTAGTGTGCGCAAGGACTTCACACAGAACGGGCATTTGTCTTATGGCGTAGTGGGTATGGGGTTCCCACCGCGTCTCAACGCAGCTCGAGTTCCCTTGAAAGGGAACGTCTCAGGTTACGTATGTAACCCTGGTTCCCTGAGAGGGAACGAGACGCTGCGTTCTCCCGCCATACTTCCTGCATGCCCTGATCGACTTGCTTCAGGCTTTTTCAGAAGCTGTCGCGGTCTGTTTTCTGGTGTGCTTTATAGCTTCCTGGTCTATGACGTCACCGCCTATGACGTCTCGCTCTTCCATTGGACTGATTATACACGTGCTTCACGACGCAATCACGCAGAGCGTTCCCACCGCGTCTCAACGCAGCGTCTCGTTCCCTCTCAGGGAACCAGGGTTACATACGTAACCTGAGACGTTTCTCCGAATTCGCAATTGTGTGCTTTGTTTCTTAGCTCCGAGAGGAATTTGTCTATGCCTGCTTGCTCAGAGAATGAAGACGGTAATTCTTTCGCGGAGGCACAGTATTTTCGCAGTACTGCGAGGACCTCTGATAATTTTTTATCTTGTGGATCCCCGTATTCAATCTCAAGCGAGTTATAAATGTCTAGCGCCTCTTCTCCTATGCAATGCAGCAGCACAGCGATTTGTCTCGTCTCAGATTTATCCACTAGAGCTGAGGCAGTAAGATACAAATTAAATCTTTGTTCCCACTTACGCCAATTTTCAGCCAAGTTCCCCGTCAAGGGCAAAGGTGGCGGCGGATGAAGCATTTCCATTTTGTCTGTCTCGTTAGCACGTAGGGCTCGCTGGGATAATCAGGCAGTGCTGCTGTTCGTCACTGTTCACCTGCGCCACGGTGATCTTCAGTCACAGCCTGATGTGTGCAGTGTTATTCAGTGGATTCATTAACTTCTGACACCATGTTGTGGTCTTTGTTAAACTTCGGTTAGCATTAAAGACACATACACGAAGGAGTTAGCACGCTGAACTTCTTTTACTAGTCTGCAGACCCAAGAACGCCCGGTCATACCAACCACACAAACTGTATAGGGGTGTTCTAGTCAGAACCATTCACTGCATATACTACAGTAATGATTTATGACGTGTCATGTATGATATAATGCTTTTTAATGATAAAGATTTTAATAAATAAATGTATTCTGTCTATGGCTTTCAGATTTCAACAATTAAATTACAATAACATTTTTTGTGATTAATATCACTGCTATATATGCCCTATAAATCTGTTTTTTAATGAAAAGATTTAAATCTAATTTTAAATGTGGTTTTATGCGCACTGTACGGACCAGTAATCTGCAGCTAATAGAGCAATTCACATTCTTTTTTTCTGCTTAGTAAAGCACATTCGACAAACATTTGCAGTTCCACATTTACTAGAGACATAACACCAAAAATATAAGAAACTGTGCAACGTAAACTGTAACTGACTGTCATAAAACTGGCAGTCATTGGCCACTGATTTCATTGCCATTATATGATAGGCTGTGGTGCCTCACGTAATTCAAGTTAGCCTTTATGTTTTTTGTTTTTTTTTTAGAATAAAAAAAGCGTAATGCCTGCTAATGCTGCGGTACACATGTAAGGAGACCAGGGGCTGTTTTTTTTTAATGGATGTCAATGGAGGAGAGGCTTCGCTATGCTGAATAAACCGCTTTTGTGAGGAAATAGCTTATAATTTAATGTTTCGACAGGCCATCGGTTAATCTTAAACATGTTTGCTCTTAAACATTCATTTTGGATTCATCTATTTTTAGAGTTTACACCCCAAAAAATGCTGTTTTATAAGAGAAGTCACAGACAATTGTGCGACAGTTATGATTCAGTTTATGGCACATCTCATTTACTTCTATGGTATTCACAAACAGTGACTGACTGTCACATAGCTCTTAACTAAATTCAAAGGCTGTATATGTTTATGTATGTATATATTGGTGCTCTATTTATTTAAATTACATGATAAAATATTTCAAATATTTCAAAGAAAATTACTTCAACCCGGAATGTGTAAATCATGTTTTTAAACATTTTTTTATTGAACTTAAGATAAAACCTCTTGAATGTGTCAGGGAAAAGCTCTTATTCCTGGCCTGAGCCTGTACATACTTGTACATATTTTCCAAAAGAAAAGACATAATTAGAGATGAGACAAGATGGCGCTGTTGTGTTTGGCACCCCGTCTGGCGCTCTTTCTTGTTCTGTCGTTTTTATGCATGTCTTTTTTAATCACTGGCTGTAGAATGGCGTTGACGACGTACGATCGTCAAACACTTATGAACATTCGAGTGGCTGTTGAAACTACCAGGTGTGAAATTTGCCTGCCTCGTCCCTCTCCTTTGCCTACCCACACTTCCCAGCAAACATGCCAGTGTGGGCCCACTGTGGGTAAGTGTGGGTTTTCTGTGGGACAGTGTGGGCAAGGAAAAACCCTTTGGGGGCCCCATGTGGGCTTTCTGTGGGCAAGCCCACAGTGGGCTTGCCCAAATAAAACCCACACGGGCCCCCAGAAGTATCCCTTTAATGCTTATAAATCAGTGTATAATGGATTATGAGCATGCGCATTGAAAGAGCAAATTAGTGACTTTTAAGGAATTATAAAAATTAATATAAATTTAACTATATATACTATAGATATATAGTCTATAGTCTTATAGTATAGTTTATATACTATAACTATATCTATATCTATAACTATAATGCAGGTCTCAATGAGTCTTTATAAATATACTTATAGAATAGTAATATTGCTCCTAAAAAAGTATAAAGGGAGCTATAATTCATCATAAGCATGGTCTGCATAGAAAGTGTTACCATATTTATTAAATAAAATTAACTTATTTGTCACAATAAAACAATGCAAATTGGTTGACTGATTTGTTTTGGTATTCAACAGTTATGTATTTATTATTATAAAAATTATATTTTTTATACTAATAAATACATCACTGATTAATTATATATAATATATTATATAATATTATATTCTGAAACTGCAAAAGAAAAAAGAAAAATTATAAGTAATACAGTAGATGGCGTCATCACGTGATTAATTCTAACCAATTAGACTGTTGGAACTTTCCATCGCTAAGGAGCTGTCTTTCTGGATTCGACTGGGTACCGCCAGAGACATGCCACTTCCTCGATCCTCAAACCCGTATCGCCAAAGATGGCGTTTGTGTGCAAATGTCCCGCCCATAGACAGTAAAAGAAATGGACAGAGTGACCCCGTTGATTTCAACGGAGAGAGTTGAAGCCAAACATGGGTACTCACTTCCTGATAGCCAAGCGTTCTGCGCAGGCTCAAACTGAGCTTGATGACGTAGATGTCACGTGAGCAACCTGACTGGGAGTTGTAAATCTTCTAGTAGCTGTGCCAAGACAAATCTTAATCACCCGTAGACAGTCACCCAACCGCGACCTGCAGCAACTTTTGGTAAGTATTCTGATTAATTATTTTGTCATTTTGCTTAATATTTATTTATTTAAAATTTAACGTCAGTACGCCATATTAAGTTAATGCTCTATATTAATAAGTTATGTAAAATGATATTCAAGAACTTATTAATTCATACCCAATATGTATATGTAAGGAGATACTAGGCAAAGGCTAATTATTGCTAACTAAATGATAGTTAAGATTAGTAATTTATTATAAACATTTACAATGTTTATTAATATATTACAATAATATTAATATAACTACTTACGCTATATAATTACAATATGACATCTTACATTAAAACATTATAGGCCTGGCAAAAGAAGTGGCTAAAATCGACTTTAAAATAGCCTACTTTTGGATTGTAATCGTTTGAGTAGCCTGCAGTTCTAGTAATTTTAGTTAGTTAGTTTATTTAGCTTATTTTGAACATGTTTATATATATATATATATATATATATATATATATATATATATATACACACACACACACACACACATATATATATATAATACAATCAAAAATAACAGATAAATAAGTACATGTACATCTCAGCACAATCTTCCAAAATTATTAAAAGTGATTCAAATAGGCACATACATACATAAACGCACACATTTACAATTGTTCTTTTTCGTTTCCTTCTACATCAAACAGAATAATAACCCATCCAAAAAAGACTTATTAGTATATAAGCCCAGGAACCATACTATAAAATACTATCCCCTCGCGTCATTTTCGTATATTCAATGTGACCATATAATATTCCAAAATATAAATCATGTAGTTTTGGCTAATAAATCATGATCAAAAACACTTGAACAAAAACGTTTTTCTTTATTTCACGTTATGTAGGCTAGGACATTTGTACATGGCTTCCGAACGGGATCATTCATCTTCAAGCGTAGATCTATAGATAAATAAAGGAACAACGTTAACCGCGATAGACATTGAGGGTTTTTTCTTCTTCCATTGCATGTATAATTTCCTGATAATTTCCCCATCCCCCGTTAATATATATAGGTGAAGTAGATAAATAATTTAAAGTTCGTGGATAAATGTTACTTCATATGTATTCACTTGCCACATATCAAATTATTTCGAATTATTTCAAATTCATCAAAAACGTTGTTGAAATATTTTGTCGCGTTGCTTTTATGGACTCTATCTATGCCATGGGCTGACTTTAGACAGTAAAAGATTGCCTGCGAGCTTCTCCTCCTGTCTATACGGTAATGTCTCTATTGTGCGACATAAAGTCGCGTGGTTATGACGCAATTTTTAGCCTATTTTTACAAGAATGGCTTCTACGGGGCCATAACGTAAGATACAAAGTAATGGAGCCTTTTATACATTGTCGTGTTTCTTTAGAAATAAATAATGGACAAATGGAGTCTTTGGACGCCTCAGATGTAAAGTTATTCGCTGTCAAAGTGACGCCAAAATGAATGGGAGTCAATGGGATGCTAACAGCAGGTGATAGCCAGCTACAATGGCGGCCCCCGGAGGCAGCTTCAACTTCCGGCTGATGGATTACCCCCTTGGTCCCGCCCCTCCCGCTGGAGCACACATATGCTTCAAACCGTGTAGTGCGTGCACGACACAGAGGGATAGAACCCTTGCGCATGCGTAGTAAAAGCATAACCTGTGGGGGGAAAGGCGTTTTAAACCTTATTTTGGGGCAAAGTCATCAAACTTTTTCAGCGATTTTTACCATATTTTACTGCTGTTTCTATACATGCAGTTTTTAGGTCCCGGTGACCAGTGAAAGTGCAGTTATGACTAGTAATTTGAGTTTTCTATTAAAATTAGTGAAACGGGTTGTTAGAATCGCAATGAAATGGTCCAAACGAGAAGTGCCACAAAACTTGGTCTTTTTATTCAAGAAGATTATGAATCAACAATTCACAGAAACCAGTGCTGGGTAGAGAAGGGTCTCACCCAATATCCTTTGTTTAGGGTTTATATAGTGAAAGTCTTAAGGGAACGAATACAAGTCTAACCAATAGAACTATACATTACATCATAGGATATCATATACTGTAGACCAGTGGTTCCCAAACTGTGGTCCCTGGACCACTAGTGGTCCGTGAGGGTACTGCAGGTGGTCCGTGGAAAGGCAAATTAAAATATAAAATAATATTTTTTACCTTCATTTTACCAGGAATCCCCAAAAAAAACAAAAAGTAAAAAGAATATGTATGTCTATATTGATATAAAATTTAAATTAAATTGTCAGGTTATTGTGTGATTACTAAAATAGGCTAGTGGTGCTCGGCCGTGACGTTCAAGTTCAGTGCCGTTAGAACCACAACATGGATCGCAACAGGTTCTCTGAAGAGGAAAGCGGCAGAGGCAAATATTTTGCCATTATATAAAATATATGTCTGATTATAATTTCACCAACAGTAATTCTGGATTGCCTCCACCAAACAAGTAAATAGGAAATAAGCAAATCCGAATAGCCTACTGCACGCCAAAACAGCAGTATGCGCGCAAGCGTGAAACGCTAGTGTTTCTTCTTGGTGCTCTCCAACACGTCGCACGATTGGAGGTAGCTCGTCAAGGGGCCGTTCACATATCGTGTCTTTTGCGCTCTCAAGTTCATTATTTCATGTAGGCGCACGGCAAGTGTGCTCATAATTGAAGTGACGCACTCATTTGTTTAGGCGCAGCGAGATGAAAACACCTCAACTTTTCATAATGCAGCAAACGCACCGCAGTTCATGTGACAAAAACAAACAAATCAGCTTCATCCTTTCCGTAAACATTGAAAGCTCAGTCAATGAAGAATGCAAGAATGCACGTGCACCCAAACACTACGGGTGTTTTTCTCTTCTCCGTAAATAAATCTTGTAGCAGAGCCACAGCAAGCGTTTTTCGGTGGTGGAAATCTATTAGCTACTAAGCACAACTAAGTTGTGGAGGGCGCGCATAGCAACGACAGACGGCACGGGAAAATCGGACCGAATTTTACTATTAGCTAATAATAAAAGATAAGCTAATGCGCATCGATGTAAATGTCAAGTAATTTATCTTTTTTTTACTCATTCTTTTTATAAAATGATTTAAAGGCTGAAATATGTGAGGTTTATCTTTTTATAAAACTTTTTTTGTTAAAACTTTATTTGAATTTCATTTTACTATATGTGCCTATAGGGGTGGCAGGGGTTGGCGCCAATGTAAGTATCTGGATATTTGCCGCAGGGCGAGGGCTTCGATTACCTCTCTCTTTTTGAGAGTAAATAAATAAATTAAATATGTGGCAGCCGTTGTGTGCAGTATAGGCCTACTTTCTTTTAACAAGCTGTTGTACTGATGTGATGACCAGTTATAGTTTTAATGTTAGTAAGCCTATTTAGAGGTGCGGATTAATTCAGGAAGGACTGTGTGTAGATTTTATTTTGTGTATTATGAGGTGGTCCGTGAAAATTCTTGATTACAAATAGTGGTCCACACTCACAAAAAGTTTGAAAACCCCTGCTGTAGACTTTATATAACAGCTTCTTTATATGGGCAGTATCCGCTAGAATCTCCTTCTAATCCTGGGGATCCAAACGGCGTTTGTTAATACACATTTTATAGAAAAGAACGAACAGCAAGAATAGAGAGGGGAGGGGTGAGGGACTCATTCCTCCATTTATTGAATACCAGATGTTTAACTTACATACAGAAAAGAATGTGCCAGCGTGGCTATTCTGCTGGACCATAGAATATAGATTTTATATTGAGGGAAAGCTATATTTCTAACACGGGTCAAAATGGTAATTAATTAATTAATTGGTATTAAATTACACTCATTTTATTGTTATCTGATTATAGCTAACGTAACGGTGCTTACGGTCTACTAACGTTAGCTGCTCAGACAGTCCGTTTTTTGGTAATCTCCGAGGTAATATATACTTTAAAACTAAATTAATTCAAGTTTGTATACGTGTAAGTGTAATGTAAGTGTTTTACATAGCTTTTGGTGCTATTATAATTTGGTTTATTATTGTTTTACCGTTTACGCGATGAACTAGGGCCGAGCTAGACAATGGCCCAGCTGAATCAGTGATGTCTTTGTTTTAAAGTTTTAAATAGCGATGTAAACGAGTATTTATGTAGTCTAAATACAATAGATAAGCTACACAGGCTAACTACATCTCGTTAAATATGATTATGACCGTTTATAATTGATAGACACCTGTAAACACTGCGCGCTGACAGACAGCAAATCATATAGGCTATTTACATAACGTCATAACTATCATGTTAACGTGAGCTAACGTTACAAATAAAATATTTTACAATTCTGACTTTAATTGATAACTGAAATGAAATCAACCATCTGTAACATTTAATTAACTTAATTATGAAAAAATATAATGGAAGTAAAACATTTAGGCCATGAAATAATATTCATTCATTTAATAACATTTTATTCTTACGTTTATCCATACAGATACTGTAAATATTTCACTGAAATATTAATATTTGTTCCTTTTTGCTCCTATTAATAAAAAACATGTAACTATTTTTCTGGAACTCAAATTATTCTACAGTCAAAGTGCAGAAGATTCTTTGTTTTCTGAGGTGGAAAACACAAAAGTGTATGAATTACACGTGGAACATTCCCCGTTTTTTTAATTCATTTTTTTATGTTAGCATTTCAGTTGTTGTTGTTGTTTTTTTCTCACTTTAGATGCTGACACAGCTGAAGCAGCATCCAAAGGGGTTGATGCTGATCCTAATGCAAGAGACTGGGATGGTGGAAGGAGTAAGTTACTCCGGTATCCGAGGGGATTAATTTATTTTATTAGAGGATTCATAATCCACCCTAATGTGTTGTGATGTGGTTCTCTTACGAGAGTATCTCTCGTACTGCGTAATACGCAGTACGCTATGGGGAAAACCTCTTTTCCACGAGATATTGAAGCCAAAAATTATCCTTAATTTTGAATTAATGTAAATCGCTTGCCGGCAGCATGCAGACATAGGCAAGACGGCTTGCGCGCCTATTGGCTGCCCTGCAGCAACAGCAGCAGCCTATCGAGAGAGGCCCTGCGTGACGTGATACCAAATGGGGGCGTTTCGCACCCATTTCGTCACGTCCCACCAGAATAGGCGTGCCCTTGGCCTATAAATACTCTCGACAGGCTGATACAAACTGATTTTCATCTCTTCAGCGAAGCACTACTGCATCGCTGGATCCGGAGTGAGAAGCTGCGCCTTTGACAGAAAGCCTTCTGCGGGACAAGCCTTCGAGCCTGAAGCCGCTAGCCTTCACCTCGCTGCCTTCAGCCGCCGTACCTGCTACGCTTTCCGGCATCTATATCCTTTCACTGCTAAGAGTGTGTGTTCGCCGCTGCGACTCACACTCTCACTGTATATCTCTCTCTCTCCTAAAAGAGCTGCGTCTTTTTAAAGATGCAAAGATCCTGCGGCTCGTGCCAAGCCACACTCAGCGACGGGGACCGTCATCTGCGCTTCCTGCCTGGGTGAGGATAACGCGGCTCTCGCTGACGGCGAATGCGCTCATTACGAGCTGATGCCATGGTGACTCTGAGGACTCGCCTGGCATCCTTCTCAGAGCCTGCTCTTCCGCCCGCTGTAGTGCCGCGCCGTAAAAGCGCCGTACTCAGCGGGTCCCCGAGCCTTCTCCAGCCCGTGAAAGCTCGCCGGTTCGCCCACCAGCTTCACCAGCTTCACTCGAGTCGCTTGCTGACGGACAACGGCCGCCGCGCGCCGCTGCTTCCGCCGTTAATGACGACGAGACGTCTGCAAACAAACGCCGAAACACACAAAACTGATGACGCTATCAACCCGTGGGCACGCGTCACCGGCAAAATGAGGAAAGATTGTGTTTTTGTCCCGCCGAGGCCGGACCAATCTCCATTTCTCAAACATTTCTCAGCTCGTAGTCTGAGCGGCTGAAAATGTCAATATTGCAGCAATGAGCCTGTTGTATAACACGCAAGCCTGCAAACAAACGCCAACACACACACAAAACTATGCTGACGCTCTCTTATCTGCACGAGAGACCCGTGTTCGATCCCAGCTCTCGCAGCAGATTAAAAATAAAAATAAAAACAGTCTCGCCACGGCCAGACTTCCACCGAACTTCCTTCAGTTCCAGAAAATGCGACTGTTCCAGTGTATTTTGCAGTAAACAAGCCGGTACCATGGCCCGCTTGCCTGCACACAAATGCCGTTTCCTAGGCGACCCAGAAAAATCGTATAATATTATCACATCACATCAATAATATAATCACCATATTTTCTGGTATTCCGGCCACAGCCGATGGTGTTATGAGTGTAATAAAAATGCTGACAGCCCAGTGTTCATTTCTACACACAAACACAGCCCGCCACAGTGCAGGGCTCGCACAAATGAGGTCGACTCAGGTCAATTGTGCATTAAATGTAGTGAATGTGCCCACAACCCAGTGCCCACAAACACTACACACTGCATGTACCACGGTTTCTGTAAAACAAAACCAACACACATACAGTCAGCTAAGACCCACGGTGTTTAAGTCTCGCCGTTCAGTTCCAAACAATGTGACTGTTCCAGTGCATTTCGCAGTATACAAGCCGGTACCACAGCCCGCTTGCCTGCACACAAACGCCATTTTTACGGCGACCCAGATAAATCCCAAAAAAGAGTGTATTTTCTGGTATTCCGGCCACGGCCGATGGTGTTATGAGTGTTGTAAGAATGCCCACGTCTCAGTGCCCATTCCCACACACAGACACAGCCCGCCACAGTTCAACAATGAAGTATCTACTTCGAGCCGAAATAGCGAAACTGCTGAGCAAAGGGGCCATAGAACCTTTATCTCAGGCTCAGAGCGTAGGGGGGCTATACAGCAGATATTTTCTGGTACCGAAAAAAGACGGGAGTCTCAGACCCATTCTAGATCTGCGACAGCTGAACAGAGTGCTTATGAAGCGCCAGTTCAGAATGCTGACAACCAGGAAAATCCTAGCGCAAGTGCGCCAGGGAGACTGGTTTATGTCAATAGATCTGAAAGACGCCTTTTTCCAAAAAGAAATTGCGTCACGTCACAGGCGATTCTTGAGATTCGCCTTCGAGGGCCAGGCATATCAATACACAGTCCTACCGTGCGGCCTATCCCTAGCACCCCGTACATTTATGAAGTGCATGGACGCGGCCCTTGCACCCCTGATACTTCAGGGCATGCGAGTTTTGAAGTACTTTGACGATTGGCTGATTCTAGCTCGATCACATTCAGAGCTCATAGAACACAGAACCACATTACTCGAGCATCTCGAGAATCTGGGTCTCACAGTCAAGAGTTCGCTGTTTCCCAGCCAGAAAATCTCTTTTCTGGGAACAGTGCTTGACTCGTGTCTATGACAGCATGTCTGTCGCCGGAGCGCGAACTGGACATTTAGCGCGCCGTGAAATCCTTTCGCCGCGGCTCTATAGTCCCGCTCAAAAGGTTTTAGAAAATGCTGGGCCTCATGGCCTCGGCATCTTCGGTACTTCAGCTGGGCCTGCTTCGAATACGCCCACTGCAGTCATGGCTGAAAGCGCGAGTTCCACCCCGGGCATGGACCTCTGGTCTGTTTAGCCTCAGGGTCGACATGAAATGCGTTTCGGCTCTGGAACCTTGGAAAATAGCCGACTGGTGTCAGTCAGGCGTGAGTCTGGGGACTCCCTCGAGTGTGAGGGTGGTGTCCACGGATGCCTCCACCTCGGGATGGGGAGCGCTGCTCGAGGGCAGACCGTTCTTTGGCCAGTGGTCAGAACGGGAAAAGCTCCTACACATAAACTGTCTGGAAATGCTGGCAGTCGACAACGCGCTATGGCGCGTTTGTCCCCAGATAAAAGGCCGCCACGTCTTAGTCCGGTCGGACAACATGTCAGTGGTGGGATACATAAATCGCCAGGGTGGCGTCAGGTCCCGAAACCTTTACAGGCTGACGGAACACCTCCTGGTCTGGGCTCAGCACAACCTGCTTTCACTGAAAGCAGCGCATGTGCCTGGTCGCCTGAATCTTGGACCAGACTGTCTGTCCAGAAACAATGTCCCAGCAGGGGAGTGGTCGCTGCACCCGCAGTCGATCCAACTGCTGTGGGAGACATTCGGCAGAGCGCAGGTGGACTTGTTCGCGTCCCAAGAAAACGCTCACTGTCCGAACTTTTTCTCCCAGAGGGAGTGTTAAACACAATCACGCAGGCTAGAGCCCCGTCTACTAGACGGCTCTATTCCTCAAAGTGGTCGGTGTTCTCTGCCTGGTGTCAAGCTCAGGGCTTTTAACCCGCAGACTGCGGGGTTACGGAAGTGCTCTCCTTCCTTCAGGAGCTGCTGGATAAGGGCAGAATCCCATCCCCGCTCAAAGTGTACGTGGCGGCCATTGCGGCGTTTGCAAAACCGACGTCTGGCCAGTCACTGGGGAAAAACGACCTGGTCGTGCGATTCCTCAGGGGAGCTCGGAGGCTGAATCCTCCCAGACCCCCCTCAGTCCCTGTGTGGGACCTTTCTACGGTTTTTGAAGCCATGAAAGGTGCCCCATTCTAGCCAATCCCTTTGTCAGACATGAAACATCTGTCTCTCAAAACGGTATTCCTTATGGCTCTCGCTTCAGTGAAGTGCGTAGGGGACTTGCAAGCGTTTTCAGTAAACACGTCATGCATGGAGTTTGGGCCTAATGACTCAAAATTCATACTCAAACCAATGTATGGATACGTGCCCAAATCCCTCAACACACCGTTCAGGGCCCAGGTTATTTCACTGTAGGCAGGCTGGGCTGGGCCTCGCCGTCTACATTTATAAGGTTTTATAACCTAGAGGTTCCCGCCTTACAGGCCAAGCTGCTGTCGGTCTAGAATTCAGTACTATCTGCCCCGCTGCGCCAGCGCAGAATGCTGAGTTTGGCTTGTGCATTGCTCGCTGATCGATAGAACAGCTCCATGGGTGTGAATAACCCGTACTTATACCCTGTTCAGGCTGAACACGTTCACCCTGTC
This sequence comes from Siphateles boraxobius, assembly GCF_051911475.1. Classification (NCBI taxonomy): domain Eukaryota; kingdom Metazoa; phylum Chordata; class Actinopteri; order Cypriniformes; family Leuciscidae; genus Siphateles; species Siphateles boraxobius. The sequence continues at coordinate 30,464,333 of NW_027509042.1, forward strand.
TGCGTGAAAACTGTTAACTTAACTAGCTCCTGTGGGATGCTATTTCATGGGGAATGATGCTTGTAGCCTCTCTTCTCCGACTCTCTGTGAGTCTACAGTGATTATGCACTATATGAGCCCTGGGCTACTGCCCTTGGGAATTTGGTGTCGGATCCCAGTACGCACGGCGTGTTGCATTGTGTTCCCCATAGCGTAAGATATCATGCAGTACGAGAGATACTCTCGTAAGAGAACGTACTCGGTTACTAACGTAACCTCGGTTCTCTCTAGAGAGGGAACGAGTACTGCGTATCTTGCCGTGCATACAACAGCGCTGGTTCGCTTCAGTGATGAAAACCAGTTTGTATCAGCCTGTCGAGCGTATTTATAGGCCAAGGCCACGCCTATTCTGGCGGCACGTGACGAAATGGGCGCGAAGCGCCCCCATTGGGTATCACGTCACGCAGGGCCTCTCTCGATAGGCTGCTGCTGTTGCCGCAGGGCAGCCAATAGGCGCGCGAGCCGTCTTGCCTATGTCTGCATGCTGCCGCACAGCGTTTTACATTAATTCAAAATTAAGGATAATTTTTGGCTTCAGTATCTCGTGGAAAAGAGGTTTTCCCCATAGCGTAAGATATTACGCGGTACTCGTTCCCTCTCTAGAGAGAACCGAGGTTACGTTAGTAACCGAGTACGTTTTATATGATTTTTTTGTTTTGACTTTTTTTTTTTACTCAAAATCTTTTTCAAATAAATGCTACTCTTTTGACAGTTCTGTTCAACATTCCTGAATTTTTTTCACGATTTACATGCTGACGACTGGATGCTAGTTACTGAAAATTCAGTTCCCTTTCGTTGTCACTCCGAGTTACGTCGGATGACGACGAATGGGGTTTCGCTTAGAAAGCCTATCAACTTCGAGTATTACAAAACGAGCCAATGGCAAAGAAATGCCATGGGTCTGCGGAATTTGCATGGCGTAACTCCGCCCCACCTCGTGGGTATAAAAGGAGGAAGCCGGCAGCAAGCAGATATGTTTTCGCTTCGGAGCCAAGTGTATTCTTCTCTCCACAAGCCATCTCTGAATTGTCAGCTTTACAAACGAGTACCTCGAGTGTTGGTGTGACGGCGATCTACGGCGAGAGCGTGCTTCCTGCTGATCTGTTGCAGTGGTCTGCCAGTTGGTGCGTTTCTCCCCGGGTGCTTCAACACTTGAGTTTTCTCTCACTAAAAGAGCTTACACGTGGCACGTCTTTTTAAAGACGGCTCGCCCGTGCATTTCTGGTTGCAGCGGACTGGTATCGGACTCTGATGGGCACGAGCGCTGTCTAGTGTGTTTGGGCTTTGATCATGCTTGAACAGCGCTCGTGGATGACTCATGTTCTCGCTGGGAACGTGATCATCGCGTCATATATAGGTCGAGACTCGGTGAACTCGCAAGAGTGAGAGTCCCCTCATCCACCCCCCGATCTTCGGCTGGTGGCCAGGGTGACCTGAGGGTTACGGTCTGGATCTAGGCGCCGACTATGTGTCCGTGACCCCAGCCCCCCTCTTCAATGACGGTGCCCGCTAGTGATCTGCTGATTCCCGCGAGTCTACCCTTTGGTGGCCCGCGTGTTTCAGTTGAAGCTACAGAGGAAGATGCCATGTCTGTTGCAGCATCACTAGGTGGGTTTGAGTCTTCTGGAAGTGAGGGCTCGTCACAGCTGCCACCTTCCGGTGTGCATACGGCTGTGCCTGAGTCTGATCCGGAGATGACGACCATGCTTTCCTGGGACGATGGGTTTTGGGTAAGGCCGCCGACCCTCGTCCACGGCAAACCCCAATACCTCTCTTCCCGGATGTGCATGATGAGATCTCGAAGTCCAAGAAGACCCCCTTGTCTTCTCGGGACCGCTCGCTGATCTCATCCGCCTTTCCTCCCCTCGATGGGGCCGCTGCCCATGGGTACACTGGGGTTCCCCCAGCTGAACGCTCTGTTGCGATGCTATGTGTCCTCAGAGTGCTTCTTCTCGGCGCAATCCTAAGCACCCGCCCGTGGCCTGTAGTTTTTCGTCTACGCTTGTGGCGAGATCCTATAGCGCCACGGGACTGGCAGCCGCCTCACTGCATGCCATGGTCATTCTGCTGGTCCACCTGACCCAGATGCTCATGGACCTGCACGAGGGCGGGACTGACCCAGGGCTCTTCACTGAGCTGCGCGCCGCCACTGACCTTGCTCTCTGAGCGACGAAAATGGCCGTACGCTCCCTGGGTCAGGTGATGCTCACCAGTCTGTGGCTGAACCTGTCTGATGTGCTGGATGTCGCGCGGACCCGTCTGTCCGACATTCCCATATCCCAGGTCGGCCTCTTCGGCGGTGCGGTTGAGGGCTTGCCCAACAGCTCTCAGCCGCCCATGAGCAGAGTGAGGTTGATTCTGTCCCGACGGCCCCGCCGTCCGCTCAGATCCCTCGTCTGCCCACCGCCGAAGGCGCCCTCCCGCGGCTCCCACCCCGCCCGTTCACGGGCCGGCTCTGGGGGCCGCGGGCGGACGCCACAGCCCTCTCCAGCCCCGCCCCCCGCTACACGCCGGGTTAAGCGGCGCTCGTGAGACGGGCACCTCGGCGATGGAGCAGACTGAGGTTGATTCTGTCCCGACGGCCCCGCCGTCCGCTCAGATCCCTCGGTCTGCCCACTGCCGAGGGCGCCCCCCCGCGGCTCCCACCCCGCCCGTTCACCCGGGTCGGCTCTGGGGGCCGCGGTCGGACGCCACAGTCCTCTCCAGCCCCGCACCCCGCTACACGCCGGGTTAAGCGGCGCTCTTGAGTTGGGCTCCTCAGAGATGGGACTCAGTTCTTTCCAGGAGTTGGTAGCAGGACCACTCCTTTCCCCGGGGAGGGCCGGGGAAGAATCCTTATTCTCCAAAGAGCTGATTCTCCCGTCTCTGAGCACAGAGTTCTCGGACGTCACAGAGCGCCGCCCACAAGCCGTGCTCTCCTCGTCCCCCTCCGTCCCAGAGGTGGTTGACATGGCGTGCCGTCCACGGACCGCTTCGCCGCTGTCCCCCTCTGTCGCCAGACCCCTGGCAGAGCAGGCCCCCGCGGGACGACCAGCCTGGTCCTCCCCTGGCCCCCTCTGCCAGAGCGCGGTTGCTAACTGTGCCCCCTCTCCGGGCCGCTATGCCGTCCACATCTGGGCCAGTTACTCCGCTTCGCTGCCCCTCCGGGGGGACGCCTGTGGCTCGCATGATCCCGTTGGTTCAGTTCCTGGGAGCCTGGCTAGAGCTTCCCCGTCTGTCCCACTGGATCGTGCGTACCGTCAGGCTCGTCTATGCGATTCAGTTCGCACGGTCTCCTCCCCGCTTCAGGGGAGTCCGCTCCACTTTGGTCGGTGGCAATGCCCCTATCATGAGAGCAGAGATTGCCACCCTGCTGGCGAAGGGTGCAATCGAGACTGTCCCTCCAGCCGAGATGAGGTCCGGCTTCTACAGCCCCTACTTCATTGTCCCCAAGAAGACCGGTGGGTTACGGCCAATCCTGGACTTGCGCGTGCTGAACCGCTCCCTTCACCGGATGCCGTTCAAGATGCTCACCGCCAAACGCGTTTTCGAATGCATACGGCCCCAGGATTGGTTTGCAGCGATCGACCTGAAGGACGCCTACTTTCATGTCTCCATTCTTCCTCGACACAGACCGTTCCTCCGGTTTGCTTTCGAGGGGCAGGCATACCAGTACGCGGTTCTCCCTTTCGGGCTAGGCCTGTCCCCTCGCATCTTCACGAAGGTCGTCGAGGCGGCCCTTGTTCCCCTTCAAGAACAAGGGGTTCGCATCCTGAGTTATATCGACGACTGGCTGATCCTAGCTCACTCTCGAGATCAGGTTTGCGAACACAGGGACCTAGTGCTCCGGCACCTAGCCCGTCTGGGCCTTCGGGTCAACTGGGAGAAGAGCAAACTTTGCCCCGTGCAGAGGATCTCTTTTCTCGGTATGGACATCGACTCGGTCGCCATGTCCGCGCAGCTTACGAGCGAGCGCGCGCAGTCACTGCTGACTTGCCTAAGACAATTCGAGGGCAAGAGTGCGGTTCCACTGAAACTTTTTCAGAGGCTCCTGGGGCATATGGCATCTGCAGCCGCGGTCACGCCGCTCGGATTGCTTCATATGAGACCGCTTCAGCTTTGGCTTCGCGACCGAGTCCCTAGGTGGGCATGGCAACACGGCACGTTCCGAGTACCAGTTACTCCGACCTGCCGTCAGTTCTTCACCCCGTGGTCGAACCTCGATTTTCTCAGGGCCGGTGTCCCCCTGGCACGAGCTTCCCGGCATGTTGTTGTCTCAACAGATGCCTCCACCACGGGCTGGGGCGCCATGTGCAATGGACATGCTGCTGCGGGCTCCTGGACAGGACCCCAGCGGCTGTGGCATGTCAATTGCCTCGAGTTGTTGGCAGTACGCCTTGCCCTGCACCGCTTCCGGGCGTTGCTCAGGGGTCAACACGTACTAGTCCGCTCAGACAATACCGCCACTGTAGCGTACATCAACCATCAAGGTGGTCTACGCTCCCGCCGTATGTCACAACTCGCTCGCCACCTCCTCCTATGGAGTCAGAAGCATCTGAGGTCGCTTCGAGCCATCTTCATTCCCGGAGCGCTGAACTGTGCAGCCGACGAGCTCTCACGGCTTCAGCCCCTCCCTGGAGAATGGCGACTCCATCCCCAGTCGGTTCAGCTGATTTGGGACCAGTTCGGGGACGCGCAGATAGATCTGTTTGCCTCTCACGACTCGACCCATTGCGCCCAGTTCTATTCCCTGACCGAGGGCACGCTCGGCACGGATGCTCTGGCGCACAGCTGGCCGCAGGGCCGCAAGTATGCGTTTCCCCCAGTGAGCCTTCTTGCGCACACTTTGCGCAAGGTCAGGGAGGACGAGGAGCAGGTCATTCTGGTTGCCCCTTACTGGCCCAACCGGACCTGGTTCCCCGAGCTAGTACTCCTCGCGACAGCACCTCCCTGGCCGATCCCTCTGAGGAAGAACCTTCTTTCTCAGGGACGGGGCACCCTATGGCACCCTCGTCCCGATCTTTGGAACCTCCACGTGTGGCTCCTGGATGAGACGAGGCAGGTTTGAGTACCCTACCACCAGCGGTGGTGGCTACCATCACTTCCGCTAGAGCGTCGTCCACGAGACACGTCTATGCGTTGAAGTGGAACCTCTTCGTCAACTGGTGCTCTTCTCACCGAGAAGACCCCCGGAGATGCTCGATCAGTGTTTTGCTTTCCTTCCTTCAACAGGGGCTGGAGCGAAGGCTGTCTCCCTCCACCCTGAAGGTCTATGTTGCCGCCATTGCCGCACATCATGACCTCATCGAAGGTAAGTCGGTGGGGAAGCACGACCTGATCATCAGGTTCCTGAGAGGAGCGAGGAGACTAAATCCTCCTCGTCCTCCTCTCGTTCCCTCTTGGGACCTCTCAGTGGCTCTAACTGCCCTGAAGAGTGCTCCCTTTGAGCCCCTGCAATCAGTCGAGCTTAAGTTCCTGTCTATGAAGACAGCGCTCCTGGTTGCACTGGCCTCCATCAAGAGGGTTGGGGACCTGCACGCATTCTCCGTTGACGAAGCGTGCCCGGAATTTGGGCCGGCTTCCTCTCACGTGATCCTGAGACCCCGGCCTGGATATGTGCCCAAGGTTCCTACCACTCCCTTTCGGGACCAGGTGGTGAACCTGCAAGCGCTGCCCTCGGAGGAGGCAGACCCAGCCTTGGCACTGCTCTGTCCAGTACGCGCTCTCCGCGCCTATGTAGACAGAACGCAGTGTTTCAGGACCTCAGACCAGCTCTTTGTCTGTTATGGTGGGAAGCTGAAGGGAAAGGCTCTCTCCAAGCAAAGGTTGTCTCACTGGATAGTGGACACCATTGCTTTGGCTTACCAGCAGCAAGGTCGACCGTGCCCCCTTGGTGTGACTGCCCACTCCACCCGGAGTGTGGCGTCCTCTTGGGCTCTAGCGCATGGCGCCTCGCTAACAGACATCTGCAGAGCTGCAGGCTGGGCGACACCTAACACATTCGCCAGATTCTATAATCTCCGAGTGGAGCCTGTGTCCTCTCGTGTACTCGCTTCAACCAGCTAGTACCGGACCCGCTCAGGTGTCTTCGCTTGCTCGCCATTCCACTCCACGGACTGGATACGTGCGATACTTTCCTCAGGTGAGCTTCTCCGAAAGCCCTGAGCTCCTCCAGCACTCCTGACGTCGGCGCCAGTGTCTATTGCCTGTGCGTCGGCTAGGTGCCTCCCGTGTGCATGGTCCCTCCTCTGAGCGACCCCCACATGTGTATTTCCACTGTAAGCCTCTCTGAGCGTGTGTCTTTCCCTTGGCAAGCCACCTTGCCACCCCTGTGGTTGAAATATTCCACCTGCGGCTGGACACCCCAGTGTTTTCCATATGCTTCCTTCGGGTCATAGGTGTATTCTCTAAGTCCCCCCCCTCCGGGCTGGCATTAATTGCATACTTCCCCTAAGCTTGGGATATGCTTCCCAGTGTACCTTGGTATTCCTGTGTTATATGGAGTCCTTTGTCCAGGCTGACAGGGATCTCGATTTACGCAGGGCACTGGAAGACAGCTGAGAAGGTGGCGTGATTAGACTGGTAACCCCATTCGTCGTCATCCGACGTAACTCGGAGTGACAACGAAAGGGAACGTCTACGGTTACGTATGTAACCCTCGTTCCCTGAGTAGGGAACGGAGACGTTACGTCTGCCTGCCACTTTCCGCTGTACCGCGGGGATCGCCTGAGCTCAGTCTTGGCTCCTCAGCGAAGAAACATATCTGCTTGCTGCCGGCTTCCTCCTTTTATACCCACGAGGTGGGGCGGAGTTACGCCATGCAAATTCCGCAGACCCATGGCATTTCTTTGCCATTGGCTCGTTTTGTAATACTCGAAGTTGATAGGCTTTCTAAGCGAAACCCCATTCGTCGTCATCCGACGTAACGTCTCCGTTCCCTACTCAGGGAACGAGGGTTACATACGTAACCGTAGACGTTTTATCATCCCAGGAATAATTACTTTGTAAAATTACTTTGTTCAAAAGTAGGGCTATTTAAAAAATCTTACTGACCCCAAAGTTTTGAAAGGTAATGTATTGTATATATTTTTTACATGACTGTGAATAAATCAAATTATTTGAAACATATGAATTCTAATATACTACATCGACTTTCAACAAGTGCAATTATTTTGCATGTATTGTGGCAAATGCAAAGTAGAACCAAACTAATCTTGTTTGTTAAGGCCACAGGTATATTACAACACATCTTTGTATTGTTCGCAGTATGCCCACACTTTACCCACTGTATGCCCACACTTTTCCCAGTGCACCCACTGTATGCCCACACTTTTCCCAGTGCACCCGCTGTATGCCCACACTTTTCATAGCGTTCCCACAGTATGCCCACACTTAACCCAATGTATCCACAGTATACCCACACTTTGCCCACCGCATGGGGACCCACTCGATCCCATAGTGTCGGGCCCATATGTGCCCCCCATTTCACACCAGTATCTGGTAGTGATGCTCCGATTGATCGGCCGCCGATCATGATCGGCCGATATTGGCTTTAAATAGCTCAATCGGCAACCCCCAAAAGCGCCGATCAAAAAAGCCGATCACGTGATGTAAATAACTCGCGCAACTTTTCTGCATGTGGCGCGCGCGGGAACACAATGGCAGAGCAGAGCTGGCTAGACAGCAGCAAAATGACTTCTCCTTCTCCCGTCTGGAGGTTTTTCAAGTGTCAGACAAAGACATAAAATTAGCCATATGCAATACATGTCGTGCTGAAATCCCTCGAGGTGGAATACACCAACGGCATTTTAATACAACCAACATGATTAGGCATCTTCGAACACGCCATACAACAGCTGAATATGCAGAGTATGAGAGACTAAACCAGCCGACGCAAACATCCCCATCCCTCAATCAGCCGACTGTGAGTGATGCCTTTAAACGACGTGAACCATACAGCCGGGATAGTAAGAGATGGAAAGACATCACGTCCAGTATCATGGAATTCATTTGCCTCGACGAACAACCTATCTCCGTTGTGGAGGATAAAGGGTTCCGTCGCCTGCTAACCTGCCTTGATCCACGATACGACCCCCCAGGCAGGAAATATCTAACTGATGTGTTTCTCCCCGCGTTGTACAAATCCGTGCACACACACATTGACAAGCTTCTGAATGATAGCGTACATATTAGCTTCACAAGCGATATATGGAGTGCAGACACCTGTCCAATGTCCCTGCTAAGCTTAACAGCGCACTTTATTGACTCAAACTTCAAAAGACACAACATTGTGCTACACTGTCAGGATTTCACGGGGTCACATTCTGCGGAGGCTTTGGCGAACAATGTTGTGTCTTTTTTAGCAGCATGTTTCAGTCATGGGGGATCCAAAAAGAGAAAATCCACGCAATTCTAACCGACAACGCCAAAAACATGCAGAAAGCAATGAGAGACGCAGATTTCCCTGGCCTGCCGTGTATGGCACACACTCTCCAGCTTGCTGTGCATGAGGGGGTATTGTCCCAGCGAAGTATTTTGGATATCACAGCCTCAGGGAGACGCATAGTTGGGCACTTTAAACATTCGCCGTTGGCTTACAGCCGTCTGGAAAATGTGCAAAAGCAACTCGGCCAGCCTATTAAAAAACTTCGCCAGGACGTGTCCACTCGATGGAACAGTACATTGTACATGCTCCAGAGTCTATTAGAGCAGAAATTGGCGCTTGCAGCATATGCTGTAGAATACGAATTGCCATGCACGTTTACAATTCACCAGTGGAAATTAATCGAAAATATGATCTCCATCCTTGCCCCGTTTGAAGAGCTGACACAAAAAATCAGCTCCTCAACTGCGTCAGCTGCGGATGTGATTCCGTGTATAAGAGCTCTCACCCGACTCTTGGAGAAGACGGAGTCTGACCATGGCGTGAAAACATCAAAAACAGTGCTACTGGAAGCTGTCAGAAGACGATTTGCTGACATTGATACACATATGCAATTGCGACTATCCTAGATCCAAGGTAAGAGAAACTTATCACTTATCATTAGTCTTCCATTGTCTTTTAGTCTTAGGCCAACTACCTCTTTGTTTAAAATACGTAATTATGCTTTTCTTATGCCTTATTTGAAGGGATCAAATATATTATTAAATTAATATAGTAGGCTTGCTAGGCTTTAGTAATCTAAAATATTTTTAAACTATGTAATATTTTTTGTCATAGTTGGAAATACTATCGAGTAGGCCTATTTCATGTTTTGAGATTTAACCTGTAGGCCTATGCATTGCTCATATTGACCGTTTAACCATTAACCTAATTTTTTTTGACCGATTAATAGCCTTTTTTTTGCTGCATGGTTAAAAAAAACTATATGGCTATGCCTATATTTGTTAACTCAATGTGGCGCATCGATACGCAACTATAGCCCTACAGACATATTTCAAAAAAATAAATAAATCCGGTTTTCAGCTGAAAACTGATTCAGTGTTTTCTTTTTGTCGTCATAATTTAATTGTTTAAGTTAAAACAATATTTATTTTAGGCCTATTTTATGTTTTTTATTTTTATTATTCTGTTTTTCTCTGTTGACACTGTCAGAAATGCTGCAGGTGTGTGAACATTTTATATGAATCCAGATTCTGTTATTGATCTGTTTGCACGTTAAACCCGTGATTTTTATTTTTTATTTTTTACGGGTCACAGACACTCGTAAATTAAATTTTGTCTGTCGAAAATTAACCAAAATGAGCATTCTGACACAAATGGATGTGTGGATGTGTGCATGGCATGTCACTCTAGTTGATTTTACATAGTTTTCAATTTTTACATCTATTTCATTTCAGGTACAAAGACAGATACTTTCCAGAGGCACTCAAACCAACTGTGCATGATCTGTTTCGGGAAGCCGTTGGAGCCCATTGCAGGACTGAACTGCCAAGCAGCGTGGAGGTGCCCGGTTCCAGCAGGTCAACAGAAAAAAGCCCACCAGCTTGCTCTTTACAGGCAATGTTTGCTGAACTGGTGGAGGAGGATACAGGACAAACTGATGAGGAAATCACAATAGTCTCGCAGATCAACCAATATCTAGCAGAGCCCGTAATGTCACACAGTGGACATCCACTTGCTTATTGGCAGGCGAATAAAGGCCGTTTCGCAGCACTTGCACAGGCAGCAAGAGCATATCTTTGTTCACCGTGCACAAGTGTGGATAGTGAGCGACTATTTAGCACGGCTGCAAACGTTATTGATGACAAAAGAAACCGTCTGACATCAAAAAATGCAGAGATGCTCATAGTCATCAAGAGCAACTTGCCTTTAGTTTATGATTGAGACCTGAATGATTTTGTCCTTTGTGAGGCCAAGCAAGTTTTCGTTTGAAACATTTTGTGGCCAATTGTTTAATTTTATTACATTAAAAAACACTACATTTTACAAGTAGCCTGGGCCTAAATGTGATCTCATCCTATCCCAAGTTCATGTGGGTTGGTAACTATCTGCTTGGCCTCCTTTTGTTTTTCTGCCTTGTTATTTATGAAGGATGGCATTGGCTTACAGTATAGCTACATCTAGCTATACATTATTTTATTTTTTGGATCTGATGTAGTTAGTTCCTCAACTACATCCATTGTAGTCTGCCTGACCCCTCTTTGTTTTGAAAAATGTTACTCTGCCTTATTTGGAAAAGATGGCATACAGTAGCCTTATGTTATCTTGTTTTCTAACTACAATCAAATAAACATTGGTGGTTCTTTAAGATTTTCTTGACTCTAGCATATTTCTACTGATAAAAGATTCCCATTCCCCTGCCATTCTGTGATCGGCAGTGATCGGCAATCGGCAGATCATGATTTTGGTGATCGGTAATCGGTGATCGGCCCCAAAAATGCTGATCGGAGCATCACTAGTATCTGGGCCCACAGTGGGCTGCCCACAATGGCCCCACACGGCCCCTAAGGGGTTTGCTGGGGGCCCACTCTACTTAGTGTGGGCCAGCCCGCAGTCTGCCCACACTTTGGGCTGTCCCCCTGGGGTCCCACCTGGGCCCCATATTGTGGGGCCCACATCTGCCCCGCATTTTACACCGGTATCTGGGCCCACAGTGGGCTGCCCACAATGGCCCCACACGGGCCCCTAAGGGGTTTGCTGTGGGCCCACAACTGGCCCCAATTGGGGCCCACTCTACTTAGTGTGGGCCAGCCCACAGTCAGCCCACACTTTGGGCTGTCCTACTGGGGACCCACCTGGGCCCCATAGTGTGGGGCCCACATGTGCCCCGCATGTCACGACGGTATCTGGGCCCACAGTGGGCTGCCCACAAGGGCCCCATTCGGGCCCCAAAGGAGCTTGTTTGCTGGGTAATCTTCCAGTATACCAATGCTGGCGTCCTGCTGACTTGCCCTGGAAAAGGAAGCGTCAGCGACAACGGAGAAAACGCGGAAAGCGGGGTGGAGTTGCTGCTCGGCTTATACTATACTATGTCAAACCGGCCTGGGAAGGTCTGTGAATGGCGTGTTCGCTGGCGCCCGCTGAGTACGGGTGCATGGTCACCATGTGCTGAAAGGCTGTCTCCTTTGTCTATACGGCTAAGGATGCCCTGCGAACGGCGTGCTCTCTGGCGTCCGCTGGATGCATCGTATGGTAGAATTTTAATTCTTGGGGACTGTAATATCCATGTGTGCTGTGACTCTAAGCCTCTTTCAAAAAACTTTCTTAGCCTACTCGACTCTTTTGACTTTGTGCAATGGGTGTCTGGATAGGGTGGCCATAAGTACGGATTTTGGCCGGACAGTCCAGATTTTAAGCCCCCTGTCCGGCGCAGCCTCAAGCCGGACACTCATTTGTCCTCCTTTTTGGAGTGGCACTGAATTGTTTAAAAAAAAGCGAGAGCGAGAGACCTTGCTCTCCAAAATTACATCTACAATGCATATTTCGGCCTATAACTTATCTGATGTTCCATTCTCCACTTCCACTTGGTCTGTCTTTAAGCTTATTAACTTGAATACTCTGATCGAGACCATGTCTCGTCTGAAACCAACTATGTGTCAAAACGATGTCCTTCCATCACGTTTTCTTGGGCAAATTATTGAGACTGTTGGCATTGATCTGTTGTCTGTAATCAATAAATGTCTCCATACTGGGACTGTACCTTTCGATTTTAAACTTGCCACAGTGCATCCTCATCTTAAAAAAACAAGTTTGGACTCCACACTGTTGGCTAACTTTCGTCCTATTTTAAATTTACCTTTTCTCTCTAAAATCCTAAAGAAAGTTGTTTTAAATCAACTGCAGTCTTATCTGACTATCAATTCTGTTCATGAAAAATTTCAATCTGGTTTTAAATCCTGTCACAGTACTGAGTCAGCTCTTTTAAAAGTTTTAAATGATATCATGTTAACCACTGACTCTGGGCAATCTATGGCTTTGGTTTTGTTAGACCCCAGTTCTGCCTTTGATCTAATCAACCATGATACTCTTATATCACGTCTTGAAACATGTGTTGGTCTTCGTGGCACAGTATTACAATGGTTTCGGTCATATCTCTCTGACAGGAGAGTATGTTGTCAATATTGGACACCATTCATCCTCTGAAATAATTTTAAATTCTGGTCTTCCCCAGCGATCAATTCTTGGCCCTGTACTGTTTTCCCTTTATATGCTTCCACTAGGGTCTATTTTTAACAAGTACGGGGTCTCTTGTCATCTGTACACAGATGACACCCAAATTTATATCCCTTTGAAGCGTGTTAACAAGCAGGCATTAAAGCCTATTATGGATTGTTTGGAAGAACTAAAACTCTGGCTTGCAACTAACTTCCTGATCCTTAATGAGAGTAAAACTGAACTTATTGTGTTTGGTTCAAATGAGCACTATGTACCTGATTTTGAACTTGCATCTTTGTCCCCTTGTAGTACCACATGTGTCAGAAACTTGGGTGTCTGGCTTGATAATAATCTCAAATTCGATAAGCAAATACGTACTGTGGTTAAGTCGTGTTTTTACCATCTTCGTCTTCAGTCAAAGGTGAAGCCATTTCTTTCTAAAAAGAAATTTGAAACGGTTATGCATGCTTTCGTAATATCTCGAGTGGACTACTGTAATTCTTTGTACATTGGTAGGGAAGCTGGGGGAGGCTTGTGTTTCACATCTACAGTTAGTCCAGAATGCAGCGGCTCGGCTTCTTTATGGAAAACGTAAACATGATTCTGTCACGCCAGTCTTTATCTCACTGCACTGGGTGCTGGTCAAATATAGAATTGACTTTAAAATTCTATTATTTGTTTTTAAATCCATTCGTAATGAGACACCACAGTACTTATCAGATCTGCTACATCCCTACGCTCAGTCAAGGTCACTTAGATCCGCTAATTCTGGACTATTGCAAGTTCCCAGGACAAGACTAAAAAATAGAGGTGATCGTGCCTTTTCTGCCATTGGCCCTAAACTATGGAATATGCTCCCAGTTCATATCAGAATTGCCCCAACTTTATTTACTTTCAAGTCCTCTCTCAAGACTCATTTATTTTCTTTGGCGTTTAATATATCTTGATTTGCTGTGTTATGATTTTACCTTCGTATGTTACACCTATTTTACAGCTTGTATTTTTTTTCTCTCTTCTTTGTGCTTTATTTTCTTTTTGTACAGCACTTTGGTCAACTTCGATTGTTTTTAAATTGTGCTTTATAAATAAACATTGTATTGTATAATTAGTCATATTTGGCTGGTCAAATATTTAAAGAGCATAAAGCTGTAACGGCAAAAACCACAGAAGCAATAATGCAAGTGAAGAAAGATTTAATGACAAGATCCACGGTCAGAAAACACAATAACAAGACTGGTAGCGCAGGGACAAGATGGTCAGGGTCCATGTGATGAGTCTTGATGTGAAGTGAAGTGAGGGTCCAGGTGATGTGAGGTATTCCACGGGAGTGATGATCCCAGGGAAACACGAAACAAGACACGAGCTGACACGCCGACACGAAGGGAAAACCACACAGACGAAGGACATCCAACAACGATCTGACAATGAGAGTACAAAACAGTGAGTATAAATAGGGAATGGAATGAGCTGCAGCTGGTGAGTGGATAATGATCAGCTGGAGCGCTGATCAGCTGATCGCTGATCAGCAGAACGGAGTGGTAACGCCCACTCACACACACCCACACAGATAACGACAAGAATGAATCAATGAATTTATGAACCGTGACAGTACCCCTTCTCCTAAGAACGCCTCCTGGCGTTCCCAGACTACCTTACCTGTCGATTGTAATCATCAATAAGGGAATGATCCAGGATGTCTCTAGCCGGTACCCAACCTCTCTCCTCCTGACCGTAACCTTCCCAGTCCACCAAGTACTGGAATCCGCGTCCCCTCCGCCTCGAGTCCAGAATACGATTTACCGAATAAGTGGGTTCCCCTTCTACGAGTCGAGGCGGGGGAGGAACCGGGACTGGTTGGATTAATACGAGATTAAAACACGGGCTTGATCTTGGATACATGTAAGGCGGGATGAATCCTCCTGTACACTGGAGGCAATTTGAGGCGGACTGTCACCGAATTAATGATCTTGGTGACAGAAAACGGGCCAATGAATTTGGGAGCAAGTTTATTAGAAGCGGAGAGGAATGTTCTTAGTAGAAAGCCACACCTTTTGACCAACGACGTATACAGGAGGCTTTGACCGGTGGCGATCGGTCTTGGCCTTGGTGCGCTCCCCCACCCGGAGTCTCACGGGCTCTAGTCAAGGTGCGGAGACACCTCTGGACAAAGGCGTGGGCGGAGGGAACCGCGACCTCGGATTCCTGACTGGGAAAAATAGGTGGCTGGTATCCTAAACTACACTCAAACGTAGACAGGCCCGTAGCTGACACTGGTAACGTATTGTGGGCGTACTCCACCATGGACAGTTGTTGGCTACAAGAGGAAGGATTCTTGGAGACCAAAAATCGTAACACCCTTTCCAGATCTTGGTTGGCTCTCTCGGTT
Organism: Siphateles boraxobius; assembly: GCF_051911475.1. NCBI lineage: Eukaryota > Metazoa > Chordata > Actinopteri > Cypriniformes > Leuciscidae > Siphateles > Siphateles boraxobius. Next base: position 30,479,335 of record NW_027509042.1, read on the forward strand.
TGACCATTGCTATGGGGATGAAACCCTGAGGACAGACTAACAGTCGTTCCCAGTAATCTACAAAACTCTTGCCAAAATCTGGACACAAACTGGGGTCCTCTGTCGGAGACCCCCTCTGTCGGGAGGCCATGAATACGAAAGACGTGATCTACGACTATCAACGCTGTCTCCTTAGCTGAGGGTAATTTGGGTAAGGGAATAAAGTGAGTCGCCTCCGAGAATCGGTCCATCACGGTTAAAACCACCGTGTTACCCTGAGAGGGTGAGAGGGCGGTGATAAAATCTAGAGCTATATGGGACCAGGGTCTCGAAGGGACAGGCAGCGGTTGAAGAAACCCATCTGGGGGTCGATTGGAAGTCTTACCAGTGGCACAAACAGAGCAAGCCAAAACAAAACTGTGGATGTCACGAGCCATACTTGGCCACCAGAATCGTTGCTTGACTAAAAAACTAGTACGGTTAACTCCCGGATGGCAAGCCACGTTGGAACAATGAGCCCACTGGATAACGTCAGACCTTAATTCCCCTGGCACAAATAATGCTGAGATATCACCGCTCCTACCCCCACCTCTGACGCGTCGACCTCCACCACGAACTGCCGTGATGGATCAGGGGTAATCAGGATAGGGGCCGAAACAAAGCGGTCCTTTAGTTTGGCAAACGCTGCCTCAGCAGCGTCTGACCACCTGAACGCAGTTCTGGGGGAGGTCAAGGCGATCAGAGGCGAGGCTAGTTGGCTGAAATTGCGAATAAAACGCCGGTAAAAATTGGCGAATCCCAGAAACCTCTGTAGGGCCTTACGGGAATCTGGGATTGGCCAATCTACCACAGCCTTAACCTTCTCGGGATCCATGCGAATTCCCTCAGACGACACAATGTATCCTAGAAATGGAACAGACTGTGCATGAAAAATGCATTTCTCCGCCTTGACAAAAAGCCCATTCTCTAGCAGCCTCTGAAGCACTCGTCGGACGTGCTGTACGTGTTCCTGGTGAGAAGATGAAAATATCAATATGTCATCCAGGTAGACATAAATGAACTGATCGACCATATCTCTCAGCACGTCATTGACGAGAGCCTGGAAGACTGCTGGGGAGTTGGACAGCCCGAAAGGCATGACCAAGTATTCAAAGTGCCCCCTAGGGGTGTTAAAAGCAGTCTTCCATTCATCCTCCTTTCTAATGCGGACCAAATGATAAGCATTACGTAGATCCAATTCCGTGAAGATAGACGCTCCCTGCAGCCTCTCGAAGGCTGAAGACATCAACGGCAAAGGATAGGTATTCTTTACCGTGATGTTGTTCAACCCTCTGTAATCAATGCAAGGTCGCAGAGATCCGTCCTTCTTCCCCACGAAAAAGAACCCCGCCCCCGCTGGAGAAGAAGAATGACGGATTAACCCAGATTCTAGAGAATCAGAAATATATTTCTCCATAGCCTCCCTCTCTGGGACAGAAAGTGAATATAACTTCCCTTTAGGCGGAGACTTACCTGACAGCAAATCTATAGCACAGTCATAGGGACGATGAGGAGGTAGAGCAGCAGCACGAGACTTACTGAACACTTCCTTCAGGTCCGAGTACTCCGCGGGCACGTTAGATAAATCCACTGCCTCCTCCTGAAACACAGAGACAGCAACAGACGAACAGGCAGACACAAGACAGGACTCATGACATCTACCACTCCATTCTAACCCTGATTTCTTTAGCCAGTCGATCTTGGGGTTGTGTTCAGTTAACCAAGGGTGTCCGAGAACAATGGGTGCCAGTGGTGAGTTCATGATGTAAAAGGAACACGTCTCAGTGTGGTTTCCAGATGTGGTGAGTGTGATGGGTCCGGTGATGAGGGAGATGGTAGGAAGATCTTGACCGTTGAGTGCCTGAACTGCTATTCTACCGGTGAGTGGTAGAAGGGGAATGTTAAATTTTAGAGCAAAACCATAGTCCATGAAGTTACCTTCTGCCCCAGAATCCACCAGTGCCTGACAGTCGTGATTGTGGCCTGACCATCTTAGTCTTACCGGGAGGAGGGTCGATGTAGATGAGGTCTTTGCAGCGGAGATCCCACCCGACAGTAGCCTCAACCTTACTGTCGGGCTTGGCCTTTTACTGGGCAGTTGTAGGCGAAGTGTCCAGCGGTCCCGCAGTAAAGACATAGTCCTTGGGATCTCCGCCTCTCCTTCTCCTCCCGGGAAAGCCGAGCTCGACCGACCTTCATGGGCTTGTGATCGTAGACGGGGCTGACCGCGTCCCCGCCGCTGGATCCTGGACTCTCAGCTCCTCCCCTGGCCCTATTCGTAGGTGCTCTCCGTTCCACTCTCGATAAACGTGCGTCCACACGAAGGGCCAGATCCACGAGTCCGTTGAGTGATGTTGGGAGATCCAGGGCGTAGATCTCCTTTTGAACGCGGTCAGCCAGCCCATGCAGGAACATGTCCCACTGCGCCTCCTCGTTCCAGTGACACTCTGCCGCCAGGGTTCGAAACTCGATGGAGTAATCCGATACTGATCTTTCCTCCTGTCGTAACTCTGCAAGCATCCGGCCCGCCTCTCTCCCGGCAACCGCCCTGTCGAAAACCTTTTTCATCTCGGCGGAGAGTGTCTGGAACGAGGCGCAGCATGGGTCCTGGTTCTCCCACACCGCCATTCCCCAGAGAGCCGCTTTCCCAGTCAGTAATGTGAGCACAAATGCCTCCTTAGATTTTTCCTGGATGAATGTGCGAGGCTGCAGGGCAAAGTGCATAGAGCAACGTGTTAGAAAAGCACGACAGAAACTTGGCTCACCATCGTAGGTCTGTGGGATGGGTAGGCGGGGTTCTGACTGGGAAGCTTCCTCAGATGGAATGAGGGGAGCGGCCGGTGCGGGGGGCGCAGTGGGATCTCGTAGCTGTTGTATCTGCTGGGTGAGCTCGGACACCTGCGCCACCAGTACTTGTACAGCGCGTCCCGTCTCATTAAGGTTCCTCTCCTGGGTCTCCATGCGCTGAATGCTGGAGTTAACAAAGTCCTCCAACGGGTTCACCTCACTCGCTGCTTCCATAATTGGTCAGATCATTCTGGAACGGCAAAAAACACAGAAGCAATAATGCAAGTGAATAAAGATTTAATGACAAGATCCACAGTCAGAAAACACAATAACAAGACTGGTAGCGCAGGGACAAGATGGTCAGGGTCCAAGTGATGAGTCTCGATGTGAAGTGAAGTGAGGGTCCAGGTGATGTGAGGTATTCCACGGCAGTGATGATCCCAGGGAAACACGAAACAAGACACGAGCTGACACGCCGACAGGAAGGGAAAACCACACAGACGAAGGACTTCCAACAACGATCTGACAATGAGAGTACAAAACAGTGAGTATAAATAGGGAATGGAATGAGCTGCAGCTGGTGAGTGGATAATGATCAGCTGGAGCGCTGATCAGCTGATCGCTGATCAGCAGAACGGAGTGGTAACGCCCACTCACACACACCCACACAGATAACAACAGAAACACGAGACAAGAAGGAATCAATGAATTTATGAACCGTGACAAAAGCATTAATTCTAATACAGTGGTGTAGCAATGTTCAGGGAAGAAGGAGGCGGGAACCGGCGAACAATCAAAATACTTTATTAAAATAAAACAAACAACAACTTGACTTCCGAGTTAAGGATGGAGTAAGATGTTTTCTGTTTAGCTCCCCTGACTTACACTCAAATTTCATTAAAACAAGACAACATAAAGTCCATTAGTGATCTCGAAGCCTTTATAGTGCCTTTATATACGTTCAGTATATTTGAAACTTGCTTATTTAAAATGCCGTCGAAAAAACAAGGGAAGAAAGATGTCGCTGAGGGAGAAAGTTCGGCCGAGACAACGGGCTCACTGGAAGAGGCCTGCTCAAACGCGAGTAACGACACGGTTCTACTTGCAATTGAATCACTCCGAGTGGATTTGGGCAAGGTTAAAAATGATATTACAGAGAGCTTGAAAGGAGAGATGGCGACGCTGGAGAGGAAAATTGATGCGAAGTTCGATGATATGCAGTTAATCATAAATGACCACCGTACAACTCTCGAACACCTTGAACAGACCGCTACGGCCTCGTCAGATGCTGTCACGAAACTACAAGCCAAAGTTAAAAATCTATCCGAGGAGGTGTCAGAACTAATGGAGAAATGCATTGATCTGGAGGGTCGTTCTAAGAGACAAAATCTAAGAATCGCGGGAGTCCGAGAAGGATTGGAAAGCGTTCAGGGTGCCAGAGAATTTGTAGCTAAGCTGCTCATGGAGGTTCTTGAACTAGACGAACTTCCTGTTCTGGACCGAGCGCACCGAGCTCTTCGGTCTCGTCCTGAGGATAGTGACCCGCTGCGCCAGTTCATCGCCCGAGTGCATCATGGCCATATTATGGAAAACATCATGCGCAAAGTGTCATCACAAAGAAAGCTAACCTTTAACGGTCGCTCCATCCAGATCTTCAGAGACTACCCTTCGGCCGTCGTCAAACGTCGATCAGCCTTTGCCAGAGTACGACAGATCCTTCGCGATAAACCCGGTGTGAAGTTTGGCATTCTGTATCCCGCGAAGCTGCGGGTGACGTACAGCGAGGGAGAGAAGCTTTTCACCGATGCGAACGAAGCATGGAAATTGCCCCAATCGAACAATTTGGGGCATCTAAGTTAGATGTTGAACAATAACTCGAAAATAATTCCTGTTGTTTTGTTGGAAGTTTCTTTTATTTAGCGGTCTAGATGCTGGACCTTTGTGAAGTCTTTGAAAGGTAATATGGGGAGGGGTGCTTTTCTTTTCTACGTTTTATTTTTTATTTTATGCTTTTCTTGCCTTCAACTTCGCGGTAAGTTGTGCTGTGCAATTGTTCCTGTAACAGCTAAACATGTTCTGTTATCCAATGTTTTGTTGGGAGGGTGGGTCGGTGCTGAATGTTTCCATGGTAACAACTTCCAGTGTGTTGGTAATTGGTTGGAGCAGATTTGAATGTCTGGTATAATCACTGTTTATGTTTAATAATCTAAATGCAAAGGGGGCTTCACTAAATTTTTCAACTTGGAATGTTAAAGGGTTGAATGAACCAGTTAAGAGGGGGAAAATACTATCTCATTTAAAATCACTGTCTTCGGATATTATGTTCCTGCAAGAGACTCATTTGAAGCGCACTGCCCATGTTAGACTGAGGTGCAAGTGGATTGGACAAATATATCATTCAAATTTTTCTGCCAAATCTAGATGCACAGCTATCCTTATTCGTAAAGGAGCTCCATTCAAAAATAATTAGACTATTTCAGATAAAGAAGGGAGATATGTGATAGTTGTTGGTGAAGTATTTTCTGTGCCATTGACATTAGTCAATGTTTACGGACCAAACTGTGACAAACCTAAGTTTTTAAAAAAATGTTTGACCTAATTCCTGATATTTCAGATACAAATCTCATAATCGGGGGCGATTTTAACTGTGTCCTAGACCTGTATCTGGATAAATCCTCCTCCGCAAAAATAGTTAGTTCCAATTCCAGTAAATTTTTGAATGAATATATAAACAATTCTAATATGTTTGATGTGTGGAGAATTCTCTGTCCGACAGATAGGGAATACTCTTTTCATTCTCAAGTCCATAATGTCTACACCCGAATAGATTATTTTATTCTGGATGGTAAACTTTTGCCCCAGGTCTGTACAGCTAAATATCATAATATTGTTATCTCCGATCAAGGTCCAGTGACTTTTTCTATTAAAATAGATAATATGGAGAAACCACAAAGAAATTGGAGGCTTAATTCTCATTTACTTACAAATAAAGTCTTTATCAATTACTTAAAACAGGAGATCAAATCTTTTTTCGAGGTCAATGACAAGCCTGACATGTCTATAGGGGTGATATGGGACACATTTAAAGCATACTTAAGGGGTTGTATTATCTCCTATCAAGCATCTCAAAGAAAAAGAAGCAGAGTTGAATTAGAGGTATTGGGAATTAAAATTCGAGAATTAGATATTGAAAATGCTAAACAGACATGTATTGAAAAATATAAAGAAATTTGTGCACTTAAATACAAATTGAATCAAATTCTCTCTTCTAAAATTTCAAAATCCTTTCTGTATGTAAAGCAAAAATACTTTGAATTCGGTGATAAACCTCAGAAACCTTTAGCTCGACAACTCCTACAAATAATATCTGAACGTACCATATACAAAATTAAATCAGACACAGGAGAAATTCTCACTTCCTCTAGGGATATAAATAGTAGGTTCCAGACATTTTATGAGGCACTATACTCGTCTAAAGGAAGTATAGATTCCTCAGTTATGGCACAGTTTCTAGACCAACATAATCTTCCCTCATTAAATCAAGAACAAGTTGACGTGTTAGGTGCAGAAATTACTATTAAAGAAATATCAGATACTATAAAATCTCTAAAAGGCTGTAAAACTCCTGGTCCAGATGGATTTTGTAATGAACTCTATAAAGCCTACAACAAACTACTTTCACCTTATATATATAGGGTTTACAAACAGGCATTTATAGATCAGTCCCTGCCGCCCTCTCTAGATGAGGCAATTATTATTGTTGTCCCCAAAAAAGGAAGGAATCCAGAAGAACTGAGTTTTTATAGGCCGATCTCACTATTAAATACAGATAAAAAAATTCTGGTAAAAACTTTGGCACATAGATTAAACACAGTAATTAGAAACTTGGTGCACCCGGATCAAACCGGCTTCATACCAAAACGTAACTCTTCTGTAATCTTAGGCGTCTCTTCAACATAATGTACTCGTCCCAAGGACGGGCACATGATTTAGCCATTCTGTCATTGGATGCGGAGAAGGCATTTGATCAAATTGAATGGCCTTACCTATTTACGGTATTGAAGAAGATTAATCTTGGAGGAATTTTCATTTCAAGGATTAAATTGTTGTATTCTAGTCCGTGTGCAAGAATTCTCACAAATCAAACAATATCCTCTCGTTTTAATTTACATAGAGGTACAAGACAAGGTTGCTCGCTGTCGCCACTTTTGTTTGCATTATTGAGCCTTTAGCTGAGGCCATTAGAGTCCATTCTGGTATTAAAGGCTATAAAACCAGAAATACTGATAATAAATTAGCGTTATATGCAGATGATATAATTTTATTTATTTCTCAGCCCAATAGCATTATTCCAAATATCCTTAATTTGATTAATTTATATGGTAGATTTGAAGGATATAAAATTAATTGGGACAAAAGTGTGTTGATGCCAGTCACTATCAAAGATTCTTCTTGGCTTCATCATTTGCCCTTTAAGGTTGCTTCAGAACAATTCACATATCTAGGCATAGAGGTGACACAAAAGTTTTCCAATTTAGTTAAGGCTAATTTTCAACCCCTGTTGTTAAAACTTAAATCCATGATCAAGTTCTGGAGAACGCTTCCTATTTCTCTTCTGGGCAGGGTTAATGCAATTAAGATGATATTTCTCCCACAATTTTGTACACGGTGCAGAGCATCCCCGTATTTCTGCCCAAATCTTTTTTCAAAAAATTGGACTCTATCCTGGGTCCTTTTGTCTGGGACTATAAAGCCCATAGGATTTCTAAGCAGCACCTATGTAAACCCAAAATACAGGGTGGGCTCGCCCTACCTAATTTTCTTTATTACTACTGGGCCAGGTATAGCTAGTTCATTTTATAATCAAAATCCTGTTATTCATAATTCTATTTGTATTTGGAAACAGTTAAAGAAGCATTTTAAACTCAATCAGATGTCATTTTTGCTCTCTATCTCAGCTTACCCCTCCTTTTGCCCTTCGATGTTAGACCGTGCATTTGAGATCTGGGGAATTTTAGGGTTACGAAATATAGGGAATTTATATATGAATGGAAAATTTGCTTCCTTTCAACAGCTGTGTAAGAAATATAATACTCCCTCAAATAATTTCTTTAGGTACCTTCAAATTAGAGACTTTGTAAAGTCTTACATTCCTAATTATGTCACTGCCAGACCTATGTATCTGGATTCATTCTTGGAAAGACGTCATAGAGATGGTAATACCATTTCCGTTCTGTACAAGGCTTTAGAACAGGTGAAAAGTCCTTTGATGCATGGAGAAAATTAAATCTGCCTGGGAAGAAGAACTTGCAGTAGAAATTCCTAGTGAAATGTGGGAACGGAGTCTTGAACTTGTCCACAAGTGTTCCATTAATGCACGACATTGTCTTATTCAGTTTAAAGTGCTTCATAGGCTTCATTACTCCAAGTGTAAACTGAACAAAATATTTCCAGAAGTGTCTCCATTATGTGACAAATGTCAAATTTTAGATGCCAGCCTGTCTCATTGCTATGTAATGTGTCCAAAATTACAAAGTTTCTGGAATAAGATTTTCCAGGTTTTTTCAGATACATTGGACATACGATTTGAACCAGATGCTATATTAATTATATTTGGAGTTTCTAAAGAGTTTTTGAGACTTACTCTGGTACAACAACATTTTGTTTCATATGGTTTAATTTCTGCTAAAAAACGTATTCTTTTGTTTTGGAAGAAAAAGGAAGTTCCAACGATTAAACTATGGCTGACAGAGTTGACTGGTACAATACATTTAGAAAGGATTAGGTGTTCTCTGAAAAACAAGATTTTGTTATTTGAAACAATTTGGTCACCTTTTATTTCTTTTCTGCAAGCTAGTGATTAATGTTTACACTGCCTTCATGACCTGCTTTTACCAGTGGATAGCACTTTTGGGTTGAGCTTTTGGGTGGGGTTGGATGTGTTTTTATTATTTATTTTTTTTTATGCATATTTGTTTGGATGTAAGTTTTATTTGTTTGTATATATTAAAAAAAGTGTAGTTACAATTTATCTTCTGCTGGAATACCAAATAAAAACATTTAAACACAAAATAAAACAAACAAACCAAAAATAAATACCGCCAGCAGCCCCTCGCGGACGACTGCTGGCTACCGAAAATACATTTACATTTACATTTATTCATTTAGCTGACGCTTTTATCCAAAGCGACTTACAATTGCTATATTTCAGAGGTCGCACACCTCTGGAGCAACTAGGGGTTAAGTGTCTTGCTCAGGGACACATTGGTGTCTCACAGTGGATTCAAACCCGGGTCCCTCACACCAGAGGCCACACCAGTATCCACTGCGCCATCACCACCCTTAAAATAAAAAAATAAAATAAAAATACAAAAACCAAACACAACTAAAACACAGGCCTGTTCCTCTCTCGATCATCAACGTCGTCGCTCCTCCTTTATGCTTCCGCTCCTCCGTGTGAGATGCGAGACCGGTGTGCTTCACAGGTCTCATTAGCAATCGCACCACCGGCCTTGCGCCATTCTCTCACGTCCCTCGGCCGTCCTGTTCGCCACAAGTGGTTCTTAATCCTGGTCCTGATGACCCACCACTCTGCACATTTTGTATCCCTGCATCCCAATGTCCATACTGTCCATCCTAAATAGCATGTGAGATTAGAATAAGTGTGTACCACAGCATAATGATAGGCTATGTTGAAAAGAGTAGATGTCAAAATTCCCCGGATAGTCTTCTATTTCCGGTAAATTTTTGAAGTGTTGATCTGTGCACACTATAAAGGCTAATATTGCCCACAACCTATTGTGCTTTGGAGGAGGATTTGGTTCAGAACTACAAACCATGGCAGATATGCGCAACCGACATTGAGAGGTTTAGATAAAGGTTTTAGTGATTAATACTTGAAGTATAACCTGTTAAAACATATTTATTTATTGTTATAGTTATATAATATTTATTGTTTACATATATTGTTATGTTATTCCATCATATACCAAATATATTCATATTCCAAATACCTCCGATAAGGTATAGGGATTTAAACAAAATGAAATGTAGAGGATTTTAACTGTGCCAAGATGATTGACAGGCCATTTTATGGTGACAGGATGCGTGTCAGGATGCAACAGAGAGCAACCGTTAAAGATGCTATTGTATGACGTGATTGTATGTCCCAAAGCTTGTCTACTCTTCTGCTACACACTCAAAAGTATGTAGTATAAGTAGGCGAATTGGGACGCAGCATATGTCTCCCCTTTTAAACACACCTGATCGATTCAGCTCGTCAGCTTATTAGAAGAGAGATCCATTAACTCAATTTAGTGTTTCAGATAAGAAAGACATACAAAACTTGCTAATTGACTGCTAATATTATCTAATATATCATATCACTGCTAATATATCATTTTCATTCTTTACATAGCTGTTTAGCTGCGGTAGTTCAGCTGGCTTTGTTGAGTTGTTGTAAAGAGCGATACCTTCGTGCAGTGTTTACAAAAAGTAATTTGAGTAAAAGTTGACTGAGTGGGTCTCTGAGCTGGGGAATGTTCAAGCTCAAACCGGTGCGCAACGTTTTGTTACGGTTTCGGGGTTGAACGACATGTTTCCAGGAAACGGAGTGCAACGGGGTTTGAGATACGTTCCCTTTCAAGGGAACTCGAGCTGCGTCAAGCTGTGGAAACGCCTCTGCGTGTGTGCGTCATGAAGCACGTAAGGAATCAGTCCAATGGAGAGACGGAACGTCATAGGCGGGTGACGTCATCGACCAGGAAACTATAAAGCACCCCCAAAACACAAGCGCGACAGCTTCTTTGCCTTCAGTAAGCGCTATATGTGGATCTGTCTCAAGTGTTTTTGTCTGTCACTAAGCAGGAGTTTCACTATTTCAAAAAACTATATATATATATATATATAATATATTGAGAGACAATGGCGAGCGAACAACAATTTAAGAAGTGTGTTCCTCCCTGCTCGCGCTATTTAACGAGCGGGGATACACACAGCTTATGTGTTGTTTGTTTGGGAGTGCAGTATGCCCAGTCAGCTCTCGAGGGGGCTGATTGTGAGCATTGCGAGCGTTTGCCTCTTAGAACGCTCCGCTCCCGCCGATCACTCTTTGAGGAGAGTGGTTCGGTTCCCGATCCCCGCGGATCGGGTCCCGCTTATGCCGAGGCTGAGCGGCGACGTCATTCGTGGGGATCGCAGATGGATCTAACAGCGGGGCTTGAGACGGGCTCTGCCCTATCTCAGCCCTTACCTGTTAGATCCAGTGCCTCAGTCTCGGGTTCGGAAGCACGCTCTGCGGTTTCTTCCCCCCGAACTGAGGCCCCAGTACTGCAACTATCCAGTTCTGAGGATCTGGATGTTGTTAGTCTGGATGCGGGAGATGTCGATGATTCACCATCTCGCTCTCCCGAAAGTGAGGAGCTTATGGAGGTGCTCACTCGTGCTGTTTCTAAATTAAGCATCGAGTGGCCAGCTGTTAGGCAGGAGTCTAGAGAAAAATCTAAATTAGATGAAAGATTTTTGCCTTCCCGTTCTCAACCTCCACGCCGGTGCTTGCCCTTCTTCCCTGATCTCCACACAGAGGTTTCGAGATCGTGGAAAAAGCCGGTCTCTTATCGTGTTTTTAGCCCTCAAACTTCCACTTATTCAAACATTGTGGGGGCTAAATCTCATGGTTATGGGGCGATGCCCAAAGCAGAAGAGGCGCTTGCTAGTCATCTTTCTGCTGAAGCTGCATCTTCTTTTAAAGCACCACTTTTACCCTCTAAGCCTCTTAGAAGTTCGTCAGCTTTAGTGGGTAAGGCGTATTCGGCGGCCGGTCAAGCCTTAGCGTGCCTGCACACGATGTCCATCATGCAGGCATACCAGGCTGACTTATTAAAGGATGTGACACTCAAGAGCTCAGCACTGACGTAGTTCGCGAACTGCGTCAGGCTGCAGATTTATCTCTGCGCGCCACCAAGGAGTCTGCCAAGCTAATGGCCCGTACTATGGCAGCCCTGGTGGCCGCAGAGAGGCATCTATATTTAAATCTCTCTGGTATGAAAGAAAAAGACAAAGCTTTTCTTTTGGACGCTCCGCTCTCTCCTCATGGTCTTTTTGGTCATTCTGTAAATACTGTCATAGATAGATTTCAGGAAGAGAAGAAACAGTCGGCACGTTTCAGAAATTTATGCCTCTTAAAATTCATGTCCCCGGTACTGCTGGGCGGGAGCAGTCCAGGCCGTCAGTCAGCTCCTCACATAGAGCGCAACAGAAGCAGAGTGTCGCGTCTCGCGCTCCCCCTTCCAAACAGTGGGACCAGACGCGGCACTCTCAGCCGAAGTCTTCTGGCAAAACTGATCTGAGGACAGTTATTATGGCTAAGAAGGCTTCGGCAAAGAGGAAGTCCTGACGCCACTGGCATTACACGGTGCCCGCTCTTCTTCGGTGCCCTCAGGGGCCCGTTCTGCCAACCCCGTCTTCATGCCGGGGCACAGACGGTCCCAGCGAGCGCTTTCCCGAGGGACGCTCGCCCCCTCTGAGGAGGGTCTCAGAGCAGTTAAGCCAGTCGTTCCCTGCCGACGTTTGCTGCTCAAGTTACACCAGAGGCCAGTCTCGAGAGACTGGTACCCTTAGTAGTATTTCTGGCAGAGTGGAAAAGCCTTCCAAAAATATCTCAGTGGGTTCTGCACACAGTAAAAAAGGGTTATACTATCCAATTCAGGTGTCGTCCACCAAAATTCAGAGGGGTTCTGCCCACAGTGGTGGGCCCCGAGCAGGCTCTGGTAATGGAACAAGAGGTGAAAGCGCTCCTTCAAAAGGGGGCTATAGAACGGGTTCCTCCTCCCAGGTTGGACTCAGGTTTTTACAGCCGATATTTCATCGTTCCAAAGAAGGATGGGGGGTTGCGTCCAGTTTTAGATCTGCGCCTGTTGAATTGCTCGGTAGGGAAGCTAAAATTCAAGATGCTCACTATCAAGCAGATCGTGTCACAAATCAGATCCGAGGACTGGTTTGTCACGATAGATCTGAAGGACGCGTACTTCCATATTTCCATCCTTCCACAACACAGGAAGTTCCTGAGGTTCGCCTTCAGGGCGAGGCGTACCAGTACAAGGTTCTTCCATTTGGCCTAGCTTTATCTCCCCGCACTTTCACGAAATGCATGGATGCAGCTTTAGCGCCCCTGAGGTTTCAGGGCATTCGTATCCTCAATTACATCGACTATTGGTTGATTTTAGCTCAGACAGAGCAGATGGCGGTTCAGCATCGAGATGTTGTTCTCGCTCATATGAGAAAGTTGGGGTTGAGGCTGAACGCAAAGAAAAGTGTATTATCTCCTTCTCAGAAGACCACTTTTCTGGGTGTCGTTTGGGATTCGATCTCGATGCGGGCGCGACTTTCTCCGACCCGCATCGCTTCGATTCTTTCAGCTATGAAACAAGTAAAGCTAGGCCAGCTACTCACTGTAAAACAGTTTCAGAGAGTGTTGGGTCTGATGGCAGCAGCGTCCAACGTTATACCTTGCGGCCTGTTGTACATGAGACCACTGCAGTGGTGGCTCCGGACCAAGGGATTCTCCCTGAGGGGAAATCCCCTCCGCACGATCAAAGTCACGCGGCGCTGCCTTCGTGCTCTGGTCATGTGGAAAGAAACCTGGTTCCTATCGAAAGGGCCTGTGTTGGGGGCTCTTTGTCGTCGCGTAACGCTAACAACGGATGCTTCCCTCACAGGGTGGGGGGCGGTCATGAGTGGTCGTCCAGCCCAAGGTCTGTGGCAGGACCATCATCTATCATGGCATATAAATTGTCTAGAGGTGTTGGCGGTGTTCCAAGCTTTGAAACACTTCCTAGCAGACCTCAGAGGTCATCATGTGTTAGTTCAGTCAGACAACATGTCGGTGGTCTCGTATATAAATCATCAGGGGGGCCTGCGGTCGCGTCCACTTTACAAGTTGGCCCGTCAGATCCTCCTGTGGTCCCAGGGGAAGTTACGGTCTCTGAGAGCTATGTATCTTCCCGGTTATTTGAATGTGGTAGCAGACTCCCTGTCGAGCCAGGGCCCGAGACCGGGGGAATGGAGGCTCCACCCCGAGGTGGTGGAGCTCCTTTGGTTGAGTTTCGGTCGCGCCGAGGTGGACCTATTCGCTTCCAAGGAGACAACGCACTGTCATCTGTGGTTCTCCATCAGTCAGCCAGCCCCTCTGGGGTTGGACGCTCTGGTACAGCCGTGGCCGAGGTCACGTCTGTATGCTTTTCCCCCGGTTGCTCTGCTACCAGGAGTTCTGGAGAGGGTCCGCCGGGACGGGGTCAGCCTACTTCTAGTAGCCCCGTTCTGGCCGGCCCGAGTATGGTTCGCGGACCTAATATCTCTTCTGGACGGCTCTCCCTTGGAGATTCCGATCAGGAGGGATCTACTCTCTCAGGAGGGCGGTACGATATTTCACCCCCGCCCAGAGTTGTGGAAACTGTGGGCTTAGCCTCTGAGGGGGCCCAGTTCATAGAATCTGGTCTCTCAACTGAGGTTGTTGAGACCATCCTTCACTCCAGAGCTCCGTACACGAGGAAGTTATATGCCCTGAAGTGGAAACTTTTCACTTCTTGGTGTGCAGAACACCGGCAGGACCCAGTTAACGGCCCAGTGGGTGCAGTGCTGAGTTTCTGCTGGAGCGTTTCTCTGCAGGGTTATCCCCCTCCACACCAAAGGTGTATGTGGCGGCACTAGCTGCTTTCCATGTCCCTTTCAGTGGAGTTTCTCTTGGGAGACACCCACTTATAACTCGCTTCCTTCGTGGCACTTTGAGGCTGAGGCCTGCAGTTCGTACGAGGGTGCCGACTTGGGATTTGGCCATTGTACTAGAGGGCCTTTCTTTGGCCCCCTTTGAACCTATTGAGGAAGTTTCTGAGAAATTTCTCACGTATAAAACTCTTTTTCTGCTTGCAATCTCCTCACTTAACTCTCTGGGGTCGAGAAACGCGCCGGCGCGTTTTGCTGTTTTTTTTTCCACATAGCAGCAACATAGACTTAAAATACTCCGTCATTTTTGGTCATATAAATAAAATCAATACATGATTATAAACTATAGAGGGTCTTCTTTTTTTGTGTACACTCACATTAACATCAAAACCGTGTGCTTTTGTAAAATGAAGAAAATAAACAGGGTGTGCTTTCTGCCTCTCTGTCTCCGTAAAAAAATTTTCTGGTGCACGTCTCTAAACTTAAGCTCAGCGAATACTATTCACACAAGCATGAGCAAAATATCTTTATAATCATTTAAGTTTGTACTTTTAAAATATCTAATTCAAAACTAAAATAAATAATCTCTGTTTATGTAATCTATTAAAAAAGAGAGAGGTGTCAGCCGATCTCATTATCGTTCTCTCAGCTCATTATTCTGCTAATGTGACACGCCCACGGAGAGCGCGCGCTATTCAAAAGCAAATGATCTGAAGCAACACATGCAAAGTGTCAACGCCCCTCATAAACGCAACATAAACACAACAAATGTAATCATCAGATTAATGTAGCCTACTATTTCTTCTTGCGAGGCTGTGTGAGGAGTAATCCTGGGACATTTACCTCAGAACATGTGCTGTTTTTTTTCATTACGAGGAGCAACGGATCCATCTGATAAGTAAGTTCTTTATTATTATTGTTCTAATCGCGATATCATAGTGTATGTAAACCGCAAAAAGACTGTTTAAATATGAATCGCGTCTGTGTGTGAATGAATGAACTGAACAGTTTTTACCAAACCCTATTGCTATACTGAGATGAGTGAAAATCGACTGAAATATGTTGAAATAACGTTAAAATGTCTTTGTATTAGCAACGTATTAAACTGCATATTAATATTTATATGCCCTAATATAGGCTATCATAAAAACAACAAACGATATGCCTATGTTACAGAAGAAATATGAAAGACAACATTTCGTTGACTAGTTTTTGGATAGATTATTAACTGTTTACTGTAGCCTAAACTATAGACTACTGCCACATTGAATAAGCTTTTGTTCACCAATTTCTGCTCAAATGTTAAATATATTAGGCTATGTTTGTTTTGTCTAAAATAAAGTCATCAACTAGGATGCTATTATAGTGTTTGTTCCAATGTAGGCTTTATTCAAACTAATGAATCCTTAACTTTGAAATATGTATGATAAAATGTATACTTTAGTTTTTACAAAGAAATATTACACTTGAAATATTGTTATTTTAATTGTTGCTGTAATTGTAACCTTTTTAATAAAATAGCAAATAATATATTTACAAGGTAGATGTAAACAAAATCTTAAAATGTCAATATAAGCCTTCTCTTCAAATTATTTGTATTGTGTTTTATTAGTGACAAATTTGGGGAGAGGATACATATCCAAAACTTTCTGAAAATACAGTATGAGAATTAACTACACAATTACTAGAAATGTTCACCTTGGATATTATACAATTTGCAAGCAAAAATACAAGTGGAAAAATACTATTTTTTTAAAGATGTTTCCAACTGCGAACCAATTTTGTAGTATATATACACATTTCTTTTCTTGTGTCCTTGTATTCTTTATTGTGGCTCAGTGACACACCTGTGAAAAGCTCATTATGCAGGCTCATTAAGCAGGTCTTTTGTCTTCACAGGTGTGAATCAGACCATTATACATGAGTCACGCCCATTTCGCATATTGCCTTTCCAAACAAAAAGTGTTTTACTAAATTTAAATCAATGTATTGTTTTTTGTGAATGATTTGGAAGGATGATTTTCAAATCATTTTGAAGCAAAAATCCTAGGCGAGAACATCCATTAGTCAAAGGTCTTGTGGACACATATTTAGTATGTGTTTTGTGGCCTTATTTCAGAGACTTTAAGTTTTAGTTTTTTCAATAACCATGCATAAACGTCCCGGGTTACGTATGTAACCCTAGTTCCCCGAAGGGACGGACGCTGCGTGAAATCGCAGTGGGAACGCCCTCAGCGTGACGCGTCTGAAGCATGAATGAAATCAGTCAATGGAGAGAATGAGCGTACGGCGAGTGACGTCATCGACCAGGAAGCTATAAATATCCCCTGAGTACACAACACGCCAGCTTAAAAGTTACTGAAGCAGCGACCCAAGGGGATGCCGAGAGTATGGCAGGACACGCAGCGTCCGTCCCTTCGGGGAACTAGGGTTACATACGTAACCCGGGACGTTCCCCTTCAGGGACTACCGCTGCGTGAAATCGCAGTGGGAACGCAATACCCACATCCCCATACGACCAAATCCCCGTCGTGTGTCATTAGGAGACACAAACCGACGAGAGAACCTGAGCCCCGGGAGTGGAGCTAAGATCGAGGGAATAAAATCTAACGAAAGTGTGCGGTGAGGACCAGCCTGCCGCATCACAAACGTCCTGAAGAAAAGCTCCTGAAAGAAGAGCTGTAGAAGCAGCCATACTCCGGGTGGAATGAGCCCTTACAGCCAAAGTGAAGGCTGATGGGCCGAACCATAAGCAAGTGGGATGGCCTCGACCACCCACTTGCTCATCCTTTTTCTAGATGCAAGACATCCTTTCTTAGGTGACCCAAACAGACGAACATTTGTTCCGATCTCCTCCACAGGGCAGCTCTGTGGACGTAAGCATCAAAACCCAAACTGGGCACAGCAAATTAATTTTCTCCTGGTCTGACGTCAGAAAAGGCGGAGGACAGAAAACCTGCAGAACTATAGGTCTAACTGAAACAGTTGGAACCTTAGGAACATAACCTGGTCTCAGAAAGAGAAAGGCCTTAACCAACCAGGAGCAAATTCCAGGCACGAGGGAGCCACCGAAAGTGCTTGAATATCTCCAATTCTTTTTAGAGATGAGAAAGCGAGAAGAAGGATAGTCTTTAGAGTAAGAAACTTTTCCGAAACTTCCTCGATGGGCTCGAAAGGAGCAAGGGAGAGACCTTCTAAGATGACGGCCAGATCCCAAGCTGGTACCCTTGTGCGAACTGCAGGCCTCAGCCTCAAGGTGACACGAAGGAAGCGAGACATAAGCGGGTGTTACCCGAGGGAACCTCCACTTGAAGGGTTGTGGTAAGCAGCTAAGGCCGCCACATACACCTTCAGTGTGGAGTGGGATAACCCTGTGGAGAGACGGTCCTGCAGGAAATCCAGGACTGTACCAACCGGGCAGTTAACTGGGTCCTGCTGGCGCTCTCCACACCAAGAGGTGAAAAGTTTCCACCTCGCGGCATATAACTTCCTCGTGGAGGGAGCTCTGGATCGGAGGATGGTCTCAACGACCTCAGCCGAGAGACCAGAATCTATGAGCTGGGCCCCCTCAGAGGCCAAGCCCACAGCCTCCATAGCTCTAGACGGGGGTGAAAGATCGACCCACTCGCCTGAGAGAGCAGATCTCTCCTGATCGGTATCTCTAGGGGAGAGCCGTTGAGGAGAGACACTAGGTCCGCAAACCATACCTGGGCCGACCAGAACGGGGCTATTAGCAGGAGACTGAGCCCGTCCCGGCGAACCCTCTCCAGAACTCCTGGGAGCAGAGCGATCGGGGGAAAAGCGTACAAGCGTGACCTCGGCCGCGGATGTACCATCGCATCCAACCCCAGCGGGGCTGGATGGCTGAGAGAGAACCACAGCGGGCAGTGTGATGTTTCTCGAGAAGCAAATAGGTCTACCTCGGCAAGACCGAAATGTTTCCATAGGAGTTCCACCACCTCGGGGTGAAGACTCCATTCCCCGGGCCTCGGCCCCTGTCTTAACAGGATGTCTGCCCCCTGATTTAAATACCCCGGGAGATAAAAGCTCTCAGAGAAAGAATTTTCCCCTGGGACCATAGAAGGATCTGACGTGCCAGTTTGTAAAGCGGGCGAGAACGCAAACCCCCCCTGATGGTTGATATAAGAAACCACCGATGTGTTGTCTGTCTGGACAAGAACATGGTGGCCCCTTAGGTCTGGGAGGAAGTGTTTCAGAGCCTGAAACACCGCCAACATCTCTAGGCAGTTTAAGTGCCACAGACGATGATGGTCCTCCCACAGACCCTGAGCCCACTCGTGAGAGAGGCATCTGTCATTAGCATAACGCGACGACAAGGAGCTCCTAACACAGGGCCTTGGGACAGAAACCAAGGATCTTTCCACATGATCAGGGCGTGATGACACCGTCGCAAACTCACGATCATGCGAAGCGGATTTCCCCTCGGGGAGAATCCCTTGGTCCTGAGCCACCACTGTAACAGTCTCATGTGCAAGAGGCCAAGAGGTATCACGTTGGACGCAGCTGCCATGAGACCTAGCAGTCTCTGGAACTGTTTTACAGTGGATGACTGGCCTAGCTTGACCTGATCTACTGCAGCGAGAATCAAAGCAATACGAGCAGGTGACAATCGTGCCTGCATCGTCGTTGAATCCCACACTACACCTAGAAAAGTGGTTCTCTGTAATGGAGAAAGAACACTCTTTTTGGCGTTGAGCCTCAGCCCCAGTCACTTGATATGAGCAAGAACGACATCTCGGTGCCGAACCGCCTGTTGTTCCGATTGAGCTAGAATCAAGCAATCGTCTATATAGTACAGAAAGCGGATGCCCTATAACCTCAGCGGGGCTATAGCAGCATCCGTACACTTCGTGAATGTTCGGGGTGACAGTGCTAGGCCGAACGGAAGAACCCGATATTGGTACGCTTCGCCCCCGAAAGCGAACCTCAGGAACTTCCTGTGTTGAGGGAGGATAGATACATGGAAGTAAACGTCCTTTAGATCTATCATGACAAACCAGTCCTCGGATCTGATTTGAACATCCCCAGTGACAGACACAGCGCCCTGTAACGTACTGGCAGGGAACAGCTGGTCTGGGCACTCCACAACCCTCCTCGGAGGGGGCGAGCATCCCTCGGGAAATCGCTCGCCGAGTCTCTCTACGCCCTGTGAAGGCAGGGTTAGTAGAGCAGACCACTGAGGGCATCGGAAAAGACAGGGCACCGTGTTCTTGTGCAGTGAACTCAGGTCTTTCACGATAGGGACCACCCTCAGAACCCTGACGTTCAGCACGTCAGGATTTTTTTTTTTTTTTTTGATGAAGTAGTATCCTAACTCCCTGCTGGGTGGGGGACCCATTCCGCCAGGAACACTACTAAGGGAACCAGCCTCTCGAGGCTGGCCTCCGGATGAACATCCCGAGTGACAGACACAGCGCCCTGTAACATACTGGCAGGAAACAGCTGGTCTGAGCACTCCACAACCCTCCTTGGAGGGGGCGAGCGTCCCTCGGGAAATCGCTCGCCGAGTCTCTCTACGCCCTGTATAGGCAGGGTTAGTAGAACAGACCCCTGAGGGCATCGAGAAAGACAGGGCACCGTGTTTTTGTGCGGTGAACTCAAGTTTTTCCCGATGGGGACCACCCTCAGAGTCCTGACGTTCAGCCCGTCAGGACTTTTTCGACGCGGCCTTTCTGGCGACAATGACTGTCCTCAGATCAGTCCTGCCCCGAGAAGGCCGCGCCGGAGAGCACCCCGCCTCGTCCCTCCAGTTTCTCTGCAGGGGGGCACGAGACGTGACACTCCGCTTCTGCTGTGCTCTTTTTGAAGACGAACTCGACGAAAGACTTTGCTCTGGTTGAACATTCTGCGTGACAGACACAGTGCCCTGTAACGGCGCACCGGCAGGGAACGACTGGTCTGAACACACTAGAACCCTCCTTAGAGGCGGCGAGCGTCCCTCGGGAAAGCACTCGCCAGACCCTTCTACGCCCTGTTTCGGCAGGGTTAGTAGGAAGGGCCCCTGAGGGCGCCGGGAGAGACAGGGCACCCTTAAGGGAGGTGAACGCAAGTCTCTCTCGGCGGGGACCCCCCTCAGATTTCCTTTGAGCAGGTTGGCCTGAAAAGCCTGCATAAAAGTCATCGTATGCAAACATGCAGCCGCCTGCCGAGCCACCGAGTAAGCCTTCCCCACCAGCACAGAGGTATATATATTTATTTATTTATTTATTTTTTGGTGGAAGAGCCGGTGCTTTAAGTGAAGACGATGAAGCAGGAGAGAGATAGCTCGCAAGCGTCTCCTCCGCCTACAGTATCGTCACATAACCAGCAGATTTAGCACCAACAATGTTACCATAAGCATTGGACTGATTTGTGTAAATTCTGCTTGAAACCGGTCTAACCCAGGTCTTTGAAAACTCAGCATGAAGATCTGGGAAGAACGGTAAGCACCGGCTAGAAGGTTGAGGTCGTGCAGACAGAAATCTATCATCTAGATTGCTTTTAATTCTAGAAACCTGTCTATCAGCTGGCCACTCGATACTGTTGTTTTATTATTATTATTTTTTAGCTTTTCAACAGCCCGAGATAATACATCCATCAAACCTTCTTCATTTGCAGTATAATGTGATAAACTAGTTTTCTCTGATAATAAACTTTCGACATCCAGCTCCTCAGAACTGGAAAATCTCAATTCAACATCATCATGTGCCTCCACCCGGGCAGAAGTAACCGCCGCAGCGCGTGCTTCCAGAGCCGGGTGAGAGGCACTAGATCTCGTCGGAGATAGCTGAGATAGGGCGGAGCCCGTCTCAACGTCGCCAGCGAGATCCATCTGCGAGCCCCAAGACAAGCGCCGCCGCTCTGCCTCAACAGAAGCGGGACCCGAGCCTCGGGGAGCTCGCAGCAAATCACTCTCCTCGAAGAGCGATCGCCGCGAGCGCAGAGTTCTCAAGGGAAAACGCTCGCAATGCTGACAATCGACTCCCTCGAGAGCCGACTGGGCATAGCTGCACTCCCAAACAAGCCACACTTAGCTCGTGTGAATCCCCACCCGTGATGTGCCGAGTACAGGGGGGAACACACTTCTTATACTGCTCGCTCATATTGGTTTTTTTATATAAAATATATATAGTGAAAACTCCTGACAAAACAGACAAACACAATCGACAGATTCAGACACACACAGAGCTGCTGAAGTAACTAAAGCTGGCGTGTTGTGTACTCAGGGGATATTTATAGCTTCCTGGTCGATGACGTCACTCGCCGTACGCTCATTCTCTCCATTGACTGATTTCATTCATGCTTCAGACGCGTCACGCTGAGGGCGTTCCCACTGCGATTTCACGCAGCGGTAGTCCCTGAAGGGGAACAATATTCTCTCAAAAATACAAACATGTACATACATCTTGCTAACATATTATGGTAGCCCTGTTTGTGCTATATAGAGTGAATTTACACCTTTGCCATTAACATGTTTATAAATAACTGAAAAAAGCACAAATGTTAGAGCATGTCAGAATGCTCCAGGACCCCAAAAACACATAGGACCCCAGAGGGTTAAGAGAATCGGAGATTTGCAGGCCCTGTCGGTTGCACCCTCGTGCCTGGAGTTTTCGCCTGGTATGGTTAAGGCTTTTCTATACCCTAGACCAGGTTATGTCCCTAAGGTCCCTACTAATGCTGTTAGACCTACAGTGCTGCAGGCTTTCTATCCTCCTCCTTTTGTGTCATCAGATCAGGAGAAACTTAACCTTCTCTGCCCGGTTAGGGCGTTAGCCGCTTACGTCCACAGAGCTGCCCTGTGGAGGAAATCAGAACAGTTATTTGTGTGCTTTGGGCCACCCAGGAAAGGGTGTCCCGCGTCTAAACAGAGAATGAGCAAGTGGGTGGTTGAGGCCATCTCACTTGCTTATGAGTCGGCTGGTCAGCCTTCACCTTTGGCTGTATGAGCCCACTCTACTAGGAGTATGGCTGCTTCTAAAGCATTGTTGTCAGGAGTATCGCTAAGTGATGTTTGTGATGCGGCTGGGTGGTCCTCACCGCATACATTTGTTAAGTTCTATGAATTGGACTTAAGTTCCACTCCTGGGGCGCAGGTGCTCTCGTCCTCTGTGCACTAGTTCCCACATGACGGTCATTTGCTCCTATGGCGATGTGGGTATTGGCATTCCCACAGCTTTACGCAGCTCGAGTTCCCTTGAAAGGGAACGTCTCGGTTACTTATGTAACCCTAGTTCCCTGATAGGGAACGAAACGCTGCGTCGTTTTGCCATACTCCCAGCATGCCCGTTAGCGCTTCCTTCAGGCCTATCAGAAGCTGTCGCGCTTGTGTTTTGGGGGTGCTTTATAGTTTCCTGGTCGATGACGTCACCCGCCTATGACGTTCCGTCTCTCCATTGGACTGATTCCATACGTGCTTCATGACGCACACACGCAGAGGCGTTCCCACAGCTTGACGCAGCATCTCGTTCCCTATCAGGGAACTAGGGTTACATACGTAACCGAGACGTTTTCTCTTGTTTGGTGGGTGTGTCACAAATGTTAGCCCAATCAGCAGCAACATGTATATAAATCACGCGGTATTAAAGAGACGGCTTGCAAAATTGGGTCCAAGTAAAGTCATTTACAAAATGTCCGCTGCAGCTCGGTATACGCAACAATTGAAGATATTAGAAGACATGTTTGTCGCAAAAGTTTTATAGTAAAAATATAGCATATCAACATTGATAAGCAATAATGGTAAACCTAATACTCACAATAAAAATAATACGGTCAAATAGATCATAACACAGTCTCGGAGGTAAGAATTGGATTATCCGTCACCTGAAATGTTTGTCTTTTCATCCTGAAATGCGAGACAAATGTTGGATCACAATAATTAGGAACAGTTTCCACAAATCTCTTCACTCGATTGGGATGTTCTCTGTTATTTGGACGGCAAGAGCAGTGACTGTAACATTGAGTGTATTTTGCAGTATTAAACACGTATTTATACCGATTTCATCAGGCTCCAAAAATTCTTCAAAAAGAACACAAAGAATGGCCTACTCAGCTACCATAGTTGCAACTCTTGCGTCATCAGAGCAGGGTGTTCAACAAACCACCATTTCCGTTTAAAAAACATTTTGAAAGAAGTTATAGCATTGTTTGAAATTCAGCAGGTCAACAGCCTTGAGCAAACCATCAGTTTAGTTCTAACACGCCTTTCTTTAAAAGGGGTAAGGATAATTAATGTATCAAATGATGAGACTAAGTTTGATACTCGTATGTCTCGCCCATTTGAATTAAACTCTCCTGATGCAATTTGTTGAGGTTTCAGTTGATCTTTGCTGATGTTGTCTTGATGAGAGAGAACCAGTGTGAGTCAGAGGATCTTTGGTGAATGGAGAGACAAGGCCGCAGCCTGGCACAAGCTTGGGGGTCCTTGGAAAACTTCTAGTTCAGCATCATCTTCACATCAGGATTTCAGAAAGGGACTAAGAGACTAAAGCCGCGTTTCCACCGCAGGAACTTTCCCCAGGAACTAGGAACTTTGGGGTGGTACTCGGTGTGTTTACACCGCAGGAACCAGGGTCTAAATCAGGGGTGTCAAACTCAATTCCTGGAGGGCCACAGCCCTGCAGAGTTTAGTTCCTACCAGCTCCAACACACATACCTGTAGTTTTTAAATAAGCCTGAAGGACTTGATTAGCTGGATCAGGTGTGTTTAATTAGAGTTGAAGCTAAACTCTGCAGGGCTGTGGCCCTCCAGGAACTGAGTTTGACACCCCTGGTCTAAATGAAGTTCCGGGTAAAAATTCCCCCCCCCCCCCAGAAAGTCCCTGCTGGCGAGGTAGTACTTTTTCAGAGTTCAGGAACTTTCGGGGTGGGACTTGTGCGCTGAACATGCTGATTGGTTGAGCTCACGTCAAATTTGATTGGTTGACTCCACACAGCATTTTATTTTAGCCGCCATTTTTAAAAACCTCGCTTCCTGGCTTCGTGCAGTAAAGAGTTGTCGGGAAATTAATATGGAGTTTACCAAAAAATACGACCGCTGGACCGACGACGAGGTCCAGGCTTTAATAAGCGTATTTGCGGAAGAAGAAATCCAGCGGGAACTGGAAATGGCAATCCGCAATGAAAAGGTATACCTGAAAATATTGAGTCGGTTATACGAGCTGGGCATTGTTCACACTGGAAAACAGTGCAGAGAGAAGTTAAAAAAATTAAAACAAGACTACAAAAAAGTCAAGGATCACAACAATAGAAGCGGATCCGATCGGCGTACTAACAAGTGGTTTGACCGCCTGGACGCGTTGTTGGGACACAGGCCGGCATTCTCTGGAGCAGCGGTGACAAAAGACTCGGCAATTGCATTTTTGGAATCCATTCATGATTCTGAGGACCAGTCGGTTGAAGGTAAATTATCACACCTCTACATGATATTGTCTTAAACTCTTTGCAGTGATAAAACAAACTAACTTTTTTCAACGTGTTTTTACAGATGAAATGAATGGCCCCAATGATGTGCAGGCAACAGAGACCAGCGTGTTTTCCCCTGCAATCACCAGTAGCCCTCGTCCCATGTCTTCCGCCGAAACACACACACAACGAGGTATTAAACAACGTTGTCTATTGATAAAAATATACTTCAAAACTAGGGGTGTAATAATATATCGTGCAACAATATATTGCAATACAAAAATGCAACAATACGTATCGTGGACAGTTCACCCAAAATAAAATGACTGTGTGAGAAAAAATTTCTGGTTTTCAGAGTTTTTTAGTGTCAGTACTACATTAAAATTATGTTGATATTAATGTATAATATAATGCAATGGGGGAATATTTGTGGGTCCTAATAATGCCAAACATCTATGTTACCAATGTTAAACATATTCGTCTAAAATAATTCAGTATTTTCAGCTTCAGAATTATGTTTATTCTGGTGTCACCATTGTCCTTGAGTTACAAGCACCAAGTCCAAGCATGGAGCATGATGGCAAAGTTTTGAATTTAATATTTTGTAATGAAAACACTTAAAATACGTATTTTATGGTTTTCAGGGTGGGCTTGTGTATTTATTGTCATGTGTTTCTCCACTTAGGGAAGAGGAAAAGGGATTGTGACTTCCTTGATGCGCTGAGGGACATGGAAGATTCTAACCGGACCGCCCTGCAGCTTGGACAAGAACAGCGTGACAAATATATGCAGCTGTTACTTGAGAGCCAGGCTGAGGAAAGAGAGGTGAGGTGGCAGGAGTTGGCGTTCCTGCAGTCGGAAGCTGAAGAAAGCAGACGGCAGCAGAGGGACTTTCAGGCCGGGTTTCTGTCTGTTCTTGGACAGTTTGCCCAGTCATTCAAAAAGTAGCCACTTGAACTCTGAGATTGCACTTTAAATTTTCTTTGCACAATTCTCATTTTTATATATTGTTTGCATTCCTGCAGAGGGCCAGGTTTCTGTCTGTTCTTGGACAGTTTGCCCAGTTTTTCAAAAATACATTTGTATTTGTTTTTCTTTACACAATATATTACTGTTCTCGTAATTTATTTCTTTTCACATGATTGTATTTTAAAATATATATATTTAGTAAGCAGTACTTGCCTTGTGTTAAATAAAGTTTGTAAAATGTCACTTTGAGATCAAGTGCCTTTTCATCTCAATGGTAATTTTAGCTATTACATAAGGTTTTGAAGTGCTGGTTAGATGTAAAACATTTCCGGTGAAAGTGCACAGGTTAAAATAAGCAAAGTGTAGGTAATTTAAGTCACTCATGAAATTACATTTTATATTTGACAACCAAATATACAGGTGAAACTCAAATTTAGAAGTATTGTGCAAAGTTGTTTCAGTAATTCAACTTAAAGGTGAAACTCGTATATGGACTCATTAAATGCAAGGTGTATTACATTTTCAAGCCTGTTATAATTATGACTATATGGCTTACAGCTTATGAAAACTTCACATTTATTCTAATTTTGAATTTGATTTTCATTGCTGAAATATCTCACTTTGCATTTAAGTTGAATTACTGAAATTAAGTTTTGCATGTTATTCTAATTTTCAAGTTTCACCTGTAAACAGAAGGTTATAACAGAATAAATTAAAACCAAAGCATGATTTAGAAGTAATCATTTTTATTTACAAAAAAAAGTGTTACACAGCAAAAACAATGTACAACAGGTGTATACAGCCTAAAAAAGTGCATTACAGCACCTGAAGGTTATTTTTCCCTTACCAAAAAAAAAAAAAAAAACACTTTATGGTGTGTAGCCAGTGATAGTGCAGTTTCCTACACTGTAATCAAAAACTTCATTAGGCCTGTACGTGCATCAAGACCCTCGGCCTCTACAGTGGATGACAGTGCCCCGTCAGGCTGGTTGAATGTACCCGTAGTCCATTCTTCTCTGAACTCATCACCATTCATTTCACAGAGGTTATGCAGAACACAACATGCGATCACCAGGGATTTGACCTTGTGTGTATTGCAGTCATTTCGTTTTAGCAAACACCTCCATCTGCCCTTTAGTCTGCCAAAAGCATTCTCAACCACCACCCTGGCTCTGCTTGTTTTATGGTTGTACACAAGTTGTTGGGGTGTCAGTCGTCTGTTGTCGGTGAAAGGTTTCATCAGCCAGCTCTTCAAAGGATAGGCTGCATCACCAAGGACATAGTACCCCACATCATGTCCACAAATGTTCTTGGTTACATCAGGTAGTAACAAACCCCGATCCACTAGGTCCCACAATCCTGACAAACGTAGCACTCTGGCATCATGCAGGCTCCCTGGCGCTCCTAAAAAAACATTCCAAAAGAGGCCTCTTCCGTCCACAACAGCTTGTAGGATGATCGAATGCCAGCCCTTTCGGTTGAAGTACTCTGTGTGGTACTCCTCTGGTCCAAGAATGGGGATGTGTGATCCATCAATTGCACCTACACACTATGGCAAACCCCATCTGCACTCAAAATACGTCGCCATTTCTTTCAACTTTTCACTGTTTGGTAACTGGATAACTTCTTGCATGAGTACCTTCTCAACAGATGAGCAGAAATCATGAACACATTGACACACAGTAGCAACTCCGACTCCAAATAAATGAGAGATGCTTCTATACTCAGAGTTGGTCGCAAGTTTCCACAGTGCAATGGCGATTCTTTTTTGAATGGGTACACAATGTTGGTAGTTTGTGTCATGTCTCTCCAGTTGGGGTTGCAATCGACGACAGAGGTACAGAAAAGTATCCTTAGACATCCGGAAATTCTTTATCGACTGTGCTTCGGTGAAAGTTGGAACCACGCTGTCCCACCATTCTGTTGTTCTAGTGTGCATCCAAACCGATCCCGAAACACGACGCATTCGATAGTACTCCCATATCTAAAACACACAAAAATTGTAAAAATTAAGTTGATGTAATCGATAATAACATTATTCACAACTCTTGTTAATTTTGGTGGATTAATTTCTTACCAATCTTGTTCTTTCTGCCCGATGGCGCGCGTTCGTCCCATCCATCTCACGGTCAATGTCCACTATAGCTGATAACAAACGTTGTCTACTTTTATATCTAGCATTACGAGCTTTCTGAATACGCTTTAGTATTAATGCTCATCTCTTTTCTGACATTTTGTTAATTACCTCGTTAGTAAACCAATAGATCGCACACAAAAGCAGCACAGCTTGAATATCCTCCATACTCAAAACAAACGCGTCGCGCAGACTGGGAGGGAGAAGCAGTCGCACGCAGTTCAACGTCACCAGACTAATTTACATAATCTTCCCGGTACTTTAGACCGCGGTGTAAACGCAGTAGGCAACCGGTCTGGGGCAAAAAAAAAGTTCCTATGAAAGAAGTTCCTGGGACAAATAGTTCCTGGTAATTGCGGTGGAAACGCGGCTTAAGAGAGTAAGAGACTAAGAGGCGTGATCTTGTGATCAGTGATTTTTAAAGCTTGAAGATGTCACCCCCTCTGGAGGGTTGTGAGCCAATAAGAAGTTGTTCCCTTTGGAGGGAATTACTTTACGACCTTTTGTTCAAGCAGGCCTTTTGTAGATTTGAAAATCTTGCTTCCCCCTATTATTGTTGAATCACGGAAGCTACACCAGTTACTTTTGCCAAAAGATTTATATTTATTATGTATCATGTGTCAGACAGAGAGAAACACAGGCATATAAGAATAAGGCTACATGAGAGGAGGTCTTCATTCCAGATCTCTCTATTCCCCGTTTCTCTATCTTCTCATCCCATCATGCTAGCTGTAAATGGTTTCTCTGGGTTTCTCCTTCCTTTCCCCCATCATCTCTATGTTTCTCCTTCCTCTCACCCCATCATGCCTTTATATTTCTCCGAGGTGGTACAGTAAGATTGAGCTTATATACATCACAGAGGGACTTACAACTTCCTTGTAAGGTAGAAAAATATTTAGCTTATGTTTAAAATGGAACTTATATGTCATACATACACATGGTACAATCCACTTCCACATTAAGAAACTATTTCTCAGTGTATACATTAGTGGTATACAAATGGTACATTTGCATCAGTTGAAATATATATATATATATATATATATATATATATATATATATATATTATATAAATACTATTAATAAATGTGCAAAAATTGCCCACTTAATATTTAATATTCAATTATTTCAATTATCACAATGAAAGTTTTAATTTTATTAAATTGAACAAGCACAACATTCAACATTCAATCAAATATTCTTAAAGATTCATTATTATTAATAATGTTATTTCGACATATGTGTGCGCGTGCAACAAGCAAGATGTGCATTTGTAAATTCGGTGACAAGCGTGCCAAAAATTGATTTAATTTATGATGAGATGGCTCCAGTTCACGTGCTATGGTAACCGCGGCTCGCCGGCGCCTCCATGTCATGATTATATTGTCTGCAATATTTGATTCTTATTTATTAAATCCAGGCAATTGGTTGATGAAAAATGTATTAAAATTAAGATACAATTTATAGAAAACGAAATTCACTTTAAAGAAAGGCTTTCTACAAAACAGAACATAATGAAGTGGTCATGCCTGAACCACTCAATGCCTCCCGATTATATTGCGCATCCTCCTATCTACTCTGTTCACTTTCATAATCAACATAGATGGAAAAAAATAACATTATAATATTTTAATAAATATGAAAATAAATGCGCTTATTTAATGGCTACAACACATACTACAGACTCTCTATAAATTGCTGCACATTCATTTAATTCTGAATTTTGCACACATAACTTGAAAGGCATGTATTGCCTTTATTGCATGCATTTATTAATTATTATCTTTATGAATAAAGTAACAAGGACAAAGCATGTAAACTGCGTTGTTTATTTATTCAGAATGGAATGGAATGCAAATGGATCCGAATGAAGAAACGTAAAAAAAAAAAAACTGAACAATGACGAACACAGAAAATGAAAAATAATTAACTTTGGAGGGCCTAGCTAGGAGTAGGCGACTTTAATATAATTTAACAATGTTTTAGAACATAGAATCTTTTTTAAACAAAATCAATATTTGTAAAGCCTGTAAAAAGCAGGCCTATAGTGCAAAAACTCTGCTCCAATCTGGTAGCATCCTGCCTTTGTATGAGCCTGTAGACGAAGTGTGAGGAATTGATTAGGCCAAGGCTATATATGCTGCATGTAACCATTATATAATAGCATATTAATCATAAAGTTATAGCCTACTTACATGGTTCTACATGTTGTCATGCAAGAACAAGATTGCGTCCACAGTTGCTGGTTTTAGAGCGGTCCTCCTCTGCTCTATCGTTCGGCCAGCTGCGCTGAACACGCGCTCGCTGCTGCTGCTGCTTGCTGGAATGCAGAGGATGGATCTTGCCAGCCTGGCTAGTTTTGGGTACACCAATCCATTGACATTCCACCATTTCAGTAGATCCCTGTCGTCATCCATGGTATGCCTCTGTGAATTGTACATGGCCATTCATCCTCATCTGGTTCGTTATCATCGTCTTGATTCTCCCATTCGGCAAAGTCTGAGTCTCTCCTGGGCCTGGCTGCTGGTGGTGTGAAGCCAGTACTGCTAATTGCACTGACAGTCGCTGCAGCATCTTCCTCCACAGACAAGAGTAGGGTGCGAACGTGGGCATGTACTTCAGCTATATCTACAGGAGACATCAACCTCAATTTGTTTAATTTGGGCCAGAGGAAAAGAGCAACTTTGTGCAGAATGTTCACCTTGATTTTTTGCACTATGAAATCGGAATGTCTCTGGCGCACAAAGGCTTGATGCGGAGAGTCGGTGGGAGAGGGCTGGCAATGTCTCTTCAGTCTCTCAAGCCAGAGGCAGACCAGGTTTATGGTTGGATATTTGTCGCCCTCCAACTCTCTCTGGGCATTATAGAATGGCTCCAAAAAGGTGACCAGAAAGCTCAATAAGTCAGGTGCAATATTTTCGATGCGCTCAAGCTCACCGCGGGTCTCCAGCTTCTCCCGTAGCTCTGGGTATATGTCCTGCACCGACTTGAGTGTGAGGTAAACTGTGCTAAATTGTGTCTCCTCCATCTGTAGCACTGTCTTTGATAATTGCGCAACCAGGCCAGATTGTTTCAGATATCTCACGAGCCCTTTAGCAGCAGATATGGTCCCTCCTATATCCGACGCGTTTTGCGCCAGTTTGTCGGCATGCAGACCGTGACGAAGGACAGTATTAATTAGGCGATCGAGACAAGAAAGCCTCCTATATGGTTCCAGTGCTTTGATTATGTTGCTGCATTCATCTGTTACCCACACTATTCGGTTGAGGGAGCTAGGGTCGAGGCCAAATTTGTTGACCAGCAGACAAACTATCTCGCGTCAGATATTTTTCCCCGTTTTAGCATCCTCCACGGGAAACATTGCTGTGGTGAGATTTTTACCAACTAATGTATAGTCGTCGGTGATAAAATGACACGTTATTGCGATGTAACTTAGCTTTTTGTAGTCATCAGTCCACATATCCGTGCTCATCCCTACGTCTCCATTCTTCAGAGCATCTTTGAGCGTCTGTGCCAAAACTTCCCTCCTCTCATCGGCCTTTTTTAGGCAAGCATTGGAAACGGTGCTATGGTGAGGCAGGATGGACTGGGCCGATACACGACCATATGTAGCACCAACATTGATCAATTCTTGAGCTAGCACCTGGAAGCCCTGGCCACTTACAATGTAAAATGGCCTTATGTCCCTGCAGCAAAACTCAACGCATTTCTCTGTCAGAGCTTGCCTCGCCCTCAGCGGTATGCTTGGAGAAGTAACAAAAGAGGACATTGAAGGCTGACTATCATCCTTTCTGTCATGGAAAGCCTGCTTCATGTGTCTGTTCATTGTCTAAGTCCCCGTTTTTTTGCTGTCATAGGCGAGCAGCGTGCCGCACTTGCACTCGACAAAGCCAACACATATGTTGTCACTGCCCACGACTAGTTTGAAATGTTTCCATACCTCTGACTTTCCTTCATACTTCTGCAAAGTTAATTCTCCTGTTGTAATTTTTTTCTTGACTTCTTCAAGCTCCATATTGCACTTAAGTTAGGCCTACAGTACACAACACAATATAGCACAGCGCGCGAGTGGAGGAGACGCTGCGCGTGACACGTGACGTGCTTGATCAAGGGCCCGGCCCGACCCGACCCGAGCATAGTGGCGTGAAATATCGTCCCGGGCCGCGGGTCGGGTCGGGCTCGGGCTCGGGCAGAGAATCTAAGCTCTAATTGGAACATCTCCGCTAAGTGAATATGCATACCTCTAAGCAAAATATAACTCTACCAGCTCTCTGCTCAGCACACATGCACAAACATAGTCTGACTTCACAAAATACATTATGAAATAATTATGAAAATGAATGAAGAAAAATAAAACAAAAAAATAACATAAAACAATACAATTTTAGTCTTCACCTTTGAACATGCAATTTTATTGGACATCGCAGTCTGTTCAATATGCTGCGTTCAGACCAAACACGAATTGAGCGAATTTTATCGCTATTTAGAGTTTTATTTATTTTTATACGGTGTATTCTACGTGTAAATTCGTGCACCGAACCGTGACGCCCGTACCGATTCGGTTCAATACGAATACATGTACCGTTCCACCCCTACCTTATATTACATTACACTGTAGGTCCATGTAGCTAATAATAGCCTATATAACAAATAGAAAATCAGAAAGATTTATCACATGCACACACACCAGTTATGTTTGTGCAGTTAAAAATTTAAATAAGTTAAACGTGTGTTTAACTACACCTGGGAAACTCACTTCACCTTCAGAGGCTCTGAGGCAGCTCAGTCTCTCCAGTCGGGTTGCAGGGCCACCGCACCGCAGTAGACTCGCTGTGTGTGTGTGTGTGTGTATGTGTGTGTGTGTGTGAGAGAGCCAGACTGAGCGAACGCCGCTCTGCACGTTTGAATCAGTGACGTACTAAGTATTTGAGGGATAGGGGGAGGGGCTTTAATAAAAATTAAATTGTTCAATTTTGGTAAATGTATCGTTTAGTTCACTTTTTTGAGAAGCTTGCAAGTTGTTTTACAAGTACATTTTTTGATCATCAAAGTTAGGGGGCAGCTGGGGGGCAAGGCTCTAGAGTGTGGGGGGGCACCTGCCCCCCCTTCCCCCCCTGTAGATCCGCCCCTGGCCTAATACAGCCCAATTCTGTCAGGTCCATTTAAGTCAAGAACACAAAAGACAATAGAAATTATTAGGAAATTTGTATTGAATAAATTGCAATTCAGTTGATAATTGAAATTTGGCGGCATGGCTCTGTTCAGGGAGTCCTCTGACCTTTCATGAGCACCATGAAACAGCAGCAGCATTAGGGAGCGCTCACAGTTTAGCACTGGGAGACCAGAACTATTCCCCCATATGAACAGAGCAGCAACGATGACAGAATAGCAAATGTCACGTTATACACAAGGAGGAGCTGGGGAGGTGGTGGGTTGCAGAGAGCGAGCAGCAAGCAGTTAGGAGCGAACTGAATCTGTTTAAATAAGGTGCCCTGATTTGAGCATAGTCATTAGCAGCGAGGGGAGATGAACTGCTGATGCAGCTCAGCTGAGCAGAATCGCTGATGAGACCGTGTTTTTGGCCAATAGCGTTAGCAGCATCTTGACTACTTGGCCTGCCAGAACTGACGCTGACGCTCAATATGTGGCCCATATGCGACACTCAAATAAACAATAATGGGCAACCTAACTGGGACCCACAACTTTAACCAAGCTGGGGCCCACATTCAACCCTTTAAAGTGCCCACTCTGACCCCATGCCCAGATGAAACCCATATAACCCAGATAAAACCCATGTGGGGCCCACATGGGCATGTTGGCTGGACTGTCACCTCCTAAAGCAATGGGCAGAGCCACTACCTCAACTTGCTGTCGTGGTTTGAGAGGGACCCTCGATGGTCGATGTTGAAAAACAGCTCAACCTCTTTCAAAAAGGTGAATTCCAACAGATGGTGCAGGAGGTTCAAGGAGATCTTGTAGACCCTTTGGCAGACACGCCAATTTAAAATACTTACTCCTCCTGTTGGGTTCAGCCAGAGCCGTTGAAAAACAGAGTTACGCCACTTCCATAGACTGCCATGGGAACTTTGGACAGAAGTAACGCGTGTAGTGGAGCAGCCAATAGTAATGATGGGGAAATTAAGCCTCATGAAGGAATGAGGCTTTCCCCTGACTGTTCCGGGAAAAGATTCAAAGCTTCGAGAGTGTCGAGAACAGCGCCATCTGGTGCTTATTTAAAATAAAGCAGCCTTTGTAAGAAGCTGTCAGATGAAGCAACGACAACACACTCCATAGTTTCAATGTTATGTGTACAAATAAAAGCCTTACACTTTTGTGTTTGATTTGTCCATTAAATAAATTCCTTTACCCATTAAAGTGTGACAATAAAATATAAAATGAGCTTATATGATTCAATAAGATCTAATATAGGACTACTGTCTCTCTCTCTGCACACACAAGTCATCCTCATTTATATAGCGCTTTTAACAATGTAGATTGTTTCAAAGCAGCTTTACAGAGATAAACATATAATTTAAGGTAACAGAGATTGGTTTGGTTTTATAGTGGTGCTTGAAAAATGTTTTTTCCAGCTAAAGTTAGTTTTGATTGATTCACTTCCGTCTAAATGATTATTTGTTATTAAATAAGGGGCCGCTAAGACGACACTGTTCTCTCTAAACAGACTCTAAACGTGAACTTGTGATAGACGCTGATGGCGTTCACATGCGCATTAAGAATTGATTCTATAATTATGTGCGTTTGAATATATGTGCGCAGGTTTGTAATTCCTTACAAACAATGCCTAAACAAACTACTTGTCTTGTCTATAAATTTTGATGCAGAATTTTATTTTATCTTATCACTTTGGGTAGGTACGCGAACCGAAAAATTCCACAACGCTTTATCTGTAGAGTGGTATAGGGATCCTCCATAGGGAGAGGCTAGTTGGCACCTCAGCACTGCATTGTCATCAGGTCCAGGCGAAAGTCCTTCGTCAGATCTGGAAACGGCCTGGATCCGAAAGGCTGCGGGTAAACCTCGGGATAAACATAGACAAAAAAATTAGCGTAGATGCCATTCTTCTTATGATGTAACGAGTACATCAGGATTTAAGGGAAGTGTTCCCAGTTCCGGCTGACCTAATCTAAACAGCCTAATATTGAATTATAGAAGTCTATAGAGTGTTATGTGAATGCTAGGTCAAAGAGATGTGTTTTTAGTCTAGCTTTGAACTGACAGACTAAGTCTGCTTCCCGGACAATGTTAGGAAGATTGTTCCAAAGTTTTGGTGCTAAATAGGAAAAGGATATACCGCCAGCAGTCGATTTAGATATGCTAGGTATTATCAACTGGCCAGAACTTTGAGATCGCAATAGACGTGAAGGACTATAATGCGTTAAGAGCTCGCTCAAGTACTAGGGAGCTAAACCATTTAGTGCTTTGTAAGTAATCAGCAATATTTTAAAATGTATATGATGTTTAATAGGGAGCCAATGCAGTGTTGACAGAACCGGGCTAATATGGTCGTATTTCCTGGTTCTGGTAAGAACTCTAGCGGCTGCATTTTGAACTAGCTGTAGTTCGTTTACAGCTAGTAAGCTGTAAACACACACACACACACACACACACACACACACACACACACACACACACACACACAGTGAATAAGGACAGTGTGATAGGATTATCTGTTATTAAATGTGCTTATGACACTTGGCAGTGATAGTGCTTATGTAACTGTAGGAATGACAGAAAGGTGATAAAGTTTTTAATTATTTTTATTAAGAAATAAAAGCTGTTTCACAGTGTTGGGGCTGAGTCTATTTATCCTCTTAGACAGTACTTCCCCAGCCTTAGAGAACACTCTTTCACATGGTACAGAGGAGGCTGGGGTACAAATAAACTGTAATGCCAATGTATATAGATGGGGGTAGACATGTTTCTGCATTCTCCAGTATTCAAGTGGATCTACAGCTCTTTGAATGTTTGTCTCTGTAAGGTATTTATCCACTTCTACGATCGCATCCGAAGTGGCATTTGAGCTTTGTCTGTGCTGGTCTACAGCACAGTCCAATAGAAGCCAAAGGTTTCCACCTCAGACGTGTGAGGAGAAAAAAAAATTGATTGGGAGTGACAGTTCATACATTGACTGAATATAAGACATATCAATGGTCAACAATTATAAAATACAATAATTAAAAATAAAAGAATAATAAATAAATACTTGAGCTTGATGTGGGCTGTTGAGTTTATGAAGCCAGTCCCTCAAAAATACGCAATGGGCTCAGATTGGTTAGCTGGCCCAGTGTGTTGTGATTCGCCAACCGCCTAATGGACGTTTTTCGGAAACGTCATGCCCCTTAACTTTACCGGTAGTTTGTGCTTTGGTGTATTATAAACAATGGCGTCAATCGGACCCAGAGAATGTTAGTGAAGATGATCAAGCAGAACCCGTTCAAGACCGGCTGTTAAACGACGTTTCAGAAAGGTTTGTTTTTTGTTGTTGTTTCTGTCTAATTTCTTTTTAGATACGCTGTAATTAAATTGTACTAATTATCACAGTATTACAAAAAATAAGCTTCATATTCATAAACAAGAATTTCATATAATCGTTCAAAAATTATACCAACGTTACAGTCCTCAAAGGGATTTTTTTTTAGTAAAGACTGCGGATCTATAGTGATCGTTACTGACTGTATGGCACTGTTACTTTTGTATTTTTAGAAAGATTGTAGCCAAATATCTTTCGCCAGAACTATTAACCCAAAACGAAGACTAAACATTGGCTTTAACGTTACTACAGTAAGGCCCCATCCACACTACTACGTTTTAGTTTAGAAACGCAGACCTTTTGCTACGTTTGCACCTCCCGTCCACACTAAAACGGCAAAAACGAAGACCTAAAACAGAGAAGTTTAGAAACGCTACCGACCCGCTGCCGAACGCTTTGCGTTTTGAATCTCCTGCGGGCGTTTTAGTGTAGACGGGTCAAAACGGAGGACTTTAGAAACGATGGCACAGAGGCTCACGCTTGGCTCTCTGGTTGGGTGTCATCAGTCATGGCGTATCCTTCCCTGATTCGTCAACCACACATCACATGACCGGCCCCCCAGAAGAAAACATACAACAACAGCCTGGACTACCAGTTATGTTAGTGACTGCAACATGGATAACGAATTACAAGCGTAACTGACTTTGATGTCTTTGCTAGCTGCTGTTGTGCAAGTAAATTCTGCATTTTACAATGCTATAACTACCTACATGCGCCGGAGTCAAGCTATTATTCAAGCTATGACAATTCCCGTGTGCAGCGGCGGTATCGACTGTACAAGGAGCGTCGGTTTTGGGTTAAGCCGGGAAGAACCAGCGCATGGTGGGCTAATTTTATCAATGAAGTTGTGGTTCCTGAGGAATGGTGCGAAAACTTTCGAATGTCCAGATCGGCACTTATCAACCTCAGCGAAAAACTACGTCCGCACGTGGAAGGAGCAACAACAAAAATGAGGGACCCCGTGGATGTACTAACAAAGGTAGCATGCACGTTGTATTACCTGAGTGACAAGGGGAGACTTCGGAAAACCGCAAATGCATTTGGACTATCCCGACAAGTTGTTTCACTAATCATCCGACAGGTCTGTAAGGCCATCGCCATTTTCATGGGTCCAGACTACATTAAAACACAGAGCACAGAGGCAGAGGTGAAGGATCTTGTTGTGAACTTCTATCGGACACACGGGATGCCACAATGCCTGGGGGCAATTGACTGTACACACAATGAAATCAAACAACCCGTAGGCAACTCAACAGACTACATCAACAGAAAGGGAAAACATACTTCGAATGTACAAGCTTTGTGTGACCACCAGTATCGTTTCATGGATGTTGTTGTAAAATGGCCGGGGAGTGTGCACGACGCGCGCATATTTGCCAACTCGAAACTGTGTGCTGACCTAAAAAATACCCTCCTACCCTAGAGAGTTAGTGGAAGGTGAAGATGCTGTCCCTGTGTTTCTGTTGGGGGATCCAGCTTATCCCCTTATGTCGTACCTCATGAAGGAGTACCCCAACAGCGGAGTTACTCCACAGGAGCAGTATTACGGCCTATCTAGGCGCGCATGGTGATCGAATGTTCATTCGGACGTTTGAAGGCACAGTTTGCGGCTTTGAGAAGGCAGATGGACATAAACATGAAGGACCTTCCTTTTGTGATCTATGCTGCTTTGTTCTGCACAATTATTGTGAAATGAACAATGAACCTGTAAACGAGCAATGCATAAATGCTGCTTAAATGTAATTTCGTTTGTACAGCAAACGTTATCACAGTATTTGTGTTTGTAGTTTCAAAAAATTGCGCCAATGTTATCACAGTTTGTGTGTGTCTGTGAGTGTGTTGCACATCCATAATTGCTAAGGGGACGCGATTACAACTCTATAAGTACATAAATGTATCAAATAACCATTCCGAGACATCCTGGTCCATTCTCATTTGTGTTTCTTCTGCCGGAGTCTCTTCATCATCTGGGTCTGATTCCGGTTCAAACATGTACGGCTGAATGCCATACAAAACAGCGGGTCTCTCACTGTCAGTCATTCTGCTTCTACCGACTGTTTATTGCCATAGGTTTGCAAGTTACGCTCTCATCCAAAGGCTGGGCGGGGATATGCAGCTCATTTACATTTAAGGTGGTACACACCAAAACAGCTATTTTTAAAACAGGCCCCAAAAATTACATTTTCAAATGGTTATAATAAATTAATTGTGGGGTATTTTGTGCTGAAACTTCACAAATACATTCTGGGGACACCCGAGACCAATATCACATCTTGTAAAAAGGGGCATAATAGGTGCCCTTTAACTAAAACTTTTATTTTTAACGTTTATAAAAAAACAGGTTTCCCAGTACAGTGAAAGTATTCCTTTGCCTTTTGCTCCGACTGCCATGTGTTTTTAAACGTGTATACTGTTATTAAATGTAACCTAAAAAAGATGTGATTGAATAAAAAGTACAATTTTTGACTTTTGATTATGTGAGTTTGTACACTGATTTACTAGATGTTGTCATCCTCTCTCTCTGGTGTCTAAGTATCTCTGTAGAAATATCAATATACCTAGAGATATAGATATTGATATATGAAAAAGACAGCAAATACACAATGAATAAGTTGTTTAAATGTCTCTATTAAAATAATTTCTACTGAGCAAATAACAAATTATTAACAACAACACCCAAATAAATACACCATGCAAATATATATATATATATATATATATATATATATATATACATACACAAGAGCACTCCTTTTTAAGTTGCCTATACTAAAAAACATTTACAAATGTGTGTAGTCTCTGTGCTTTGCAGGTGGACTGCTGTGGTGGCTATGTCCAGGGGAATTGTATTCCTGGATATGTCCATGGTTATATGGGTTATCGTGAATGGTGTGTGGTGACTGTGGAGGCATATAATGAGGGGCAGGCCTACCTGAACCCACAATATGCTGTACTAGCAGTTCAATATTTGTGTTCAGACGGTCCATTGTAGATGACCAGCGGCCCATTGTCTGCACAAAGTCGTCATCTGTTGCCTGTAGTCTGTTAAGGACCTGTCTCTTTATGTCCAGGTCTTCCTGTGCAACGGAATCTGTGGAGAGTTTTCTCTTCAGTTGTTCTCTCCTGTGGCCACACAGAGTAGCGGTGAGTCTCTGGCGTCGATTCTCCACCTTCTCGGCAGACACAGCACTCTCTTGAAACTGGTCCGCAGATGACCCAGCACCAGTTGGGCTGGAAAACTCCTCCGGGGCCTCCACCCGCCACGTCACCGGTCTCGATACCCCCAGGAATCACATGTGTTGCAGGAGGGCCTCCCCAAATCGACCAACTACTCGACCATGGCCACTTCGACGACCAGCATCGACAGCTCGCCTGTAGCTGATTCGTAGTGCCTTGAGTTTTGTAGTCAATTGCACGAAACAGTTTAAAGTTAATGTTTTTGTATAACTAGCGTTAATCCATCCCCCCTGCAACACAAATGGAGTTTGAGCAACTTTCTCACATTAGCTAGGCCTGTTAAAACACATCCAGGCTAAACCACGTAATATCAAGCGTTATACGTTATAGTTAAAGTTTGCCTACCATACATACCTTTAGTGATTCCGTCCTTATTATGGGGGTACACATTTCCCATTGTTGTGGCTTGCTCTGGCGATGGATAATGCTCCCGGTATCTTTCCAATATGTCGCCGTATTTTCTGCCGCCATGTCTGTTTTGTATTCTCTGGTAACTTTAAGTAAAAGTTCCACCTCGTCGTCGGTCCGTGAAAAGAAATCTCTGATCTTCGCCATTGCTAACCTTTTGCAGAGGTAACTTCAGCTTCTTTCTTCTTCGTAAAATCTGAGGAATAGTCAATCTGTTTCCTGTTAACACCGGCACGCGCATGCCCAGTGTAGGTGAATGGAAACGTGATCCGCGTTTTCAGTAGTTTTAATGTGGACGGAGATCAATTCTAATACGCAGCTAAAACGCTGGTGTGGACGGAGATCGTATTCATTTTAATTCTCCGTTTCTAAACTGAAATGCAGTAGTGTGGATGGGGCCTAAGTTAGCCAAATCAAACACAGAACCATGTTTAGCATCCCTGTAGATAAACAAGCATGTAGATAAACAATTCATAAAAGCTCTAATCAAAGAATAATTAACACTAATTCCAAGTTAGCTGTTGAGATTTAAAAAAGTTTGTAACGTTAGGTTTGAATGAGCATTTAACAAGCTGGTTTGCAGAGCCAAACAGCGTTGTCATTTGTTTACTTCCTTGCTGCAACGTACAATTAACAATACGAACTATTGCAGGAACACACATCGACGAAAATAAATCACATTTACAGGTTGTGGCCCGTAAACAACAGCTTCTGTTCTTAAAGTTAGAACTGCTCAATCTTTCAGGACAAGCCGTTGTGCGAATCCTGCATTGAA
Source organism: Siphateles boraxobius (assembly GCF_051911475.1). NCBI lineage: Eukaryota > Metazoa > Chordata > Actinopteri > Cypriniformes > Leuciscidae > Siphateles > Siphateles boraxobius. Next base: position 30,520,336 of record NW_027509042.1, read on the forward strand.
CTCGCGAAGATTGTGGAAGCTTTCCTCTGTGTGCAGCACAGGGAGCGAGATTTGGGTAATAATTATGAGGGACCTTGTTAAAAATAAATTTTAACCATTGATCCCTAACTCCCCCGACCCTAGGAAGGCTGAACAAAGTGAACCTGCAAAAATAAAAATAACAGCGTTTCGACGGCATTGCAGCAACAAAAGCCTAGTATACCACAACAACTCTTCTCCAAAGCAAAAATGGCCTCGCCCTTATTTAGTATTCTCGGAGGAGGGGTTTATGTAAATATCGGGGTTACTGACGTCAGCAACCCTGGAGGAATGTTGTGTAGTCCCTACTGGGCGTTTGCTGTAGTCCTTAGAAATGTATTCTGGGGCGCTGGAGAAATGCCCCAGGGAGGGGGGTCTCTGGAGCAGCTTACCCAATTGCTGATTTAATATATAAATGTTTGACATAAACTGTAGCCAATCAGCGAGCTCAAATCTAGTCAGCTATGGGAGATTCTTTTTAGCACCCCAAGCGCGCACCCGCACCCATGCGCGCCAATCTCCATCAGCACATGCTAGCGATAAAGGGAAGCAGTGCGTGCGACGAGGCTTCTCTCAGAGCTGGTACAGTAGAAAGGCCTGGCTAGCTGGATGCTGTCATGCTAATGCCTTATTGTGCTTTCCATTCTTACTTTTTAAGCTAGTCGGACTCGGCAGTCACACTCCGGCACATTTTGCAACACGCTGAAACACCGAAACACCACTGAATTTATACCACTGAATTAGTCTTTCCTCTCTTATCAACTATTTCGTATGCTTTCTCCTCACTTGTGGAAGCTCGTTCAGTCACATTTGCATTGCGGTCAGGGGCGCTCATTATTCGGCTGAAACTTGCCGCGTTGGAGATCCGCTGTTCTGAGCAGTGGCTGCATGTCTGTGGTGTACGTCATCAGGAAAGTAGCCAATTGTGTTCTGCTCTTTCTGACGGCTGCGCGCCTAACGTCAGTCAGTGACAAATGCTGCTATGTATATTGAAATATCGAAAATGTGTTTAAAAATCATATCACCGTTATCGGAAAAAAATATATCGCGATATATATTGATATTGAATTATTGTCCAGCCCTAGCGTCAAGTGTAAATCTGGTTTTGCCTTTAAATATTAATCTTTGCAAATCGCTTGCACGCTTCACGATGAAATGTTTACACTCATGGTATATTACGGCATGTTTTCTGTGTAACATTATGACGTTCCCAAATATAATTCATAATCCCACGTTTATAATGAACAACGCGTTATTATGGTTAATGTTTCAGCACTGACAGTTGTACCTAATACTGAGACAACGTTAAGCATCACTGACAAGCCTACATTTACCAAAAAAAGTTTTTCCAACATCAATCTGTCAACGAACTAACCTATACATCAGTAAACACATAGCATCTGTATCTCACTACTCTAAGTTACTCTGCCAGTATATAAGTTAAAAAAAAATAGATCAAAGTGACATTACGTTAACCAACCATTCAGAAACGTCCTGTTCGAGCCTTAATTGTCAAACTTCTTCGGGGCCGTCATCTTGTTCCGGGTCCGACTCTGAGGAAACATCTGTTCTAGCATACCAATTTGAACCAGAGACTCCCGCTGCCATTCTTGTTGCAAAATATACCCTCAACTGTTGTCAAGGCAACACTCCACGTGCGTGGTGTCAAAACGCCCCAAAGAACAGAGGGGTGGAGTGAGCAAAGCTCATTATCATTTAAAGGCATATTCACTGAAACGGTGTGCTGAAAAAAGAGCTGTTTTTGACCATGTAAAATTAGTGTTTTCTTACAATACTAATGATAATTTTTAATAAAAGTATATTACAAAGTTTTCATTTAGACCCTAAAGATTCATATTAACTTGTACAAAAATGGCATTATATGAACCCTTTAATATTTAAACGCGTCACTTCGTTTTTAAAATCATTGCATATTTTTCTATTGAACATTTTTTTATTTAAAGCATTATTTATTTTATAAAGGTAAAAAATGCACTGGAAATATTGATTTAAGGGGGCAAATATTGTCCCTTACTGAAAAAGGTGTGACTGCAGAGAGGGGGTAAGCAGGAGGATGTTAAAAGCCTCATGGGGTACTACACTCTAAAAAGTTTGAGAACACTGAGTTAAAGAATAGAACAAAATCAACATCAAAGCACAATATCCAAGGGAAGAAAGTAATATAGAATATGTCTATATTATAAAGATACAAACATCATCTTTACAAGAATTTCGTAAAGATAGAAACAAAGAGGGATTCAAACAAACAACATATAATAAGGTAGAATTTATAGACTGTGAGCTTAATAGTAATATTCAGAAAAGAAAAAGTTTTTATAAGGTTTTTGAATGAGAGAAGGGTGTATGCTTGACGGATGTCTTAGGAAGAGCCACAACGCTAAAAGACCTGATGACTCCTATGATTACCCCTCAGAGGCCAAGCCCACAGCCTCCATAGTTCTGGGCGGGGGTGAAGGATCGACCCACTCGCCTGAGAGAGTAGATCTCTCCTGATCGGTATCTCCAGGGGAGAGCCGTCGAGGAGAGACACTAGGTCCGCAAACCATACTCGGGCCGGCCAGAACGGGGCTATTAGCAGAAGACTGAGCCCGTCCCGGCGAACCCTCTCCAGAACTCCCGGGAGCAGAGCGATCGGGGGAAAAGCGTACAAACGTGACCTCGGCCACAGATGTACCATGGCGTCCAACCCCAGTGGGGCTGGCAGGCTGAGAGAGAACCACAGTGGACAGTGTGATGTCTCTCGGGAAGCAAATAGGTCTACCTCGGCACGACCAAAATGTTCCCATAGGAGCTCCACCACCTCGGGGTGAAGACTCCATTCCCCGGGCCTCGGCCCCTGCCTCGACAGGATGTCTGCCCCCTGATTTAAATACCCCGGGAGATAAATAGCTCTCAGAGAAAGAAATTTCCCCTGGGACCATAGAAGGATCTGACGTGCCAGTTTGTAAAGTGGGCGAGAACGCAGACCCCCCTGATGGTTGATATAAGAGACCACCGATGTGTTGTCTGACCGGACAAGAACATGGTGGCCCCTTAGGTCTGGGAGGAAATGTTTCAGAACCTGAAACACTGCCAACATCTCTAGACAATTTATGTGCCATAGACGGTGACGGTCCTCCCAAAGACCCTGAGCTGGGCGACCAATCATGATCGCCCCCCACCCCGTGAGAGAGGCATCTGTCGTTAGCATGACGCGACGACAAGGAGCTCCCAACACAAGGCCTTGGGACAGAAACCGAGGATCTTTCCACATAACCAGGGCGCGATGACACCGTCGCGAACTCATGATCATGCGAAGCGCATTTCCCCTCGGGGAGAATCCACTGGTTCTGAGCCACCACTGTAACGGTCTCATGTGCAGGAGGCCAAAAGGTATCACGTTGGACGCAGCTGCCATGAGACCTAACAGTCTCTGGAACTGTTTTACAGTGGATGACTGGCCTAGCTTGACCTGATCTACTGCGGCGAGAATCGAAGCAACACAAGCAGGTGACAACTGTGCCTGCATCGTCGTCGAATCCCACACTACACCGAGAAAAGTGGTTCTCTGTAATGGAGAAAGAACACTCTTCTTGGCGTTGCGCCTCAACCCCAACCTCTTGATGTGAGCAAGAACGACATCTCGATGCCGAACCGCCTGTTGTTCTGATTGAGCTAGAATTAACCAATCGTCTATATAGTTCAGAATACGGATGCCCTGCAGCCTCAGCGGGGCTATAGCCGCATCCATATACTTCGTGAACGCGCGGGGTGACAGTGCTAGGCCGAACGGAAGAACCTGTTATTGGTAAGCTTCGCCCCGAAAGCGAACCTCAGGAACTTCCTGTGTTGAGGTAGGATAGATGCGTGGAAGTAAGCGTCCTTTAGATCTATCGTGACGAACCAGTCCTCGGATCTGATTTGACACGATCTGCTTGAGAGTGAGCATCTTGAATTTGAGCTTCCCTACAGCTGCGATTTAAGAGACGCAGATCTAGAAAGGGACGCAGCCCTTCATCTTTTTTCGGAAAGATGAAGAACTGGCTGTAGTATCCTAACTCCCTGCTGGGTGGAGGAACCCGCTCTATAGCTCCTTTCGCTAAGGGAAACAGCCTCTCGAGGCTGGCCTCTGGATGAACATCCCGAGTGACAGACACAGCGCCCTGTAACGTACTGGCAGGGAACAGCTGGTCTGGGCACTCCACAACACTCCTCGGAGGGGGGCGAGCGTCCCTCGGGAAATCGCTCGCCGAGTCTCTCTACGCCCTGTAAGGCAGGGTTAGTAGAGCAGACCCCTGAGGGCATCGGGAAAGACAGGGCACCGTGTTTTTGTGCAGTGAACTCAAGTCTTCCACGATGGGGACCACCCTCAGAGTCCTGACGTTCAGGATTTTTTCGACGCGGCCTTCTTGGCGATAATGACTGTCCTAAGATCAGCCCTACCCCGAGAAGGTCGCGCCGGAGAGCGCCCCGCCTCGTCCCTCCAGTTTCTCTGCGGGGGGGCACGAGACGCGACACTCCGTTTCTGCTGCGCTCTTTTTGAACTACACGGCGGCTGGGACTGCCCTCGCTCAGCAGCCCCAGCGACACGCACTTTAAGGGCAGACTGATCTCATGAAATGGCGTATGTATGACACGCCAATTCGTATTTCCATTTTTGGCGTGCTATCAACACGCATAATCGCTTTTCAGCTTGTTTATCAACACCTTTGACTTAACGTTATATTACTGTATTATGTATATATAGATATATGACCTACCCCAACCCCGTCCCTAAACCTACCCGTCACTGGGGTTAATACCATTTATGAGTGTTCTCCTACCATCCTAGGAAAAAAAAGATCGCTCCACAGATGTAGATATAGATTTTGCTTCGTTTCGCTCGGACATTTAACGGCGTACACATACACGCGGAATCACTCGGACATTTAATGGCGTAGACATACACGCAAAAGATTTTGGCGTGGACATACACGCGGATAGCTCAAAATGCGTATAGATAACACGCCACTTGACTTGAAAGTGGCGTGTATGTTTACGCAAAGTCATGATGTCATGTTGTTAAGGGGCATAAATTTCTGAAAAGCAGCCGCCTGTTTCTTCTCTTCCTGGAACCTCTCCGTGACAGAGTGAAGAGCGTCACCGAAGAGGCCCGCAGGCGAAACTGGAGCATTAAAAGGAGAGTCTTATTTTTCTCCTTCATAGAGGTCTGACTCAACCACAAGTGTCTCTCTGTGGCCACCATGCCATAGACCGGCCGATAGATTTAGCGGTCTCCTTGGTGGCCCGGAGAGTGAGATCAGCAGTCTGCCTGAGCTCATAAATCATATCCACAGAAATTTCACCCCCCTCACAAGCATCTTTAAGCAGGACAGCCTGATAAGCCTGCATAATGGCCATAGTGCGCCGAGTAAGCCTTCCCCACTAACACAGACGTTTTTTTTTTGTTTTTTTTTAGTGGGCAGAGCCGGTGCTTTAAGTGAAGATGACGAGGCAGGAGAGAGATAGCTGGAGAGCGTCTCCTCTGCCTTCGGCATGGTCACGTACCCTGAAGCTTTTGCACCAAAAATGTTTCCATAAGCATTAGACTGGTTAGTATAAATTCTATTTGAAACAGGTCTAACCCAGGTCTTTGAAACCTCAGAGTGAAGATCTGGGAAGAATGGTAAGCACCGGCGAGAAGGCTGAGGACGTGCAGACAGAAGTCTATCATCTAATTTGCTTTCATTTCTAGACTCCTGCCTATCAGTTGGCCACTTTTTTTTCGATTTTTTAATTTTTTTACAGCCCGAGATAACACATCTATCAGCCCCTCTTCAGCAGTATGCTGGAGTGACGAGTCAGTTTCTTCTGATGCAAAACTTTCGACATCGAGCTCCTCAGAACTGGATAATCTAAATTCGACATCATGTGCCTCGACCCGGGCAGAAGTAACCGCCGCAGCGCGTGCTTCCAGAGCCGGGTGAGAGGCAGTAGATCTCGCTGGAGATAGCTGAGATAGGGCGGAGCCCGTCTCAACGTCGCCAGTGAGATCCATCTGCGAGCCCCAAGACAAGCGCCACCGCTCTGCCTCAACAGAAGCGGGACCCGAGCCTCGGGGAGCTCGCAGCAAACCACTCTCCTCGAAGAGCGATCGCCGCGAGCGCAGAGTTCTCAAGGGAAAAGCTCGCAATGCTCACAATCGACCCCCTCGAGAGCCGACTGGGCATGCAGCAATCCCAAACAAGCAACACACAGCTGATGTGTATCCCCACCCGTGATGTATCGTGTACAGGGGGAAAACACACTCTCTATATTGCTCGCTCGTCACTTTGACACTCATATTGTTTTTGTTTTTTTTATATATATATATATATAGTGAGAAACTCCTGTCTAAACAGACAAACACAATCGCTAGATTTCAGACACACACAGAGCTTGCTGAAGTAACAAAAAGCTGGCGTATTGTGTGCTCAGGGGATATTTATAGCTTCCTGGTCGATGACGTCACTCGCTATGACGCTCCATCTCTCCATTGACTGATTTCATTCATGCTTCAGACGCGTTACGCTGGAGGGCGTTCCCACTGCAATTACACGCAGCGGTAGTCCCTGAAGGGGAACTAACTTTAGCTGGAAAAACATTTTTCAAGAAGCACTATGAAACCAAACCAATCTCTGTTACCTTAAATTATATGTTTATCTCTGTAAAGCTGCTTTGAAACAATCTACATTGTTAAAAGCGCTATATAAATGAAGATGACTTGACTTGACTTGACAGCGGGACATGTGTGTCAGGAGCTCTCCTGGCACTTTTAGTTTTTGCTGTCATTTTAAATGTATCAGATTCAGGACCGTTTGCAACCATAGAGCGAGTTTCCCAAAATATAACGGTGTACAAAGAAACATTATTGGTAAAGCATTTCGGTCACGGAAAGCATATTTTAATGCAAGCGTTTGTAAACACTGCGGCTGGCCGGGATCAACACAAGCGAAATAATGCGGTCCGGGGCAAACGCCAAAGTGACAGTGGGGTCATTATCATACTTTACCTTTTGCTATCTGGAGATGTGCACCCGTGCCCGGGTCCGTCTTCCCTTGGTGCTAACTGGAGGAATGCAGGGAGCATTATCCCTACTCCCTAGGGGATGGGGCTCATTCAACATCGATCGGGAGGTGGACCTATTGGCGGCGGGGAGCGGAGATCTCGGGCAAAGAGGGCTGTGACGCCGGGCCTGGTGAGCACCGTTGGCCTGGGTTGGCCATCTGGCGGCGCGTGGATCGACAACAACAGGGCGTTTACCGTTAAGGAGGAAACATCTATTTCCTTGGCCTACGTCTCTGTCCCTATTGGATTATATCGTCCTGTTGACACGGTAACTGGTCATTGTGCTCAAGAAAGCATGAAAATCCGCACGGCACTACCCGCAGTGCTTTCAAAAGTATCATAAACCCTGCTCTGAAAAACCACAGCAAACTGAACTTCTTTAAAACTGTCAATCACTCTCGTCTGATCTGGGATCAACAACTTAAACCTAGGGGTCTCTTTGGAGGATATATGAATATCCGTAGCCTCACCCCAAAGTCTGAACAAGTTCATCATCTTCTCAGTAACTCTAACTTAGACTTTTTAGGTTTGTCAGAATCGTGGTTGCATAACAATTCTCCATCTGCTGCATTACATGTACCAGGGTATAATATCTTTAGGCGGGATAGATCTGAAGGAAGAGGTGGAGGGGTCATGATTTACATAAAAGGTCACATTAATTGTCATCAGTTATACTGGCCTTTTGATCATGATTTGGAGTGTATTGGGTTGAACATAGTGCTCTCATCTGAAATGTCTTTTGTGCTCATTGTTGTATATCGTCCACCGTCTTCTAATAATGATTTTTATATTACTTTTAAAAAGCTACTTCAAGCATGTAATTTTAAAAACTAGTTAATATTAGTTGCTGATCTAAACTGCAATTGGTTAAATAAGACTAATAGGAAATCCCTTAAGCAGATCACACAGTCTGGATTTTACTCAATTGTTGGAAGGTCCTACTAGAATAACTACATCTCAGTCACAGTTAGACTTAATATTCAGTGACAAGCCTGAACGAATTCTAAAAACATTTAATTTTATTACTGGACTGTCTGACCATAATCTGACATTACTGTCAAGAAAACTTACAAAAAAGCGTTTCCATCACCCTAATAAACCTGTGGAGCAACTCAGGATTCCAAAGAATGAAATGGATAATTTTCAAAGGGAAGTACAGCAGACTAAATGGACAAATATACTTATAGGGAATAATATAGAAGAAGTTAGCAAGAAGTTTGCTACCAAGCTACAAAGTCTAGTTAAGGAGTTCTCTAGAAAGGTAAAAGGAAAGAAAAAAACAAATGCACTCCCCTGGCTTAATACTGAAATTTTTAATCTGATGAAAGAAAGAGACTCTGCTTTAAAAAGATCATTAATTATTACGATTATTACATAATCAAGTAATCAAAGTGATTAGAAAGGCCAAAGCCAATTTTTTTTATAACAATTATTAATGAGGGAAAGGGTAATACAAAGTTGATATGGGAACAGATTAAAAATGTAATGGTAATTAGCCATAGTCTTAGAAACCAGTTAGAGTTGAAACTGAATGGTAAATTGACACAAGATCCAGCACAAATAGCTGTAGCTTTTAATGAATATTTTATTAATTCTGTGGATGAAATCGCACAGAATTTTCATCCAACAACCGGAGAACTTGTCAAACTAGATGAAACTAAGCCTTCTTTTAGCATTCAACCTATCTCTGAAATTAAAACCCAGGCAATTATTAATTCTCTTAAAATCTCAACAGCAAAAGATATTTATGGAATGGATCCTAAAATGCTTAAATCCCTCAAAGAACACCTAGCCTACCCTATCACACAAATTGTTAACCAGTCAGTATTAGAGGGGAAATTTCCAACTACCTGGAAGACTGCAATTGTAACTCCTATATTTAAATCAAATGATCCTATGAACATATTTAGCTATCGCCCAGTTAGTATTTTACCTGTGGTATCCAAGGTTGCTGAAAAATGTGTATCAGAGCAGCTTGTCTCTTTCCTTAATAATAGTCCATTCACTCTTCATCCGATGCAGTTTGGCTTCAGGGCCCATCACTCCGCAGAAACAGCCAACTGTCTCTTTTTAGAAACTGTTCGAGCAATGGTTGACAAGGGAGGTGTTGTTGGTGCTGTATTTTTAGATCTCCGTAAAGCTTTTGACACAGTCAACCATCAGGTCATTATTGCCAAACTGTCTACTTTTAACTTCTCTTCTTCTGCAATTAAATGGATTGAATCATATTTAACTGGCAGAACTCAATACGTTTCTGTAAACAATCATCGTTCATTAGCTTGTAATTTACGCACAGGGGTACCACAAGGATCGATACTTGGCCCACTTTTATTTAGTCTATATATTAATGATTTGCCAGCAGTTTGCCCTGATACCAATACACTAATGTATGCGGACAACACTGTAATTTATGTGCATGCAAAACATTTAAAACATTTGGCTGCTGCTAAACTGACCACAGCCATGGATCAGATCACTAACTGGCTGAATTGGTTCATGCCTTCAACTAAATGTAGATAAAACTGTGGGAATTTTTTTCACAAAGAGACAATGTAACATTGTGTTAAATATAACGATTTCTGTCCAAAACATTAGTATTATGTCACAATTCAAGTATTTAGGCATTATTATTGATTCTAATCTTTCTTTTAAAGCGCATTTTAAAAAAGTGTGCAATAGGGTCAAGTTTAGTTTAGCTAATTTTAGATATATTAGAAATGCACTTACTTTTAATGCTGCCAAACTATGTATGGATACCATGATTATGTCACATCTAACATATTGTCTGACAAGCTGGGGTCAAATCAACAGTCTATCACTAAAGCCACTAGCAACTCTTTATAAAAAAAACTCTTTAAAGTTCTTGATCAGAAGCCTAACAGTTCACATCACTGTATTATCCTTAATAAGATGTAATGAAATATAAAAACATCTGCTTAGTCTACAAAATTCTGTGTAATACTGGACCCGCTTCTTTTAATTCATTCATAATCCGACGTAATAATAGTAGTCAGATTACCAGAAGCACCACACGAGGTGACCTTCAAATTCCATTTAGGAAAAGCACATTTGGTCAATTATCATTTTCTGTCTCAGCAATACAAAAGCGGAACTCACTGCCCACTACAATCAAAGATATACATACGTACTCGACTTTTACTATACACCTGAAAAACTGGCTGTCCGAAAATTACAACTGCACACATTAATTTGATAGTTGCAATGTGTATTTGATGTGACATGGTCATGCTACTGCCACTTGATTTCTGCTGCCTGCCTTAATGTTATGTCTTGCATGTGCTTTAGTGTGGCCTTTGTGTGATTATTCTTTGTGTAGATTTGTATTGTTTTACAAATTGTTTATTGTTTTTCTATGTCCTTGCAATCTGCGCATGTTTGTTTGCGTTTGTCTCAATGTTGTGCCACATGCTTAGTATGTCTATTTTTCTATTGCTTAGTCCTGTTGTAAATATAATTGTAATGTATTTTTAAATTGATGTATGCCTATTGACAACTGGCCTGGGACTACAGCTAGAAATTAGCCGTATAGGCTAAAGCTGCTCTTTTTATCAAAAGGGACTGTCCATGTATATTATAAACTAATAAACTAAACTAAACTAATTAAAACACAGAGACATGACAGCATTACAATCCGTGGTCATTCACAAGTGGGACGGAAGATAATCGTTTTCTGGAAGAAAAGAAGTTCAACAGGCCATGTGGAGCGTTGGCCTAGTCAAGTCATTCAATTTAGCGGTGAGTAGGCTATAACGTATAATGTCCTCATATCTGTTTATTTTAATTTGGAGGGATTGACTTCTGTTTGCAGCATTATTTTCTTTTTTAATCACTGTAACGCATTTTTTTAAACAATCTGTATTGTATAAAGCGCTATATAAATAATGGTGATGACTTAAATTGTTTCAGATCTTCAAACAAAAGAGAATGAAACGAAGGCAACCAGAATAAACACAAAATGCAGTTTATTAATGATAATTGTAACATTACTTTTCTTTGTTTTGTTACATTTCTTTGAAATATCAGACACTACTGGATATACACAAAAAAATCGAGCAATTATGTTCAATAGTTTGACATTAAAGGATTTTCTGTTTATTGCGTGTCTTTCGGGTCTGAGTCCTTCGTTCTTTTGTCACGTGACTGCTGGTATCTCACTACAAATACAACATTAGATTTGTATTATTGACTGTGTGTCTGAATGTATATTGTTTTATATTTAGGAATTAACATACAATTATCAAAATATATGTGCAATAAACATTTATCTTAAAAAGTAAAAAAGTTCCTTCTTGGTATTGTCCCTGTCCTTCTCTTTTTTTATTGTTCTAAAAAGATTTTGTGTTTTGACGATTAACAAAAGTTTAATGAGTTGGTTTTTTTTCAAACATGAGGGTGAGTCAATGATGGCAGAATTGATTTAACTTTTTATGCCTTTAAAGTGACAGCAGTCTAATATACATGCTGTAGTATATTGACTGGATATCTCAACATTATTATTATTTATTATTATTATTTCTTTATTTCAGACCCATGGGTCCATATAAACATACAACATATATAAACAACCAAACACCAAACACAATTTTGAAAGACATAAAAGCTTTCTTTCCAATGCTTCCAAAAACAAGAAAAATACCTTGTATCACTCAATGCAATGTCATTTAAGACCCTTATAATACTATTTTCTGAAACACTCAATCTACATATAAAATTATACATACATTTTCTTTAAAAAGCATTCAACGTAGCCACATTATTAAGCACAAACATTTGGCTTGCACTTGACCACCTTGGGTGCTTAAGCAAAATTCTAAGTGCATCATTGAATGCCACCTGAAGCTTTCTCATCTTTGCTTCAGAGTATTTACACCAAAGGTGGGCTGTATATAATGAAGTACAATATGCCCTAAATAGAGTTATTTTAACCTCATCTTTACACACACAAAATTTACGAGCAAGCATATTAGCCTGCCCATACAGTTTACAGTACTGGCGCTGCACATCATCATCATCATTTAAATCATTTTTAATGATGTGACCTAGGTATTTTACTTTATTTACTACATTTAAAACTTGGTCATCTAAATAAAAAGAAGGAACATTTAATTTATGGTTTTCTTTGGCTTTAACAACCATGATAACACTCTTTTTAATATAGAATTTTATGTCATGCTTCATACCATAGCTTGAACAAATTCGAAGCAACTGTTGCAAGACATAATAACAATATCGTCAGCATACATCAAATGATTAATGCTACTATCACCTATCAGGCATCCAGTCTTACACTCATTTAATTCCACCGAAAGACCATCCACATATAAATTAAAAAGAAGGGGTGACAATAACCCCCCCTGCCGAACCCCATTTGTCGTATAAAACGGCTCCGATACATTATCACCCCATTTATGGAAGTAAAATAATGTCAAATGTTTTTGAAATAAAAAGCCTGTTGAATTGCACTACTTGGAAAAAAATAGGCATTGCATTAACCATGCTTGCATTTTAATGCATTGTATTTTTAGGGCTTGCATTTTTATGGGCTGAAATTCAACATGGTTGAATATTTAAGCTGTGAATATTTCAATTAAAAACATTTCAAACACATTTTCATTATTAAAAATTCAATAATCCATATTCACCCTTCATATTTCACTTCCAAAATATTTTAACTGTTTAAAAATACAACCTATAATATTCAACAGGCAATTTTAGGTCCATTTTATTTCACTTTGCAAATTCGCTTCCACAAATTCAGTGGTCCAGAAACTGCAGGAAAAGAAGAAGATTGCCGAGCATAATCTCCATCTGCTGTTAGTCGACCTCACCAGCAGGGGGTGCAAGCGCTTGTTGTTGACGAAGACCAGCAAAATTAGAGCAAGTCATTCATTCATAAAACTCATTTACAGCAATGTAAGTTTATTTGTGATTATTATGACGGCTGTTTTTGTTAAATTCGGTGCCTTCACGGTTACTTTTCCTGTGTAGCCTACATGCATATTTCTCTACCGTGAACGAGATCATAATGTTATTCCCCGATGCGGATATACAGATCCAATGTTACATTTTTGAGGTTGACATATATTTCTCTTGGTTGTTTAGTTGCCTTAACTTTATATTGTGGCGATTTGCTGCATGCAGGCTATATAGGGTTCCCCTCAATACTTCAGGATTCCCCTGCTGGACCTGTACAACGCTTAACGTAGCTTAATGGACTAGTGATGTAAAAGTCCAAACTCACAGGCAAGCAGATGGACTCAGAATAACGCGCAAAGCTGAGCGTTTCCCAGTAATAGACTGGCATAAAGATGGCTTGATGTTGGACATTCGCACATTTAGGGACCGTCACTAAAGTTTATACGACTTTGGTATACACGTTTCTAACTTCAATAGCATTTGAATAGAACGACTTACAGTCATAAAACTAACTGTAAAGTGTTCATGTAGTGTCAGGCATAATGTGCACCCTTTGGATTTTTGATATTTATTCAAATAAATTTAAGTTTGCTATACATGGATATCCTGTGACGTCACACATTAAAGACGGCGCCATCTTTAGGACCACCGAGGGACCGGAAGTAAACAGTAAATATGCCTTCTATCTGCTGTGCTGTGGGCTGTGATAACAGCAAGTCAAAAAAAACGGGACATACGTTTTATAACATTCCTAAAAACCCTGAAAGGAGACATAAATGGTTAGCTGCCATTAAAAGGGATCAGTGGACTCCAACAGAACACTCCAGACTATGCAATGAACACTTTATTTCGGGTAAGTTAACTCCTTAACTGACGTTAGCTAGCTAGCTATGTTAGCAACCCTACGATAAGATAAGATGACATGCCACATAACAATGTTGAGGATGACAGTGATTCACGAAGTAAAAATAATTCACAATTATTTCGTCTCTGCTCATCTATATTATTTCTGGAAGAGCTAAAGTTACATGGAGGCTACTCCAGGCACGTAACTGAAGTGTTTGTTTGTGTTGTGTAACCTTCTGCTATGATCAGTGAACTGACCACTACCGTACGTAAAAAAATAAAATAATAGTTTTCTAAAACTATTTTTTGCGCGTCGCGAACAGAGCGTTTCACTTACCCGGTGTAGCCACACTGTTCATTAATGTGTCACTATATCTCATTGTAGGTCAGAAGAGCGAGAATCCATTAAACCCCGACTATGTGCCAAGTTTGTTTGCTTATCTCACACCTGAGCAACGCAAAAGAAAAATAAATAGTTACAGCAAATTTGAGCAAATGCAAGCTGTCAAAAGAAAGAGAAGGACGTGTGATGTTGGACCGGTGGCACCCTGTGACAACAGCAGCCATATGCAGATTGATGACTGTGATTACACCACAGCTCAGGAGGGGAGAGCTCTGAGAGGTCAGACAGCTGATCACAGCTACTGTAATTCTGCAGTCTATGCTGAGAGCAGTGCACCATGCTCCAATGAAGCCTGCCATGAAACTGTGAGGAGATTGACAGACGAGTGCACTGCACTGAGGTCAGAGGTTTATCAGCTCAGGGAAAAGGTTAGCAAGTTATCCTTCAGCCAGGAAACATTCAAGGACAATGATGACATGGTGCAGGACTTAACTGGCCTTCCATCCTTTGCCAAGCTGATGGTTGTCTTCACTTTTGTGTCAGCGTTCCTCAAGGTGGGACCTGGATTGAATCCCTTTCAAAGCTTTTTAATGACCTTAATGAGAATGAGACTGAATTTACCACTGCACTTCTTTTCATATATATTTCATGTATCAAAGCCTACTGCAGGCTGAATTTTTAACAGTACGTTAAATGTCTTGCATGATAGGTTGTTTAGATTCATACTGTGGCCCAGTAAGGAACAGATTCAAATTAGTTTGCCCATGTGTTTCAAAAATAGTAGTTATAGAAATTGTACATCCATAATAGACTGCTTTGAAATTTTCATTGAGTGACCTAAAAACTTGAGAGCCCGCGCACAAACATACTCACAATATAAGCACCACAATACTGCCAAGTACTTGATATCAATAACTCCACAGGGAGTCATATCGTTTGTGTCTCGTGGCTGGGGAGGGCGAGCAAGTGACAGGCACATTACAGAGAACTGTGGCTACCTGGAAAATCTGTTACCTGATGATTTGGTCCTAGCAGATCGAGGGTTCACAGTAGGAGATGCTGTGGGATTGTACAGTGCTCATCTCAAAATACCTGCCTTTACTAGAGGGAAAAAGCAACTGCATCCAAGTGAACTTGAGTATTCAAGGGGGCTAGCAGCTGTTCGAATTCATGTTGAACGGGTGATTGGTCTTGTGAGGAATAAGTACACAATTTTACAAAGCACAATACCCATTTCTCTCTGCCAGACTGCAACTCCAGGAGAGCTTACATCTCTTGACAAGATGGTCAGAGTGTGCTGTGCTCTGTGCAACATTTGCCAATCTGTTGTGCCCTCGCAATAGCATGGGTGTCAGTAACATTGTTTTCCTTAGTGTCAAACAATGTTAAATGTTCTTAATGTTAAAACAACTTCTTAAAACATATTAATGTTAAACAATTGTGTATAAATGTAATATATATTTGGATCTTTGTTTTTTTTTTTACAAGGCTGTTACTTATGAGTTTCATGTAAAATTGTTTTGTGTTTGTCTTGTTTACTTGTTTCTAAAACGAGTAAGATTATCACAAATGTGTATGTAGGCCTATATTGATATTGGCTGAAATTACTTTTGAAACTGCTGAAATAAATTGTTATTCATTCAATTACAACACTTTAGTGATGTTTATTGTACATGGTCACATTGCAGTAACAATACATGTGCAATTTATACATTTTCCATCACATTCCATTCGGCAGTGTTGTAATGTAACAAAATACAAATACTTCACTACTGTACTTAAGTAGAATTTTCACACACAATTTAACAATTTATTACTTAAAGTAAGTCTTAAAGTGTCTGTCATTAAGTATCCAAAGTAATCTTCTGATATTAAATGTACTTAAAGATTTTAAGTGTATGTATTATATATATATATATACACACATACTTCTAATATTTAAGTACATTTAATATCAGAAGATTACTTTGGATACTTAATTACAGTAAATAACAGACATTTTAAGACTTAAAGTAATATTCTAAAAGGAAACTTTAACTTACAACTTTAACTTTTTACTTGCTACATAAAGTGCAGAATAAGTAGCCATTACAAGGCAATTACAATTATAACACAGTAAGCATAGACGGTCTGTAATAAGCTAAAACATAGTGTAGAGCCAAATACACTGTAGTTTAGTTACTGATGTAGATCAGAGATAACAAAATAGACCTGAAATAACTGTCTATAAGAATGTTGAATGTAGAAAAAAGTCAATATACAGATAGTGCAAGTATAGCAGACCGAATTATACAATATACATAAGAGTCAAACATATAATACAGATATTGTAATTAGGGTGTGCAAAAACAGGCTGTGTAGGAACCAGATACTTGTACTTTTACTCAAGTATCGCTTTCAAGTACTTTATACAAGACTGCCATGTCACAGACTGGTAATACTAAACTTGTTTTCTGCACTCCACACATTTCCATGTCTTAGGCACTCTGGTCAGCTTAAGGCAGGTCTTGTGAAAGTGCTTTCGCCTACAATTTCAAGATGTGCAAATGATGACATCTGTGGCCACAGGTTGACCACAGTAGCATCCCACTTCAGGTGGCTGTTTTGTGGCTGTGGTGTATATGGGAGTAAGGCGTGGTGCTGTATACCATTTCCCCAGCAGCTCAGGGAGCACTCCATTCTTGATGAAATTCACCACTTTGCCGTAAGCATCGTGGAAGACAGGATCATATGGAATTCGCTGGGAGAAAACTTCCTGTGGTGTCCACACCATGAAGTCACAGTAACTCACCTCTGCAATGTGCATTTGTGCCTGCACTTGATACATGTACTTGTGGAAATGTCTCAGTGCCATGACCCCATCCTCTCCTATGCCAAGACAGAATGAGGAATCCTTGCAGCTTTGAGTGAGGGAGCAGTCCCTGGTTTTGAAGGGGCATTTTATCTCTAAAACGCCATCTCCATGGCAAGTACAGGCTACCAAACCATCAGGTGATGCTCCAATCCAGGGGAGTTCTGGGTTGATGATGAACCCTGATGCCCTCACCTGGAAGTCTTCATGGTGGTCTTGCATCATAGCAACATAGCTTTCCCTTGCTTTGTCCTCATTTTGTTGACCCCATCTGACAAAGATTGGAATGTAAGCATGCAGGTAAATATGGTGCAAAATGTGAGAGCTTGTAGAATATGATGTGTGAAACTGCAGAACAAAAAAATTTTAACATAGAAGTACAGATTTTTGTTCTGCAAGTTCTCACATGTCTATCATTTACCAGGTGTTGCATTATGACAATTTTTAAAAAAGCATTGATTTACTGGCTTATAAATAGCGGCTTCACAAAATTGCGAACACTATTGTATACAAGTTGTAAGCCTTAGAACAAACTAGACCAATTAATCTTGCTGAATGCATGGTTGTCTTGCATAGTAGGCCTATGAATAGCTCTCCTATGAAACTGTTCTGTTATCGATGTACCTTGTTGCCTCAGTGGAGAACCGAGAAGCACGGGGATAGCAAATTCTTTTGATCAAGGATGCAGGTGTGTCTGCTCTGGCTGCCTCACTGAAAACTGACGCTGTGACTCTTCCTGCCCTCTGATCAAACCATACTCTAGATTTACTTTGCTCCCTGCTCTCCTCCTCAACTATCAAACACTGGGGAAAAAGTTAGTGACACATGACTATTAAGAGATTAACTACCACTGAAGTGTATAGATTTACTAAAACTGATTAAATTCAAGAAAATCATCCATAGGAATACTTTCAAAATGGAAAGGCTTATCATTTATTTCACCTGAACTAATACACTGAAATATTAAGAGTTGTACCAAAACAGCCTGATCATTATGGATATTAAACTCCAATACAATTGAAGTAGGCCTATGGCAAACTAAAAGGAGAATGTTTATCTGTTGCTCCGTTAGATGTAGATTATCAAAGACCTTGGTAGTCTCAATCAGCAGCGAGGGAAAGTCCATCTCCAGCCAGGAGCTTGAGTACAATGTGGAAAGAGGAGCTGGCAAGTCCAGTTGTATCACCTTTGGGATGTACCTGTGAGAGAGAAACAGAAACAAGACATTTTAAGTGACAATATATAGTGTCCAGACCAGGTGTCTCCAACCCTGCTCCTGGAGAGCTACTGTCCTGCAGATTTTAGCTCCAACCCCAATCAAACACACCTGGACCAGCTAATCAAGCTGTTCAGGGTTGCTTGATAATTACAGGCAGGTGCGTTGGAACAGGGTTGGAACTAAAGTCTGCAGGACAGTAGCCCCCCAGGAGCAGGGTTGGAGATCCCTGGTCCAGACTATTTAAAGTGACAAAAGAACAAACGTACAGTTAATTATTCTAGACCTGTAGTAATTACTCATTATAATTAGCCCATGTTTTTGTTTTCCCCTGTCATAACTGAGATGAGTTGTAAAGTATTATGTGCAAGCCACAAAAGAGCTTAGTTTTCAGTCACTCTGTGGAGCAGAGCATCTTATCTGTGGGAGTGGCCCTCAATGACAGAGAGGATGGCACTCTTCTTTGGTTTGGACTCCTGCAATTCACTATTATGCAGTGCCTCAAAGAATGCTTGGCAGTCTTTAGGCTTGTTCGACTTGAACCAGCGTTGCACAGACCGATCGGTTGATGACATCAAAGTACCGCGAGAGCGATTAGAGAGCAGACGGCTCCTTATGCTTTTGAATCGCTCTCGCGGTACTTTGATGTCATCAACCGATCGGTCTGTGCAGCGCCAGTTCAAGTCGAACAAGCCTTTTATCTGATGGTCTGATATCAGGACAACCAGGACCTTGATCTTCACGGCTTGAACATGGCTCTTGTTTATGAGAGAAACTGATGTTGCAGATCTCTTCATATGGGACCCCTCTGACAGAGTTCATACTCGTCTGAGCCCAAGCACAAGGCTTCTCGGTGCAAGCCTGCCCATTTTTAATATCAGCAGCAGCCAACACAGCGAACAGAAGAGCTGCTGCATGAGAGCAGACCTCTCCTAGGCCTGCCTTACAGGTGCAATGAGCCATCAGTACTGTCCCGTCCTCTTGGACTGTGATCCAGGGATGTGTTGGGGTCACAGAAAGGTTTTGTGAATGCTTAACCTTAAGTATGAAACACAAAGTGAGAATTATAAATTTAGCAATATCCTCCTGAGACCCAGAAAAAAAAGTTATTTGAATTCAGTTTTGTTTTTAATGTCATCACATTGTTTAGAGCATAAGAAGAAAAAAAAAGAAAAAAAAAAAAAACTTTTTGAAAAATTTGATTTTATTCATATGTTATGCTATGTACTCTGTAGTGGACACCAGGACTCAGTTGTTTAAAAAATAAAATGACATGAAATTAAATGTATAGGCAAAAACAATGGGATTTTCCTTTCAATCACCAAAACATTTTTAGGTTTCAGGATTTTTTTTAAGCAAAATTTGTATAAAGATGATTCTCAACTACGTTATGAAATATATAACGAAATGAATTGATACACCATTTTACTTTATGCAATATGTGGGTAAAATGGCCATAAATTAATATTCCTATTCAATGCAATGCATCTATACACTGTATCTAATGTGTACATTAATGTGTTCTTGGAGTAACATTTAATGAAAAAAGAAGTGTAATAATTGAAGTAATACTTAGCAACATTTTAATAATAGTATCTAATATTTCATAGGAATATTGATGTATAGTTTATTTCCATATTCACTTGTGTCTCCCAAAATGCCTGATAAACATGATTTAAGTCCTGATGTCCTCTACAGTGGACATGAATGAAATCAATGCCCTGTTCTGTAACAGAAAGTCATTTTTTTTATTTGAAACCCAACAACGGTTTCCTGTTCTTCCTGTTCAACATTCTGAGATGTTGCTTTATGAAATACAAATTGAAAAGTAGTCCGATTTAAAATATAATTATAATATATTATCATATTTTCATAAGAGTGCTACCTTTGATGACTAAACTAATGGCAGACATTTTTAAAGACCAAGGAGAAGTTGTTTTCATGGTGAAACCACAAAACATTTGGTATCTCTGAAAAGCCCTGAATATGCTCTTTACAGGACATCCAGGTGTGACATCTATGATGTCAGAGAAATTCACTAAAATATAATGTCCACTACAGTGGACAAAAGTCTATCCCTGGGTCCCAGGAGGATATAGCCAGATTAACCAATGATGTTTAGGTTCAACATATATAACATTATCTAAGACTCCTAGCTATTTTCTACATTATGTTTTCGCTAACAAACGTAAGATCAGCTTTAAAAAACGAAATTCGATTGGCAATTGTTAATTATTATCCTAGCATTCACCTAGCTAGCTTTGCCACCTAGCAAGTTAGTAGCGTAGCTAGTAAAGTTAAATAAATACATATCTTACCTTTCCTGTAAATAAGAAAAGTTTCTTCATCTCCAGATGATAAACTCGAGGATCATTCACCCATCCTGATTTAAAATACATGTAAGCTTCAGTGCTCTTGTATGCCTTGAGGGACTCCCCGCTGTATGGAGAAGGATTGTGGACGAGGTAGATGTAAATGTCACCAAAAGACATGTTTGGCAAGTTAACGACAGATTTCAGCGGGGTCAGTAGTTGATTCGGAAGTAAATACGGATCAAAACCCAAAATATCAATTTTCTTGTAATAGCGTTGCTTTTCTTTATCAGATAGATGCGCGATTTTCGTCTGAGTAACGTTAGCAGAGCCCGTTTCTTTGACGTTAACATTTGCCATTTCCCCTGGAATCATAGACTGTAAAATTAGCTAAACCTGGAATCGACGGTCGGTGGCGCGGGCGCTATGGTCCTAAAGATGGCGGCCACAACAAAAAAGTCACGTGACTGAAACCCATGTATTGAAGTTAGAAACGTTCATGCCAATGTTGTATGCAACTTTAGAGACGGTCCCTATATGTGCGAATGTCCAATGTCAAGCAAATTTTACATTTAGTCATTAAGCAGACGCTTTTATCCAAAGCGATTTACAGTTAAACTAACAATAGGACAACAATATGCAAGTGCTATGATCCCAGTTTAAGCTAATGCAATACACGTAGGCATTTTAGCACTTTAGGACTTTCTATATATATATATATATATATATATATATATATATATATAGAGAGAGAGAGAGAGAGAGAGAGAGAGAGAGAGAGAGAGAGAGAGAGAGAGAATAGAATAGAATAGAATAGAAAGTGTTAGTATTAATTTATCAAGTGTTGATTTTATGCCAGTATATCACGAAACACTCAGAATGAAACTTTGCGCGTAAAGTTTACAATCTGAGTCCATCTTCTTGCCTGTAGCCTATATAGTAGCCTACAGCCTACATCCCCAATAAGGTGCAAGATTGGTCTTTCATATCACTGTATGTGTTAAGCGTTTTGTCTCAACGGAAAGGGAATCCTTGAGTAGGCTATGAGGTATTGAGGGAAACCGATTATAATCCTGTTCATGGTAGAGAAAGCTGATGACACGCCACGCATTATTCTCTTACTTAAGTCAGTTGCAATTGAATTCTCCAACTCCAAGGAAATCCTCATGCATGGAGTTAAGTTTATCTAGATCTTGTCTGGACATTGAAGTAAAACCCCAGAAATATATATATTTTTAAATATTTTTGTTAGAATGTCTAGTTCATGTAAGTACTTGGTTATTGTGGAATGCAAAGATTTTGTTGTAATTTTACAACGTTGGGAGAGAATGGTTGTCAAAATAGCATGTGCACCTTGCACATTACATGGAGGGCATTGCACTACTCAAATGTTCTTACATAGCGTCGCTGCCCGATGAAACTCTTCTTCCGATCATTAATTAGAATGACCAAGTCGCGTTTCATATTGACAGATGAATAGGCTACGCTCAGTTTATTAAATAGCCTATGTCTCAGTTTATTAAATAAGCTCAGTTTATTAAATAGCCTACGTCTCAGTTTATTAAATACGCTCAGTTTATTAAATGTCTCTTGCAAACTATGAAGGGACAATGAATCAATACACTGACAATGCTAGACTGATACTTTGTTTGCACAGTCCTACCGTAATTTTGTGAATATATAATAAACTTGAGAACAGTTGTCAAAAACAAACGTTTGCTGATACTGTACCTCACAGTGTTGTTCGGCGTTCCAATGCTGAGCTTCCAGAGACGCTTAAGATGAAACTTCACGAGACCGGCGAGATGCCTCCACAGGGTGGGAGATAGGCTACGTGGCGTGATTGACAGCTTTGACACCAAATGGATATACGTGAAAATCAGATGACATGATTTCACAACTTTTCATTGGTCATTTAGATAATGTGAAGCATACTGTATACGGAAATGAACCTGGACATTCTATCCGTCGAAAAATCTCAAAATCGGCAAAATGTACATAGCCTACGCGGGTTTCATCGGACAGCGACGATAGAAATAGAAATATTTACAGAAATATAATTTATTTGATGATTCACAATTTCTAATTGTGTTATTTGTTATAATTTTAAGTTTAGATCAGATTTGAATCATTCTAAATGAATAAATTATTTCTGGTTGCAATGTTTTAAGTCCTTTCAGCACCAGTATTTGAAATTGTTCCTGTATGTTAGCAGTAAATATAGTTAACTGTTGTTTTATCTCAGCTTTGTTTATTTGCCCAAATATCTGCTTGTTGCAAGGCAGACACTGTTTGTGGAATGCTTTGGAAGATGGACAGGTGTGAATTTTCAGATATATGGGGGGTTGCATGGTCCATTGTTCAGGGACAGGTGTTAATGTTCTGGAATGTGGGGACGTAAGAGGTCTGGGGGTTTGTATATTCCATTTAGAATTGTGTGACTTCAGTGGAATATATCACATAAATAGGATTCATTTACATTTAACTTACTTATACTTGAACATACTCTAACTCTTATAACTATTATTTTCATTTCAGAATGAGAGGACGCTGTAGACACTGCAAAAAAGAATATTTGAATACGCTGCAGGAAGTGCAATCTGCTTCTCTGCTTTTCAGATGAAAGGAACTGCTTTTGGGACTACCATTGCAAGTGAACACTGGACACTGTTTCTTTGACAGTTTTCAATCTGTTTTGTATTTAACAGGGTTGTATTTATATTTTATGTTTATTTTTAATAAATTATAATTCATAAAAATATGACTTTTGGGTGATTATTATTATTATTATACATGATATTTACTGTTATGGTGCTATGTAAGCAATCCACACTTCAAATGAGCCCTTAGTTCTGTATATTTGTTCTGACAGTAGCTGTGTTTACATGGACCCTTATAATCGAATTTACGGCTCAATTGGACTAAAAAAACCTTCATGTAAACACCTTAATAGATCTGATTGAGCTCGATCCGATTGAAAGGGGTGGTTTGTTCCTTTTGTAATCCGATCAAGAGAACATGTAAACACTTGATCGGATTGAAAACCGAAACTGAAAGCATTGCGCATGTGCAATGACGTTGAAATAGCGTAATGACGCACGGAACAAGCTGTGTTTCCTGTTGAATAAAGTGTCATCTAAGGCTACGTTTACACATGGCAGGCTATTTTCATAAACGGACATTTCACCCTCTCCGTTTTCAAAAATAACATTGTGCACACCTGTCAGTTTTCAGAAAAGTGTTCGTTTACACGAGCCTGTGTATATATGCTGTTAAGAGCATGCCAAACCTGTAGGTGGCAGTGTAACAAGAAGCTCAAGCCCATGTTAGCCAATCAGAATCCCGAAAATAGCAACAAAAGCAAAGAATTACTTCCTCTTTCTCTTTTGAACAAAGAGGTCACTCCAGTACAGGAGGTGGCGGTATGCACCTTAAAGTTGGTATGCGACACACTAATAAATCCACAGAAGAAGAACAACAAATAGGTCGCACTTTTGACGCAGGTGCAAGTTTTGTCACATTCTGTGACGTCGGCTGCCTAAAACTGCAAAAACAGGGTTTTCGTGTAAATGAGAGGCCAAACCGCAGGGAATTATCTGCATCTTCCCTTCGTGTAAATGGGGAATAAATGAGTGTCCCGTTAATCTAAAATTCCCATTTCACTCAGCATCTGTGAAGTGGAGCAGGACAACATCCCACCAGTCCTTGTTTCAGACTCTCATCCACAGACGACTGGTTTTGGGCGCGGGGTTTTACTGCGTGATAAATATAAACAGCACGGCAAAACGGTTCATATGCTCATTGTCTCCAAATTATGCCCAGAGACGGATAAATATTAAGTCTGCTGTTTAAAACAAATAAAGAACTAATAGAGGAGACTAGTTATCCGCGAGCAGCGGCAGTATATTCATGGAGTGTGCGCAAGTGAAAAAATCTATTCTGATTTGAAGCTTGTGAAATATAAACGCGCACATCAACCCGATTATTTATCGTTCATGTAAAAACCATGTTCGGATTCATCAGTCGGATTGATTTCATTACGATTGAACCAAAAGGTGTCCATGTTATTGAGCTAGTGTGATTGCACACTATGAGTTGGATTCTCATTAAGAAACCGCAATTAGATCCAAATAACTTAGCAAATTACAGACCCATCTCAAATCTTCCATTTATGTCTAAAATACTAGAAAAAATTGTGTCCGCTCAATTGTGCTCTTTCTTACAAGAAAATGATATCTATGAAAAATTCCAGTCGGGATTCAGACCGCATCATAGCACAGAAACTGCGCTAGTTAAAATTACAAATGATTTACTTTTAGCTTCTGACCAAGGCTGTATCTCAATACTAGTTCTACTCGATCTAAGCGCTGCGTTCGACACTATCGATCATAAAATACTCCTGGATCGACTACAAAACTACACTGGTGTTCAGGGACAGGCATTAAGCTGGTTTAGATCTTACTTATCAGACCGTTACCATTTTGTCTGTCTAAATGGGGAAAAATCAAAGATAACGTCAGTAGACTATGGAGTGCCGCAAGGATCGGTGTTAGGCCCTCTGCTATTCTCAATATATATGCTGCCACTTGGTAATATTATAAGAAAACATGGAATTAATTTCCACTGTTATGCTGATGACACTCAATTATATATCTCATCACGACCAGATGAAAACACTAACTTATCTAAATTGACAGAGTGTCTAAATGATATAAAATGCTGGATGACGTGTAATTTCCTGCTATTAAATTCAGATAAAACGGAGGTACTACTTATTGGTCCAAAAAACTACCCACAAAATCCCTTACAATACAACTTTAATTTAGAAGGATGTCCTGTTACTTTATCCACTACAGTAAAAGACCTGGGTGTTATACTAGACCGCAACTTGACTTTCGAAAATCATATTTCATATATTACAAGAACAGCCTTTTTCCACCTTAGAAACATTGCTAAGCTACGCAACATGCTATCTGTTTCTGATGCAGAAAAGTTAGTTCATGCTTTCATGACCTCGAGACTAGATTACTGTAATGCTTTATTAGCTGGCTGTCCTGCATCCTCAATAAACAAGCTACAGTTAGTGCAAAATGCAGCTGCTAGAGTTCTTACTAGATCAAGAAAATATGATCATATAACACCTATTTTATCATCTCTACACTGGTTACCTATTAAGTTACGTATCAATTACAAAGTATTCCTACTGACCTATAAAGCCCTAAATGGTTTAGCTCCTGTGTATTTAACAGACCTTCTATCGCCATACAATCCATCGCGCTCTTTAAGATCACTAAATTCGAGGCTTCTGGTCATTCCTAGGATATCTAAGTCCACTAAAGGAGGGAGGGCGTTCTCGCATTTAGCTCCTAAACTCTGGAATAGCCTTCCTGATATTGTACGAGCCTCAGACTCGCTGTCCCAGTTTAAAACTAGATTAAAGACGCATCTCTTTAACCAAGCATTCACTTAATGCTTAACCTTTGATACTGCTGAATCGGTTCGAATGCATTAACATTATGAACATCAGCTATGCTAATTATTTCCCATCTGCCTTTCTGCTGTTATCTCGGGACGCTAGTCCCGAGGTAAATAGCGTTCGTCAGCTCCAGTTTGTATCCAGCCTCTCACGGAGACTTCAGATGCCCCAACGCCTGTGAAGAGACGACTCGACGCCTGTGAAGAGACGACTCAAAGCCGGCGATATGTTATGCCATAAATTAATACTTGATTAACTAACTGTATTTTTCTATGTACATTTCCGAAATGCAATTTCTGTAAAGCTGCTTTGAGACAATGTGTATTGTGAAAAGCGCTATACAAATAAATTTGAATTGAATTGAATTGAATTGCAAATGCTGGAATTCTGCTTCCAAATAGGCCCAATGTTGCATTACAACATTTCCTTAAAAACGTACTAAAACATAATTTTTTAAAAAGAAAAACTTCATTATTTGCCTGCTACAACAACATCTGACAGGTGAAAAAAAATCTTTTTTTCCTATACTTGGGTCTTACAGGGCTAAAGGAATATCAGTCTGTTGGGTTTGACAAGACAACCAATTTTTTTGGGTGTGTTGGTTCAAAAATTAGATCAATAATAAACTAATCCATACACCAAAAATGGCATCAGACAATTCTGGTAAGAGGAAAACCCAGAGAATGCCTTTCACTCCTTCCTTTCCCATTTGCAATTCTCTTATTATCATTAGTACGGATTGTATTATGTAAATAAAAAAGCATGTGAATATAAACTCATTTTTTTCCATAAGATAAAAAGGCAATTGATTGAATTATTACCTTTTGCCATGGTTTGTATAGGCATACATGTTGTCAAAAAAACTGAATCCATGTGGGATATTGACACTAAAAAAATGGAAGCCTAAAAAATGTGCTTCATGTGTTAACATCTAAATTAATTGATCTTATTGAATAAAAAATGTTATTTGACATTACTGAATCAACCTATTATTAATTGGTTAGACCAACAAAGCTAAATTTAATGGTAAGATAAGGAAGAAATAGCTCTTTAATGAAACAACAGGCTACCACTGACTTGAGATAATTCAAATTCAATTTAAAGAACTTTATTTATCCGTTAGAAACTTCATTCGTGTTGAGCATCAATGTGTGTACGATTCACCAGACACAGCACAATATACCACACACACACATTACATAAGTAAAAAACAGTTCCCTTTCAGTCGATAACGTCGGACGTAGTCGACGCCGACTGAAATGGGATCACGCTAGGGAGCCTATCATCTTCGATTACTATTGAACGAGCCAATGGAATTTGGCGTGCGTGATTTGCATCACACACTCCGCCCCCGCGGCGCGGGTATAAATACTCAAGTGGATGCACGCACTAGTTGCCTTTCGCTTCGGAGCCGTTCGTCTTTGATGTCTCTGAAGAGTGCTGTTGTGTTCAACGAGCGAGTGTGTCGGTGTTCTTGCGGGAAGACCTCTCCAGTGTTGGTGTTCTACAGCGTGGTGCAGCGGTGATCGCGAGCTTCTCAGCTCTCAACTGCTGTTTTAACAGCATCAAATTTCTACTGTTTGTTTGTGTGTTGACGGTTGGTTAGAGGGCGAGAAGTGAGTGCTTCACTGTTAGTTGAAAGACTATTCAGTGTTTGCCGCGGTCATTCCCTGTGTGCTCCGGCACTGGTGACGGTCCCATTTCCTAAAAGAGCAACACGGGTGTGAGTGCGTCTTTTTCAAGATGCCATTCCATCCGTGCGTTCCTGGGTGCGGTCTGGCACTATCCCCTTCTGACGGTCACGAAAGTTGTGTCGCATGTTTGGGCTTACAGCATGCTGAGGCAGCTTTCGTGGATGAGGCATGTTCTCACTGCGGGAACATGTCCATCTCGGTGTTGAGATCTAGACTCGCCTTCGTTAAAAGCGTTGGTGCAGTCCCCACCTCTGGGCCCCGCCCCTGTTCTTCCTCTGGGTTACCTTCCCAGAGGAGGACTGGGGTGCCGTCCAAGCTGGGTGATCTGAGGATCACAGTGAGGGGTAATCCGCCCGGCCACGCCCCGTGGGTCCCTCACTCCTCTTTCACACCGCAACCGGTGGAGCTCCCCATTGATCCCGCTGGTCCCTCTGTAATGGACGGGCCAGCCGTGTCATTTGGGGCCCCTCCAGGGGATACGTTGTCAATCGCAGCATCGGAGGGGGAGCTGAACTCTGGAGATGATGACTCGGCTGCACTGCCTCCCTCCGGGAGACCAGTGTTGCCCGAGCCAGATCCAGAGATGTCAGCTATGCTGAAAAAGGCCGCCGAGGCGGTAGGGCTCGTGTGGAACCCTCCACGTGTCCCGAGCCGTCTCGGTTGGATGATTGGTATATCGGGGCGGGCCGTACTGGTTCTCAGTCCGCCGCCCCGGTTCCTTTCTTTCCTGAAGTGCATGAGGAGCTTACGAGAGCATGGATGGCACCTTTCTCTGCCAGAAACCGCCTGAGTAGCTCCTCCCCCCTCACTACCCTTGATGGGGGAGCGGTGAAGGGTTACGAGGCTATCCCTCCGGTGGAGCGGGCTGTTGCGATGCAGTTATGCCCAACGGCGGCCGCTTCCTGGAGAGGTGATCCTCGTCACCCCTCTAAAGCCTGTAAGTTCTCGTCCGCTCTTACGGGCAAGGCTTACAAGGCTTGTGGGCAAGCCGCTTCCTCCTTGCATGCCATGGCGTTGCTCCAGGTCCACCAGGCCCAGGCACTCATGAACATGCACGAGGGTAGTTCGGACCCTGAGCTCATGGGTGAGCTCCGCACTGCAACTGACCTCGCCCTCCGGGCGGCGAAGGTTGCAGCTCGCGCGGTGGGTTCGGCGATGTCCACACTAGTGGTCCAGGAGCGCCATCTCTGGCTCAACCTGGCCGATATGAGAGATGCGGACAAGGTTCGGTTCCTGGACTCTCCCATTTCCCAGGTTGGGTTATTCGGCGACGCTGTGGAGAACTTTGCCCAACAGTTCTCTACAGCTCAGAAGCAGACGGAGGCCATCCGACACATCCTGCCTCGGAGGGACGCTGCTGCCTTCACCCGCCCCCCGAGGTCAGATCCTCCGCCTGCTCGTCGCCGAGGGCGTCCGCCTGCAGCCGCCTCAGCTCCCGCCGGACCCCCGCAGCAGCCTTCACCCAGGTTCCGGTGCGGAGCCGGCCGCGGAAGGGGCGCCCAGCCCGCTCCAGGCGCTGCCAAGCCAGGTGGTAAGCTCCAGCGCAAAAGAAAACGCTGAACCTGGACGGGCTCTCAGGGATGGAGGAGTTGCTCGTGGAGTGGTCGCCGATCCACTCCCTCTGGCTGGTTGGAGGGCCGGCTGGAGTTTTTTGTTATGTGTGTGTCTGTTCCGCCGCTGGCCCCTATAAAAACGGGGTCAGCGGTACCCACATATTCAGAAAAAGAGCAATTTTTCTATTCCTGAGTCCCAAGTGGGCCAGTATGGCGGATGTGACCCTGTATAATAGCCTTACATCCCCCAGCTTCCCTTGGTCGCCAACAGGCAGCTTGGGGCGTTCGAGGACCCGGTCATCCGCCTTCTCACGTCCCCTGCCGCTAGTGGAGACAGGTAAGTGTTGCACTGCACACTAACACCACTATCTCTACTTTGCTGCCCCACCTCAGGCTCGGCTACCCCGCTCAAGTCAGGGATAGTAACATCACATTAGGTGTTGAGCAGACGTGCTCCTGAAAATTCAGTGATATTCTTCACACCAAGTGTTGAGCAGTGCTCCTGACTTGTGCGTGCTTATTTTATCCTGCTGGCGAAGGATTTGATATAGCCGCTCCTCCAGCCGGTACGAAGGCCAGTTGTAAACTCGTTCTTCGTGCTACTAGGTGGTGGGTCGTGACCATCTTGGCCCAAGATTGGTCTGCAGCTTTGACCTGAAGGACACGTGGTGTCCTTCCCCTCGAGTGCTCCAGAGCCCGTTGGGTCTTCAGGTCAACTGGAAGAGAGTAATCTCGCCCACGGGCTGAGTATCTCTTTTTCAGTTTTGGAGAGGTACTCGGTCCAACACGTCTCTCCAGTGAGAATGTGTTCAGCTGGTGTTGAAGTGAGAAAGGGTCCCACTGAAAAGATTCAGAGGCTCCTGGGGTATACGATAGCGCAGCCTAAGTTGGCTTCCTCCGTATGTGACCGCTTCAGCGCTAGCTTTACGATCGAGTCCCGAGGTGACCGTGGCAGAGCAGCTCACCCTGTGTGACTATAGTTCATCCCGGTCTGCTGCCAGACCCTCCTCAGCAGAGGGGCCATGTACAAAGGGCGTGTTTTAACGGGGGCCTGGGCGACCCCCGACTACACGGGCATTCGTGCCTCGAGTTGTTAGACATTGCGGGTGTCACAAACTCTCCCGTCACCTCCTCCTTGGAGTCAGACGCTTCTGAGGGCGCCTTGTTCCACCCCTCCCGCTTACTCAATCGTGCCGCCATCGAGCCTCACGACAGTTATAGCCAGGGCAAGTGGAGACTCCATCCCCTGGGTCCGCTGGGTCTTGACCATTCCGGGGCCGCTCAATTGCCCCCCCGGTTTTATTTTTCCGCCAGTGTTTGGGTAAACCGAGCGGACTACCCTTGGACAAACACTGGGTCCCAGCTGTCCCAGGGGCCTGCAGAATACGTTTAACCCCAGTGAGCCTTCTAAGAAGTGACGGCGACTCAGGGTCGCCTTGCGCTGCTCAAGTCAGTGAGATCATCACACTTCATGTTGAGCAGAGTTGCTCCTGAAACTCAGTGAAGTTCATCGCACTCAGGTGTTGAGCAGCAATGCTCCTGTAGCTCAGTGAGTCCATCACAGGTAGCGCAGTGAATTCATCACACGCAGTGCTGAGCAGAAATGCTCCTGGTGCTCAGTGAAGTTCCTCGCACTCAAGTGTTGAGCAGTAATGCTCCTGAAGCTCAGTGAGTTTATCACACTCAGGTGTTGAGCAGTAATGCTCCTGAAGCTCAGTGAACTTGTCACACTCAAGTGCTGAGCAGAAATGCTCCTGTCGTTCAGTGAAATTCTTCGCACTCAAGTGTTGAGCAGAAATGCTCCTGAAGCTCAGTGAGTTTATCACACTCAGGTGTTGAGCAGGAATGCTCCTGAAGTTCAGTGAACTTGTCACACTCAAGTGCTGAGCAGAAATGCTCCTGTCGCTCAGTGAGGTTCTTCGTACTCAAGTGTTGAGCAGAAATGCTCCTGAAGCTCGGTGAGTTTATCACACTCAGGTGTTGAGCAGGAATGCTCCTGAAGCTCAGTGAACTTGTCACACCCAAGTGCTGAGCAGAAAATGCTCCTGAAGCCCAGTGATCTTCACATGTTGTGTTGAGCAATGCTCCTGTCTTTTGCGCCCGTCACTTGCACCTACGTGCCAAGTCAGGAGAGGAACAGGTCTTCATAGTTGCCCCTTATTGGCCCAACTAGACCTGGCTCCCATCAACAGCCTTCCCGACTTCCCCGGAAAACTCTTCGGGGGCGGGGCACGATGGCACACGTGTTCTTCCCCCGGGGATTCCGGGCGGTCTTACATCTGAACGCGGAGGTTCAGGTGGCTATCACAAGAATGTGCGATAGGTACCATCACTTCTGCGAGCACCCCCTAGAATGGGGTAGCGTGCTTACGCCTTTAGAAGTGGAACCTAGTCGTTGAGTGCGTCTTCTCTCCAGAGGAGATCCTGAAAGCTTTCGATCACTTCAGTGCTCTCTTTCCTGCAAAATGGGTTGCAGTAGGCTGTTTTCCTAAATCACCCTCAAAATGATGTTGCCTCGGTGTTTAAACGACGCTCATCGGGTTGCAGAAGTATGCAGAAGCACGTTCTGATCGTCAGGTTCCTGAGGAGCAAGGTCTTGTAAATCCTTGTGTCCCTCTTTATCCTCTTGGGCCTTGTCCCTGGTGCGACTGCACTGCAGAGACCGCCCCTGAGCCACTGCAGGTAGTGAGTTAAAAATTCTGTTATATCAGTTCTCCTGCTCGCGTGGTCTCTACTAGAGGGTAGGGACTTGCTCGCTTTCGGTCAACGTATTGTGCCTGGAGTCTGGGCCGGCTAACTCTCACAAGCTGAGACCCCGGCTCAGATTGTGCCCAAGGTTCCTACCTCTCCCGTAATAGGAGCAGGTGGTGAGCCTGCAAGCGCTGCCCTGGAGGAGGCAGATCCAGCCCTGGCTTCTCTGTCCGTTCGCTTGGACGTGTACAGAATGCAAGTCATAGACCTCAGACCAGCTCTTCAAATATCTGTTGGAATTCAGCAGAGAGGGAAGGCTGTTTCCATGCAAAGTTGCACTTAGTGCTTGCCTTCATTTCGGCAAAGATCCGAGATGCAACATGTCCACTTAGGTGTTGAGCTCCTCTATGATGAGTGTAAAGTGCTCCGCCTGGGCGTTGACGATATACTTTGCTAAACAGATTCTAGAGTTGGGGGCTGGATGACACCTAGTTGAACCGCTGCTTCCCGTGGGCTCCCTTCTCATGAAGCCAGTTTCACCGTGAGCCCGGTTCAAGTGTCGGCTTGCTGCGCCATTCCCCTCCTATGGACTGGATACGTACGCCTTTCTACTCCAGTTGAGTTCCCTTAAAATTGAACCCTGTTGAGTTCCTCCACACCCCTCCGACGTCGGACGTGCGGAACGTCTGGTGTTAGGCCTACCACTCGTAAGCAGTGTGGAACCTGTGTTAGGCTGGGTCCATATGTTGCGGTCCCTTCGGTGACCCCATATGTGTATTCTTCCACGATACGGCTCCCTGCGGTGAGCCCGTGTCTTCCCTCGGCAGAGTCTCTCTGCCGTCACTGTCCGGTGTGTCTCCCCCCGTCTTAGGCTGGAGCCACCCCAGTGACATTCCATATGTTAGACTGCCCGGTTTCCGCCCAGTTCATATGTGTATTCTCCACATTACCTCCCTCTGGGTTGGATATGGCTTCCGCAGCGTCCCTTCCTTCCAACGTACGGGGAACGCTTTCCCAGTGGTCCTGTAGGAACAGCAGTGACTTCCCTGGCCTAAGCCCTGTCCTTCCCCGCCTTAAGTTTGCGGGGGCATCAGGAGGCTTTGGTTTAGGCACTGGAAGGTGCCAGCGTTAGTGGCGCGTTCAATGGTTGATCCCATTTCAGTCGGCGTCGACTACGTCCGACGTTATCGACTGAAAGGGAACGTCCTGGTTGCGTATGCAACCCACCGTTCCCTGAAGGAGGGAACGGAGGACGTAGTCCCCTTGCCACTACCGCTGGACCACCGCTGACCCCGGGTTACTCTCGGCTCCTCAGCGAAAAGCAACTAGTGCGTGCATCCACTTCCGTATTTATACCCGCGCCGCGGGGGCGGAGTGTGTGATGCAAATCACGCACGCCAAATTCCATTGGCTCGTTCAATAGTAATCGAAGATGATAGGCTCCCTAGCGTGATCCCATTTCAGTCGGCGTCGACTACGTCCTCCGTTCCCTCCTTCAGGGAACGGTGGGTTGCATACGCAACCAGGACGTTCTATATAAATAAAAAGTAATAACTAAAGCTTGCAAAGTACAATAAATACATGATAAATAGGCAGTAAACATTAAAAAGGTTGCGTTAAAAGTAGATAAATAAAGAGATAAAATAAATCACAAATCCGCACACACGGACATATTAATTAATCTTTAACTAATATTAATTCATTAATTAACCATTCATGTTTCTAATGGTGTCACGGGATGGTAAATAGTGAAGCAAGGATTCAAGTGCTGGATGAAGGATATTTATTAAGTAAATAAAACAAAACAAAACTACAAACAAAAACTCCCCGTGGGGGGAAACGAGACAGGCATCTGGCATGAAACATGAAACACAAGGAAACATAGACAAAGAACCAGCAGAGGACTGCAAACAAAAGGAGATTAAATAGGAAGCAAACAAAAGAGGGTAACGAGGTAAGCAGGTCGGGCAAATTAATCAATAATCAGGTAACAAGATGGGAGGGACTGGACAATAGACAGGAGAGCACATGGCACAAGGAATTACAAGACAAAGCCAAGTGCACACAACAAACCCGACTAAACACAAACACATGACAAACAGGGAATGTCAGAGCTCTGTCACCAAACCAAATATAAACCAGACAGAAGTGACAGAACCCTGACAAATAGATGTGGGCACAAAACTTGTCATGGCTCTCTTGGTCCTGAATATGAGTTATCTGTATCTCTGGCCTGAGGGTAGAAGACTATAGTGGCTGTACAGTGTGTGAGTGGTGTCTGAGGCTATTTGTGTTCCTTTTATTTTAGTCTTCCTGTTATAAATACTGATAAGTGGTTCCTGCACCAGTCCAATTATTTTACTGCTCATTGTTATGATTTTGTTTAGTGTGTTGCGATGGATGTTCGATAGTGATCCAAACCAGGCTGATATATTGAAGGTTATTACAGACTCAATGAAGCATTTGTAGAAAGCTATCAGGACTGACTGATGAACCTGAAGTCTACGGAGCTTCCTCAAGAAAAAGAGGCGCTGCTGACACTTGGAGAAAATGTTTTCATTGTTTAGTTGGAAGGTAAGTTTGTGATCAAGTATTGTCCCGAGGTATCTATTCAACCCTTTCTATTGGCTGGTTGTTGACTAACAGAGTGGGGATGATGGAAACATCTTTGCGGAAGTAAACAACCAGTTCCTTTGTTTTAGAGGGATTGAGGTCAAGACAGTTCTGCTTGCACCACTCCGCAAAAATATCCATCTCAGTCTGTAACTCTCGTAATGAATTAATGGTGTCCATGATCACAGTGTCGTCGGAATATTTAATGTATATTATACCTGGGTTATTGCTCCTGCAGTCATTAGTGTATAGTGTATACAGAACCGGTGAGATTACAGAGCCTTATGTGGTCTTAGACGAACTAAGGTGACCGTTGACTCAGACCCTCTGGTGTCAATCTCTCAGAAAAGACAGAGCTGACCAAACCAAAAATATTTGGGTCTGAATGACACAGCAAGCAGCTCTAGATCAGGTGTACAGCAGGAGTCTTTAACATCAGCAGTTCTGCTAGAGTCTTTTCTTTTCAGGCTACTCACAGTGTCCCGGTCCAGTCTGAGCGGAGAGCCGAATCTGTCCAGAGAGAGCTCGGAGTCCACAATCATGTTATCCAGCCAGGTTTCCGTGAGGCAGACCAGACTGGCCTATTTGTATGCCCACTGGCATGATATGTTTGCCTGTAGTTCATCCAGTTTGTTACGTGGGGAGCGAACATTGGCGAGTATAATGGAAGTTAGCGGCACACTTTTCAGTGTGCCGGTGGGCCTTTTCAGCCTCTGCATCACTACACCTTTCCTTCCCCGCTTCCTCATCTGAGATTTCTGCTGGTAATCACGGGCCAGCCCGCGTTTTCTCGGTATCAACTCTGCTGGATAATCCATATTTCGAAGAAGCAGCAGGTCGTCCCGGTTGTACCGCGGAATTTCGCCCCCATGGCACCCAGATAATGCCATTAGCAGTTCGACTGCCCAGAGCAGCAGCAACATCAGCTCGCACTTCCTCATCATGAAAAGTGTACTTTACAAGCTTTGATCTCACTATAATAATGATGTCCAGACAGGGCAAACAGTCATAGAAACCGTGATATTACTAATTTAGACACTTGCACTGGGGAACATACTTAAAGCAGAACTAAGTAACTTTTTTACCTTAACCAAACAGCTTTGGAGTCATTGTAATGTTTATATTACTGATTTCGTGTTGAATGGTGGTCGTCTCGCACCCCCCTGGTGCCTGTGAGCTGCAAAACCACCCTTGCAACTTTGGGCCGGCGGGCCGGTGTTAGGAAGTATCGTGTGATATCAGGTCTCGCGAGGTAACGAATTGCTTTACGGCACTGCACGCGTACACGCCCCCATCCAGGATACGGCTAGCTATAATAACAACTATCGTCCCATGGCAAAGCTGGCATATAAGAAGCAGAAAGCTAGAAAAGCATTGTCGGAGGAACAGAGAAAGAGGAAATGGCAGACTGACCGAGCGAGGAGTCAGACACGAGTAAACATCGGACCTGCATTTTCAGAATGGCGAAAAAAAACGAAGAAAGCGCGGTCGGAAGAGTCAAGAAAAAGGTAACGAGAATCTGGCAAACGAGGAACCGGACAAGAGTCCCACTCGCTCAGTCACTGTTAAAGTTGATTCCTGCGATTATCATGAGAACAGTTGTCAATATCTCACATAATTATCAGGACATAAATAAGCTTACATGTTGTAAATAGTGTAAATGAGCACTATTATGATCAATTGCAATAATTATGTCTAACAATATCATAACGGACGTTACGAAATCAGGGCTCTCAAGTGTCACGCATTGAGCGTGACAGTCACTCATTTCGGTCTCATTTCGGTCCTTTGTCACGATCTCCCCCCACACATTGTATTTCTCACGCTGAAAAACTATTTGTAATATATTTAATATGCCAAAACTCTGGCCGCACCGCTCTCACTGTGGAACCGGCAGGAATCAAGCGCGTCTCCTCTGGTGTTGTTCGTCGAGCTACACAATAGCCAATCAGAAAATAGCACTATTGTATCTGGGTAAGATTTAACGCAACAACCAATGACAAAAATGTATCTGTTGGCTGGATCTCACTCTTGCCTGTCTTCAAAACTTGAGAGCCCTGCGAAATAATGCAACGTACATGATACACTTTATTGGTGTCATCTGGCATTTAGGCTCAGGTAAGCCTAACGCGGTAGGCTACTTTATTATTATGAAGTGCAGAGGCCGTGAGTGCAGATACGCTCTGCGTGAGTGGTGTTTACGACAGTAACGTTAAATACAAGTACTCTACAGCGACTCTAGGGATCGCTGTTTGACAAAAACAGAAATCCTGCATAGTGCCGCTTAATATACTAGATAAACTAAACTAAATAACTATATAAACGTAACACGCAACAAGACGCTCTCCACCTGTCGCCATTACAGCGTATCTTGTATTTTTTAAGATACAGAGCTTTAATGTGACAATTTACTTTAATGTTACAATTTATAGCATATTATAGTCTGAATAATATGCTGTGCAAAGAAAAAAAGTAGAAATTTGAATTCTGTAAGTAATTCATGATTTAACGTTAAATTAGATATAATAAATTGGTGAGGTTTCATGCTGAAAGCACAGATATTATGAATAACAGATGCCATTTGTAGTTTTCGTTATCATTGATTATGTTCCTGCCATGTCTTGGGGTTATGCTAAAATAAAGGAGCCGTACAACAGTAATGTGCTCTATAATGTGTCTGCAAACAATTTCAGCTACTTTGTATTGACAAATGTTAAAGGGGCGTGTGTACTTATTGAGATTTCTGCAATCACCCAAATCGTGCACGCGCATTCACCGGCAGCTCTGAATCAGAGCCGTTCTGAACATCACCATAAGCGTGTGCGCGCAGATAAGAAATAGCCACGGGACAACGGAGACGCGGTGGTTTTGGTAAAACTGCGAAAGGAAGTGCTCTTCTGAATGAAAATCAGACGTTTGTTTGTTTTTTCAGGTTATGTTTACGAAAATGTGCGACGCCTCTTGCTGATGTTCCCGCATTCGTTATCTGCGCTCGCTCTTCTGCGGAAGATCCGTAATTGAGATCTTGACCGCATTACAGCCGATGAGAGGTGCACCGGATATGCTATTTATACCAAGACACATTGAGCAGCAATAATGCGAATTGTCGATATTGTCATAGACATTTGCTTTGCCATGTAATCTCAGTCGTCTCGCCTGCATTCTTGCACGGAGAGCGGAGGTGGAAAGGAACAGAACGGGTTTTTATTATTATTTTTTTTCATTCACAACGCTCCAATCAATTATTTAATTTGATCAATTCTGATGTGACAAAGGACGTACTGTATCTGGTAGGCTAAATCAAGGAAGGAGACCGCTTACATCTTTAGGCTACTACTTAAAATCAGACAAATCTTTATTTATCTCCAGTCAGTGGACTCGCGGCAGAAGCGCATTTCTGAGGGTACCGGTGGGGTAGATAGGGGGAGATAGAGACGCCGGAAATAGCAGAAACAAATCACAGGAGAGTAGACGGTTGGGAGCAAGGGAGAGAAAAAAATGCTACCTTCGCAAGAAGCCTCAAAGATTTACCATGACAACTATATGCGTAACTCTCGAGCCATCGGTGTCCTGTGGGCCATCTTCACCATCTGCTTCGCTACCATCAACGTGGTAGTCTTCATCCAGCCTTACTGGATCGGGGACAGCGTGAGTACACCACATGCCGGTTACTTCGGGTTGTTCCATTACTGCGTGGGCGACGGTAACTCGAACCGGGAGCTGATTTGCCAGGGAACATTTTCCGACTTCAGTTCCATCCCGTCCGGCGCGTTTAAGGCGGCCTCTTTCTTCGTGCTGCTGTCCATGGTGCTCATTTTGAGCTGCATCGGCTGTATGGCGCTCTTCTTCTTCTGCAACACCGCCACCGTCTACAAAACCTGCGCTTGGATGCAGTTGCTTTGCGGTGAGTATTTTTTTTTTTATTACTGACGGTTTTTGTTGGAAATAGATACGTCTAGAATATACGGCATGTATCTTTTCCTCAAAACCAATGTAAACGGTTGTTGTAAGAACTGATGTGCTTGTTTATTTGAACTGAGCTCATTGTGGGTGTGTGTTTTCAGGGGGTTCAATAAAGCTGCCTTCTAGATCATGCCTTCTAGATCTGAGGTAGCGCAGAGGGAAATGTTTCTGTGTGTGTGATATTAATATTATAAAATGTACTGTTGGTTATTTCTCACCTTATTCCCCAACAGAACAAACAAAAATCAATAAAGTACTGTGTTGAACCTCTTTTTATGTTTGCAATATTTAATGCTGTTAATTTCCACATGGCAGTGCTTTGATATTACTATTTTCTATTCCCTGGAATGGGGTCATTTAACGTTGTGAAAAAAGTATAAGCCTGTGCAAAACAGGTCTTGCACTATGCTGATTGTTGTGTTCTGAACATTTGTTGTGTTTCAATTACTTTTGTTGATTTGTTCATTGCAAACAGCTGAAAGTTTGTACATTTGGCAAACAAACCTTATTTGCAATATATATAATAATTTCAATTACAACTGTACAATAGGGTTTCAGCATCATCCATAAGTGGCAATAATCTGGCTCCAAGCTTTTTTTTTGGAGAACATCACTTAAACAGACACATTTGAACAAATCGATCCTGTGGATGATGTGGATATAGTTTTTTTGGTGTCAGTATCCAACTTCCTTGATCAGAGTAAAGGGATTTTTTAAGCTATAGCAAATAATTCAAGATATAACATTTTGATTGACAGCAGTGGTCCTTAAGACAAAGTTTTTCAGAGTGAGGAGGCAAATCATATGACATGAATTATTTGTGACAAACACTTTGAAGTATATGCATGTATAACATGATATGGTATTGAGTGGTGGCCATATTTTTTTAAATTAGGTTTGGAGGTTAGGGGGCAGGCAGACCATGATACTGGGTATTCAAATGTATAGGTTTCACACTGCACATTCACAAAACATGTTTTTAAAAAGAAGCTTGTCTCACTCTTGGACAGTTGTTCAGTTGTTCTTGAATGTACCATCTGAATGTACCATCAGTTTGTCCTGAACAGACTTTTTGGACCATATAAAAGTAAGATTAAAGCATTTAAAAATGTTATATTCTTCACTCCAATTAGGATGTTTTCCACCACAGTTTGACATTTAAATTTTCCCCCAAACTGAAAAGAAATACATCACATGAAAGAATCTGACTATACAAAGCATGTGAATATTTATTGAGGCAAGGGACGTTCCGACTATTATTGGTTAATTGTTTTTCGCTAAACAATTGGCCATTATATTCAGCCACAGAATAATAAAAAAACATGTTTCCAAGTTTAGTTCTCACTATTCAGACTTACAATCACTAGTTTATATCTCACAATTGCGAGAAAATAAATTCAGAATTGTGAGATAAAAAGTCATGATTATCTTTTTTATTTTTTATTCCGTGGAGGGAACAATCTTCCATATGGGGGAGTCAATCTTCCTTCGGTAAGGCATATCAAAAGTTGCAAAACTGGCAAAAATTTCACAACTATATATAGATAAACGAAAAAAAATACCTTTTTTCTCGCGATTCTGACTTTATTTTCTCATAATTGTGAGATACATATTTGCAAGTAATAAAATGTAATTGTGACATTTCAATCTTACAATTATGACTTTTTTCTTGCAATGAGTTTTTAACTCGCAATTCAGACTTTTTGTATCTCAGAATCGTGAGATATAAACTTGCAAATATTTTGTGGCGGAAACAAGCTTCCATACTCCCAGGTGACTTTGGTTCGAACCGATATAAACTTGCAATTATTTTTTTATTTTGTGGTGGAAACAAGCTTCCATGCTCCCAGGTGACTGGCTCATACCAAGGATTTTTCCTCAAATATGTAAACATCTTAATGAGTTTTCTCTTGCCACTGTTGCATTTGGTAGCTGTTTGGTCACTGGGGTAACTTGATGTAACTTCATGAATGTAAAACCTTCGTGAAACTGATCAGGGTGAGTAAGAGCTAAGAGTAGGACTGCAGGAGCCTGATCTTGGATGATCTGAGAAATAGGCCTGACTGTCAAATGGGTAGCCCGGGGCAATTCTGTAGTACATTCTGTCATGTAGCCTTGGTTTTCATTTCTGTAAAGAAATTAAGTTTTATCATGTCATATATGCCATCTGCTTCGCAAAGAACAGTTTTCAGCATTTAGAAAAAAACTCAGCTGGTATACTGGGCAACATTTGTTTTATTTCCTTCTCTTTCCTGTCCTGTTTGACCATGTGAGTGTTTTTTAGTATTAAGTTTAAATTAACTTTGGATGTGTATGCTTCACATATAGCCTACTTCGGTTACCACATGCTTTTATCCTTAGCTAATTATCTGTGTCATTGTATTCCAGGCAGTGAAGCGCACATACAGTAAATGGCTATTATTAAAGTGAATGGTTTCCTTTTAAAGATGTATTTAACCAGATAAGTTTAAAACTCTGTGTTGCAAAAGTGACAGGTGTAGGTACGCCTTCATTGTTGTCCGGGACATATCAGGACACGTTTGTTTTTATACTATAAATAGTATATTTAGTCTTGATATAGACTGTGCAGCTGGTAAGAGCGTATACACCCCCCTTTCATTGATGTGGTGATTGTCAACAATGTAATTTCACTTACGAAACTAAAACATTCAAACATCCTTACACTGCAAAAATGTTCAATATAAGAGGCACAATTTCGTAGTTCCCAAAGGTCACCTTGTCTAAAAAATGTGAAGGAGGAGTAACATCAGCTCGGACCAGAATATTACGAAGGTTAGGTGGTCTTTTGTATACTACACGTGGTGGCTTATTAAAACATTTCTTGAGATTAGGGTCACTATCCACTGTATGCCAATGTTGAAGCAAAACGCCTTCTATGTCCCTTGACAACAGAGAGTATTGAATATAACAATTTACTCGATGTTCAAAGGTGAGTGGTCTTTTTACCAGACACTCACGTTGAGACATGTTCAAAAAGCGTTTCTCAGCTGACTGAAGCCATTCCTCCTTATATGCTCTTGCTCTAAACCGGTCTGATAAAATAGACGCTTGATGTTGAAAATCATCCTCTTTACTGTAAATACAACGTATGCGACTAAATTGAGAAATGGGTAAAGAATGTTTTAATGACTCAGGATGGTAAGATGTACCATGAAGCAATGTGTTGCGATCAGTAGGTTTTCGAAACAAGCTTGTCACAAGACCAGATACAGACTTGATTACAAACACATCTAAAAAGTTCATTTTCTCTTAATGGAATTATATGGTAAATTTCAGTGCACTGCATTTATGATCAACCAGTTTGTGAAAATCTAACAACTCAGACACAGTACCATTCCATAGCAAAAAGACATCATCAATGTAACGTTTCCATAGCACAATGTGTTTTAGGAAAGGGTTACAATCTGGTTGATACACACATCGTTGTTCAAACATACCGCAAAACAGGGATGCAAAGCTAGGGGCCATTTTCAAACCCATACTGACACCAGAGATTTGTAAATGAAAATCAGATCCAAATAAAACATAATTATATGATTGTGGCGAGCAGGACGAGGCCGAGGGCTGTGGGAGAATGGCGCGAGGCCGGTGGCGTGATTGCTGATGAGCAACACCTGCGTGATGCACCGGTCTCCTATCTCTCACGGAGGAGCAGAAGCATAAAAGGAACGACGACGGTGATGGACAAGAGAGGACAGGCCTGGATTTTATTTGATGTTTTGTTTCATGTGGCAGCAGTCGTCCGTGAGGGACTGCTGCCTTTATTTTCGTTTTGTATTTGTTTATTTATTTATTAGAATCTTTTGATTGTTTGGCGGTTTCCACCTCCTTCCCATAACATCTAACTTTGCTAAAATGACAATACCAATTTGGTCAGTTCTAATAATCCTCCAGTGCTGGGAGTTCTATCAGAACGTTGATCAAGAAAAAGTTCAAGGGCTTCAAGACCACCTTGGAATGGAACATTAGTATAGAGTGATTCAACATCCATAGTCACCAAAACAACAGGAGAGTTAGGTAATGTCACAGAATTTATGAGTTCAATACAATCCATAGTGTCTCTGATATAAGAGGGCAATGACGAGACCAGAGGTTATGGAAAGAAATCAACAAAGACTGAAATCTTCTCTGTGAATGAGCTGCCACTATAGGTCTCCCAGAGGAATGTCTTTATATATTTTGTGGATTTTTAGAAGCATATATAGAACAGGTGTAATAGGATGTACAACACACATAAAAACAACTTCAGCTTTCGTGAGTAGACCCAACTCTAAAAGATGGTTTCATGAGTCATGAACCGATGCTTTGAATCGGGAGACTTTGTATTAGAGAGTTGTCTCTGAATCTCAGATTCATAATCCCGTCTATCTAATATTACTAGTGCTCCGTCCTCAGGTTATGTGCCAATTTGTATTGTCTTTTACATTTCAACAAAGATGTAACATTAATGTAACAACAATTCTGCAGTAAGTGTCCAATGAAGGATTTCTATTTTTCGGAAGAACGAAAGTAGATTTACCTCTGAAAGTGCGGGGTCTTTCAAGAGACGTTCCGCCATCGATGGAAATGAAGGCAGCAGGTGTTTAAAATCAATCCACTCAAATTGGAGTCAAAACTGAGTGCAGTGCTATCAAAACTCAGTAAAATCAGATCTAAAGCATGCACATCCACAGCAAAGCAATATGTTGCTCAAATTGGGTCCTCAACAAGTAAATTAATAAAAAAGGAAAAAAAGTTGCCACACCATGGCTCCAAAAATGTGAAAAATTTAATGGTAGACTCACAAACAGGTAGTAACGTTTGAAAAACGTAGGCTCTTTCTCAGACAATTAAAAGTTAAACATGCCACGCCTTTATATTCACAGGTGACCCCAACTCCCCCCCCCCCCACAATTTTTTTAAATTTAAATGCATATATATGTGATGCGATCTGGGAAAACCCGTCGGCTGTCGCTCAAGTATGTTTTCAGTAAGGCCTAAAAATAGGTTGAATGTCAGTTCTTTTTTTTTAGATGGTCAGTTTTTTTCTCAAAATGGGTTTTCATTAAATTATTATTCTATAACCTCTTGTGTATAATCTCTGAATAAATCTAGGCAAAATTCACTAGTTTAGTGCAGAAAAATAGCAATTTATAGTGGCAAGCTGAAAAGACTTCTCCTATCAAAATAAACCACATAACATTTAGAATAAAGGTATATCAATGCACATTTCCCGCCAGTTCTGTGTAAACTACAACAGCACGCAAGGTTTTTTTATTTTATTTTTTTTAAGCTCATCTGCATGCTTGTCGTCCTCATCAGGGTCTCGACCTGACTGCAGTTCGTTGTCGTAACTGACTTAAGTCGGCAAATGCTCACATTCGATAGCGTCTGACACTTTGGAGAGGTGTTCTCTTCATGGATGAATCCCGGTTTTCACTGTACAGGGCAGATGGCAGACAGCATGTATGGCGTCAGGTGGGTGAGTGGTTTGCTGATGTCAACGCTGTGGATCGAGTGGCCCATGGTGGTGTGTGGTTATGGTATGGGCAGGCGTATGGAAAAAACGACCAGGACGGCCAAAAACGACATGGCTCAGTAACATCAAAACATGGCTACAATTAATAACAGCACAAACTCTACACGCCGTGCTAGACCGAGATCAA
The DNA here is from genome assembly GCF_051911475.1 of Siphateles boraxobius. Lineage (NCBI taxonomy): Eukaryota > Metazoa > Chordata > Actinopteri > Cypriniformes > Leuciscidae > Siphateles > Siphateles boraxobius. The sequence goes on from NW_027509042.1 coordinate 30,564,601, forward strand.
ATCATTGTGAAGTCGCATACGCCGTTAGGCAGCACTAGAGAAGAAGAAGAACGCTGTGGATCGAGTGGCCCATGGTGGTGTGGGGTTATGGTATGGGCAGGCGTATGTTATGGACAACGAACACAGGTGCATTTTATTGTTGGCATTTTGAATGCACAGAGATACCGGGACGAGATCCTGAGGCCCATTGTTGTGCCATTCATCCACGACCATCACCTCATGTTGCAGCAAGATAATGCACGGCCTCATGTTGCAAGGATCTGTAAACAATTCCTGGAAGCTGAAGACTTCCCAGTTTTTGCATGGCCAGCATACTCACCGGACATGTCACTCATTGAGCATGTTTGGGTTGTTCTGGATCGGCGTATACAACAGCGTGTTCCAAGTCCTGCCAATATTCAGCAACTTCACAGAGCCATTGAAGAGGAGTGGACCAACATTCCACAGGCCACAGTCAACAACCAGATGTGTTGCACTGCGTGAGGCAAATGGTGGTCACACCAGATACTGACTGGTTTTCTATCCCCCTCCCCAGGACCCCCCCAATACAGTAAAACTGCACATTTTAGAGTGGCCTTTTATTGTGGCCAGCCTAAGGCACACCTGTGCAATAATCATGCTATCAGCATCTTGATATGCCACACCTGTGAGGTGGATGGATTATTTCGGCAAAGGAGAAGTGCTCACTAACACAGATTTAGACAGATATGTGAACAATATCTGAAAGAAATAGGCGTTCTGTGTACCTAGAAAAAGTCTTAGATCTTTGAGTTCATGAAAAAAGGGGGCAAAAACAAAAGTGTTGTGTTTATAATTTTGTTCAGCGAATATACACATAATACAAATAATACCAATATCAACCAAGAAGAACAAAGAAAGGCAAAGAAAAAAATATAAATATAATGCATACTAAATGTGAAAGTCAAATTAAACATACAAAATTAATATCAATTTAAATAGTGATACATACCTGCATAAAACAAAAAAACAAAACCAAGAGTAAATCTTAAAGAAATAGATAAATATTAAATTCTTCATTTAATCCCCTATCATGTGATATGAATTATTTGTGACAAACACTTTGGAGTACAGAGCCATATACATGCATGCATAACATAATATGGTATTGACCGATGACCATATTTTTTTGATTTTACACATTCACTGCTCCGTGTGTGTGTGTGTGTGTGTGTGTGTGTGTGTGTGTGTGTGTGTGTGTGTGTGTGTGTGTGTGTGTGTGTGTGTGTGTGTGTGTGTGTGTGTGTGTGTGTGTGTGTGTGTGTGTGTGTGTGTGTGTGTGAGAGAGTGTGTGTGTGTGTGTGTGTGTGTGTGTTCTATCCTCACTGCTGTGTGTGTGCACTTGGATGGGTGAAATGTAGAGCACAAATTCCAAGTACACGTACAGTATTGGCTACACCTCACATTACTTCACTTTGTCATTGTCACGTATAGTCTGTTATGGTTTCTTTGTCCCTGTGTTCCGTTTTTGTTTTGCCTGCCTCCCTAGTTTTCCTGGCTGTTAATTAGTTCCATATCAGTCAGTCATGTTCAATATTACTTCAGATTGGACTGACGAATTGGGATCTCAAATCTCAATCACATTTGAGTGTAAACGAAACCAGCCAATGAACATTGGGGAGTGAGATTTGCGTCACAAATCATGCTCTGTGAAGCGGGTGTGAAAGGAAGTGTGCTGAATTCACCCATTCAGCTTTTGCTTCGGAGCCGAGCATTTCTCGTGATTCTGCTCTGCAATCATCGTTCAAGTGTGTACAACGAACAAGGAAAAAGCTCTTTAGAGAGTGTTGGTGTGATTGCTTCTAAAATAGCTTTCTCTGCATTCATTGCAGTTATCCTAAAAGAGTATTTCACATGCTGCAGTGCAGACTAAAGTGGGTCTTGCACGCCGTGTAGCAACCGTCCCTGTACGCTTCAGCACTAAGTGAGCTTTTTCTCTAAAAATAGCTTGAAGTTGATGGCGAGCGTCTTTTTAAAGTGATTCAGAGTTGTTGGCCATGCTTTGCTCGGGCAGAAGCACCCCCTGGCTAAACCTTGCAGAGGTGCATGATGTCGACAAAGTGCGCTTTCTTGATGCTCCCATCTCACAAGGTGGCCTTTTCAGCAACACTGTTGATGACGTGCCAAGGCCGTTTAGCTGCAACATCGGTGCACGGCACCTTTCTGACAGATATTTGTAGAGCTGCATGCTGGGCGACACCCAACACATTTTACAATCTCTGTGTAGAGCATGTATCCTCCTGTGTACTGGCTTCAAGTAGCTAGTCATTAGGGGGGACCCGTTCTATGTCTTGCTTGCAGCGCCACTCCCCCCTTAGGATGGGATATGTGCGCTTATCTGCTCCACAGGTGAGTTTCCCACCTGGCAAACCCTGCATGCAGATTCTTCCAGCACCCTTGGAAGTCAGATGCAGCAGAGCTGTCAAACGCTCAGTCTAGCACTCGTGTGTATGCCCAGAAGGTCAGCCCCTGTGCAAGACTAGGTGCCCATGTATTGTGATTCCCCTACGTGTGATTCCACATGTGTATTCATCCACGGTATGGCTTCCCTGTTGGCAAGCCTGTGTCATTCCCTTGGCAGATACCTTCCATCTGTAGCACTGCCCTAATGGTCAGTCCATATGTGTAACTCCACATGTTACCTCCCTCTGGGCAGGATGTGGTCACCATAGCGTCCACTTGTGTTTAGAATTGGTACGCTTTCCCAGTGTTATTCAAATAGTCTCACTTTGTGGGTACAGCAGTGATAAAATCTCTCTGTGTTAAAGCCCTGTCCTTTCTTCGCTCCAGCAGGTGTGGGAATATTAGTCAAGTCAAGTCACATTTATTTATATAACGCTATTTACCAATACAGATTGTTTCAAAGCAGCTTTACATAGATAACAGGAATCTAATGCAAAAAAGTTTGTTTCCAGAAGAAAATAGCGTCACAGTCCAGCTTAAGTAAGTTCAGTGATGAATCATTTTTGTTTAAAAAAAGTCAATTTAGTTCATTTATTTATATTGAGAGAGAGAGAGAGAGAGAGAGAGAGAGAGAGAGAGAGAGAGAGAGAGAGAGAGAGAGACAGACATTAGCATAGATGCCATTCTTCTTATGATGTAACTAGTACATCAGGTGTTATAGGTAGTGTTCCCGGTTCCACAACATTGAATTGTAGAAGTTTATAATGAGTAATGTGTATGCTAGGTCAAAGAGATGTGTTTTTAGTCTAGATTTAAACTGACAGAGTGTGTCTGCTTCCAGAACAATGTTAGGAAGACTGTTCCAGAGTTTTGGTGCTAAATAGGATAAGGATCTACTGCCAGCAGTTGGCATATTCTAGGTATTATCAACTGGCCAGAGTTTTGAGATCGCAATAGAAGTGAAGGACTATAAAGCATTAAGAGCTCGCTCATGTACTGGGGAGCTAAACCATTTAGTACTTTGTAAGTAATCAGCAATATTTTAAAATGTAAACAATGTTTAATTGGGAGCCAATGCAATGTTGACAGAACCAGGCTAATATGGTCATACTTCCTGGTTCTAGCAAGAACTCTAGCTGCTGCGTTTTGGACCAGCAGACAGAGCAGCCATCAATTGTTAGACAGTATTCTAGGTTAGTACGTGTGGTGGTTTTTGGTCCAATCATACTAGACTCTGTTTTTTCAGAATTAAGTAATAGGAAATTACTAGTCATCCAAATTTTTATATCAGCTATGCATTCTGTTAATTTCTTGAATTGGTCGGGGCGCGAAGAGATATAGAGCTGAGTATCATTGGCATAACAGTGAAAACTAATCCCATGCTTCCTTATGATATATCCCAAGGGTAGCATGTACAGAGTGAACAGCAACGGTCCTAGTACTGAGCCTTGTGGTACTCCATACTGAACATGTGATTGATAAAACATTTCTTCATTTACTGCTACAAACTGATAACGGTCAAAAAATTATGATTTAAACCATGCTTATGCAATTCCACTAATGCCAACATCATTTTCGTGTCTATTTAAAAGAACGTTGTGGTCAATGGTATCAAATGCAGCACTAAGATCAAGTAACATTAATAGAGAGATACAACCACGATCGGATGATAAGAGCAAATAATTTGTTACTCTAATGAGAGCAGTCTCAGTACTATGGTATGGTCAAAATCCTGACTGGAAATTCTCGCAGATACCATTTCTTTCTAAAAAGGAACATAGTTGTAAGGATACTGCTTTTTCTAGTATTTTTGACAAAAAGGGTAGATTTGAGATCAGCCTGTAATTGACATTCTCTAGGATCAAATTGCGTTTTTTTAATGAGAGGTTTAATAATAGCAGCTTAAAAGTTTTCAATACATATCTTAGTGACAAAGATTAATTAATGATATTAAGAAGAGGATATATGACCTCTGGAAGCATTTCTTTCAGTAGCTTAGTTGGTATAAGGTCTAATATACATGATGATGATTTAGATGATTTAACGAGTTTAGACAATTCTTCCTCTCCTATTGCAATGAATGAATGGAAATTTTCCTCAGGGACACTACAATGCACTGCCTGATGCGATACTGTAGTAGATGGTTGCATAGTTATAATTTTCTCTCTAATATTATCAATCTTGCAAGTAAAGAAGTTCATAAAGTCATTACTGCTGTGCTGCTTGGAAACGTCTGGGGTTGAAACTTTTTCATTAATTTAGCCACTGTTTCAAATAAATACCTAGGGTTTTGTTTATTTTATTATAATAGGGTTGAAAAATAAGCAGATCTAGCAGCTTTTAAGGCCTCTCTGTATGCAATCGTGCTCTCTTTCCATGAAATGCGAATTACCTCTAGTTTTGTTTTCTTCCAGTTGCGCTCCATTTTTGTGGCTGCTCTCTTAAGGGCCTGAGTGTGCCGGTTGTACCATGGCGTTAGACTATTTTCTTTAATCTTAAGCGCAAAGGAGCAACTTTGTCTAAAATGCTGGAAAAGTCAAAAGTTTCTGTCGCAATATCGAGTTCTTCTAAGCTATCTTCTCTAAGAGGTGTGGTAAGAGGTAAGAGGACATGACAAGCCGCTCAAAGCACTTCATGATGATGAATGTCAGTGCCACGGGGCGGTAGTCATTAAAGCATGATGGAGCAATTTTCTTCGGCACAGGTATGATGGTGGCAGCTTTGAAACATGATGGAACGATGGCTTGCTTCAGGGAAGTGTTAAAGATGTTTGTGAAGACATCCTTCAGCTCCTCAGCGCAGTCCTTCAGCACACAACCTGGGATGTCGTCTGGGCCTGCTGCCTTTCGGATGTTGATAGCAGCAAATGTCCTCTTCACGCTATCGGCAGAGAGGCACAGAGGCTGCTCATGCGGAGGAGGAGGGATCTTCTGTGGGCAGGTGCTATTTTGTGCTTCAAAGCGAGCAAAGAAGTGGTTCAAATTATTGAGCAAAGGGATGTCGCTCTCACAGCTCTGTGGCGCGGGCTTGTAGTCCGTGATGGCCTGAATGCCCCGCCATAGGCTTTGTGCGTTCCTGCTGTCTTTGAAGTGGGTGGTTATCTTGTGAGTGTATTTCTTTTTTGCTTCCTTGATGCCACGGGACAGGTTGGCTCTCGCTGTTCTCATGCCAGCTTCATCCCCAGCTCTGTAGGCTTTGTCCCTGGCTCTCAGCAGCCTGAGGACATCTCCTGTCAACCATGGCTTCCAGTTAGCCCGAGTAATGAGGTCTTTTGTGTGGGTCACATCGTCAATGCACTTGGTGATGTAAGAGGTTACAGTGTCTGTATACTCCTCTATGTCTGTCTGGTTATTGTAAGTAGCTGCCTGCCTAAACATTTCCCAGTCTGTTGTGTCAAAGCAGTCTTGAAGAGCATCAGAGGCTCCCTCAGGCCACACTTTTACCTGCTTGCGAACCGGTTTGTTTACTTTCACTCTTTGTCTGTATGCGGGCATTAGCATAACAGTATTATGGTCAGAGAGTCCAATGTGGGGGAAGGGGGTGGCTTTGTATGCTCCTTTGTGTGTAGTGTAAACCAGGTCCAGGATGTTGTCTCCTCTTGTTGGAAAATCAACATGCTGGTATAGCCTTGGAAGAACAGTTTTAAGATCTGCATGGTTAAAATCTCCAGCGAAGATGATGAAGCCGTCTGGGTGTGCCGTCTGTTGTTCACTGACAGCCTGGTGCAGTTCCATAAGAGCCGTGCTCCTATCGCTGTTATTGTTAGTGGGGGGGGATGTATACTGCGACTAGCAAAATCGCGGTAATTTCCCTTGGTAGGTAAAAAGGACGGCATTTTATGATCATAAACTCCGCCAGTGGTGAGCAATGTTTGCTTACCACTACAGTGTCCCGACACCATTCATCACGGATGTAAACACAGATTCCTCCTCCTCGTGATTTTCCTCCCTTTACAATGGCCCTGTCTGCTCGATAGCAGGCTAGCTGCTCCAGTTGTACAGCAGAGTCGGGAATGTTATCATTTAGCCAAGTCTCAGTGAAGACGAGCACACAGCAGTTACTTACTGTCCGGTTCATTGATCTGAGCAGTCGTATATAATCCATTTAGTTGTCCAGTGATCGTACATTTGCCAGGAGAATGGATGGTATGGCTGGGCGAGTTGGATTAGCCGCTAGCCTGGCCCGGACGCCTCCGCGCTTGCCCCTCTTCTGCTCCCTCGCACATCGCTTCCGACGCTTTCTTTCCGGGAGGGGAGTTGTAGGCGAGTCCGGTGTTGTTGCAGGCCGGAGTAGTCCGAGTTCCCTTAGCGTCTCTGTTGCAAATATCAGACCACTGCAAACCTTCCTTTTGCAAATATCCAATAGAAACTGCCTGCTGTACTTGTAGTGCGACGTAGTAAGACGAGACGAACACGTAAAACATTCGGACAAACACTTTTTAAACGAACAAAACACCGTTCTGTTGGGACAGAGAGAGGTCGCTGCGTGTGCACGCGCCGCCATATTTAAGCGATCAATCTATATTGTTAAAAGCGCTATATAAATGGTGACTTGACTTGACTATCTGGGATGCTGAGGAGATGAAACTGATCAGGAATTTTATTAATAAAGCAATCTTTAGTGGCAGAAGTGATATTTCTAACATATTTTTAACAAAAAGTCGGCTTTGCAACCTTGGCTAAATGGAGTATACACGAGCTCTGCTGCAGAATTTAAACGGCTTTAACATGGATTCCATGTGACAATATTAGATCTAAAGTATGATTATGACAATGAGTGGGTCCTGACACATGTTGTCTAACTCCAATAGAGTTCAGAATGTCTCTAAATGCCAATCCCAATGCGTCTTTTTCGTTATCTACATGTATATTAAAATCACCAACAATTAGGACTTTATTTGCAGCCAGTACTAACTCCGATTAAAAATCAGCAAATTCTTTGATGAAATCTGTATGGTGGCCTGTATACAGTAGCTAGCACAAATGTCAAGCGCAATTTATCATTTACACTAGATAGTGTTACATTAAGCACCAACACTTCAAAAGAATTATATTTGAAACTTGACTTCTCAGTAATTCTGAATATATTACTATACTGCCCTACTAAGGCAACTCACCAGAGTGTGAAACTGAGAAAAATGACTTTAAAGTTATCTTAATGTCCTGACAATTGAGTTATAGGTATAATATGTGACCCGATCTGGCGAAATGAGTCGGAAGTCGCAACGTTCACTTTTAAGATATGGGCCGATTATGTGGAAAAACAATGAAATAATTGATTTTTTTTTGATTTTTTTGTTGCTAATTTCAAAGAACAGACATTCAAAAATAATCTCCCAAAGTTTCATAGTCCAGATAATTGAGTAAAGGTATTTAAATTACTATTAAAGTTTACAAAGTTTTACTAAATTCGCTGGAAATGAACATTGCTTTTCTCAACTCCTATCGTCACCTCGGAGCATTTCCCGGTTATCCCCTGA